>NC_140583.1:1166513080-1167124464 GCF_964204655.1 Triturus cristatus
CACCACCCCGACCCTTACCTCCTTTAGTTGCTGTAGTTGCTTTAGCCGCTTTCATACCTTTCGTGCCTTTGCCCCCACTTAGAGGAGTGCATTTCTGAGTACAGGGCTCCCCCACCATAGTATTCGGGTTGGTCTAAGTGACTGGCTGAACTACGTCACCACCCTGTTGGTCATTCTGTGTATTTACCATGCAACTTCCAGTTTCTGATTCCTCTAAATCCACTATGTACGCAATAGCAAACGATTTGCCAGAGATTATAATGTCTTTAGTCTGATATTCCATGAGGCCTGATTGTTCCATTATCTCAGAGGTGCCACCACTGAGCAGATTTCTATCCTCTGTGCTTGCGCTATTTAACTCGTATTGCATATGTATCTGTGTTAAATTCTCGGCATTCTCCTCAAAATTATCAGATTCATAGTAGGTCCCCTTGGTTATACCATTATTATCACCTCCATCTGCCTGACTCGTCATGTTCTGAACCACACCGGCCTGTGCTCTAAAAGCCAGATCTCTTTCGTCGCGAGATCCACAAATTTCTTGACATTCAGAGCCAGATTCTGATGCCAGAGGCGATGGTAACACAGCAGTGTGAAAAGCAGATACTTCCTCACCTTCCTAGCCTTCCTCAACTGCTGCATTAATCATTTTGGCCATCACAAGACCTGGGATGGAGTTCTCCGACCCACAGGATCGTAGCAATCCAACTGCTCTGCCTGAGCGCAGAAGCCGTAGGATCGGTTTGCCTAATTGTGAGTCAGAGCCTGGCCCAGGTGCTGCTTCTGAAGTCCGCTGTGAGTCTGCAGTCCCGGTTCCGTTGCTGCCATCTCCTCCGTTATCGGCTGCGGTGGGGGTCTCTGTGCGGCCGTGTCCTTTTGCAGTGTGTTGCGGGGCCATGCCTGACTCTTGAACTGCCTCCAGCCCCCGCCCGATGACCCAAGCGGGAAGGCTTGCCACCACGGGAATCGGCACCCGCATCACACACCACCGTGCCGCCCGCCCAGCGAAGATCAAGCCCCGCAGCATCCCAAACCGGCACATCAGCAGTACGTTTACCACTCTAAACTTGCACTGTACTCGCCGACAATATTCTGCTTTGGGGAGGCTGGAGATAGACATCAGCGGCTACCCCAGGTAAACCTCAGGGAGAGGCATCCTCAGATGCGGAGTTGATCCGCCATCTTCCTTCTCCACCAGAATAACTCCAAAGAAGAGAGCGAAGCACTATGGAGTCTAAAAAAGAATCAATATTTACCAAATAACGCCTGCTGACAAAGAGTAAGCGATAATTATTCAAGACATCAACACATAAGACGAGGAGATCACGCAACAGGTCTCTATACCAAGCATTATACTCTCCCTTAATGGATCTACAAAAGAATTCAGGACCCTGACAGACGGGCAGGATATCATTAGTAAAAAAGAGAATGGTTATCTCAAAATACCTTGTCTATGCGCAGCTGAAGTATATCGGTTACACTAAAATCCACAAACATCAATGAATCCACTATATGTTGGATTATTTTCAATATCAATTTTCTATATCGCTCTCTTATTTTTCATTTTTTAATATCACATTTCCATTGCATTCATTAGTCTTTATTATCGATGTATTTCATCATAAAAGACAGTTACAATACAAAGAAAAAATAAAACATAATACATGATAATAACAAATCCAGGAAAACACACTGAAAAATAATCATATAGGTAAATTACGGTAACCTAATGCCTCTTGTTTCTAATGTACCAAACCCAAGCCAAAAATTTAGCAACAGCAATAGCAGCAAATTCACTAGGGTCAAAACGCAAAATTTCAAGTGCTTCTGACCCTTGTCTTGTTCCCAAGGTACGACATGTTGGTTTGAGCCATTTAGCTCGGGGTGCAGCATAGGCGGGGCAGACAAAAAAGATATGACCAACAGAATCAACACAGTCAGTACACCATTTACAAGAATCACAGGAAACACCCTTCCATTTTTTTGTAAAAGAATTAGTCGGAAGAGTGCCTACTCTAAATTGGTGGTAGAGTTTCCTGTCTCGAGGTCTGGTGATGATATCCCAGTACGCCTCGAGATGAGGGATTTTTTTATGAGCCAAAAACCTGCCTGTCAAGGACTCTGCAGAAGCTGAGATTAGATGATTTTGCTGGACCATTGTCCAATAAAGGCCCTTAAAATCTTTCTTGGAGGGAAAGGGGTTATTGGCCGGGTTGGTCCAGAGAATACCCAACCCCATGGAGTCCAGGAGTTGTTTAGTCTGTCTAAACCAAGGGATGTTACCAGCCCCCAAGATGGATCGAACGTCAAGAAATGCCTTGGCATAGAGGCCTAACTCGGGGACTGTCCATAATCGCCTCCAGAAGGCCAATGGCTTGAACCTAGCAATGTCATCAAAAGAGTGACAGCCAAGATCCAACAGGAGCGGTTTTACTGGGGTAGAAAAAGGAAGGCCCGTGAGCATTCTGAGAAATTTATGTTGTGCCTTAACCAGGGGAGAGAGATCGGCAAAACCCCAAAGTTCGGCGCCGTAAAGGATCGCCGAGTTTATCCTAACATTAAAGATTTTAATGGGGGGGCCTATCATTCTCGACTGGGATTGCTTTTGTTCTTTAACTAGGCAACCAGAAAGCTGGGCAAATTTAAGAGTTAGAACATCAATTTGCGGCCTCCAATCCAGCTTGTTTTCAAATACTACCCCCAGATAGGTCATGACATTAGTTCGTTCGAGCAAGACGTTGTCCATGGAGACTTGGCCCTTCACACCTCTCCCTTTATTGAAAACCATATATTTGGTTTTGGACACGTTAACAGACAGGTCAAAATCAGAGCAAAAGTTGGTAAAAACATTCAGAGCCACCTGTAATCCAGACAAAGTCTGGGAAAGGAGTAGGGTGTCATCGGCAAACATAAGGAGTGGAATTTTAATACCACCTAACGTTGGGGCGTCCGTAGAGGTGGAAGAAAAATACTGGACAACTCTGTTAATAAACAATAAAAACAGAGTGGGCGCAAGGACGCACCCCTGCCTGACACCCCTA
The DNA here is from genome assembly GCF_964204655.1 of Triturus cristatus. NCBI lineage: Eukaryota > Metazoa > Chordata > Amphibia > Caudata > Salamandridae > Triturus > Triturus cristatus. The sequence goes on from NC_140583.1 coordinate 1,166,516,122, forward strand.
TTGACCCTAAATCTATCTGTAACCTGGCCCTGTTTCCCCCAACGAACTTGTGCAAAGTTGTTATCATTTTTTAATATCACATTTCATTTTTTAATATTACATCTCTTTTTATACCCGCACTCCCAAAAATGTTTCTATAGAGTAAAAGAAGAAGTATTCAACTCCTATCCGATTTTTAGTTACAGCCCAAGTATCATGTGCTCTCTAGCATAGCCGCCATTATGGGTACGAGAACCAGTAAGTGGTTGCTTTTACCGGCAGCCATCTTGGATGATCGACGTCCTAGTCACAGACAGGAGGACACTGACATTCTCCCGGATGCTCTTCCAGCATTTACAGTGCTCAGTGCCAATCCGTCAGCAACTTCGGAGCTGCAGGTGGTCCCTATGCGATCCAGCAAGGGAGTAGCCTTGGAATAGTGAGTACGGCATAGCCTCTTTTCAATAACAGACGTGCCTCTCACAAGCACTCTCTACAATAATATGCATATGATGATCCTTTGCTTCTTATCTCGCATTCTCCACAGAGTTTGACTAAAGGCGTCCCTTCCCCCCGTTTTTGGACTCATGATGTCAGATTTAGGCATTCTACATGTAAATGTCTCCATTTATTTTAATTTTTATGTTTATGTTCTGCACTGACACTCCTTTGTCTTCCACATATATATATATATGTGTGTGCCTAATTGTGTCGAGTTTTTTGGTAGCAATAGAAGTGTTCACACTTATCAACATTAAAAAACATATCACGAGGTTCACAAAGGTGATGTTCTCCAATGATCGCAATATACAAATATAATATGTGTAACATGGCCAGGAACCATCCTCGGGATATCCGACTCTCCCTCCAGGTCCTGGCCCACGACCAGGAACAGGCTTATCTGGATGATCTACTCGTGCTGTCCCTGTCATCCAACTATCACGAAGATGGGACCCTCTTAATTTTGGGCCTGAGGAGCAGAGACCTGTGTATCTCTTCTGTGCGCTACAGGTTCCTCTACTGACCTCTCTACCGCTTAGCTTGATCATCTTCCATTGCTCCTTGAAGGGAGCGTAGCTCTCTAGAAGACTGAAGTTTGTACATGTCTCCCAATCAGTTCCTTTGAAACTGGCATTTGTTCCGATTCCCTAGGCGCCCATAACCTCCTGCTCATCAAAACTCCTGCGCCCTGAAGAAGGCGTGACCCACCTCTGGGTCATTCACCGAAATGTCTGTCGGCGTGGTTGTCCACTGATCTACATGTCTCCACCTTATATTGCCTGACTTCTGTTCATCTCTGAGGCGTCTATGTAGCTTCAAAAGTATAATTTAACAACTTGGCACTGGATATACATGCTCAAAATTGTGACTATATGGGAAGGAGTAACAATTATAAAGCATTTCACTTATAAATGCATTCAAAATACTGTAACCAGATGCAGTGGATTGCCATTGAATTATCTGTTGTGTGAGTGAGTCAGTATGATTCTGTGGTCTGTATGTGTGAAATTATTGTTTGTTTTGTTGCGCCAGGGCACCTTTCACACATATAATTATTTATCTTTGTGCTGTGGTTTTTATTGTAGTATTTATTAAATGTTGTCCAAATGCAACTTTCATATTTTGAATATGTAAACATGCTTAATAAAATTATAACATATGCCATATAACCATGGTTTCGCTCCACTAAGTGTCTAGTGTTTAATTGTCTCCCCCGTTGCCCCCTCTCTCTTTTGGCCGCAGGGGATGGGATTTTGTAGTTCCCTTGTGCTTTATCCTTGACTTATTTCGCATTTATAAAATACTTCAGGCAGTGGGGTTGTGTTCTTTATTGAGACCTATGGCCAGGAACCATGACAGACTAACTTTCACTTTCGTATATCCTTACAGATCTTTTAGATATAACACCAAATCTGTGAACTATGTATAATTGTTTTCTTTTTTTAACTTTTCCAGCAAGTTGCTTTTCAACTAGAGTGTTGAAAGGGGTGGAATCAGGGAGTAGTAATCTTGGTCCTGATAAATAGCCTTGGGGTAGGGCTTGAAACATATAGCCCTCTGAAACTCAGGAACATAATTCCATTAAGATTCCACTATTTTCCCCATTTTTTAACCACAAATGCTGGAGACACTATTTTTCCTACTAGACAGGTATTTTTAATCTTCCACCCCCCCCCCCCATCTCCAATTTTCTTTACATTCTCTTCATCTTTTAGAAACAACACCAAAAGTGTGCTCTCACTTAACTCGTGGGTTGCAGCATGCCCCGTTCCGCAGTGGAATGGGAATATCCCAATGATGAAGCACGCCACCATGCAAAAACCCTGGAGGGTGAGGGTTATCTAAAGAAAACATTTTGTTTTCAGAACCTGGAGTGGAAAGAAAGTCCAAAAGTGACAGATGGCCTCTATTAGTTTACGGTTCAAGAGAACAGGGGTAGCGCCCTATAGTGGGGGCCTTAAAAAACACAGGGGCAATCATGGAAAAGTGGACATGTCCATAGAGAAATCCACGTCAACAAGAGGCGAGGGAGGGGTACAGTGTTACAATGATAAGGGAATGGGGAAGGAGAGGAAGGCATGGTTTGTTGAAGGGTCCTGAGGGATCGGGAAGAAGAGATCGGGCTGAGGAGTACGAGCTTGTATTTTCAGGAGAGAGACAGGAGAGGAAGCAACATACACCAGACCTCTTGTGACGAACATAAGTGTGCAGTACACATAAACATTGCAGTATGCACAGATGTCATGGGCACACAATTACAAGTGAAGATCACAGCAAAAACGTAAACTTCTGTTATACTACGTGGACTAGGGGACATTGCAACATGCCAGTAGCTAAGGGCAGTCAAACATGCACAGCAGCTCCGCGGCCGCGAACCCAATGGATTACATACTCACAATGCGCCAAACGTCATGCTTGGTACATGAAGCATGTCCACAATATGGAAAGGCGGCATTTAAGATGCCTGTTACGTTTGCATTGAATTATGTCTTTCATGGTTCGTGCTGCCACGTGACTGCCGTGCCTAGTATCAATGGCAGCCCACTTCGCGTCATTAAAATGGGGAGTTCACCTATGACCTTGTTGGATATGATTCATACGAGGAAGGCATTACTGCTTTCACTGGTGTTCTGCTCTTGCATGATCCAGCAGGGCAGCGTGTGGGTCTGTCGTGTTTATCACTGTAGGACAGGTGCTGTTCTGCTGCCGACAAGCCTACCACAGCTGAGCACCATTGTAGCCCTATGCCCTTTGAAGAGCTGCGGCTGAACGTCCAGCAGTGGTTCATGGTAATTCCCTCAAGGAGCGGGGTCTGCATCGCACTCATTGACCGTGAAGAGTTTAATTAGGCCCTGGGCAGCCAATTACTCCAAAGACCCATACCTCCTTTGTCTGGCATCATTATTGTGGGGAATGATGTCAGTAGTGTAATAGAGATCAGCATTTACTGGCACTGGAGTCACGAATTTCATCAGTTGAATGAATCTGAAACGTGAAAAGAAAAACAGTGGAGTGGAGGCTTAGCCAGAAAACTGACGGTGTAGGCTGCGAATATCGAATCCTGTAGATCGATGCATTTTTGGTAAGCATTTCCACGTGTTTAAATAGTGCAGGCAGGTGATTCGACTGTGAATATGTTTGGGAAGCTATGACTGTTGCAGCTTCCGAAGGGGTACTTCTGGAATTTATGGGTAATTCCAAAAGATATAAATTTGCTCCAAATTTAGGTTTAAATCAATGGAAGTAAACCTGCTTTATTAGCCTTTTTTCTGAATTAGACAATCATTACTTAAAATGGAATCTCGATTGTCGACGAGTCTCCTAATTATTGTGATAGTCTCGTTCAGGTATTTGCACCCAATCAGGTGCGCGCATCGGTAGGCGCAGCGCTGACGTCAATTGTATGACATAAAAGGTGTTACTTGTCAATGGAACGATTTGTTCCCCCAGCCCCAGGAATATATCGCCTGCCATTTCCCACAAAGCTATACTTGTAAAATGTTAAGAAACGGAGAAGGTGACAGACATATGTGACAGTCTGGATCAGGTGCTGGGTGTGGACACAAATACCAATGTGCGAACTACCGCACAGCTGAAAGAGTCTGTCACCACAGTCTCTGGCTGCGGCATGGTGAGATGTCGCGTGGAGACGAACGTCACGTGACTACTGTAATATTAGAAAGAGGTTTGTTTGACCTCAGCTACACTCTATGGCTAGTGCTCTAGTCTTAGCACGGTGCTAAATTGTAAAAAAAAAAAGAAGGAAGAAAGTTAGATGGAAATTGACAGTGATGGGCAAAGAACTCCCATGCGAAGCTCCCACGCACAGGCGCGCGCACAGTCCGCTCCCCCGAAGCGTCCTCAGCCCATTTATAGCTGCCCCATGAATCAGCGTGTATCTTTCCTAATGGCACACTCGTTATTTGCATCTATTGTGCTTGTGACAGATCTTAAAGCGCTGCAGTACGCCTTAAGCTTCTCTTTCGCTTAGAGCTGCTGTTAAAACATATGGCTGAACTGCAAACATTTGGCAAATGTCCCAGAGATTTGTGGGGTAAAGAGTGACGACCAGATCACGTAGGAAAGGTTCCGTCTGGCTAGTGTATTTGGTTACCCGAATCACTATGCGTTGGTATCAACATATTTTGCACGTTTACTTTTTTTTCTCCCAATCCAGGAACAAAAAATGCAACTACACACATACACAAACATACACATAAATTGACTCACGCATGTACAGGCTGCTGGGCACGCACCATCACGCTTACAGCTGCCTCTGTTCCCCCTACCCACGGCCACTATAAAAGCAGATATCTTTGTGGAAATGTTTTGCGTGAAATCCCAGGCCGCCTCCTCCCTGGGATGGATTGAAGCAGTGCAAGAAAATCTGAATAACTAATCCGAGTGCTCATTAACCCCCTGCCGAAATGCTCAAACATTCACTTTGCTGTTCCTGCAGAAGAAAAAAAAAGAGTCTGCATTAAAATTGATGCGTTATTAATCCCACTGTTCGGAGCCCGGCGGGCAGTGTATTTCTTCCCTTAGCCGGGGGGCGAGCAGCATGGTGCCCAGTAGTTCGGCCCCCTTCGTCTTTCCATTATTCATCGCCTGGTGCAGGGAGCCACTCTTTGATGGCGAGAAGAGCTTAGCGCTCATGTAAATTGGCGTCATTTCCAGCTCCCAATGTGTGATGTTCCACAAAGTTTCCTAAAGTAACACAAAGATGTGCGAACAAATGTACACATCTATGATTGCACGTTCGATTACAAATGTGGTGTGAAGATATGATCAGGGCTTTAAGTGGGATGAAAAGCGGGAGGGTGCGCCGGTATCAAAGGGGCAGGGTCAATATAATTTAGGGCGTGGCTTAAAACATGTCAGCTAGAAATCTCTGCTTAGCGGTTGTATGTCATTACAACGCATGTCATTACAAAGCATTCCGTTGCAACGCATGCCTTTACTATGCATGCGTTACAGCGCGAATGCTTTACCACGAATAACATTTACCACGAGAATGCATTTACCACGCATATCGGTAAAGGCATTTTCGTGGTAAATGTTCTTTTTTTTTTTTTAATAATACCCCTATGCGACCCCCGCCCCTTTTTCTTCTAATAAATTCCCCTCCCCTCAACTTTAAAAATGTTTCCCTGTGCGATTCCCCCACCCACAAACCCTTAAATTTATCTCTTCGCTACACGTCCCCCTCATTAATTCCTTTAACTAAATTCCCACTTACCTTGCTACGTCCTCTCCTCTGGAAGCTCTTCCGATCTGCGTCGCACGGCGTAAAGAGGAAGCGGAAGTGTCTTTCCGTTTCCTCTAACGACGGTACAACGCCGATTGCCTCCACATCGCTGGAATCAGGTTTTTTTTGTGGGGGGGGGATACCCCCCAACCCCCCTTTTTAGGACTCGCCCGACCCAGCGCATGCGCGGGTCTGGCGAGACTTAGAGGGCTCCAAAAAGTGCTACCAGGCCAGCCTAAAGCTACAGTGCATGTGCGCGGGCGCTGCATTTTACCGCGATTACTTTCACTTCCGCGGCCGCAGTGCCGCTTTTCATAGCCAATAGGTCTCGCTTTTGGGACCTAATAAGTATTTAGTTATGCAACTGTTGCATGGCTAAACACTTATAAGGTCCCAAAGGCGAGACCTATTGGCTATGCCAATGCTTGTTTAATATTACCTTTAGCACACATGTCTTTACTACGTATCTCGTAGCAAAGGTATGCGTGGTAAAGGCAATTGTAGTAACCATGCATGCGTTGTAATGCATGCGTGGTTACTGTTATGCGTGGAAACTGTTATGCGTGGAAACGGCCGCGTTGTAGTGGCCGTTTCCCCTGCTTAGCATGATGTGCCGCCCGACTGGTATTTTGCTGCTTCTTTCTGTCTTTGCATCCAGACATATAATACAACAAGAAACATTACACCTACAGCAAGCCAGGACTGTTGGCTTTGTCAATGGGTGTTAGTTGCATAAAATAAATAAGCAACAACAATGGCATCTTTGTATAAAATAGTTACAATGCTTCAGTTCTGCAGTGATGAGACTGTGAAAGAACTGTAACACGTCCCTTCAAAGATACATCAAAGCAGTGAAGGGTAGCTCGACTCGGAGGATGAGGGCAATAACAGAGTTCTAAAGGGACCCGTTTCAGAACCTGCTTTTTAGGTCTCGCCTGAGCCAGTGCATGCGCTGGTCTGGCAAGACTTATTGAGAGGGCTCCAAAAAGTGCTACCAGGCCAGCCTAGAGCTACAGTGCATTTGCGCGGGCGCGCGCGCCGCGCTTGGCCGCGATTACTTTCACTTTCACGGCCGCTTTGATGTTTGATCGTGATCGCGATCATTTTCGCGGCCGCACTTTGGGACCTTATAAGTATTTAGTTATGCAACTGTTGCATGGCTAAACACTTATAAGGTCCCAAAGGCGAGACCTATTGGCTATGCCAATGCTTGTTGGAACTGCCAGTGCTCAGCACCGGCAGGACCCGCCCACTCAAAGACCTGGATAAGATACATGTGTAGAAGAGTTTCTAAAGGGCTGAAGGTCTGCTGCGAGCCAGAACAAGCAAAGCTCATTCCCACAAACCCCAAGAGCCCAGATGCTGAGCCATGGAGCTGAAGAATCACCTGACAAACCGCAGGCGGGTTTCCGTTTCCAAATGTTTCTTTGGCATTATTTATTGCAGACGATGTAGGCTGTCATTACATAACGCACTAAATATTCGCTCTTGGCTCTATATCCCCTCCTCCTCCTGTGAGGTTCGGGCCCGAGGCCCACATCCAGCAATAACAGATGGCACAGGCACAGGTATTGGGTGTACAAGACCACTAGGGCCCTTTTATTGACAGGATCAGTGCTTTAAATAAGCCGGTAATGTCTGGTACTGACTATATTTGAAGAAATGGTTTGGTTCTAAAAAGCACTCTGTGGTGCTTATCCAACGGAACCACTTGTAGCTTTTTTAATTCAATACCCAGGTTCTGAGGGAAACAGGGTGACCCCATTTATATTAATGGTATTTAGGTGCAGATGTTACTTGTGAGGGTTCTTTTCTGTACGCATTTCAGTCCGATTTCACAATAATATGTCAGAGAGAGAAACTCTATCCTATAGTGATGAGTATATTAACAAGCTTATCCAGGACCAGAGAGACCATTGCTTCCTAGGTGTGGGCACATCCACTCTAGATGCAACACTAAATGAGAAGCTAGCCAAAATAGAATAATTGGAAAATAAACTAAGAGGGGCAAAACTACATGGTCATGTATTAACAAAATACCTTCCGTCCAACATTATACCGGAAGGCCTACAGGTGAGAAACGAACCGTCAATCTTCATTGACATCCCTAAATTCCGGAAGGCCTATAGCTTTGTAGCAAATACATGCTCAAGGCACTGGATGGTTATGGGGATTGAAACTGCCATTGAATATGTTATAAGTTTGACCCAAGAGATAGCAGAACTAAAAAAGGAAATCATTGATGATAAGGCACTCACAAATGCTAAGGAGTTGCTAGAGCGGGTGGAGAAAACAATCGCTGAGTTTAACACCATCACACTCAACAGGAAACTGGACAAACTCACATGAGACATTAGGTTATACGACAAGAAAATAACCCATAACCATTTGTCTGAGGATTATTAACAGCAGGACAACCAGGGATATGTTACCAATAGGGGCAGGCAAGGACCTAAATGCTTTGCCTCTTTCTCAGACTCTTCTGCTGGGAGTGGGTCTGAGAGTGACACAGAGTGTGTAGGGACCAGTTATCGAGCCCGTAACCAAGCAACCTCATATCAAGACTCAGCGAGTGGTCAACCGTCATTTTTAGTCGACAAAACATGGAACCCGAACAGAGGGAGGGGGCAGAAACAGAATTGGGGCAGACCATGAGGGTGGAACCGGGGAGGCAAGTGTCAGAGAGGGAACAACAGAGTGAGGTTTTATCCAGAGGAGTCACATGGGGAGATACAAACACGCAGACAGACATACAGATGGTAATTCCTGAACAGGTACCTACACCCATTGTGTCCAATGATCAAACTAACCCCATCATAAATCTATCAGACTATACCCTCACTGATTCAGAAAACAGTATTCTGTCTATAGGATTATCATTATCAGACTCATTCAATACGAAGGTGGAATTACAACGGTTCTTCAGGAAGATCAGACTGAAATATTACTTCATGAAATATCCATTAGTCAACAGGTAGTATGTAGCCACACCCTTCAGAACTCCCTCTAACCTCACACCAGCAGCACACCTGGTATCCCACAACATCCTGGCTTATCCCACAACATCCTGGCTTATGAACAGATTGTTTTTAAAGAAGTGGAGGATGCACTAAAAAGCAGGGATTACATCAAGTACAGCATCACTAAACTTGAGAGAGACAGTCTAGTGACTTTAAAAACAACCAAGATATTGTCATAAAGGCTGCTGATAAGGGCGGGCAATAGTCATACAGAACACCATAGTTTATGTCAGAGAGATCCAGAAACAATTGAATGTCCGATACAGCTGTGCAGGGTTACCTCAGAGAGCAGGAACAAGGTTTTTTAAATAAAAAAGCTCCCCGCATACCAATGATTTATACATTACCTAAGGTGCATAAAGACCTTACACAACCACCAGGGAGATCTATCGTGTCAGGCTGTGGGTCTATTTTGGAGCCTATTAACAAGTACATCGACAGCTTCCTCAAGCCAATGGTAATTAAGACTAGGTCATATGTGGGAGATATTATGCATAATTTAAAGCTGATGGAAGGGCAACTGTTTGATGTGACAAAACAATTCTTGATGACACTAGATGTCGCGTCCCTTTATACGAGCATTTCCCAAGGGGAAGCTTTACAAGTCATGCGCAAGGTGCTTGCCGGGAGGGAACATCCATATTGGGTACCTACAGAATTTCTGACAGAGCTTTTAAGTGTGGCGATGAGGAAGAACTACTTTTTTTTTCAAAATTAATACTACATCAAATGTAAAGGAGTAGCGATAGGAGCTGGATTTGCTCCAAGCCAATCGAACCTCTATATGGATAATTATGAGGATGCACACATATACGACCATGCCAACCCTTTTCTGAACAACATTACTGTGTGGAAACGTTTTATTGATGATGCCATCATGATTTGGACCGGGGATGCATTGAGCCTCATTGACTTTTCAATGTGGATCAACAGTAGATCACCAGACATCCAATTTACTATGACATACCACAGAGACACAATCAGTTTCCTGGACATATCCCTTAAAGTAGAAGACACCGGGATGTACACAACTCTGTATAGAAAGTCTACTGAGAGCAATACACTACTCAAATATGACTCCCACCATTCAAGAAATCTTAGGTATAATCTCCTGTGTGGGCAGTTTCTGAGGTTGGGATGAAATTGTTCATGTCGGATGGACTTCTTCCAAGAAACTACCACACTGCTCCAGCGTCTGGGTGAACGGGGCTATTCTAGGGGACTGTTATTATGGACTAGGAAGTGAGCATAGTACTGCCAGAGGGAGAGCCTACTAGAAATCAAACCCAGAGAGGACACAATGAAACAGTTAGTTTGCGTGACTTCTTTCAACACTAAAAGTACAGCGATCAAGAAAGCCATTAATAAATACTGGAATCTGGTCGCCACGGAAATTGACATGCGAGAAAAAAGCCTCTCTTTGCATTCAGAAGGAACAAAAACATCCGTGATCATGTGGTGAGTTTCTTCCAGTGAACGGAGCGAAGTTCTGACATACATACACAATTGATTCTCCCCCCTCTTGTGGGACATTTCAAGTGTGGACGTTGTAAGGCCTGTAAGCTCACTACTGAGGGTAAGAACTTTGACCACTCGTGACGGACATTTACAGCACACCACTACACCAACTGCAACACGAAGGAGGTCATATATGCAATAAAGTGTCCTTACAACATGATATATGTAGGTCAAACTAAGCAAAAGATCAAGCAACGCATTTTGATGCACTGTAGCCTCATTAGATGTAGAACACAGGGAGCCCCACTGGTGGAACATTTCCACCAACAGGAACATTCGATTGAGAGCCTTAGGTGGTGGGTCATTGAGAAGGTAATACGAGAACCAAGAGGAGGTGATATTGAGTCCAAGCTCAGCGCTATGGAATGCAAATGGATACATGTCTTGGATTCAGTCAGCAAGGGCCTGAATTAACTTGAGGAAACAAATAGACAGACGGGTCTCCTGTTACCTATCTGATTCTATAGCCAGAGCATTGACATCATCCCCCTAGTCACACCAATAGAGGATGATTTGACCATCATAGGGATGTACCATGGTCCTGGGTATGTGTAACCAGCAGATGGTCCTTCATGATGTCTCACATCTACACCATTCCTTAGCATGGACCATATACCCCACATAGATGCAATATGAACTATTAGATGGCTACCATAGTAAGTGGGCGGACCATAAATCACATTGGCTATGGTTTGGACCATACTAGGGTTGTTCCACTACACATCCTTACACCTACTAGACACTACCACATGCAGATAGCTGAGAGGGATGTACATATGCATTATTATACATAGGACAACTGCAAACCACCCCACTCACTGTCCTTACGTAGAAGGTTTATACCAAATGCAGTAATTTCTAATTTTGGATCAAAATTCTACGGGATTGAATCCCCATTTAACTCAAATGTATCTAAGGGGATTAACCTGCCTACCAGTGCCTGGCAAGTTTGTGTCATTACCTCGATCTCTCCCCAATAAGAAAGTGGTAGCTATCCTATTTGACATGTCGTACTATTGGGTACCTTTACACCTTCTACGTAAGGCTCAACATGACAGCTGGAGCAATGAATGGCGAGCATTCTCCAGGGTGAGCCAAGTTCAGGGTTCAGCGCGTGGCGTCATCATGCAGAGAACCAGGCGCACGTAGATGTAAAGACGACGGCCATCTTGGAACCTGTTTCCATCAGCTTTGTATAATTACAGATACACGGTCTACGGGGGATAGAATCCCCATTTAACAGCAATGTTTTTAATGGTGGTAACCTCCCTCCCAATGTCTGAGTGCCAGCACTTTTCTTTTTGAGAGGTAGACTACCTGCACTTCTCAATAAAAACGTAATACTTTTAATTGGAGAATACCGGCACTTCTCAGAAACAAGCAGGTACTCTGATACAGAGTACCTGCACTTCTATTTCTCCATTACAGATCACCTGACCTATGACACATGAGCTGTATAGGTGTGGGGTGGGTGAAAGCCCTGCCTTTACGGAGTGGCTGGAAACAGCTACCTGTCTGTAAGGACACTACATCCCTCCAAAAATCCAAATGAAAAGATAACAAGTCCAACCTGTAGGAATAAATAACACCAACAACTAGACACCATTGAGTCTCTCAATCTCTAGAGACAGTCAACATGACATCACTGTGCGCATGGGCAGGTGCATCTGGAAGCACCCGGTCACCACTGCTTGCATCCATTATTTTTTTTATAGTTCTGTTTATTGTTATTAACATCAAAACAACAATACATAAGATAAATAAAGAAACCAATACACTGCCATGTAATGACATACAGATAGAGACAGTGAGCCATGATTCCACAATTGCCTCTGCACCCCCTCCACACCCTGGCCTGCCAGTGGCTACAAGTGAGACAGGTTGATTAACAAGCGATAACTCCACACCAGCCCCGTCAATTGAGGTGCAGGGTTTACCTCTATGTTCATTCAATTTGCCACATATCTTTGCCCATTTTTGGGGGACAGCCGCTCTCTTCATAATCCACGTTTTCTGCAAGAATGCACCAGACTATATATTTTTTCAAGTCTCTCAATTGTGGTGGTTGCTCAGCCCACCACAAACGTGCAATGTTATGTTTAGCTACCATCAGTCCGCAGTGTTATCCAAGTTCGCTCTATGCAGGTTAAATCTGATGTGTCACAGATATAAAGGAAGCACCACTTGGCAGTAGGCTCCATTTTACCACCACATACATTATTCATACAGTTGATCACAGGTGTCCAATAGCATTGCATCATGAGGCAACTCTATATAATATGAAACAAAATTCCTACTTGACCACGATGTCTATGACATTGTGCATCTATGGCTTTTCTCATTTTTTCTAAGGTAGCGTTTGAATAATAGGACATGTGTAATATTTTGAGTTGTACTAACCGGAATCTGGACTGTATGGCAACCTCTCTAGGGGATGGCAATGCCTCTGGCCATTCTTCATCCTGAAGGACTTCCAAATTCTGCTCCCATTGTGCCCATAAGTGAACCAGGGTGTCAGGCGATTTGGTAATTATTTTTTGATAAGTAAGTGAGATAGTTTTACAGCAAATATGGGTGTCAAGAAGCCTGTCCTCCAGTGGGGATGTTTCAGAAAGCACCTCATCTGCTGTCAGTGGCTTCTGTACAACCCCAGGATCCAAGTCATCTACAAAATCCACACACAGACCATTGAATACCTTGATGTAATAATCTCCAAATCAGTTGAAGGAAACAGTTTAGAAACCTCGATATACACTAAACCCACTGATCGTAACAATGCGTTACATTATACGAGCTTTCACCCAACTAGTCTTATCAATAACCTCCCGTATTCGCAATTTATTAGAATCAAGCGCATCTGCTCCAACTCACAAGATTGTCATGCCAAAATTAAGGAATACAAAGTGAAGTACCACCAAAGAGGTTATCCAGAAAAAACAGTACAAGATTGTATGGACAGAGCTTTGAAAAAACAAAGCAGAGAACTTCTCACCACCACAACAACATCACAAGAGAATAATATTGTATTGGTATCCAAATATACAACGAGTGCCCCAGCGATTAAGAAAATAATCAATAAGAGATGGGAACTTTTGTCTCAAGAACCAGACTTCAACAACATTTTTCGGAATCTTCCATTACATGCCTACACAAGGGGGAAAAACTTACGAGAACTTTTAGCCCCACCTAAAGACATCAAGCCACCGATACCTTTTAAAGGAACCTTAAAATGCACAAATTGTTCACACTGTAACAATGTAATCTTGGGAAATGTTTTAACACACCCTAACACAGGAAAAGATATATTATTGAGACACAACAGTGATTGCAATGTGAGTAACGTGATATATGGCATTAAATGCCCTTGCGGCAAAATGTACGTTGGCAAAACGGAACGCAAAATTAAGACCCGTATCACGGAACATAAAAGCCGCATAAGAACCAAAAATTTGAATTCCTCACTGGCATGGGCAGAAGCAAATCATACTATATCTCAACTTAGATTTCAAGTGATTGAACACATACCAATACAACAAGGAGTCAATAACCACCTTAAATTGTTACAAACAGAAGTTTATTGGATAAAATATATTGACACCATGCTTCCAAAGGGAATCAATGACAGATTAGATATGTCATGCTATTTATAAAAGGGTGTTAGTATTCAAATCAAGTCATACATATGCCCAGAACATTATTCTCTTGGGATCCGTTCTATCCTTACACTTATCCATTGAGTAGGACACTTATCAATATTTCACATCTCATACAAGTACATTTATTACTGATTGGGCTATAGATTTATCAGACTGGAGTATACAAAATAGGTGTCTTATATTCCCCCTCTTTCAGGTGGCACCGATCGCCAACATAATTTTATTATTTGGATAACGCACGATATTATGTGGATAACGCACGATATAATCATATAAAAAATACGAGTGCTCTTTAACTCATGGTACTATTCTTCCATTACATACCATAAAGTACCTACGGTATCTCTCAGTTCTTTTTCATCCTTCAGGTAGTATTTCCCTGTTGGATTTTGGCACACGATGATGTATTAGGTTTATTTTTTATTTTCGATATTTGGTCCTATATTACTTAAGGGTTCTCAACCCGAATCGTATTATTAACGATTTATTTAACATATTCACGTTGTGAAATCACATATCTATTTATTCCATAGCCTTGTCGTCATACAATTCCCTTTGACACTCGTATTCTTTTCTGTAACACTCATGCACCACTCTATTATTATCCCCACTGTGCAAGGATTCCCTCGTTTAAAGATGGCGCTTAAACCATGATCCGACAGCCCACACGTTACTCGGACAGTCCTCTCTTTATGTTCACGTCTTTTTTAAACGCGGCATTCGCGGCGTCTCAAATCAAACCTTAACTTCGGAGCATCACGATATATCTACGTTAAGCTATTATTAGGTAAGGCGGTTTTCTTAGTTATTATATCTCTAAGCTTGACTACATATTTGTCATAGTCTCTTACAAGTTTTTTATGTCTTTATTTTCAGTACACACGAACCTCACATCACTGAGGTAAGCGCGTAGAAGTTTCTTATAAATCTTAATGAGGCTTCAGTTCAGCCTAAGTATCTGTCATGCTCCTGAGCATTACTCACCGCTCAATCTGTACGTTTGTTATTTTTTTACACAGCTTGTACTTCTATTCATATTGAGGTAAGCCCAATCACAGACATCTAAAGTATTCCTGTTATTATACCTATTACAGAAGCACTATTATGTTGAACTCATTTTCTATCCTCGGTTTTCTTTAGTGTGCATCTAGCAGAACTCCAGCACAGGCAGGACATAATCATAAAAACAGACACAGTCTCACACACCTATTACTGATCTTGAGCCACCAGAGATATTATTACTGACATACATGTTTACTTTCATTTCAGATTAGCCCCTGATGAAGGAACCATTGGGTTCCGAAATGCATTGGGCACGCACACATCAAAACGCAATGTAGTGATTGTGAAATGTTTTGTTGAAATTAAATGATGATGTAAAACAAAGATATTTTGTATGTGATACCTTTCAATATGTAAACAAAACTTTATTGAGCTATATTGTTTGACATAGCAATGAGACGTTGAATTTATGTTGTTATTGCCAAAAATAAATTGAATAACTTCAAAGAAATTGGAATTAATATAATTGTGTCACAGCAGACACCAGGTGAACAGTGCACAGCTTATCACAAGTTCACAGCTTGTCATTAATTAATTTCTGTAGAACATGCCAGATCTGTAGGTAACGTTAAGTTTCAGTGGGTGCTAGATGATATTCGCTTTGCAAATCTGTGAAATGGATGATGCCCTCCTGTACCCAGAGGTCCCCCACTTTTGCCAGGCAAATGAAATCCCACTTATCGAAGCCAGGCTGTGTCCCTAGAGTACCTAAACTAGCTGTGTCCCACAGGGGGGTGGCTTGAGTTATTTTGTCCTTCCACCCAATTACTCAGAGAGTTGTGTGCCAAATGTTCAGTGTAACTGCTGTTGGGCCTTTGAAAGCATTTATGGGGCTGTCCACTGTATACGGCCCTAGGATGGCCCCCGGAATGCATTGCTAATCTATCCATGTGAGATGCAGGCTTGGCTATCTGTAGATGCACCCAATAGTTAACTTCCATTAATGATGTGGCTCAATAGTACTTTTGAATGTCCGAAAGGTCAATGCAAACGTCATACCAACCTCTCATCAATTTTTAAATGCAATAGGAAGAGGGGCTCTGTTCCAGAGCAGAGCAGGGTTCCTGCTCTCAATTTCTTTGAAGTACAAAACCAGGACTGGATAAGGACTATTGTGTAACGTGTAAAGAAGGCGAGGCAGAGCCATTATTTTCAATAGAGCTGCCCTACCAAGCAAAGACAGAGGCAATGGCCTTCTATCTTGAAAATCCTGCCTGGGGCGTGCACGAGTTGGCAATAGATTGTTAACATGAAACATGTTGGGGTCAGTGGTCACGTATAGTTCCAAATATCGGAATCTGGTGGATACATATGTGGGGCTTTCCCAAGTTGATTGTGTAGTCTGAGTAGGGACTAAATTGGGTAATTATTTACATAATCCTAGCTAGCGTGAATGTTGGGTAGGCGACATGGAGCAAAATGTCATCTGCATAAAGTGAGATTTTATCTTCCCAGTCATCTGCCCTCTGGAGTCCCTGAAGCAGTGCTCCTTGTCTCATCCAGGCAGGAAGGCACTTCAATATAAGAGCAAATATTAAGGGCGAGAGTGGACAGCCCTGTCGGGTGCAACGCTGGAGCTGAAATGCAGTGTACACACCTCCGTTGACTGTTACTTGGGCCAATGGTTCCATATATAGGAGCTTTATTCAAATTGTATATTGCAGGCCAAAGCCCATCTTATTCAACACCTCAAACATGTAAGGCCACTCGGCCATGTCAAAGCCATTCTAGCATTTGGTGAAAGCAGAAGGGCATCTTCCTGCAAGCCCAGAGGTTGGCCCAAGACACCATGGAGCCACCTCAAGTTACGGGCGGTGTTCCGTCTTGGCATGAAGCTGGATTGATCTGGGTAAATGAGAGCCGTAACTACTTGTATTAGGTGGAAGGCCAGAACTTTAGCCAATATTTTAACTTCTTCATTCAGCCCTGAGTTTGGCCTATAGGAAGCACAATACTCAGGTGGTTTACCATATTTATGGAAGACCATTATATTAGCCAGCTGCTGATCTTGGGGAAGGGAGCCTGAGTCGTGACTTTCCTTCTACATTTGAAGCAGATAAGGGTTAATCTTTATGGCTGTTAGCTTATAAAGTACAATGGGGATCCAGTTGGGGCCCACTGCTTCGCCCGATTTCAATTTGCTGATTGCCCACACTATTTCTTTTTCAGTGAGCTCATCCTCTAACAGTGCTATGTCCGCACATGATAGACTTTGAAGCTTTAGATCGGCTAGTAAATCAAGTGATTCTTTTGCCGTAGCGGCATCTTCGTGCCAGTACAGCTGGGCATAGTAAGGGGAGAACGCATCTGCCAGCTCCTGCCTCCCCCACACTTGCTCATTATTGTCAGTTTGTATTTATAGGATCCAGCGATTCACCCTTTCACATTTGTGAAGCCATGCTAGGAGTTTCCCAGGTCTGCCCCTGACTTCATAAAGGCAGTGTTGGGTTGCCCGATGACTTCTCTTGGCCGCGTTGGATGCCGCAACCCTATTTTCCTTTTGCTTTAGGCTTAGTGTGTGATGAATGCCTGTTTGGATTGAGTATCAAGTTTGGCTTCTAGCTCTGCAATTTCATGCTCTAGCATTTCCATTTGTACCCTCTTATCTTACTTGCGCACTTCGATAAACGAGAGGACCTGTCCCTTAATCACAGTCTTGTATGCCTCCCAGAGGGTCTGCAAAGAGTCCACCAAATGCTTGTTCTCAGCAAAATAACACTCTGTGGCCCCATGACGACCATCTTATGTAAGGGGTATCTTGAGAAACAAATTATTGAGTGTTATTCTGCTGCTATTCCATTAATTTGGTAGGCCGTATATCGCCCATATTGGCGAGTGATCCAAGATGCCTCTAGCCAAGTGGCGGATCTCACTAAAGTGGGAAGTGTATGATGTCAGAGTAAGGATACCCCAAGCAGGGGAGCTGAGCTGATACTAGGTTCGGTGCAAAAATGAGACCTTTGACGAAAGTGTGACTACAAGGCCTCCCTCTCATGCCATCATGCGAGCTGGTGCCCCCTTGAAATTGGGTTATTCTCTAATAATGCTGCGGCAAGTAAATGCCTTTCCTTAATTTTCTCACATGCAAATTGCGTGCACACGTCAAACACATCTTCGGGTGAGTGACTTTTTCACTACCCACCCTGACGAAAGCCCAGGACCTTGCACGGGGTAATAGGACAGGGCTAAAACATTTTGGTGATTTAGGGTCATAGGACCATTGCATCCTTTTAGCCCTTTATACATTTTTAACCTTTCCTCCCACGCCACTAATAAAGGATACTTTTGAAGTGGGTGAGTAATTTTATCTTTTAAGTTACGCCCCTATACATCGAATCTTCATAAGTGCTCCCTGGAAAACGGTTGAGCCCACCCCGAACTTTAGGAGTTGGGGTGAATCCGATGATGAAGCATTCCACTATTAGAGTGAGTGAAGGTTGTATAAAGAAAAGGGTTTCTTTCCCTTCCCATCCACAATAGTGGGTGTACTGCCACCTGGCGTACATACGATGCTTGATCTTTTCGCTGTTCCTAAAGGAGCCATCTTGGTTCCAGAGGGTATACTGTTTAGTTTTTAGGTCTCGGCTAGCGAAGGCTGCGCTTGCGCAGTCTCGCTCGCGAGACATAATGACTTGGAGAAGAGGGGCTTGAACCCGCCCCTCTTCTCCCCTTTTCTCCATTGGCTGGCCTCTTAAATGCTTGCCAGCCATTGGAGAAGAGCTCCGTCACTCCGAACAGGCCCCGTCCTTTTCGGATTCGGGGGCGTGTTTTTTTCAACTTTTCTAATTATCTCCTCCAGCCAATGGCAAGAGGAGAGAAAAGCAAAACATGCCCCCGAATCCGGAAACGCCGCTGCCTTTCTCCGAGGCATTTCTGCTTCGCCTCGGAGAAAGGCAGTGGTGTGCTTGTTCCCTCTTGTCTTGGTTTCCTCATCAAACCCCCCAGTTTGCACTGTACTTTTGTTCCCTTTGCGAGCCGAAGAGGCCCACCATGCAGACCTCGTCATCCTTGCAGTTTAGCTCCCTTACATCAGAGGTGAGCAGGTCTCGTAGATCAGAGGGGGCAGCTAAGTTCATGCGGGGAGCCTCCCGGCAGCCCATACCGAGGCTGCTGAGGCCGCTGACTGCGGACGCAGTGCTATGCTGAACACTGTCCGTGCTGAAACTGGAGAGGCGGATCTTGGTTCCGGATACCGAGGCAAAAAGATTGAAAACAGACAGCCTCTTCCGCGGCGATTTTCTTTCAGATCCTTTTAATAGATGGTGTCCGGGAAGGTGTTGGGTTATACACCCTGCCCAACCTAGTATGGCCGACACCCTAACAACATACCAGCAAGGTCGCCATCTTGAATTGGTACAGTATTTTATTAGTCCTTATTTTAAAGTGCCGTTAAGGAGTGAATAACGTGTATTGCAGATTACATTGTAAATAGGATGTAATTCCGGCACTTGTTATGGTGTAAAAACTGTAGTAATTAAGCGTTGAACTTTTTAATATTATTTTGAATACTTGATATTTTTGAAACGTCGTGAACTTGTCCATCCGTGACTTCTGCGGTGAAAGCTAATCCATTTATTTTAGCTCTGGTCAAATTTTCACAGGTCAGTGTTGTTTGTCTTTTGTTTCTCAAGTGTATCTTTACTATTTAGCTAAAAAGCCATACAATTCAAAGCAGTGGTCCATCGGCTAGACTGCCGTGCTGGAAACTAGGGTTCGGGCCTCGGGGTCGTGTCCACATCCTGTGATTCTGGGCAACTCACTTAATCTCCCCGTGCCTGAATGTGTAATGTAAATACGGCGCTCGTGTAAAGCGCTCCAATACCTTCGGGTCGAGTTTGCGCTATATAAATATGCAAAAAGTAAAACAAGCAGTGGCACAGACAATATGTCTCGCTTTTGAGACCGTAATAAGCATTTACAATGCAACGGTCTCGGCATTGTTAAAGTTGGAGCTATTGGCATTGCTCATGACAATGCCGTTTCTTTAAATGTTTTAAAAACAAAAACATAAACAAAAATAATGTCATGAGCAATGCCAATAGCTCTAACTTTACCAATGCCGAGACCATTGCATTGTAAATGCTTGTTGAGTATATTTCTGGGAGGAGGTATCCCTTCAATCCTCTTTGTTGAAGACCTGTCTACCTTCCTAGGGTTCCTACTCGGGACCCATAACTTTGTGTAAAAAGAGTAAGCATATAGTCAATGCGGGAAACACTATTATGTGCCCCTGAATGAAACGTGTACTGTTTTGTCATTGGATTGTGGGAGCGCCACACCAAGACCTGATAGGAAGTCAGCCAACGGGTGTCAGAAGGCCCCCGTCAGTCTGAGTGGCAAGCAAGCAGTGTCACCATTGAGGGCAATATTAAAGTCACCACCCATCAATAATATACCCTGTGGAAGGCGAATTAGCAATGCACGTCCTTAAGAGAATGCATTGTCATGCAATCGCGGAGTAGCATATAAAGAAATTATGTTTATCGATTTATCCTCCCATATAAAAGAGATCACCACATAGCGGCCATGGCTATCTGTCCAAATGTGTTGGACAGTAAGCAGTAACGCTTTGCACACTAGGCCATTATTTTCTATCCCTACTGGTCCAAGACACAGTATGTGTTCTCCTTAACATGAGTCTCCTGGATAAGGACTACGTCAAGAGAATGTCTCTTAATGTATTGTAGGACAACCCTGAGTTTAAGTTTATCCCCTAACCCATTTACAGTTCAGGAAAACAGTTAAATGATGGGTGCCAGAGCCATTGTAAGGCATGGGCAAAGTGGGCTCTGACACAGGGCCCCAGCCTTTCAGCCCCCCCCCCCCCCCCCCCTTATCGAGCATGCTCTATTCTGCAGAGAGTCTTGCCCTGATGACCTTGAATAATTTTTAACTGCTTTTTGGAAATAGCTTTTCTTAATAATTTATTTTTAATTTGTGAGTCTATTACAGACGTTTTGCAGACAAAATGTGTTTGTTTCATTCAACATCCATATAAAAAGTTTTTTTTACAGGATCTCGCATATCAGAAATGGGAGGGTGCCACAGAGACTATTTGCAGTAATACTATTGAGCTGCTGCTGTGTTACAATACTGAAAGCACACATCACTATCCCTGAATATCAGATGTACACACATTTAGAATTTGACCAAAAAGTGAATGAAAGAGCTGAAACTGTTTCATAAAATCAAATCTGTTCCCAACAGGGGCCTCCATAATACATTTGGCTCAGGACCCCCAAAATCCTTATAAAGTCCCTGATTGATGTTGCTACCGGGTTGGCCATGGAAGTATGTGAGTCTGTGGTAACGTGTATAGCCGTCTAGTTATAAGTGGATTGGATGCAAGGGGAAGCATCTACACAGGAGAAGTGGATTGTGCGTCAGCTGCAGTGTGTAATAAAAATAATGAAATAACAAAAACAACAGCAAAGTGGAATCCCCATCCCTGCCTGGCGGACCTCAAACGTCCCACTCCCCAAACTCTACAGAGCACCTGTCGCCCCATAACATTGTACAAACTGTAGGAGGATATGACCAACGCCAAGCGATCACCCACCTGCCTCCTCCATAAAAAGGAGACATTTTTGACAATGTTGGATCTCTTCTCACAGTTACTTTTCTGCACCACTAATGTTCGGATTTTGGTGTTGGATTTATGAAAAACTGGCAGTACATTTGGAACACTGAAGTCTAGTGATGCAGAAGATCTGCCTGTCGACCACAATAGGTATTCCTAGGGCTGCATTACATGGGATTGTGGGTTGTTGCTGATCAGGATGTCTGTTCTTGTTGGGTCCTAGAGCAATGTTGTAGATCTTCAGGTCCAACTTGTTGCCCGGATGTGTCAGTTTCTCGACGCTTCTGTCCCGATTGATTTATTGGTTTAGAGCTTCTAACAGTCCTCCAGATGCCCAACCAATCTCATGCTTCGCCAGGGTTTGGGAAGTACTAGGTCTTACCATCTGCCCCTATACTTAGCTTTGCCAGGAAAACATTAAGTATTTTATTTCTCATTCTCTCAAGGCCCTCTTTTATGTCCAGAAAGTTGTGCCTTAATTTTTGGACTTTCAGCGTGAGGTCTGGGAAAAAGGTAATGATGGGATTTTCGTAGGTATTTGGTGGAGCACTATGAGACGCTTGCAATATGACATCACCGTCCCAGTAGTTAAACATATGAGCTATTATAGGGTGAGGAGGTGCACCCGGATTGGGCACGGTACCAGGTATTCGATGGGCATGCTCCAATTAAAAATAGATGGAGAGGCCTCTGGGTTGCAATATCTTGAGTATGAGGTCCTCCACAAAGAGGTCCACCGCCGACCCTTCTGACCATTCAGAGACCCCAATAATATGAAAGTTATTGCAACTTGAGTGGCCCTCAAAGTCCTCCACTCAGTCCTCCAGAGGCCTTGTGACAGCATGCAGTTCACTAACCTGGGTTTTCAAGGTTTCATTATCTGTCTTGAGGGTGGTAACTGAGCCCTCCATTTTCGTCATCCTGGCCCCCATGTTTCAGAGGTCTGCCCTTACTAGTGTGCCCTCAGTAGATAATGAATCAATTTTGTGCTGCAAAGCGGTATGGACTCCCTAGATTGCCGCCATGGAGCATGATTGGCTCTCCCTCCAGGGATAATTGAACTGTAGGAGTCCTAATTTCTTGGGTCTCTGTCATAGCTGCAGAGTCCTAATTTAAAAAAAAAACTTGTTTATTGATTTTCCAAACAAGAAAAACAACAGGTAGCATTCCACATAACATCACTGTCAATATGATTAGGCAAAGATATCATTCGCATGCACAAACTCAAAAAACATAACAGAACAGTCCGGAAGCAATCCATTTTAATACAGTGTCAAGTATTATCTTTGATATGGCCTAATTCTCAATTCTATCGTGACGATGCAGCACATGTGACATTTTCGTGCAGGGACCCACTGGCGTACAGCGTTCAAATATCTAGTTAGCATGTTCTGCCAACATGGCAGCCTGGCACCCCATTCACATCCGTGTAGTTTGGCTAGCAGAATCTGTAAGTGTCGGCCGGGGCTGGGGAGGGGGCATTGTGATCTTGCAGTGTCTTCAGCTAGTCTATGAAGGGACCCCATATGTTTTTGGGTCGTGAGACCATTGGCATTAACTCCCAAAAGGTGGTTAGTTGGGTTTGGCTGAAAGTGACGTCTTGCATCCACGCCTTGCTCGTGGGGGCGCGCCTATCTCCCCTATGTATAGATATTCTTCGCTTGGCGAGCAAGAGTAGCATGGCATGTAATTTACGATTTTCTGCCTTGGTGGCCTTAACATATCCTAATAGGCCGATGAGCGGATGAGGCTTGCTTGAGGTCCCTAGCATCTCCTGTATTTTGCTAAATATGTCTTCCCAGATGGCTGCAATGGGAGGGCAGAACCAGGACATGTGCAGGAAGGTAGCGGGGGCATAGCCACACCTCCAGAGATTCTCATCACGTCTAATCCCTATATGATACAATTGAGATGGGGTCCTGTAGAAGCTGTGCAGGTACTTAAAATGTATCAGCCTCAATTTATAGTTTGGTGAGAGCATTTGGAGTTGGCCACAGCAGAAAGCCCGGACATCATCCGTTATTTGGCTCTCCAAGTCTAAATTCCAACTATGTTTAGCCCTATTACAAAATAATGGGGTAGCCCAATAAACGTCAACAGACCTGGGTACAATGCGAGAATAAAAAATTGGTCCATGACTGCTTTAGAGAGAAATACATTGCGATATATCCTGCGTGTGTCGCAATGTCAGTCAAACACTAGTAATCAATACCATATAGAAATGCAACTACATTCCCTAAAAACAAAATTAGGAATTTATTCAAAACATACAGTCAATGTTAAACAAAAAGAAAAAGCGCCAAAAAGTTATTTAAGTTAAAGTATATTTATTCCATATACTTGAATTCGATCAAAATTATTTGACATTTAGAAAGGTGCATAAGGTTGCTCAAGAGGAGGAGTGAGGGATGGGTGTACTTGTGATGAGTAGGGATAGGTGAAAGTCACTAGTTTTAAAATACACACATTTTTCAATAATTATGGCAACGGACTGGTAAAGAGACCAGTACAGAATGGCCTGTCCTAAAGAAATTATTTACACCATTTTTTACAGTTTCTTTGTAAATGCATCATCAGAAAATAGGGAGGAATGCGGTACAGGCCCTGTGTGGGTGGGGAGCGTCGACTTTTCGACTCAGCTAGTGCATAGAGGGTGACTTAAACCTCCGCTGCGAGTCTTTTTCAGGACGAGAGGGGGCAACCTAATCCTGGTGCCGCACAAGCATCGCAGGCATGTCAATGAAGAATGAATGGTAATTGCCAGGTCGGTGTTTTCCCCTGGATTAAGGTGAATTCAACTTAAGAGGACCACACTTGTGAAGTCCTCAACGGTATTAAAATCCGTAATTACATAATGCCATGGTGGTTGAACATCAGAATAAATCAGGTGAGATATCCCTTGGAACGAAAAGAATGACCACCGCACGCCTCGATGAAGTCGTCCACTTGAACTTGGCAGGACGACTTCCTCGATAATCGCGTTCCGTGCGAGTGGAATAGAAGGGGACTACAATATCTGCATGCGAGCTCTGGTGCGTAGTCTATCCCAGGCGCAGCGAAGTGTCTCAACAGTGTCGATGCCTACCTGCGGTCTGCGGTATGGCTGCCAGATAGCTACCTGGAGGGGAGTCAGGGCAGCTACGTCGCTGTCCACAGCCACATGGGGTTGAAATGGGGTAGGATGCAGCCAGTAATGTAAGAATTGAGCTTCTGCGCAAAACTCATAAAGCGGTATATCCTGGGCTCTCAGTCCTCCCTGTGTGAGGGGGAGTGTGAGCAACGCCCAGGAAACGCGCGCTTGCTTCTCGGCCCAGACCATCGAAATCAGCAATGATCAAATGGACTGGAAAAAAGGCCCAGTTGAGTGTAATTGGTATGTTGACAAATAAGTATAAGAATTTGGACAAGACGTCCGTTTTAGCTATGGCAATCCTGCCAGCCAGGGAGATCGGCAGCCGAGACCAAGCTTTTACCTTGTCTTCCAGCCATGAGACCGCATGCCCGTATTTTCAATTCCAAATTTCCTGTTTATCCTGGCTCAGCCAAATACCCAGGCCCTCCGCCCATTTCAGCGGGTGATCCAGGTCAAAAGACTTTGTTTCCTCTGTAAGTGGAAATAGAGTACACTTGGCCCAGTTAATAAATATGCCAATCAGTTGTGCCTCGCTCCTCTATACGCCTATTTGCACCATCCTTGTTGTTTGGTTTCAGGGCCGCTCCGTTCCGCCACGGCTGACGTGCCGATTGAGCGGAGGGCAGACCCTTTAGCTTACAGTACTTGGCTCACTCACTTCCGGGGAGAACGCGCTCTAGACGTCCGCCGGAAGGTATTTAAATCTCTCATGGTGCGGACGCGCGCAGTGGGCGCGCCGCTAGCACGCCGGAGGCGCGCCTAAGGCAAGCCCGTCTGCGCCCGTGCGTGCCCAGTCCGTGCCTAGGGCCTACAACTCTGATTCTCGGTCCTCACCAATTATTAGATACACCAGTAGTGCCTTGTATGCCTTTGGCAGGCAACCTATGGAAAACTGTTGTGTAATAAGCCCCGGGGCTGGCATGGCAAGCTGCGCCTGTGGTTTTGTTCTCCCTCATTCACAACTAATCTCGGCCTTGCAATTATCCCGGTCTTCAGCGAATGATATTGTCCATGAAAAATCTATGCTTTTTGGTGGCCTTATTAATGCCAGATCACTGGTTAAGAATAGATATGAAATTGCTCACAGTATAGAAAGTCTGGGACTAGATATACTATTTATAACAGAAACCTGGGTAGACGCCGCATCAGACCCCGATTTTATTACCGCAACACCTGCTGGGTTTAGAGTGATCAGAGTGGACAGGTCGTCCAAACGAAGTGGCGGAGTGGCTATCATTTTTAGGGACCATTTTTTGGTTACCCACCATCCTGTGTCCACCTCTTCCTACGAAGCTCTCCATTTTTCCAAAGTGACATTTAAGGGAATCCTTTTATATCGTCCTCCAGGTACTCGAAGTACTCTTTTAACCAATCTTGACACTTTGCTTAAACCATTTTTTTAAAACACAGATTTTACTATTCTTGGAGACTTTAACTTCCATTTGGAAGAGTTAGAAAACAAAGATACGATGGGGCTTTTGGATACACTAGGAGCGCTAGGTCTCACTCAATTGGTGCAGTCACCGACTCATATAGCTGGACACACGTTGGATGGTGTTTTCTCTTCAGCTCACGGCCTCAAGGTAAAGGAAATCTTCCCGCTGCCGTGGTCTGATCATTCACTTATTAAGTTTAGCCTTCCCTATTTCAGGGTAGGAGAGAGTAGCATCACCAAACGGCCAGTTTCCACTTGTAAAGCCTGGAATAAAGTGGACAAACTAACCCTTCATACCCATCTGGAAGCTTTTCATCCTCTTTTTCATGATCATGTGGACTTAGCCGTCACCAATTATACTAATTGGATTTCGGGGGCAGTTAACGCCTCGGTACCCTTAAAAACACTTTCAGGCAATAGAACTACGCCTTCTGCCCCCTGGTTTTCCGAACTTCTTCGGAAGGAAAAACAGATTTGTCGCCGTTTAGAACGGCGTTGGCGATTAAACTACGACGAGCCAGGTAAACAAGCTTAGAAAACATCCTTACTGAACTATAAAAAAACTCCTTATATTAGAAAAAAAAAATACTTTACACAGCAGATTGAGTTGGCTGTCAACTCACCTAAGGAATTGTTTTCGGTGATTAATGAACTGGCTACACCCAACAACACAGGCAGGAGGATCAATCAGAAATTCTGCAATGACATTGCAGCCACTTTTAAATCTTAGGTTCTAGAAATTTTTAAAGCTTTCAAGGATGCTCCTGACCCCTATCCTTTGCCCCACTCTTGTGGCTCAGACGTAATTAATCACACCTTATTTGCTTTTTCCCCGGTCTCCACAGAAGAAGTAGGAAAACACTTAAATGAATCTAAGTCAGGGTCACCTCTGGACCCATGTCCACTGGCATTTCTTAAAGGACTGGTAGACTTTGTGAGCCCAGGGCTTACCGAAATTTTCAATCTAATGTTTACCTCTGGTACTTTTCCGACTAGCTGGAAGGAGACATCCATTCTGCCTTTATTAAAAAAAAACACATTAGACGCCACTAATCCCACTAACTACCGACCTATTGCCAGACTGCCTTTGCCTGCGAAAATAGTGGACAAAATTATGAACACCCAATTGTCGCAATTTATTAACGCAAACAATCTGCTGGATCATTCACAGTTCGGTTTCCGCAAAGATCACAGTACGGAGACTGCACACATTAAAGCAACAGAGGAGATCAGAGCGGTGATGGATGGAGGAGGCACGGCGGCTCTCGTGCTTCTCGATCTGTCCGCCGCTTTTGATACGGTCGATCATTCCCTCTTGCAAAGGTGTCTGGAGAAGTTGGGAGTAGGGGAAGCGGCTCGTGCACTCCTGGCCTCCTTTTTAACAGATCGAAAATCCACCGTATCTATTGACGGCTTTAACTCAGCCCCCTATATTCTACCTTGTTGCGTCCCTCAGGGTAGCTCGCTGAGCCCCTCATTGTTTAATATCTACGTCTCCGAACTGGCCCCTCCTATCCGGGAATTTGGGTTTAGCCTGACCACTATGCCGATGATACCCAGATCGTGGTAGCTGCACATAAACTTCAAAACTCTCCAGCTCCGCAGTTTCGAAGCTGCATGAGTACCATCAACAAATGGATGACAGCACACTCCCTTAAACTCAATTCTAATAAAACGGAAGTTTTGATTTTCGGCAGTCTGCAGCCCTCCTGGAGTAATTTGTGGTGGCCAGCGGAGATGGGTCTACCACCAAAGCCAGTGGCAAAAGTAAACAAGCATTTACAATGCAACGGTCTCGGCATTATTAAAGTTAGAGCTATTGGCATTGCTCATGACAATGCCGTTTCTTTAAATGTTTTAAAAACAAAAACATAAACAAAAATAATGTCATGAGCAATGCCAATAGCTCTAACTTTACCAATGCCGAGACCATTGCATTGCATAAACGTGAGCGTTCTAAATTGCTTCCATCATCGGGACTAATTGTGGTGATTATTAATGCAGCGGTATGACCTGTCAGGATTGCTGTATGCAATTACATTTGTGCAAATGCTTCATTACCTGCCTAATGATTTTGGGAGATATGCACTTGTGAACCACTGTTTGTGTTAATATAATAAAGGATTTTTTTTGCTGGGCATGTCAAGTGGAACGATTTGACCGTTAAATGTGCGCGTTTACCGTCGGAAATCCAGTTTGAGTTTATTCTGCGTAGGAGGTAAACAATGATGCGTATTCCAACGCCTTCCCTCTCACGAGTTCTCTAGTATTCATATTCTCTATGGCATGGCCACACTGGGAGCCAAAAGAAGCAAACGTTGTCAGACCAGCCCCCCCCCCCCCCCCCCCCCCCACACACACACACACTGCATACAGCGAGCGAGCCTGACCACTGCAAGGGCGACTTCTTCTCCCCCAAGAAAAACATGAAAAAGTTGCAATCGTGCTTCATTTCACAACAATTCTCGATTATAAAACGTCGCCCAATCATTGAATTACTGGATGGAGACGAGAGACAGGGCTGCATGGCTGAATGAATGATTGGATAGTTGAATAGTGAGGAGTGGGTGGATGAAATATTTCAAGAATCGATCACAATGAATAAATAATTTTGGCTATCAGGAGCAAATGGTCTCAATGCACTGACCAAAGGGAGGTGCGCTGGTTTTCATCTTAGGTTCGGCACTAAAATGTCATTCTCGAATGTTGCCCAACACTACCACTGCCAATCCTTGTGAAACATCCGGCGCCCTGATGTATGTAACACAGCGCCCTGATGTATGTAACACAGCGCCCTGATGTATGTAACACAGCGCCCTGATGTATGTAACACAGCGCACTGATTTAGCACCGCAAAGATTTTAATGCAAAGCATTAGGCTTTGATCTAAAATGGAACAGAGAAGGATAGAACTATGTTGTTGCGAAACTGCTCAACGTGAAACCAGAAAGAAAACACTGCCTCAATCCCGGCTTCGATTTCACTGCATTGTGTCACGAGGTAGGTGGGGGGGGGGGGGGTGGGGGGGCAGTCGCACAGGGACAGCTGGCAGAAAACGAAGTGGAGCCCTCGTGGGAGAAGGAAAGGGACAATGGGAAGTGGGGGTATGTAAGGGGGAGCAGCGAGGAGAGCAGAAACAAGACAACGTGAAACCAGAAAGAAAACACTGCCTCAATCCCGGCTTCGATTTCACTGCATTGTGTCACGAGGTAGGTGGGGGGGGGGGGGGGCAGTCGCACAGGGACAGCTGGCAGAAAACGAAGTGGAGCCCTCGTGGGAGAAGGAAAGGGACAATGGGAAGTGGGGTATGTAAGGGGGAGCAGCGAGGAGAGCAGAAACAAGAGCAAGCACACACCACCGAAAAGGCAGCGTCGTTTTCGGATTCGGGGGCGTGTTTTGCTGTTGTCTCCTCCCTGAGACTTTTCGCAAAAACCACGCCCCCCGATCCGAAAAGGACGGGGCCTGATCGGAGTGACTGACCTCTTCTCCAGTGGCTGGCCAGCATTTACGAGGCCAGCCAATGGAGAACAGGGGAGAAGAGGGGCTGGATCAAGCCCCTCTTCTCCAAGTCACTCCAAGTCATTAAATCTCCGACTTCCGGTTCTGCCTTTCGGCAGACCGGTAGTCCTCGACCTAAAAACTTGGGTGTGCTGATTGACAACAGATTGTCACTTTGCCAACAAACTAATGCCATGGTCTCTGCTTCACATTTCCTCATAAAGAAAATAAGGAAAATCTTTCCGTATATCCCGGACAACACCAGGAAAACAGTAGTTTCTTCCCTCATTCAATCCAAATTAGACTACTGCAATGGGCTATATCTTAATGCCCAGAAGCAGTGTCTGAAGAAACTTCAGATGATTCAGAATTCAGCAGCTCGCCTTTTGCTCGACATTCCCAGACACAGTTCAGTTTCCAATGAAATTCGCAATTTGCACTGGCTCCCGGTGCCTCAGCGTATTGAATTCAAGACCTTATGTATTGTTTTTAAAGCTTTGCACCACTTAGGCCCATCATTTCTGCAGAATCTCTTCACATGGTATCAACCGACCAGACACCCTCGGTCAATGGGGGCACGATTATTGTTGGTACCAAGAATTCGTACGGCTCATTGGGGAGGCCGTAGCTTTTATTATGGCGCATCGAAACTGTGGAACGCCCTTCCTTTTCAAATTAGGAATGTCAGTACTCTGACTGATTTTAGAAAGTAATTAAAAACCTGGCTCTTCCAGTACTAGGTGCTAGTCTGCGGCTTGTATTTCCCAGCGCCAAGACACCTCTGGGTAGTTGTGCGCTTTTATAAATTTCATTAACATAACATAACAAATCAGGGCAAAAGGAGATAGTGTTACCTCTATGTTGGATAGTACCACATTCCCTTGCCAGGCGCAACACAACATCCCGATCCCAATAATTTAACAGCCGGGACAGGATCGGACGGGGGTTGAAGCCTACTGGTGACTTCAGTCCCAGCATACGATGTGCCCTTTCAACAATGGAGATAGGTGATAGGTCTGTTCCGAACAACTCATGTAGGAATTCCTCCACAAATGCCTTCATTTTGTAAACTGCATTCATTTCAGGCCCCCCGTGATGCGAATATTGTTGCGCCTGGACCGAGGCTCCAGGTCGTCATTCTTGTCTCTGATCAAAGTTAGGACTTTGTCCATCTGCAACAGCTGTTCCTTAGTCTCGACCTGGAAGTCGTGTCCATCAGAAGCACGGTTCTCGATCTGATCCAATCTGTTCTCGTGTGTGTCTACGTGCTTTCTGACCTGGTCCAGTTGGGAGGTTGAGAACATTGAGTTTGGTGTCTATGGTCTTCAGGCTTGATCTCATCTCCAGCAGGAGTGCACGAAGATCCTCCCCCTGGTCGTCAGTGATGATTACGGCAGGGCTGGTTACGGCAGGGTTGTCTCCCTCCCCTTCTGTTCCTGAGCCATTTGCCTTGTCAGCCTCTTATTTTCAAAAGACAGTTTTGACTGTTTGGCGTCGTGCTTGCCCATATTCATGCCACGATGAGGGCCGTGGGTGTAATCAGAACTTCAGGTGGCCCGCTCAGCCCCCCAGCGAGGCGCAAAGTGCAGCTACTTTTCCAGTCACCAATCACGGCATGCGCACCCCAGGGGTCAGCAGCGCCAATGTTAACAGCTAGGCCAGGGGACCCTTATAGGTTCAGGGGTCTCAGTTGGCAAAGGCTTGCCTGGATATTCTAGCTCAGCTCTGAGGGCATCCACTGTAGTCCTAGTCGTGCACTGAGAGTAGCTTTATCTCCTCTCCGCAGCGATGGGTTATTATACACAGTCAAATGTGCACAGCGCAGCCTCCTGGTGCCCTTCTAGGCCATCAAAGTGTGGATCTCTCTGCGCACCTTCCACAGCGCGCCCCCGTCCCCACAACGGCTGTTTAATGCCCACGAAAACTCAGACTAGGCCCCCAGCAGAGACACGATGTACCTGTCGCAGGAGGTAGGCTGCGCTATTTTCTCCCTCCCGCGGTATTTGGTAAGTCGGGAGTTCAAAGAGAACAAACTTTCAGCGCCCACTGTGACCTGTTTGCAGTTCACGCTCTCCAGCGGCGGTGGTGAGTGTCAACAAATACTTCAGGGTAGGTCCCGGTGAGACCGCAATGGCCTGGTCGTAGGAGGTTTGCAGCGCTTTTCCCAATGGAGCCTATAGGCCGCAAAAACAGAAGTCTTCCTGTGTGCTCCCAGCTACAAGTCTAAGAGCACCTCAACCCAACATCCGACATAGGCCCAGTCGCAGCCATGCCAGTTAGGGTCGGATGTGCTATTTATGGATCTCCTCAATCTCCTGTATAACAGAGGCCAGGGGAGTAGGCCACTGCAGCTCCGATAATTTAAGCGAGGGCCCCCAGCAGTCCGCCTCTCCTGCCCGACTCCTCACCTCCGTGTGTGCTCAGGGTTTCGCTGCCGAGATTTCCCCCAGCTGCGGCAAGATTTCTTCTTTCCGGGTCGGCACCGGAGCTTCCCCGCGTCAGCAAAGGAGTCGCCGCACAGGCCCCGACGGACACTCGTTTCTCCGTGCCCTCTTTACAAAATGGCAGATTAGCTTGTCTCGGGGTTCCTGCCCCAGGGGTGGTCGCATTCTCCGGCACTATTTATTCAAATGGAGTCACCTGGACCGCCAGCAGGATCCCGCACAGCCCGTATCAGAGCAACGGGCCCCCAGCGCCCCAGATCAGCACAGTTGCCCAACAGGCCGCGCAGTCCGGTGGGCATCTTGGCAGGGCTGCACCTCGCTGTTGGTCCAGAGGGCACCCGGAGTCGTTTGGTCCTCGCAGACAGCGTCGATGTATGCTTGGTGCCGCCAGGGACATGATGCTTAGGGTATCTTGCGCTGTTGGTCCCGCTGATGTACAGATTGTGGATGGATTTTACCTCGCCCGGCAGAGCACACTCACAGAGCGGCCATCTTGCTGCTGGGTGAGACAACACCCCTAAGTCCTAAGTTAGTGCATATTTTTCAAGTATGGTTTGGTGAGTACTGTGAGCCCCTCTGCCACCAGTCATTGTCATTAGGTAAATTAGGTTATCGACCAATGGCAAGGTACAGTAGAAGTGGGAGCTAGGGAGAAGGGTCACCTCGTTAATCGGTGCCCGCCTGCCAGGGCATAGTTGATACCTACCCGGTGGCCTGTCGGTTTTCCCACCTCTGGGCTTCCCAATCACCACAAATTGCTTGGTCGAACAGGTGGAAGAGCGCATCTCACCATGTGCTTGTATTTAGTAATATGACCATCAGTAAGGGTTGCCCTTAAGGCTCTACCACTGAAGAGGGAGGGCTACTCCAAGTGCCCAACAGATCCTCCCTTGATCTTGGAGGGCTACAATGCTGAAGGTGATGATGGTGCAGCTTTGCCAACAACTGAAGGCCCCCAGAGGCCAAGACGTCCGTCACTAGAGTACTGTTTCCAATAAGTGTAGGGTTATAGTACTGTTTCCAATCAGTAGAATACCCGAGGAGTGACAGAGGCTCTTCACAATCTCCTGTGTATTTTGGCATTCCAGGGTCTCGCTCCAGGGT
The DNA here is from genome assembly GCF_964204655.1 of Triturus cristatus. Lineage (NCBI taxonomy): Eukaryota > Metazoa > Chordata > Amphibia > Caudata > Salamandridae > Triturus > Triturus cristatus. Next base: position 1,166,549,300 of record NC_140583.1, read on the forward strand.
CAAACAGGGCGTTTTGTATTCAATTGAGCTCATAGGTCTCCAAACCTGAAGCACTAGCATACAGATTCCGGCTCTAAGGGCTTCCACTAAATGTCACAATAGTGTGGCCAGCAGGGCCCACAGGCCGCACTTATGCTGGTCTCCCTTATGCCCTGGCAATGCAGGCAGCAGCCGACTGGACTACGGAAACACCCTCTACACCGGGACCACAGCTAAACTGCAGAAAAGACTCCAACGCATCCAGAACGCCTCCGCACGACTCATCCTGGACATCCCCCGCCACAGCCACATCTCCGGACACCTGAAAGACCTGCACTGGCTCCCCGTCAACAAAAGAATCACGTTCCGCCTCCTCACCCACGCACACAAAGCCCTCCACGACCTGGGCCCCAGGTACCTCAACAACCGCCTGACCTTCTACACTCCCACCCGCCAACTACGATCGACCAGCCACGCCCTCGCCGCCGTCCCACGCATCCGAAGAGCCACCATTGGAGGAAGATCCTTCTCCTACCTGGCAGCCAAGACCTGGAATTCCCTCCCCATCCACCTCCGGATCACCCAGGACCACCTCACCTTTAGGAAGCAACTCAATACCTGGCTGTTCGAGCAGTAGCGGACCCCCCTCCCCAAGCGCCTTGAGACCCCCCGGGTGAGTAGCGCGCTATACAAATTTCTTGATTGATTGATTGATTGATTGATGCATCACTGCACTCACCTCTCTTTAGAAATTGAAGCCTCCGTGAGTGCTTGTTGGAGCCAGAGGATATCATTGGCACGAAGGGTAGGAAGGAAAGAGGGCCATCTCCACAAGTTGTGCACTGCCATTTGCTGGTCTACACTGGGTCTTGCAATGGATGGCTGTGGCTGTGGTTGGCAGTTGCATCGAGGTCTGGGCAATTCACCGGGCCATTTTGTCTCGCTCCCCGACCTCCACCGATTTGCTCTCTACCTTTGCAGCAGATGGCGGGGTGGTGCCATACAGATCGGCTCAAGTCCCTGGTGGCAAAGAGAGCAGGTGCTTCCTCCGGTCTCGCCCCTTCACTCACACCGTAGCAGCAGGCAGTCTTCTACTCGGGCCGCAGCTCCAACTTCGCCATGCAGGCAGCGTCTTGTTCTTTGGTGCAGAATCATGGAGAAGCAAATTAGACAGCTTTTCAGGTACCCTATGTGCCACAGCCTTTAAATACTAGGCTTGCTAGTCCTAGGGGTCAGAAATTGTTGTGGATTGGCGGAGATTAGGCGGGTGGAAGGTGGGGACTTCTTTAGAAAGTGGCCATTTCATTTCACTTGGTGGTTAGCCGCGCCCCCTTGCATCAGTTATTTAATCAGATGATTCTGGGCAAGTACACGGGTGTGCATTTAGTTTGAACCCTTCAACAGCATGTCAGTTGAGACGAAGTCCACGCATACATTGTTGGTCGGTTCCGGCTGCTCTCATGGTGTTGTGGTTGGTGGAGTCTGCTGCAGAGCTGTTTTTTGGGGACAAGCTTGCAAGAAGTGGGGCGGCATCAATTTGCCGATGTTTGGACATCTTCCTCAGAGACCCCAGTGCCTTCTGGTACTTGTTGGTGGAGCAGCTTCAGGCCTATATCTCGTGCAGGATTCCATTGATATCCCTTTTCAATAGGTCACCACGGGACTGCGCAGACTGTGCTGGGCTGTGATTAGGCTATCTGGGGAGGGTCACTGCAAGACCACCAGCAGAGCTATGGCCGAGTCATTCATGCAACCACAAGGGTAGATGATACATGGTCGGTGTGCTCACCAACAGAACCCAGGCACGGGAGGGGTTAGCAGATAGTCTCTGGACTATTGGTACCTCACGGTGCCAGGAGTGCCTCTTTGGTTTATTGGTGGTTCACGTATGTAAGACTCCACTCTGGTGGTGAGATGCTCCTTTAGTGGTTAGGGTGATGCATATGTTATGATGATGTTGTTGCTATTAGACAACCTGTATGGCAGGTGACACCAACTTGCAGGGGTAGGGTGGCTAGAGGGACTTTGCAGCCCCGTAAATCGGTGTTGCTGATGCTGTTCTTCTGTCGCTGGTGATGTTCTTCTCCTTCAGCATGCACGGTTCCTAGCAGGGATGCCATCATTCCTCAAGCAGCTAGTGACTGTGGACGAATGGTCACAATGGAAGCTTGGGGCAAATACGCCATTCGTACATAGGTGCGGCTTACTTTTGGTTTTCCCACTGGGCTGTCACCAGTGACGTCGCTCCACATCAGTGGCTTGCTTGAGTCGGTAGGTGCACTCTCATGTTGCGGCATGAATCTTCGATCTTGTCACCCTTGATCCTCTTCTCCTGTGCCTTGGTCTTGTCACCCTTGATCATCTTCCTCTGCGCATCGTCTTGTTCTTCAGTGTCAGTAGCGGCTGGCATGGCTCATGGGGGGGGTCATAATTAAAAAATAAATAATTCAAAAACCTACCTTTTCTCCGGGTCCTACGTCTTGACTGCTCCTGCTCTTCTGCCTCTCACAGGAACAAGAAGCAGGCAGCCAGGCTCCCTCCCCTAAGCCAATCACAACACTGCATGCAGCGTTGTGATTGGTCAGCCAGCGTCTAGAGGGGTGTGCATGTTCTCCATGCAGGCTGCAATGAAGCCTGCATGGAAAAGGGCAAAGTGCGCATGACTGGTTTGGGCGGCGCCAGAGGGCTGACCAAACAGTCTTTGTGCACTCAGGAGTGGGCAAACCACTCCTGCCCTGCCTTGCTCACGACGGCTGGCGTTTTGTGGAGCACCGAGCATTGTTGCAGGACTCTAGAAACTATTTTGAAATTATTTGAAGTCGTTCATTAGGCTGAATGGGAAGAAAGAGATTCTCCTTGACTCATACGTGTTCCTATAAAGAAGGACCGTTTTCCAGGCGAGGAAGGTGCTTCCTTATAGCACTGGAGCATTGTGGACTCGGCCGATTTAATTGAGTGTGCGGCAGGAGGACCACCGTTCTGGGCTGTGTGTACAGTCATGTATTAACCCGGTCCTGAGGAGGCCGAGGAAAGAGTAGGGCCGAAACGCGGTTGCGTAGACATTTTCAGAAGGAGGAGTCGCAGAAATAAAGTAATGATTGGACATTGCACGACAGTACGCTGAGATGGTCTACACTAACTGAAAGATTTTCAGTGTACTCTTTGGACTATCTCCCAGTGGTCCATCCAGAACCATTAGGAGGACACTAGTGGAAATTATTTTTGGTTGTTTAGGGGTTAGTGTATATGTACGAGCTGTTTTTCTTTGTTGTATGTTAGTCCCTGGTGTATGTACAATTTATGGGTATATATGTATTGTTGTTTCCTTCTTGATTAGATGCCATTATCTATGTAGATTGCAAAAATGTTCTGATAGAATCTATCTTGATTGATAACTAGAAAGAGAGTAATTAAATGTGCTCTATCTAAAAATAATGTGTATATCAATTCCTTTATACCACCTTTGTTGATTGTATATGACTGCCTTGCTCGGAGAGCAGAAGAGCCCTGCCCACCCACTTGACCACAATGCAAACATAAAATGGTAATTAAATAAAAGTTATAACCATTTTATGTTTTGGCTTCTCGCACTGCGAGAAAGCAGTGGGGCGACACTCCTCTGCCATATCGAAGGAGCCGCCCCTATTCAGTGTGACTGGTCTGGTCACACACCCTTCTCTCCTCTCCTTTTTCCGTTCTCCTTTGCAGTGTGGCATTGTGCCACGCGGCAAATATGTTCTCTTCTTCTGGTGGGAGGTGGCACCAGGCCATGTGTCACCTGTTCTCTTTTTCTGGTGCCAAGTTGCGCCAGGCCATGGTTTCTCTTCTTCTTCTGGTGTGAGGTGGCACCAGGCCATGTGTTGCCGGCTTTCTTCTCAATCACCTCTCGGAGGTTCTGTCCTGTCTGTTGGATGGTACATCTCCTTTTAACATGGACCCCTCGCATGTCCTGTCCTGTCTGTAGGGCTTGACTCTTCTCTTCAGGTCGGTGTGGCATCCATCCACCCACCCTTCACATGTCCCCTCCTAAGGGATCTCATTGGGGACTCTGCTCCATGGCTGGTAGGTGACTTTCCTTCTGCCTTCACTTTGCTTGAAGGTGCAGTGCTCTTGCTATTTAATCTTCTATCTAGTGGGGTGTGCCCTGGTGAACTGGTGCCCCTGCAGGGTTCACCTCTCCAGCACTTTAAACCAGCTTCCTTCATTCCATGTAATGGTGCCGGACTGCGACATGGCTATTGTAGTGGCAAGTGCTGTGGCAGCTTCAGGCACACACTACGATAATGCCTTCACTTCTTCTTTCACTTTTTCATCTATTTGTTTCTGTTGTATTTTGAGTTTACTGAGATCAGGCGAATACCTGCTAAACTCTACCCTGGAGCAGGTAGTCAGTGTGCCACCTCTTTGATTGCCACAATGGCAGGTGACAATCCAGCTGAATGCGGTGGCAGTAGATGGATACCAGGGGCATGCAGGTGCAAGCAGGGTTCTTGTGGGAGAAAAGGGTCTCCTTTCACTGGCAATGTCAGCAGGTGGTCACTAGGGGTGCAATGTACTCTTTGTCTGAGTGGGATAGCAGCAAACTTTCACTAGGGGGCATGCATTGCTCTCTTGACTGGTGAGGGGGGGTCACCCTGCAGTTGTAGCCTCAGTCTTCTACCATGATGGCAGGGTGACACAATCGACTGCCAGCAGCAGTACCCCATAACAGGGCACCTCTTGCTGGCCCCCAGCACATCTAGCAGTATACCATGCAGGGCTCAGCAGGTAGGTGTCAACTGCTATGCAAAAGATGTTAAGTGTGGGCTTCCTGCCCAACGCGAGCTCAACTTCCCTTTTTCTTCTTTTTTATGTCATTCACCCGGACATGATAAACACAGCAGATATTCTCCCCCTCCTTGGCCACCCGGCCTTCATGCAGGGTGTCTTTCGAGCGCTTCTTCCTTGCCTTAGGGCCTCACCAGAGGGTACGTCTCTACCTCCAACCACCAAGTCACCAGCGCTCTGCACACGAGTAGGTCTGGAGCCTTCAGTGCAACCTTGGGCAGCACTGTCGCTACCAGGTGAGAAACAAGGTGTCAGGCGCCCTCATCGCCAATGTGAGCTTCGTGGCCCGAGCCCCACATGCTGCTGCAATAACAGATGACACAAACACGGGTATAGGGTGTAGAGAACTGGCTATGAGCATGTGATGAGTGCGGGGTGGGTGTAAGGCCAGTTCTCAAGAAGTGGCTGGAAACAGCTACATGTACGGCAGGACACTCACCCCATCATTGTTCTGCACTACCCTTTGTTGCACAGCACCTCATCTGCCACAGCTATCCTTTGCTTTTCAGTTAGGCTAACTCGTTATACGAGTATGCCCAAATACCTGTTGAAGATGCACTGAATCTGCAGACAAAGCAGGTCATTGAAGACTACTTTTTACTCGTGAGCAAATAGATAACTTAACAAACAAACATTAGAAATGCAATAGGTCTCGCATTTTTTTAAGTTAGAGCTGTTGGCACTCTAAATGGCAATCTCTTTTACCTACCATGGGAGGAGGGGGGAGCAATGGGGGGGTGGACTGTGGAAATGCTCTCTTAGAGAGTGATTGGCCAGAAGTAAACTAAAGAAGTCGAGATGTGGTGTTCTGCGGTTCTTGGGTGGAATCTGGAACACGGAATGCACGGTCCAGATTCCATAATAGGACGGTTGGCCCAGGTTTGGAGAAGGTGCTTCACGGACCATCTCTTCCGCAGAATAAACTTACTGAGTTGAATATCTGAATCCTGTCTTCATTTCTGAAAACTTTACACTGGCGACATTTGGAGAAAGAACCACCAAGCCTGGAGCCCTGCGACACACAGATTAAGTGTCTGTTGTTCCTCTATGCCTGATGAGCACCACCGGAACCTGTGTGGTGTGTGCTTTGTTGAAGACTGGCTGCTATCCTTAAAACCTTGACTTCTGGTAAGGTTATGGTGAGACTTTGGGCAATTTTAATACTTTTATCATTTTGCACTGTCCCTCGTACGCTGAGCCTGAACTCGCCTTTCACCCACGTGCCTCGTAATCCCGTACAAACACTTCTCGCGCATATGCGCTAGCGTCATCAGAAGCTGGAACGCCTCCTTTGGTGTCATTGTTGTGGACCCTCTCATGCATGCGCAAGTTTGCAATAAAGTACTAGAGCGCTGCCTGATGAATTTCAGCGTGTCTCCCAAGAGGTGATCGGCAATCTCACGCCGATGTCTGATTTATGTGCATTGCAGTCATTTTTCTCTCGATGATCTCCACACCTTCATCTCAAAGACTTTGAGAATGTATTCCTACATTTCACATATTTCTCCTGTGCAAGCCAGCTCCTCGACATGTTTTATGGGCACCTTTGCATCGGTGATCCACACACCATTTCACTACAATTTTAACTGACCTTTACACATTACTTCCTGTAACTCATTAATAATTATTCCTATTTCTCTAATATTATTTTTTTTTCTGTTCATTTGTTGTTTTTCTCTGAAAATTGGATTCTGTCATAGAGGGTATTGGCGCTCCACTTCCATTTTTAACTACTCCTGGAGAACCCATTTTAGAGTGGAGACAATGGAAGGAAGGTTTAGAGGCATACATTGTAGCTATTGGGGGAGATGATCACTCAGACAAAAGGAAACTGGCTATTTTAAAGCACTGCTTAGGCGCTGAAGGCAGGCGTATTTTGAGTAATTTACCATCAGCTACTTTCAACAATACTAGTGATGAGGATGACATTGATGTATTTGACAATGCCCTTAAACAACTTGATAAACTTGATATCTAAAAAACTAATGAAGTAATTGCACGTCACAAATTTTTAAGCAGAGGACAATTAGTCAATGGGTCTATTGAAGTCTTCGTGAATGATTTGAGAATTCTAGATGCCAAATGCAACTATTCCTCTTTCCATGATCCAATGGTTTGTGACCAATTGGTGCATAAGGTGGCTGATGTCAAGCTACAAGAGAAATTGTTATCTGCTGATGATTTGACTCTTACTAAAGCTATTGACATTGCACATCGTTTTGGAGAAATTAAACTAGGCATCAAAGAATTATCAGAGAGACATGCAGCTGTAGTTAACTTAGTAGAAAAAGCACTTCTGATGGAAATGTTAGCAGTATATTTAAAAGCAAAATACATTCTTCCTATCCCAATTTGGAGAAAAAAAAATGTGTGTTTCTAGTGCGGTATTCCAGGTCATTTAGCCAATGACAAAAAATGTCCTGCAGTTGGTCAAGTGTGTAGATATTGTAAAATAAAGGGACATTATGCAAGGATGTGCAAGAATAGGAACAGGTTCAAGAATAAGGGTATGGAAGTCAGAAACCAAAATAGCGACCATATTAAGGAGGCTAATGATGGCTATGAAGAGGAAGAGTTTGTATTAACTGTTTGTGAGGTCAATCGGAATGGAAAGGATGCCCCATTTTGCAATATATTGATCGGAGATAAAGAGGTAAGGGTTATGGCAGATTCTGGTCCAAGACACACCCTTATTGGTGGTGAGTGGTTAAAAGAGTTTCCAGGTGTACAGTTATCCCCTCCTGACATCAAACTTGTGGGGTATGGGAGGAAACCAATCAAAGTGTTGGGTGTTTTCTCTTCCAATCTTAGCTTTAAAGGCAAGTCCATTACTGCAAAGGTGTTTGTGGCCAAAGATGGATCCTGCTTTTTGGGTTGGCCTCAGCAAAGAGACCTGATGATCACGCTAGACCCCAATTGTCCTGATCAGGTGCTGGGTTATTTAGATTTGATTCTTCAGGTTAGTGATGGATGGACCAGCAACCGAGTGGGAGAAGATGTTTCCTAATGTGTTCTCTCCACAATTGGGGTTACTAAAAAACGTTGTGCATAAAATTATCTATAACAATGCCATTCCCAGGGTACACAAGGTCAGGAACATTCCTTTACTTTTAAGGGATGCTGTGAAAAAGGAGTTAGAGAGGTTATGTCAACTTGATGTTATTAAGGAAATTGAATCCTCTGAATGGCTATCGCCCATCGTCACACACAAACCCAACGGAAAGCTCAGGTTATGTGTGGATTTGAGAGATCTTAATGATAATGTGTGAGTAGACAGACATCCCCTGCCTAATATTTGGGAGATGTTTGTCAAACTCTAAGGGGCTACGGTATTTTCTACACTGGATTTATCAAATACCTAACATCAAATTGCCTTACCCGATGATAGCAAACAGAATACCTCATTCATTACTTCTGAAGGTGCTTTCAGGTATAAAAGGATGCTATTTAATTTAATTTCGGCATCTTCCATTTTTCAAAGAGTCATGCACAAGTTGTTTAATGACATGAGCAATGTTCATTTTCAGGACGATATTCTTGTTTTTGGGAAAAGTGCACAAGAGCATACTGAAATTTTGCACAAAACTTTATGTATTCTTCAAGAGAATGGTTTTATTTTAACAAAGGAGAAATGCTAATTTTGTGTGGATTCCGTGGATTACCTTGGTCATTCCATCAGTAAAAATGTTATTTCTCCCAAACAAAATTTAGTTAGGGCTATTGTAGAGGCTCCTGAGCCTTAGAACAAGGATCAACTAAGATCTTTTCTGGGTCTGGCAGAAAACTACACTAAATGCATTCCTTTATTTTCTGACAGAACTGTTCACATGGGAAATTTAATGAAAAATCTATTGTTTTTATGGGTTGACAATTGTGCCAATGAATTTAAGCATTAATTTTTTTTATATCTTCTGCTCCTGCATTAGCTACTTTCGACACTGCTTGCAATTCTGTTATTGTTTCAGACGCCAGCAATGTTGGCATTGGTGCTGTTCTTATGCAAAATCAGAAGGGAAATTTAGTCACCATTGTCTTTGCATCCAGGTCATTATGAGGTGCTGAGAGCAAATATTCTACTTTAGAAAAAGATACACTAGCATGTTGGTGGGAAATTCAATATTTTCAGAAGTACGTTTATGGCACAATTTTCAGAGTAAGGACCGATCATCATCCGCTTGTGGATTTGTTTACAACTAGAAGATGTGGTAAAGTAAATTCCCAAGATTGCCAGATGGCAATAAAAAATTGCAAGACTTTCATTTTAAAGTTCAGTATATGCCTGGAGTAAAAAATGTTTTGGCTGACTGTTTGCCAAGACTATCTGTGAAGGATGATAGTGTTGTTGTGGATGATTGTGATTTGGAAAAGGTTGTGTTCATTTGTGAAGTGTCTAAAGATTGTATTAGACAAGATCAATGGAGATTAGTTGTGACAATGATGAAATTCTTAAAAAAGGTCATGTGTTTCGTCAAGTTATCTTAGCCAAGGAAAGCTGACCTACCCCAGAACCTTTTACCTTTCTTTCAAGTAGCACAAGAATTATCTCTTCAAGATGACATTTTAATGAGCGGTCTGCAATATGTCGTACCTGATGATCTTAAACAAACTGTTTTAGACATGGCTTATGAGGGTCATCCCGCGATGACCAGTATGAAGAGGAGGATTAGGAGCGAATTTTGGTGGCCTGCAGTAGACAGATGTATTGAAAGGAAGGTCAGATACTGTATTGAATGCAGTGTTAGTGACAAATCCCCCAAAACAGTTGTGTATGAACGATTACCTGTTTCAAGGCCATCTCAGGTTTGGGAAAGTGTGTCTCTCGACATAGCTGGACCAATGAGTTTTGGACACAACCCCATATATGCCATTGCTCTAGTTGATCAATTATCCCAATGGCCTGATGTTAAGTTGGTGCCACAGATTACTTCTAAAGTTGTTATTCAATTTTTGAATGAAGTATTTGAAAGGGAGGGATTCCCTGAGTTACTGCTTATGGACACGTTGACGTCTAATGAGATGAAAGTGTGTCTTGACATTCATGGTATTGTACACTAGCGTTCTTCAGTCTATTATCCCCAAAGCAATGGTATTGTGGAAAGGTGGATAGGAATGTTAAAAGAAGGTTTACAACTTGCCATAAGCAATGGAAAGAATTGTCATTAGGCTATTAAAGAGTTACTTTGGAGTTACAGAAACACTTCCAGGAGTGATGGTGATTTTATCCTTTTGAAAAAAATGAGTGGAAGGAAGAGTCTTTGCAATTTGAGTCAGACATGGATGAGGGATTTAACTTGTAGGGAGGATGACAAAAGAAAAGCTATTGATGATTGCTCTGCTGCTGTAGTCCTACAGGATAATGGGCTGTTTCCGCCTTTGAGAGTCAAAGATTGGGTGCGTGTGAAAAAGGGAAGGATGGTGAGGTCTGGTGAGTCCAGGTTTTCGGCTCCTATGAAAGTGATCAGAGTTGGTAAGCAGGTGGTGGAGCTAATTGATGGCAATGTCTGGTGTTTGTCCAAAGTTGTGAAAGTTCCTCGGTGGTTATGGCTGGACAATGTCAACTCTTATTTCAAGTTTGAGTGTGACAGCATGAATTAGAGGAAAGAGTCCCGTCATCGACCAAGAGATGTGCAAAGACACAACGTTGTGAGACAGAGACCGGCATGGTGGAATGATTATCACATGGGTCTATACATTTTTAGGTGCATTCTTACCCAGCATATGTTTGCACTTTTATTAATGGATATTGTTAATCTTGTTCTTGTTGTGTTTCTTAAAAAGAAACTTTGTAAATCTTTGTTAATGAAAGCGAATATGTGGTGTTCTGCTGTTCTTGGGTGGAATCTGGAACACTGAATGCATGGTCCAGATTCCACACTAGGACAGTTGGTCCAGGCTTGGAGAAGGTGCTTCACGGCTCATCTCTTCCGCAGAATAAACTTACCCAGTTGAACATCTGCATCCTGTCTTCATTTCTGAAAACTTTACAAGAGACTATTTGTAAAAAAAAAAGATGCATCAGTATCGGTTGGGGGTGTTTCTATTAATTGTAATGTGACTGCGAGAAGGCATATTATTAGGATCAGGCCTGTGCTAGCACTATTGCAATATGTTACACACAGGACCATGTCTGCAGGATGAAGGAACTGATGTAGGCGTGGCACTAATAAAGGAGGGCATGACACCGTTGGCATAGCAGCACCGTGGCCTTCACTGCCCGTAAGCCTTGGACTTAAGTTTGCCAGCCCCAAACCCCCAATGTCATATGCAGCACCTTCACAATGATGCTCTTATTCATAAACGCAGGGCAGAATGCGGATTGCTTTGTTCACAAAGGCCATACATTACACACACAGACATCCAGGTAAACACACTCAAACAAATGTGAACAAAAACACAATCAGTCGGTGCTAGCATACACATCTTTGCAGCACAGCGGCCAGGTGAGCGCGAGCATTGGCTCTTGAGGGAGGGAAAATAAACACCCATACGTTTTCTGCCATGTCAGTGCAGTAAAAATAACGATGTGTATTTCCATTTGGAAAAATTATATTAATTTTCTTGCAAATATGAAAAGGGACGAGCGGTTTCATGCTCTGGTCTCTGCTGCTGCAGCCTCTGTGCCAGATACATAGATGGCATACAAAGTGCACTTGTCCCCCACCACCATTCATCACCCTCTCATAGAGACACCTGAGTCAGCTTTGGTCTTCACAGTGTAAACATTTATTAAATTACATCTCTGGCCAATTACTCCATCGGCCTCTCTTATTTATTGTGAACATCTTTTAAAATACTTTGCTTAGAAACACCACAGCACTCCAAATAAATCTCAAAATTATACATTGTCATTGTATTTACAACCCGCTCTCCAAGGGTCTTTTTGCTTGACCTTCGGGCTGTGCCAGCAGGCCACAACCAAGATAGCCTGCTCTCCTTAGGCTGACCGCCCTCCGGTCAACAGAGCCGCAGGTCGATAATCTGCCACCACTTGTGACAACCAACGGCTTCCAGGGTAGAGCTACAGAATCCAGAGCCACCAGCAGGTCAGCCCCATCTCTCGCCATCCCGGAGCCCCTGATAGATTTCAAGACCTGTTCTGGGGCCAAAAATGGCACCGACCAAAGGAGTTCCTGTCATTCCTCTTGCCCAGGACCCCGCCACAGGGCGAGGCGCTCACTGGCGGACTCGACCTCCCCCCCCGCAATCGAACGCTTCGGTGATGGCTCCTAACACTGTCTGTAAGAACAACTCACTACCCGCTTTGGACAGATGTACCCCATCCGCAGCATACAGTTCTAGCCTTGATGCTTGTATCAACTTGTGCCTTATGGTCCGGATGCTTGATTTCCTTAGGATCTCCGCCACTGACTGATTTAATCTCCTCACTGACTTATTCACTGCCTTCGGAGGCGCTCCCCGCACCCATACTTGCCGTGGTATAACTTCAGACCATAGCAATATCGTGTTGGGTAACATATTCCTGACCGCTGCCAGAACCGAGAACAAAGCCTCTTTTACGCCCCTCCTTCCAGCCGGGATCATATCGTTGCCTCCTGAATGAATCACTATTAGATCAGGGGTAGGCATGCCTCTGGACATGGCCCCCCTCAAATCGCTAGGCACCTCAGATAAATGTTGTCCGCCTATTCCCACCCAATGGTGGTCAAATCCCTTTGCCTCCTGCATTCTCTCCTCGCGTGAGTTCTTAAAGGCAAGCCCCACCCTGCGAATAAAAGAGTGGCCACACCAGCATATTTGGGGCCTCTGAGACGTGGTACCTAGAGCAATTGAAGATGAAAGAACAATCAACGCGGGACGGTGGAAGACAGGGGCAGCATACTGCGAGATTTAAATTAACTGCGGGCGAACATAACGCTCATAACATGTTGACTTCCAACGACCTAACCTCCTAATTGTTTCCTCTGAGAGGCCTAAGCCCGCCACTGTCGTGGCTGCCCCGATGCGGAATGAATGGGATGTGAAATCAGTTGAGTCTACCCCCAGCTTTATCAGAGCAAGCTTGCACACCCTGGTGAACTGAAATCTAGTGAGGGGCTTGCCGTCGCTATGCAGTAGCACTCTCTTGTCACCTCCCTGTGGCCTGATTTGGAGAAACTCCCTTGCCAGGCTTACCGGGCAATATGTCACCCCGCGACTGCACCTAACTGGGACCATACCCCTTTACCCAATGTGTCAGTCTTTGATCTCCGGACCCTGACTTGCAGGATTACCCCTGACAGAATTAAATCCTCGCACCGTATGCCCCCTTCCCTGTCTGCCTTAGAGGCAGGAAGCAATTCTGAAATCCTGAATGCCCCAAAGAAGGCTAATGCGTATGCTACTATACTAATAATTGAGTCTCGTATGGTGAAAAGCAAATCTTGGGCAATATCTCCAGGATATTTACTAACCTGCTTACATCTATGGGTCTTCTACTGTCCTTTACCCCTGGTGTTAATCGCTCCCAACCCTTCATAGCTCTCCTCACCCTCGGATCCTTTGTTGGGTCTGCCACACCCCCTAGCCCGGCATAGAGTGCTATTGCCGACAGTTGTCTTTTCATCATTGCTACTGACTTCCCGCTAGATTTCTGATGTACTATAAACTCCAAGACACTCGTCGGTCAGAACACCTCAACTATCCCAGCCCCTTTTAATCAACCCTGATATAACTGCCACGACCTCTCATACATACACTTAGTCTTGGGGGCCAGTGACGCTGTTATCAATTCAGGGGCTGTGGGGCACCAAGCTTCCATAGCACCGCCGGGAAGTTCGTCATCTCTCTGTCTGCTTGCGGCCAGTGGGTGCGGAACTCTGCCAACTTAAAACGGGACAAAGCGTCAGCAGCCAATTTGTCCACCCCCGGTACATGCCTAGCAGTAAAAAATACATTGCGACGTAAACATTGCAACACCAGTTCCTTCAAAAGGCGCAGTACCCAGGTGCATTTTGCTCTCTGATTATTGATTGCCATCACTACAGACATGCTGTCAGACCAGAATACAATATGCCTATTTACCAGAATGTCCCCCCACAAATGCAGAGCCACAATGATTGGAAACAGTTCTAAAAAGGTGATATTCCGTGTCAGTCCGTGCCGTGCCCATTCCTCCGGCCAGTGCTGCATGCACCACTTGTGCCCTAACACTGCCCCGAAACCTACGCTGCCTGCAGCATCTGTGAACAATTCCAACTCGGCATTGGAGCTACTCGGCATTTGCCATATCACAGACCCATTAAAGTTTTCCAAGAAGTCTCTTCAAATCGCCAAGTCATTTCTTACCTCTGCTGACAACCTAGTGCGATGGTGTTTGGCGCGAAGCCCAGACATTGCCCTTTCAATACTCCTAGAGAAGGTCCTGCCCATCGGTATAACTCTCAAGGCGAAGTTCAACTGTCCCACCAGAACCTGTAATTGGTGCAGCGTCACCTTCCGGGTCCCCACACAGGCATCGATGGCTGCCTTGAACGCAGTCACCTTCGACTGAGGGAGCCTAGATACTCCTTCTCTAGTATCTATTTCGATGCCTAGGAATGTTAAGCAAGTAGTCGGCCCCTCCGTCTTCTCTGCGGACAGTGGCACACCCAGAGCTTTTGCCAGGTGCTGGAAGCCCAGCAGGGCCTTCCTGCATGACTGTGATCCCTGGGGGCCCAAGAACAAAAAATCATCTAGGTAGTGCACCACCTCATGTGATGCAGCTGTTGTTAGGAATTGTTGCACTGCCCCTTCCAGGAACCTGGCGAAAGTCTCAAATACTGCGCACGCGATTGAACAGCCCATGGGCATGCAAAGGTCAATGAAATACTCTCCTTTGAAGGTAAAACCCAAGAACTTGGTATCCTCGGGGTGTACTGGCAAGAGTCGAAAGGCTGCTTCAATATCCGACTTAGCCATTAAGGCTCCCTCACCTAGCGCCTGTAACTTCTGGATTCTGTTGCCAAATGTTGTATACCGCACTGAGCATAGATCTGGGTTAAGCTTGTCATTGACAGACAAACCTGGAGGGCTTGACAAATTGTGAATCAAACGGAACTTCCCTTTCTCTTTTTTTGGTACTAACCCTAGTGGTGAGCATACCAGATCAGGCTTTGGCAACTGTTTGAAGGGTCCCGCCACCCTCCCCAAGGCAACTTCTCTCATGATTTTTAGCTCTGCCACCTCCATGTTCTGAAGCACTGAGTTTTGGTTACGCGGGGGAGCATTGGAGGGGGTAGCTGAGGATGGGATGCGGAAACCGGACATAAAGCCATTGTGTAAAAACTGGGCATCTTGCAATTTGTCATACTTGCTAAGGAGGTATGTCAGCACGTGTATCTTAATGGGTGTTGGCAAGTCTCTAGGGTGCTTGAGGAGGCCGTCCTTTGGCTGCGGTATGGGCCGGCTGCTCTTTTGGCCTCCCCGACTTTTTGAAACATGTGATTTCTGGGTGGGATGTGAAGTACTGGGTATTTTAGACCCAGAGGTGCAGGGGCACACACCCTATGACTTCTGGGTTCTCCCTGTTCCAGACCTACAGAAACACAGAGTCTTCTGGGTGAAGTCAAAGATTCATTTATTGGCTGCAGACCAATTACAGGTATCCTAGAAGTACAACAGCGTGTATGTTCTCAGGAGACTGCCGCCCATCATAGAAACGGACTTCTTCTTAAATACACTTTTTCCTGCTTCAGGCATACATTCCTAGGTTTATGGCATGGTCATTTGAAGTATACATTACAAACGAAAAGGCAGAGTCATAATGACCATCCCACATTCCAGTTAAGCCAGCCCACAATTATTTACCCAGCAAGGTTCAGATCCCACATCAGATATCGATAGGCCCCAATAAAACACGGGCAGCTCCTGTTGATAGAAACAAGTCATAAAGCAGGAACAGTCAGGTGTGGAAGAGATTAGCCGGAGGCTTGTGTGGGATGAAAGGACTTTATGGCGTGTCAAGCCCTGATGCTAATCACAGGTGGCCGGAGGAAGGGGTGCTCGTGAGACCGGACTGACCTGGGGCAGCAGAGCCAGCTGCCCAGGTCACAGAGAAGTCAAAGGAAAGCACATGTACTGTGAGGCCCGTATTTGCTTCATTATAGCCTATGTGAGGGCAATCATAAGATGGCCACCGCTCCAAGATGGAACCCGCGTAGTAATGTAAAACAACGTGTACACCGTGCATTCATAGTTAGAACGTTATACAAAGCACTTGTACATACCGCATTAACCATTTGCGGTTCGCTAATACCAGGATAGACAGGGGTGGGGCCCTGTCCCCTACGCGGTCCCAGAGATTAAAGTACGACAGACCCTCCTTTTGCCCTTACATAGGCAATCACTATACTCATCTTAATCCGAGTCTAGGTCAATGTTCACAAAGTCATGGAGATGTTGCTGTAGCATCATCCTATTACTTAGCTGGTCCCTCGATACAGGTTTCCTTACACATAATGTAGCACAGAGGCCACATATCGCAGGAGCACACTGTATACACAGACAGAACAGGAAAAGAATCGCTAAGATCATTCCAATGACCATCAGAACTTTCCAACCCCAGGCAGATATCAGTTCCCAGAACCACCCCACCAGTGACCAATCTCCTTTATCCACGTGTATGGATTCAGATATTTTATGCAGTTTGGAGATGGCTTGATATACTGTTGGAGCGTTATCTGGTATGAAAATGCAACAACTGGATTGGATAACCTTACATACCCCACCGCGGTCTGCAAGAATAACGTCTAGAACCATGCGGTTCTGCAAAGTCATAAGGCGATCCGCTTGGAGCTCAGCTGTCAGATTACCGAGGGCACCAGCCGTTACATTGACAGTGGATTCAACCACACGAGTCAGTTGTCTCAGGTTCCTACTATTTACCATAGGTCCCCAAAACGGCAGGAAACCCAAGAAGAAGTCTCCCGCTTCCTGACCGGCAGTATCCTCCTTACTCATTACGCCCCTCACAACTCTGGTCTTGTGATAGTCAGAGGCAGCAGTAAATGTTGGCGGTAGCAAGTTCGCAATATAACATGTGCCCGAGAAATCAGGGGGCAACCATGTATATGCTCGATCTTTGCAGATGAAATATGTGCCCTTGGCAGCCAAAAACGCAGGAGAAAACTGTGATGGGAAAGTGTACGTTTCAGTACAGTCACTTTCCCCCAGTTGAGCCCTAGGATTCTGACCATTACCTTGTAAGCAGAACCGACCCATGTGGGGTACGACCCAAATTGGGGATGAGATTTTTCGCTGTCTTTCACCCAGACTAATACTATACTCCGTTGCGTTCCATCCTACATAAGGTCTCAATTCTTCCTTGGGTATGGACGAGTATGCATCGATATCTCTGCTCATATCGGCAACTCCTTTCATCAAAGCCTTATTATTGGTGATAGGTCTGATGGAACGCGGTTGTCGAGGGGAGTACGTATCTAGAGCATAGAGAAACATGGTCTGGAATGCCCATGACGATCCATTGTAACTAAATGGCCGCACCAAATAGGGAATACCCTTATTAATGGTATGTGGCATTAACCCACACACCCAGCAATTGGTTGTATTCATTACTAGTTGGTGCTGGTGCAAGAGCTGAATAAACGAGTTATTTACAAACTCTGATCGTCTGGTTTGTTCGTGTTCAGGCAGAGGGTGACAAGAGTGTGAGGAGGCAGTAGAAAGAGGTATAGGCTGTACAGTGGGTGCAATGGGCTTTTGAGAGGAGAAAAATACAAATCCTACGATGAACATTATTATACTACATAGTATACATAGGCACAAAAATACAAAACATTTACTCTTTATAATTTTACACATCCTTGCTTTAAAGTTCCTTTCCTCAACGGGTCTCTCCATCTGAAAAAACTCCATCCTCTAATCGGGCCGCTCGCGGCGGATGAGTTTCTTCTGCTAAGGAGTACGTCTGTCAGTCCAGGGAAACGCCCTAGACCAACCAGAACCGTTGACCTAACGTCTTCGGCCTGTACCCCAAAGTCTTGGCACCGCGACCCTGCGGCTGAACCCGGATGGTGGTTCAAAAAACAAAAATCAAGAAAGTCCTTCAGATGGGAGAGCTTATAATGTCAAAAAGAAAAAATAGTAAGGAAATCTTTATTTGTCCACAGGCCTTGGTCTCAAATTATAGCGGAGACGGCCGGGTGCTGTTTGATCCTGGAACAAAAGTTCAGGCTCTGTGGTGTCCAATCGATTTGACGATGGCACAGCTTCTTGTAAAATATCGTTACTCTCTTGGTCTGAAGCTGTGTCTCTTATGCGTGCGTCACTGAATGGTACAAAACGAGGTACAGTGTCTGTTTCAGAGTCGGCGATACCCTCCTGGACCCGCCGTTGTAGCGCTCTACTAATCCAGCTGATTGGGGGTGATTTGCAGCGTGAAACTTCTGCTTAATACCTAGCCCCTCACACACATTCTTCATCACTTTACCCACAAACTCACTTCCATTATCACACCACACCATTCTTGGCATTCCAAACCTAGGAAAGAATTCTTTCACAAGGGCTTTGGCTGTGGATAGGGCAGTGTTATCCTTTAGAGGATAGGCCTCTACCCATTTTGAAAAAGCGCAGACAACCACCAATACATATTTCAGGTTGGTGCACCTTTCCATGTGGATAAAGTCCAGTTGCAAAACTTCAAATGGATATGATGGGGGTGCAAAATGACCAGCTGGAGTTGGGGTTCCCCTACCAGGGTTATATTTCAAGCATACCATGCAATTCTTGACCACATTCTCTGCGCACTTGGGAATCCCAGCATTCTGCCATACTGGAGCCAACAACTTACAAATTCCTTTCGTACTGATGTGTGCCATTCCATGTGCCATTGTAACTACTGGAAGCACATATGCATGAGGCATCAACCATCGCCTATGTTCTGTCAGATCAATCCAACAACCATTCTCATCCAACTTACCCACACTTTCTCTCCACTTGCTTAATTCTTTCTCTGTGGCTTCAGCTTGAAGGGACTTCACACTCTCTATCGTGTTCTCACACATTCCAACATCATCAACCCATCTTGCGGGGCCTGCAACATACATTCTAGTCTTTACATTCTGTGCTGTTTCTTTCGCGATCTCATCAGCAAACGCATTCCCACGTCCGACATCATCGGTGACTTTCCTGTGCGCACTGCATTTCATGATCGCAACTTGCAACGGTAGGGTCAGTGACTCAAGGAGATCATTCACCAACTTGCCATTCTGAATTTTAGCTCCATGCGACGTCAGGAACCCACGTTCTTTCCACAATCGCCCAAAACTATGAGCCACGCCAAAGGCGTACTGGCTATCGGTGTATATATTTACTCTCATTCCTTCAGACAATACGCATGCTCTTGTGAGGGCGATTAATTCTGCTGCTTTTCCACAACCGTGTGTAAAGTCGTGATAGCATATGCAGCAGTCGTGTCACCATTAGGGAGCTTGAAACACGAACCATCCACCCATAAAGTACCATCACACTCAGTCAGGGGAGTATCTTTTAGATCTACTCTCCCTTTCGTCTCTTCCTCTGTTCTGAACAGACAGTCATGTTGCTCAATCTCATCTAGGTCTGCTGGCTTTGGCAATAACATAGCTGGATTCAGCGTGTTGCATCTCTTTATGTGTATGTGATTTGCTAACAGTGTGAGCTCATAGCCTGATAATCGCGCACTAGTCAAGTGTTGTGTCTTGGTCCTGTTTAATAATGTGTCTACAGCATGTGGAACCATAACGATCAATGTGTTGTCCATTACCAGACCAGCAGATTGTTGGATAGACATAGCTGCAGCAGCTGTCGCTCTCAGACAGCTTGGCAATGCCCTCGCTACAGGGTCCAAGGTTGATGAAAAATATGCGCATGGGCGCGGTCTGTCGCCAAAAGGCTGTGTTAACACTGATAACGCACAACCATCTTTCTCGTGAACATACAATGTAAAAGGCTTGCTGTAGTCGGGGGTACCCAACACAGGAGCTGAACATAATGCATTGCGCAATTCCACAAAACTTTTCTGGCACTCTTCAGACCATGGGATAGGATTCGGTGTGTCTTTGCATGTTAATGCTAACAAAGGTTTTGCCAACAAGGAAAAATTTGGGATCCAGTGCCTACAGTATGAGGTAATGCCCAAGAAAGCACGCACTTCTCTCTGTGTTCTTGGCACACTCAACTGTGCAATGGCTTGAATTCTCTCTGGGGTCAGCCTCCTTCCCTCCTTCGACAAGAGATGACCTAAGTAGGTCACTTCTTGTCGACAATATTGCAGCTTTGAGAGAGACACTTTGTGATGGAAAGCAGATAAATGACGCAACAATGATAATGTGGCTTCTTTGCAGATCTTCTCAGTATCCGCGGCAATTAGTAAATCGTCAGCGTACTGAATCAGGATAGCGCCACTAGGTAAAACAAGTGCATCAAGCTGTGCTTTCAAAGCTTGGCTGTATATTGATGGACTTTCACAGTAGCCCTGGGGAGCGCGTTTGAAGCGGAAGCTTCGGCCTCCCAGACTGAAGCCAAAAATGTCTCTGCTCTCCTCTGCAATTGGGATGCTAAAGAAAGCATTCTTTAAATCGATCACTGAAAACCATGCAGCAGAGGCTGGAATCATCGTTAACAAGGCAGTTATATCAGGGACAACTGGAAACTGTGGCACAACAATCTTATTAACCTCTCTAAGATCAATCACAAATCTGTAAACAGGTGGCTGTGAAGGGTCCGTTCGTTTTAAGACAGGCAAAATCGGACTATTGCAAACGTTGCCTCTTGTCTCTTCAATTACACCCTTGAATTTGAATTTGAATTTGAAGGGTTTTGTATAGCGCTCGTACACCAGGCGGTTTCTTGGCGCTCACTGGTAACAGCTACTCAATCGGTCGGAAGAGGGGGGGGACGGTAAAAGGATCAGGATGGGAAGGCTTGGGTAAAGAGAAAAGTCTTGAGATCTCTGCGGAAAAGGGGGTATTGAGTGCAGGATCTGAGGGACAGTGGGAGAGAGTTCCAAAAAGCTGGGCCCGTGGTAGCGAATTTGGAACCACCCCATTTCTTCCGTTTGAAACGGGGAACCACGAGAAGGTGGTGGGAGGAGGATCGGAGGTCTCGTGATGGAGTATAGGGTTGAATAGCTGAGTTGATGAAGGAGGGGGCGGATCCTGTCCTGGCTTTAAAGATAGTGCAGCCGAGCTTGAATAAGACGCGCTGCCGGACAGGGAGCCAATGGAGGGAAATAAGAAGAGGGGTAACATGGTGTGATTTGGAAAGGTTAAAAACCAGCCGAGCTGCCTGGTTTTGAACCAGCTGGAGGCGCCTCATGAGGTAGTCAGGCATGCCATGGTAGAGGACATTGCCATAATCTAGGCGAGATGTCACCATGGCCAGTAGAATTAGTTTGAGCGCGTCTGGGGCAAAAAATCGTGAGACTCTGCGGATAGTTCTAAGTGAGAGAAAGGCTGATGACACCACAACAGAGACTTGGGAGTGTAAGGAAAGTTGGTTATTGATTTTGAAACCAAGGGTTTTGACAGAGGATACAGGAGTGGGTGGGGGACCTAGTGATGGGGGCCAGAAGGAGGGGGACCAGGGACTGGAGCAACCACCTGTCAACACCAACTCCGTCTTATCGGGGTTGAGTTTCAGGTGGTTGAAATTCATCCAGTCCTGGATAAAGGTCATGATGGACTGAACCTTGGATATGGACTCTGGGGCAGAGGAAAGGTAAAAGATGAGCTGGAGATCATCTGCATAGTTGTACACAGAGACCTCCAGCTGCTGTAAAGCAAAAATAAGAGGGGCGATGTAGAGATTAAATAAAAGGGGGGATAGTGAGGAACCCTGGGGTACACCACACTGGATGGGTAACGATTCCGCAGAGAACTCTCCCAGACGAACCGCCTGAGTCCGACCGCTCAAGAAGGAGGACAGCCATAGTAGGGCTGTTCCTCGGATTCCCGCCGCCTCGACCCGTGAAAGTAAGATGGTATGGTCCACGGTGTCGAATGCGGCGGAAAGGTCTAAGAGGATCAGGGCCTGATGTTGATCGGTGTCCATTCCTTGTCGGAGGTTATCCAGGACTGATGTTATGACGGACTCAGTTGAGTGGGCTGGGCGGAAGCCAGCCTGTCTTGGGGCCAAGGCCCCATGACTTTCCACGAAGTCACTCAGTGTTTTGACCACGTGTCGTTCCAATACCTTTGCCAGGAAAGGCAAGAGGGAGATTGGACGAAAGTTAGCAGGGTCGGAAGGGTCTGCTCCAGGTTTTTTGAGGATCGGTACGATCACTGCCGATTTAAGTGCTGGGGTAACGACGCCCTGAGCCAGTGAGCTATTGAGGAGCGCTAAAGGAGGTGAGGGGCAGAAGGTGTAGATCTGCTTTAAGATGTAAGCAGGGCAAGGGTCCAGCGGGGAGCCGGACTTGACCAACGGAAGAATTGAGAGAAATGAGTCGGTCGATAGGGGGGGGATTGAGTCCAGATTAGCGGTGGCTGAAGGACGTCGGTGGTCAGTGAAGATCGGGGATGGGGGGGAATTTTAATTTTAATTTTCCTGATTTTATCTAAGAAGAAGTGATTAAGGGAGTCACATAGTGATTGAGAGGGTGATGGTTTGAGTGAAGCTCTGTGGGAAAAGGCAAGGTCTTGGATGATAGAAAAGATTTCTCTCGGCCTATTCTCCGCTAGTTGGATTTTAGAGGAGAAATAGTTTTTCTTTGTGTCTAATATGGCTTTCTTGTACTGAGTAAGGAGTTCAGTATACCTGGTTTTAGCAATGGGGCAGTAGTTTCGTCTCCATTGTCGTTCGGCTTGGCGGAGAACGAGTTTTAGGTTCTTTAGATCGTCTGAGAACCAGCGGTTTGCGTCTTTAGAGCGCTTGGTTGCGATGCGTTTTAGAGGGGCGACAGTGTCGCACCCAGCTCGTAGCCAGTCGGTGATGGCGTCTACCTGGCCAGAAGAGGGTAGCGCAGTCAGGTCGGGGCTGGAAGAGGAAAGGAGGGTCGATAATGCTTCGATGTCGACACGATTCCATGAGCGCGCCCAGACATTCCTCGCAGGAGTGGGCTTGGCTGGTGGGACAGGGGCTAGGGATAGGGTGATCAGTGAGTGATCCGACCATGGACATGGGGAGATTGAAGGAGAACTGATCGGGCAGTCGCGTTGCCAGATTTGGTCTAGAATATGACCCAACCTGTGCGTGGGAGTATTGACGACTGATGTAAAGTTGAGCGACTGAAGAGAGTCTGAGAATTCCTTAGACGTCGCGCATTCCGCAGGGTCGGAGGGCCAGAAATTAAAATCTCCCAGTACAATGATGGAAGAATGGTTAACAACCAAAGTCGCCATTAGGTCTTGAAAACAGGGGAGGAACGTTTGAGGGGAAGACGGGGGTCGGTACACAAGGACACAAGTCAGAGGGGGAGAAAAGGAAAGGGATCGAACCACTAAACAGTCTGAGGTACCCATGGAGGGGGAGGCCAGGGGGTGGAAAGTGAGCTCCTTACGTGCGATAAGGGCTACCCCTCCGCCAGGCCTGGCCGAGGGGCGGTCGGCTCGAATGGCATAATAGGTGGGGGGGAGTATCGCCAGCAGGGAGGGAAGAGAACTGTCTGAGAACCAGGTCTCAGTGAGAAATAATAAATCCGGTTGATGGGATTCCAGTAGAGTGAAAAGATCAAGCTGGTGTTTTACTGCTGAACGTGTGTTTAGGTACATAGCCGTTATTACTGGAGGGGGGAGGACATCCTGAGGCGGGTTCGAGGAAGTGGTCTTTAGGGGCGTGGACGGGATGTTAGTGTGGACTGACTCGTGTACAGTTAGTAGTCCCAGGTCAGAAATACGAGCTAAGGCAGCGGCAGGTAGAGTCCACCTACCTTGCTGAGCAATGAGTTGCGAATGGGAGTATTGAATGCGGGGAGCAGGGTATGTGGCCTCGGGTCTCGGTCGGTCGCGGACGGGCGCAGACGGGCTTTCCTTAGGCGCGCCTTCGGCGCGCAAACGGCGCGCCCGCTGCGCTCGTCCGCTGCGCTTCCTGTAGAGGCACATACTTATAGGATAGTAAGTAGATGGGCGGTGGGCGTGGCCTCCGAAGGGGGCGTGGCCTATCAGTCGGCCGTGGCGCTGGCAATCGCTTTGCGCGCAGATTTTACAACAGCGGAGGGTCCGCTTCTGTGTAGCATAGGCTTGGGTTAGAGTGCAAGTATTTAAAAGCGCAGAATTTACACAATAAACAATTTTTAAAAAATGCGAGCGCTCTCCCGGCTTTCCGCCTCAGGAGCAGCGTGCCCTTATTAATCAAGTCGCTAACAATGTCTAACAATGCTTTCTGGCCTTCATTAGAGATCTTGTACTGGGGAATACGTGGCAGTCTGACATTAGCCTTTAAAGTTACCACGTATGGCGGTATCTCCAAGAGGCCCACATCATTGGGACCAGTAGCCCAAAGGACATCCGGAAGGGATGACAATTCAGGCGGCATTGTATTTTTAGACAAGTACATCGGGGAAATCACTTTCCTACCTAATGTAAGTTGTACTCCTGACGGTGAACAATACAGTGTAGCATGCAATCTTTTTAACAAATCTAACCCTAGCAAATTTTCACCACAACCTGTTGTTAGAATCAGGGGTGCTTTCAGCTCGAAAGGCCCAATAGAAAGTGACATGGGACTAGAAATCGGGTTTCTAACTGGGGCGCCAGAAAAACCTACTGAAACATTTATATCGCCAGACAAAGATGCGCCAGGGAGTTTTGAATGCATGATTGAACTCTTTGCAGCACCAGTGTCTAGCAGAAAGGGCTCCATTACATTTGCTGTAGTCACCTCAACATACGGTCCGCTCTGATTTACTGGCACTGAAACAACTCCCTCTCTCTGTCTACGGCTGTCCTAGTAATCATTATTTTCTGCATCGCCGTCCTCTGCATAATAATCATTATTGTAGTACTGAGCTGTATTACTAGTCGCGTTGGCTTGCTGATCAAAGCTATTGATGGTATTTTGAGGCGGAAGAGGACGCGCGTTCTGGGGAACATTTCCACGCCCTCTGCCTCTAGGAGCTTGCTGACCACCCCTCCCTCTTGCGCCATACATATTGCCGTTACGCTGCATCAATTTAGGGCAACTATATTTAAAATGACCTTCCTCTTTGCAGTATGAACATTGGTTGGGACCTACAGGGACACGTGGTTGATAATACCCATTCATTTGTTGATTGTTCTGAAATTGTTGGGGTTGGTGATAGACACCTTGGGGTTGCCTATAATTATTCTGACCTCCACGTGGCGGATAGGCCTGCTGTAAAAGGACCTTTGTTTTTAGTTCTTTCGTTTTCTTTTCTGTTCTATCTTTCTCGTCTTTATCTCTGTTTTCATAATACTGTGCAGTAGCCAGTATTTGCGCTGAAGAGGAAACAGCCCAAGAACTTTCCGAATCTTTTAACTTTTTACACAGATCAGGAAGTAAATTCTGCACAAATGTATCCACAAATAACCGTTGGCCACCCTCAGTACTCATATCTTGCCCACTGTGGTCAATAAACGTTTCTTCAAACCTGGTAAAGAAGTCTGACACTGTCTCATCTTTCTTCTGCTTGCATGCAGATAGCTTATCCCAATTTACGCGCACTGCGGGCATTATTGTCTTCATATACGTGATGATTCTACCAGGGAGTTCTGCTATTAAAGGCTCTGGTTTCGCGCCACCAATCTGTCTAGCGTCAGCAGCGATGATGTTTGCCCATGTGTCCCCTAGTTCTGCAGCATGATCCGTATTACGAATGGATCCCCACAAAGGCTGTGGAACCACATTCCCAAACAGCATATCTATGTCAGCCAGATTCATTACACAGGATTCTGCAGTTTGTGACAACTCCTTATAATAACCGGTAGGGTTTTTACGGGGATCAGGCAATGTCTGCTTAAGTGCTAACACCTCAGATCTTTTCCATGGAACATGTACCCAAATACGCTGAAAATGCGCAAAGACAGGTGGATTAGCATTTGGATCAGCAGGTCTCCAAACTGGGGGAACCTCACGCATCGGATATTGGCGTGCTTTTACCCTTTTTCCCACGGGGACATCAGGTTCAAACAATGACTGTTGACAATCATCATTCCTGAAGGATAATACAACTGCAACTGCTTTATCTACATCGCGATCCACAATGGTACCAGTTCCAAAATCAAATCTCACTCGACACAACTCCTGCGGGCTTGGGTCTTTACCACTATCATCCAATTCCTCACAGAGAATTTCGCACATTTTCTCAAAGACATACCTCTGTTTTGGGGCATCCCATTGATGGAAAACGTTGACAACTGATTCCACATCATATAGTGAAGGGAAAACAATCCATCTACGCGCCATGCGATCTATTACCTTTTTCTCATCGGGGTTAGGCAATTGACTGCGCAATTGCTTACGCTGTAAGCCAGGAGTCGCACCGGATGACTCAAAGAGAGGCGACATTAACGTAGTAACCACATTAGCTAAACGCTGTCGCGCTGAAGGAGAAGTTGAGGCGAAAACAGGGGGATAAACAGAGGGGAGAAAAGAGGATGTAGAAACGGGTACTGGAGTGGTGCAAGGAAGAGTGTCAGGGGAGGCAGCTGCTGAATTAAACAAAGTCGCAGGAAGCGCGGGGGCAGCTGGAAACACAACTGGCGGCCCTTGAGAGGGCTGCGCTATAGGGATAGGAGCCGACTGCGAAGCAGCTGGCGGTAGCGGCAAGCGGTACAAAACCCCAGATCTGTTGACTGGATGTGAGTGTTTGATTGGTTCTGATGCTCCGTCCATCACCACCCCCTTTTGTACCGCTTTGTTCGCCATAAGTTGGCAGGGTATGCTCAGACGTGAGTCCCTTGCTCACTTTGCCACTGGATTCAAGCAAGCCTGGCTGAAGACGGCTGAAATGCCAGAAACCGGTCCTAGGAAGCTTTTTTCCGGTCCAGGGAAGACATGGCTTGGCAGTTCGGACTGGACTGTTCCCATGAGGCACAGGGTCAGACTGATTTGCATATGGCCATGTCTGAACTGGGGTGGCAGAGTGGGCTAAAGAATGGTGATGGATCAAACCCCAGATCTGTTGACTGGATGTGAGTGTTTGATTGGTTCTGATGCTCCGTCCATCACCACCCCCTTTTGTACCGCCTTGTTCGCCATAAGTTGGCAGGGTATGCTCAGACGTGAGTCCCTTTCTCACTTTGCCACTGGATTCAAGCAAGCCTGGCTGAAGACGGCTGAAATGCCAGAAACCGGTCCTAGGAAGCTTTTTTCCGGTCCAGGGAAGACATGGCTTGGCAGTTCGGACTGGACTGTTCCCATGAGGCACAGGGTCAGACTGATTTGCATATGGCCATGTCTGAACTGGGGTGGCAGAGTGGGCTAAAGAATGGTGATGGATCAAACCCCAGATCTGTTGACTGGATGTGAGTGTTTGATTGGTTCTGATGCTCCGTCCATCACCACCCCCTTTTGTACTGCCTTGTTCGCCATAAGTTGGCAGGGTATGCTCAGACGTGAGTCCCTTGCTCACTTTGCCACTGGATTCAAGCAAGCCTGGCTGAAGACGGCTGAAATGCCAGAAACCGGTCCTAGGAAGCTTTTTTCCGGTCCAGGGAAGACATGGCTTGGCAGTTCGGACTGGACTGTTCCCATGAGGCACAGGGTCAGACTGATTTGCATATGGCCATGTCTGAACTGGGGTGGCAGAGTGGGCTAAAGAATGGTGATGGATCAAACCCCAGATCTGTTGACTGGATGTGAGTGTTTGATTGGTTCTGATGCTCCGTCCATCACCACCCCCTTTTGTACCGCCTTGTTCGCCATAAGTTGGCAGGGTATGCTCAGACGTGAGTCCCTTGCTCACTTTGCTACTAGATTCAAGCAAGCCTGGCTGAAGACAGCTGAAATGCCAGAAACCGGTCCTAGGAAGCTTTTTTCCGGTCCAGGGAAGACATGGCTTGGCAGTTCGGACTGGACTGTTCCCATGAGGCACAGGGTCAGACTGATTTGCATATGGCCATGTCTGAACTGGGGTGGCAGAGTGGGCTAAAGAATGGTGATGGATCAAACCCCAGATCTGTTGACTGGATGTGAGTGTTTGATTGGTTCTGATGCTCCGTCCATCACCACCCCCTTTTGTACCGGCGGTAGCGGCAAGGCTTGCAGTATATTAACTGGAGGTGGCATATTCACAAGCTGGGGAGGCGCCGTGGCATTTTGAGCATACGGGGGTGGCGAACTCAACAAATGCGACATTAGGGGATCTTTCTCCTTTTCTTCGGACTCATTCTGCTTAGAGTGTGGTAAAGCTGGGTAACATTTGTCGATCC
The DNA here is from genome assembly GCF_964204655.1 of Triturus cristatus. Taxonomy (NCBI): domain Eukaryota; kingdom Metazoa; phylum Chordata; class Amphibia; order Caudata; family Salamandridae; genus Triturus; species Triturus cristatus. Next base: position 1,166,577,412 of record NC_140583.1, read on the forward strand.
CTAACTTATGCTGTCTGTGCAATTGCTCATTCATCTGTTCCTCCTCATTGTCCTTGAATTGTACAGCTGCTTGCATTACCGTCATACCTTTCTCTCTCTTATTCTTTTTCGCTAGCTTAATTTCCTTCTGTTTGGCTTCCTTCCGCCATAAGCGGAAAGAATCAAACATCGCCGGCCGGGCTTTCTTTTTAAACAATTTAATTTCCAAATTATCTAATATATCGGTATCGAAACTACCATTTTGGGGCCATTTTAAAACACCGTCTTTTCTGGTGTAGTGGATCCATACTTCGTTATATGCAATGGGACCTACACCATGTTTTACATAGAGCTCATAAATTGGAGTTCCAACCGGAGGAACCGGACATGATTCCTCCAGCTGGAAATCTCTTCCACAACCCAAACAAAACAATCTACCAAATATTCTAGAACCAGGCATCTTCGCTCACTAGTCTAGATCCAAACGTCAAAGGATTATCGATTACGATAGTCTCGTGAATACACGAGTCCTCTGGCTTTGGCGTTTGCAAACGCCAAATTTCCAAATCAAAACGATCCCGAGGGATACCAAACAAATGGGAGACGCTCCACTTATACTTAACTGAATATTGATGATCAATGGCGTCACCAGAAGACTCTCTCGATTGTTTCGCTCTATCAAAACTCGTCAAGGGTCCAAAACAGGTCGATTAATCAGGGCAGCAGTCCTTCGTAGCCGTCGGGACGCGGAGAAGCTCGCAGAAAAGACTTTCGGACCACGTCGACATGCAGGGGTCGATGAAGTGGCGGCCTTCCTCCGGAATTTCCACACGAAGCTCCTCACGAACCTCTGGCTTGGACTGGTACCGCTGAAATCGTCCCGAGTTGGGCGCCAAACTGAAGTACTGGGTATTTTAGACCCAGCGGTGCAGGGGCACACACCCTATGACTTCTGGGTTCTCCCTGTTCCAGACCTACAGAAACACAGAGTCTTCTGGGTGAAGTCAAAGATTCATTTATTGGCTGCAGACCAATTACAGGTATCCTAGAAGTACAACAGCGTGTATGTTCTCAGGAGACTGCTGCACATCATAGAAACGGACTTCTTCTTAAATACACTTTTTCCTGCTTCAGGCATACATTCCTAGGTTTATGGCATGGTCATTTGAAGTATACATTACAAACAAAAAGGCAGAGTCATAATGACCATCCCACATTCCAGTTAAGCCAGCCCACAATTATTTACCCAGCAAGGTTCAGATCCCACATCAGATATCGATAGGCCCCAGTAAAACACGGGCAGCTCCTGTTGATAGAAACAAGTCATAAAGCAGGAACAGTCAGGTGTGGAAGAGATTAGCCGGAGGCTTGTGTGGGATGAAAGGACTTTATGGCGTGTCAAGCCCTGATGCTAATCACAGGTGGCCGGAGGAAGGGGTGCTCGTGAGACCGGACTGACCTGGGGCAGCAGAGCCAGCTGCCCAGGTCACAGAGAAGTCAAAGGAAAGCACATGTACTGTGAGGCCCGTATTTGCTTCATTATAGCCTATGTGAGGGCAATCATAAGATGGCCACCGCTCCAAGATGGAACCCGCGTAGTAATGTAAAACAACGTATACACCGTGCATTCATAGCTAGAACGTTATACAAAGCACTTGTACATACCGCATTAACCATTTGCGGTTCGCTAATACCAGGATAGACAGGGGTGGGGCCCTGTCCCCTACGCGGTCCCAGAGATTAAAGTACGACAGATGGTCCCCCACAAAAGGAGCAACAGTGCTTGTATCTGCATGCTGAACCCCTGGTGCACTCATTCTTATTATACTGCCAGCAGGCCAGTTTCTTATCTCCTGCCCCCCTGTCACCCCGAAAGGACTGATTGGGAGCGGGGTAACTAGTCTTATTCACAGGCACCGTTGAATAAAATACAGCATGCCATACATTAATTTCGCGTTGGTCCCATGCTATCTCAGGATGTACTGCCTTCATTTGTCTAAACTTGGTGTCATATTGCAGCCATCCTGTCCCTGGGAACTCAGACGCCGCCCCATGAATCAAGGATATATAACTAATTAATTGGGGTGCCACCGCGGGATACCTCTCTGCCATGATGGCCGCATAGATAGCGAATCCTGTGATCCAGTTTTTGATTGACCAGTCCACCCATACCTTCGTCTGTTTGTACTCCCCCTCCTTACCTACCCTGGCTTTACCCGGGACCACCCCGGCATTTATGAGATCAAATACATCTATATACTCTCCTTTCAAGATCTTCTCCTTGGTTTCCAGGGGCACATGCCATGTGATCCCCGCTGAGGGCGAAAGCGCCATGGACGCGGACCCGTAAATCAATGGGCTGTATGCTAATGTGGGCTGCCCCATCACCACCGGCCCCACAGACCCCTGAACAGAATTACCTGAGGCCCCGGCAGCTGTTGCGCTATTGCTGAGCGTTTGCCCTTGCGGTGTCGCCGTTACTACGCTTGGGGATTGCCCCATAACTACTGGCCCTAAAAACCCAGGGTAAGCTGCTGCGGGCACCATTGCACTAGCTGGGCAATTATTAAGTGCCTGCCCTTGTGATGTTGCTGCCACTACACCTGGGGATTATGCTACCCCCCCAGACTGAACCCACACTTGCGCTATGCCGCTGCCTGGATGTTCTACCACTGGAGGCGCGGCTATCTGTGTCCCAGGCGTTTCCGCATTTGAAACGGGTGCCACCCCCACCTGCGAAACCTTATTTTGTGCGTTGGTTCCCCCACTTGCACCTGTCGACGGGACATTTCTTTCTTGCACTGTGTTCGAAGCCAAGTCTGTTGTCTCAAGCACCCCTTTCTTACCTGAGGATGCTGCCTGAGAATCCCCCGCTCTGGGACGCTTTTCCCTTGACGCCTCTTTAAATCTTTCCGGTGTGCGCTGAGCTCGCTTGCCCCGCCCTGTTTCCTCCTGAGCATCCGTTCCTGCCCCTTCCTTTAATGTCTTTAGAGCCCAATCGACTCCTTTCTCCTTCGTGAACTCCAGCAGCTCCGTCAAAGCCAGATAATCATCTCTTTTAGCCTGGGCCCCCTTGCCCTTCTTTGCCCGTCTTGGCGGCATTCTGCACTTAATAAAACAGAAAAAAGTTAGTCCTTCACATTTTAAATGCCCATTGTAATATGGAACATGCAACCTGTTTGCCCATTGTGCCATGCGTTTTTAACGCATTATACCCCCCTGGTCCCAGACCTGAGCGCTCGCACCTCCTTCTATAGTTAAAACTTTGTCCCATTCATATTTGCTTAAATAACTGCCTGATGGTACTCGCAAGCTAAAAAGCCAACCTAACACCCTCCTTCCTAACTGTGTAACAATCACCGGTATTTACAGTATGCTCCGGCTTGGCCGCGTCCCTCTAAGGAACGCTCACAAACAACTGCGATCATTCGCGTGCGCATGCTCAGCCCCCGAGACCTCGTCCTTAACGGCGAGTACGCCGCAACTAACCTCAGGCTCAAAATACGGGCTCGGCACAAAAACATTGTTCCATACCGCCAGCGATCCAGTACGACTCGTACTCAGCCCGAGAGTGCCCGCACTTTCATGTAACAATCATTCCACTGCATGCTTGCCGCGACTTCCCTTCTCCGCACCATGCGTTGCTCACACATGCCAGCACCTCCGCCAGCGATCCAGTACGACTCGTACTCAGCCCGAGAGTGCCCACGACTCGCACCGCTCAAGATCAACAACCTGAACGCTGTGACCACCCTCATGATTGCCACGCACACCAGCACTCGCACGCGGCGCCCCCTCGGACGGTCCCCCATGTGGAAACCAATATGCCCGACAATCGCACAAAATGTCTTTTCCCCCCCCAAAATGCACACTGTGAGGCCCGCTCACCTGCCCCTAGAGTCGTCTGCACGTTCTCCACGTCCGCCGCTGCCGCACGCGGTCCGAGCTGGAACTTCCGATGCGACCTCCGACCCCGAGCAGGAGAGTGGACAAAAGAGGGCGCGGCTACTGCCCCACTGCCTTTTCAAACCTCGCGCCAGCGTTAATTACCTCCGGGGTCAGCCTGCCTTTTTCCCGACGCACTTCCTGTTCTAAGGGTTGGTATCCCCTTCCAGGTCACACGACCCGGAAGGGATCCCTACACTACTTAGTTGCCACTAACGGCGCCACCTCCCCTAGGTGGGGAGGCGCCCTTCATTGTGCAAGGCCAAGTACGTGTTTCCGGCTCACATTGGAATATCGTGGCCTGAGTGAATGGTGTAAGCCTCAAAGGTCAGCTGCCATATTGGGTGGAAATAAAATAAAATCATATCCAATTAGAACAAGGGGTATTATAACGCTTTCAGAGCACGTCCGTAAAGTAAAGTGCGTACGCGTTTGGTTCTGCATCATGGGAAATGTAGTTGCATATGTAAGCAGCCTGAGCTACGCTGCCAATACCGTGAAAATAAATATTATGCACGATGGCAGCGTGCTTTTTAAACATAGGAGATAGCTACCTGAATCTGCAGGTAATGTTAATGCTAATTACGTTCTGGACAATGTGTGCTGGCACGAGACAGCTCTGAAATGCATTGTTGTAATTAAGTTTGAATACTATAAATTTAAAATATTTGTGTTAGTTCTAATGTGCCCTCCGGTGCGCCAAAGTGCAACCGGAGCGCTTATATAGCGCCTAAGACCCACTGGAGGTCGTTTAAGCACTGAACAGTTTGGGAATTTTATGAAAAGAACGTCAAACGGTAAAAGAAGGTGCGCCAACGAATGTCTTCAGGAAAATCTCAAAAGCTCTGGAGGCAACAAGAAGGTGCACACTGACTTAGGACCTCAGCGACAGGCGATGGCTATTCCTCGGAGCCTCGTTGGCACTGAGCACTTGCAGAAGGTGCATGTCTCTGGTGGAGCTGGTTGGAGGGGACCTCACAGTCCTGAAGGAGGCATATTCCTGTAGCGCCTCCCCCAGGACCTCTCAGCAAGCTGGGATCCGTGCCTCGCAGGCAGTTAACCTCTCGTGAAAGTTGCAGTGCAACAGTTTTTTCTCGGACAGGCAAGTCTTTCAGTCACACCCGCAGATTCTTTAGCGTCTTGGCACAAGTTAAGCAACACCGAAATATCCGTCTCTTCGGAACATGCTCAGAGTGTTTTATAAAACTGAAAGAAGAGTTAGTAGATAACGTAAGAGTGACCCACCAACAAATGTCTCTAGGAGCCTTTCAAACTCCAGCTGGCATCGTCCAACCCTAATCAGACCAAAAGCAGACTCCATAGTTTGGGTTTTTGCCAAGGGGATGCTTTTCCGCTTTTTGTGTCACAGTTTGGAAGAGTTTGCATATTTATAATTTTTCCTGTAAATAATACTGTCCCGTAGGCCCAGCTACATGGCTGACCACGCTATAGGCTTTAAAATGATACCTGATTTTGTCTAGAGCCGTTTTGGAGAAGTTTAGTGTGATCGAACGTTACCAGAGGCAACTCATCTGATACTTTCAGCATGACCCAAAAACTCCCACCAATGTTTGAACTGTTTATGATCTCTGGGGAATAATGCAGTCTGCCAATAAAATATGGATGAATGAAGGTGCCAGTGTATACTAATTATGAAATTTGCCTCCTCCGTTAATTGGAAAGAAAACCTTCTGTCAAACGGCCCCAAAATCAACATGTAATTTTCTGTCCAGGCGATAGTATTGCTTTCGCTAGTCAATAACTGTTTCACCTGGTTTACTTTTAGTTTCCCTCCTGGGTTTGGAGGAAAACCACATTCTACTCTGACTGTCTATTATATTTTCAAGCTATTAGGGTATAAGGACTGTAGCAGCAAACGTCCAAGATGTCCTCATCTGATCACACGACTGTTAAGCCTTTGTGCTGGCCCCCCTTGGCCCTGTAGATCATAGCATACAGCTTAAGTCGCTGACAGTGTGCATGGTAATAATCGTGGCTGTCCTAGAGCAGATATAAGTATTCCTCCGGAACGACAGCTAGCAAATCCAAGGAGAAAAGGATGCCTCAGAATCCCTCTTCCAACCTCACGCCCACCCTTGCTTATGAGTAAATGTATGGGACCTGAACAGAAATCTAAGATGCAGACTACAACTAGATGTAGCACTACCTAAACAGTCAACCTGGCAGCAAGTGGGATCATGTAATTTATTGTGTCTTAATGTATCTAAAACTCAGGGTCCATGTGGTGGTGGGAAACAAGAGGGTCCTTTTGGTACAATACCATGGGGAAAAGCACCAGAAATTTAGGTTTACTTTTTATGATCTAGTGCTCATGGGGCCCCAAAAACCCAGGGGGCAGGGATAGCAATTTTCAACTGCTTTCTCTGAAAGCTCTTCGGAGCTATGCAAGCCAACCGCTGTTTGGAGGGGGGTGAACCTAATCAAGGTGCCTCTCAACTGTTGCAAGATGATCTATTCCGGCATGTCCAGACAGGACATCCAATGACAAAAAAGGATGAAAAGTTCACTTGGCCGTCAAACTGTGACTTTTTGTGAAGAAAACAGGAGCACATGTAATAGGGTTGAAAATGTTGGCATTCTTTGAAATACAGAACAAAATGTGAAGCACTCTGCAGGATGACTCCACACTGTCTATAAGCTTTCCCTTCATATTACGCACCAACATGCACCATTGTTCATGTACAGTCTGAAGATTACTAACCAAAGTTTAAGTGGAAAAAGCCGAGGGGAAAGGTGTTTCGCTGTACAGTGGCCTGAGTCCTAAAACGCCCTTGATCCATCCCTGGGATCCTACCCAAATCACACGGTTTTTGGTAAATTCTTGAACAATGATGGTTGCCAACAAGTCATTGACTGTTGACCTTATGTTTATGTTTTGTAGTGCACTGAGTGTTTGCTTTCTGTCCACTTCAGGGCACCTAAGAGGCTGTCTCTTGTTATCATGGACACAAAGCAGGTCACTGACTCTGAGGTTGGTCACATCTCATTTCAGCCACCATAATATCTCACGGTTCTTTTGTGGATGTTTTTGCATCAACCCTTTTTCATAGAAAGGTGAGGGTTTTTGGCACTGGATGGAGCAATAATTGACCCTTATCTAAATCCTCCGGGTTAGCTAACATTTACAGTAAAGTGAAGGCAATCGAAATTTAAATTTAAAACTTCCAGCGCCTATAAAGACGGTCTCACTTGTATGTTTTTAGGTTTTAGGCACTAGCTATACTATTTGACAAAGATTATTGCAACCTTATTTTCTCAGTACCTCATCACCTGTATATGGGAATAACACTTTTTATTACACACCAAGATAAACGGTTTAGCTAGACGAGATTGCTATCCATATTTTGTAAACTAGGGGCCTGATTTAGATTTTGAAGGGCAGGTTACTCAATCACAAATGTGAAGGATATCCTGTCTGCCTTATTACAGATGTATTATGTCCTATGGAACTTGTAGTAAGGTAGATGGAATATCCGTCATGTTTGTGGTGGAATAACCCCTAGGCTGAACTCTAACCCAGGCCCATGGTCTCCACCAGTATCACTAGTGACTGGATTCCTGGTATGATACTCATGGGCTCTCTTTGAGGTCCATTCCTTTTCTCCAACTGCGGTGGTCTGTTCTCCTACAGTTTCACTTCATGAAGAGGCTTCTAAGGACACTTTTCCTAAACCCTACTACTTAATATAAGCCAGACGTCTAAATAACTTAAGGGGTTATTTACTAAGGTTTCATTGTGTGGCTCAAAGAGATGCAAAGCATTATGCTCATTTACATACGATTATAAAAACCTGCAGACTTGGAACAAAATTGTTCAGTATCGTGCAAGCTACAGCGCAATACTTAGAGAATAACCCGCTAGTGTCCTAAACTTTAAAGTTGATGCACCAAAGAAAGCAAATGAGCATGTGTTTGCCCAAACTGCTGATATTCTAAAATGATTTAAAGTGATATGAACCACACGTTTTTCCTGATTTGTAATCCTCTTACACCCTGAACACCAACTTTTTTTGTTTTGACTTTATTGATTTTTGAATTGACTACTGGGTTGTGTGTGGCACCTCACATAATATTTATCAGTTGTTGGTCACTCATGTGACCTGAATAGATTCTGAAAATTGCAGTTAATAAATCTTTTCCCATATTGCGACGGGACAGTGAAAAATACACAAGTCACATAAACATGGCTTTGGAGTAGCAGTGCAAACTTCCCTAACAGAAAACTATTTTCTCACTATTTTACATTTTCAGTTCATTGCCGTGATTTCAATCTTTGTCTTCTAACATCAGTGTATCACATTCTTTACTGCTCCTCAGAAAAGATAAAGCGGTACAAAAGAGGGCGGTGATGGACGGAGCATCAGAGCCAATCAAACACTCACACCCAGTAAACAGATCTGGGTTTGATCCATCACCGTTCTTTAGCCCACTCTGCCATCCCAGTTCAGACATGGCCATATGCAAATCAGTCTGACCCTGTGCCTCATGGGAACAGTCCAGCCCGAACTGCCAAGCCATGTCTTCCCTGGACCGGAAACAAGCTTCCTAGGACCGGTTTCTGGCATTTCAGCCGTCTTCAGCCAGGCTTGCTTGAATCCAGTGGCAAAGTGAGCAAGGGACTCACGTCTGAGCATACCCTGCCAACTTATGGCGAACAAAGCGGTACAAAAGGGGGTGGTGATGGACGGAGCATCAGAACCAATCAAACACTCACACCCAGTCAGCAGATCTGGGTTTGATCCATCACCGTTCTTTAGCCCACTCTGCCACCCCAGTTCAGACATGGCCATATGCAAATCAGTCTGACCCTGTGCCTCATGGGAACAGTCCAGCCCGAACTGCCAAGCCATGTCTTCCCTGGACCGGAAACAAGCTTCCTAGGACCGTTTTCTGGCATTTCAGCCGTCTTCAGCCAGGCTTGCTTGAATCCAGTGGCAAAGTGAGCAAGGGACTCACGGCTGAGCATACCCTGCCAACTTATGGCGAACACCCCCCGCTTTGTTCACCATAAGTTGGCAGGGTATGCTCAGACGTTGAGTCCCTTGCTCACTTTGCCACTGGATTCAAGCAAGCCTGGCTAAAGACGGCTGAAATGCCAGAAACCGGTCCTAGAAAGCTTGTTTCCGGTCCAGGGAAGACATGGCTTGGCAGTTCGGGCTGGACTGTTCCCATGAGGCACAGGGTCAGACTGATTTGCATATGGCCATGTCTGAACTGGGGTGGCAGACTGGGCTAAAGAACGGTGATGGATCAAACCCAGATCTCTTGACTGGGTGTGAGTGTTTGATTGGTTCTGATGCACAGTCCATCACCACCCCCTTTTGTACTCCTCAGAAAAGATGACCTATTTACCTTTGTAAAGGTGTTGTCTGCTGTGCAGATTAATCAGTCCTTATCGCAGAATAGCTTGCGTGGTACATTGCATAGGTGGGCGAGCCAACAAATTAAAAGGGAGATCTCAGCCAGAGCCAAGCCAAGGTTTGGCTCTGGCTCTAAGAGCCTGTGCATGAGCCGAGCCCTGAAAATACTTGGCATCTAAATCATGCAGCAAACAACATGTTAGAATATGATAAGGTGTCTTCAAAATGTAAAAAAGCCTATTTTTAACACGCAAAAAATGTTTCACTGTAGTACAATAGATTATATCTCTGCATCGAGAAATATTTATTAACAGTGATAGTTTTTAAACAGACCCTGAGAAACATTCCTGCTGTGCCCTGATTACAATGCTATTAGGGAACTAAGAGGCAAGTCAGCTGCCATGGACTCCTTATATGTGGCTTAGATTCTTATTATAAACAGAGCATATTTTGGTTTATTAAATCAAACCCCCGAGGTTTTGTACTGCCAACATCCTAACCTCACGTTTTTGAATGTGCTCTGATATATGAGAATGAACAAAAAGGAGGCTAGGTGACAAAGGATTTGCCTAGGATCACACAATTTGGCCAGGCAGGGAAGCAGGGATTGATTCCAGATTTTCCAGTTTCACACTGTGCAATTCTGCCACTAGATGGGTATCTCCTTCTGGCATCAAAGGTTAATACTTTGCCCTTAATTCTTGGAAGAGGATGGATGAGGTGAAAGGCTGAATCCATATTTTATTTTTTGCAGTTTTATATAGCGCAAACCTTGCCCACCGACATACAAACCAGACTACTATACTTTTTTTCTAGGACACGGAGAGTGCCCTAGTTACAGGATGTGGAGATGAGGCTAGTATGGAACCTAGTTCTCCATATTGCATGGTCTGCATTTGTAGCCACTAAGCACCATAGCCTCCCTTGAAAGCTCGGCTGGTTTTGGGCTGAAGGTTCCAATAGCACCTCAAGTTGACCCCGGCACAAGCATCTGGCTCGAGTCTGCCTTGAGCTCTAAGTGGCTCGCCCACCTCTAGTGCATTGCATATCCAAAGATTGATGTAAAAAGACATCATGCAGGGGTGTGTCAGGACTCACAATAATAATTTGGTGATTGATAGTAATATGCCCCACTGCATTCTATAAGATGTGATCAACAATTTGTTTCTTACAATCTGCCTGTATTGTGAGAAACTCAACTGTCGATATGCTAAGCACAGGTACAGCATCGACAGCAGCACTACAAACTCTTCTAACATGTAGAACAGGTGTAACACTGGCGGTAGCAGCAAGAGCAGCAGTTCAAGGTTTCCTTATGTACAAAGAACAAATGCAGCATCCACAGAAAGAGTGTATGGTTTGCACATTCACTCAAAGTGCGCACACAAACAAGAGCATGTCCAACAACATTGCAAACATACTGCGGGTAGCTAGAACAGTCATCAGCAGTACAAACTTACATCACACGGAGAGAACCTTTGCAGCACACGCAACAGTTGTGCGCGCTTCTCTTGTACGAGAGCATTGGTGTGTTTCTATATTGGAGGACTTCAAAGTGCTTAAATAATTGGCCAATATGACAAAGTCAAAGAGACCAACATTAATGATAGCGTGTAGAGGGAGAGATAATACAATCTGAACAAAAGGGAGATTGTATTTTGACTGGACAGTGTGCATGTTTCTGCCATGGTCTTCTCTGGAATGTTGTGTTGGGTATTAAAAGTCTCCTCTGGAATATTTTGTAAAGTGTGCGGTACTTAGTTCCTCAGCGACATTTTGAGGCCCCTTTTGGTACACTGATGACATATGGGCCCTTGATGAAGCAGACCAGTAGAGAATTTTAGAGGGGCTAGCAAACTGAATTTAGCTTTCTGAGGTTAGGTCAGGTATATAAAGGTGACGATTCTGCCAAGATTTACCTACTGACTTAGCAATGCAATTGTTCATTCCATGGGCCAGATGTAGGACCATTTGCTTTTGCGACTCACAAATTGCGAAAAATTGTGTCACAATTTGCGACTCGCAGAAGCAAATGTACAACAGTGTCATGGACACTGTTAGCAATTCCCAATGGGGTCGCAAAATGCGAGGCTCATGAATAATAATGAGCCACTCGCAATTTGCAACCCATTGGGAATGGCTGGCCCTCCCAGGGATGTTGGCCTGCTGGGCTCAGCAGACCTCCATGTCTGGGACTGCTTTTCAATAAAGCATTTTCTTTAAATGCAGCCCGTTTTTCTTAAAGGAAAACGGGATGCATTTTTTTTTAAGAATGAAACATTTTCATTTCATTAGGTCGCGCCTAGCGATGCAGCGCTTGCGCTGCTCGCCTTGGCGAGATCTATTGTCGTCTACTTGGATGCCGAAGGGGGATAGGAGATGTGCACTTGCCCGGACAGCCGATGTGCACGCTCACGGCGTCTCTATCAGCTTGCCCCCGGACAGCAGATGGGAACGCGCAGGGCGTCTCTTCACTTTCGAGCGCTTCCACCGTGTGCTTTTACTTTTGCACACTCAAGCTCATGGTGTCTCTATCAGCTTGCCCACGACAGCAGATGGGCACGCGCATAGCGTCTCTTCACTTTCACTTAGCACGATCCAAATCCGTATGTTGTAAGTCCGTATGATGTACTTTGATGTTTAAAATGATTCTGGGGAGCGATGAGGAAGGGTGGCACTGGAAGGGTTCAATACCAGTTACATGAGTATTGTTGCGCTCACCTGGTCACCGTTCCTGCCAACCGAGAGTTGGTGGTGGTGGTGTAGGGATGCCTCCACGAGCAGGGAGGACAGGATCAGGACAGGTCAGGATTTAGCACGATCAAAATAAGATCTGCCAGTCCGTATGATGTACTGTTATGTCTAAAACAATTCTGGGAAGCGATGAGGAAGGGTGGCACTGGAAGGGTTCGATACCAGTTGCATGGGTGCTTGCTTTCCAGTATTACGTTTTGTTGTTTCTTAATAGTTATATGTATCTTAATGCTTATTTCTCTCCGCAGCTATCCTCCACAAGGCTTGTATTGACCCCTGACTCTCTGTGAGTGTGTCTGTGCGTCTATCTGATGGTGTGTGTCTAGATCTGTGAGTCTGTGTGTGTGTGCATGTGTGATTGTATGTGCGTGCCGTGTGGATCAGTGTGTTGGATGGTGTGTTTGGATCTATCTTTATGCTTATTTCTCTCCATAGCCATTTCTTCCACCAAGCTTGTATTGACCCCTGACTCTCTATGAGTGTGTCTGTGCGTCTGTCTGATGGTGTGTGTAGATCTGTGAGTCTGTGTGTGCATGGGTGATTGTATGGGCGTGCTGTGTGGATCAGTGTGTTGGATGGTGTGTTTGGATCTATGAGTCTGTGTGTATGTGAGTCTGTGTGGGTGTGTGCCTGCGTACGCGTCTATGCTTGTGTTTGCCCGTCGTCAAGTGTGTAAGTCTTTGAGTATGAGTCTGTATGTGTACGTTTGTATGTTTTGACATGTGCATAAGTGGTTGTGTATCTGTGTATTTCTTGTATTTCTTGGTGTATAAATGTGTACAAATAAGTACATATGGAGTTGTTTGTATATAGGATGTTTTGTAAGTTGATAGGTGGTGTATTTTTGCAAGTGCATGTATGTGTATGCGTCGGTGTGCCAATGTAGACCTGTGTCTTTATGCCTGTGCCGTCTGGTTGTATGTCTCTATATTTGTTTATACTTGCGTATGCAGCTATTTCTTCGTGCGTCCATGGTTGTGTGTCAATGTGTATGTGCTTAGGCATGTGCCTGTGTATGGGTACAACTTTGTGTAAATTGAAGGGAACGCACCTTCCTAATAGGGAGCTGCAAAACACGTTATAGTTAGTTGGACATTTCACTTGTATAAAACCAGAGAAATTCGGCCGTTATAGTTAGTAGACCTGACTATAACTCGTGCCCCCGCAATGCACAGCTAATGACGTCACATATTACATCACTCATGACATGGTCAGTGACATCACTGATGACATCTCAAATGACATCACTGATGACATCATCCAGTGACTGGGTGTTTTTGAAAAGTTTAAGAATGTTATCTATATATGCGCCAAGCTGTATTGAACAAAAAGAGTGGGTGTATGAGTGTCTGTATAGAATGCATGGGTGAGTGACTAATCTGTGTGAATGTCTGTATCAGTCTGCAATTTGGTGTGTACGTGGCTGCATTGGTTGGTGAGTAGCTACATGAGTGTCTTTATGGGTTAATGATTAGTTGTCTGAGTACATGTATGGGTGCCTGAGGTTCTGTGGGTGAGTGGGTGGGGGGGTGTGACTCCCTGCATGGATGTGTGAGTGGGTGATTCACTGGGTGTATGGGTTCATGAGTGCGTCTGTGAGGGGCTGTATGGGTGGGTGAGCATGTGCATGGCTGTGTTGGTGAGTGAATGGCTGTCTCAATGGTACATGTATGAGTAACTACATATGTGAAAAGCAGTATATGTGAGGGTTGGATTATATAAGTGCTTATATGTTGAGAGTGAGTGATTGTGAGAGTGGCTGTATGGATGAATCTGTGCTTGTGTCAGTGATTGTATAATAGAGTAAGTATGTGTTAGTATATGTATGAATAAGTGAGGTGATGTGTGTATTACTGTATAATGAGTAAATGGCAGTGTGATTGATTCTTTGGGTGACTGACTAGGTGTGTGAGTTATTCTATGGGAAAGTGGTAGTGTGTGAGTATCTGTACAGGTGTATGAGTGCATATATCAGTGGCTGTATTGATCAGTGACTGCGTGTATGAGTGATGTGTGAGTGGATGTGTGTGCAGACCTATGAATCAGTGAGTGGGTATGTACTAACTGGTATTTGTATGTCTATGGTTTCGAGAATATTAGTCTGCATTTTTGAGAAGGTGTGTGAAACATTATATTAGGGTGTGAGGAGGTGCATCAGATAATAAATAAATGATGTAATCAGTGATGTCATCAGTGATGTAATTTGAGATGTCATCAGTGATGTCACTGACCATGTCATGAGTGATGTAATATGTGACGTCATGAGCAGTGCATTGCGGCGGCGCGAGTTATAGTTAGCTCTACTAACTAAAACAGCCGAATTTCTCTGGTTTTATACAAATGTGCAACGAACTATACCATCCCTGAAACCTGTGTTTTTTCAGATCTAAGGTTTTTTAAATGCTAATTTCTAACTACAACGGCCTGAAACCTATGTTTTTTTCAGTGAATTCCTAAGGTTTTATAAATGCTAATTTCTAACTATAATGGCCCTGAAACCTATGGTTTTTCCAGTGAATTTCTAAGGTTTTTTAAATGCTAATTTCTAACTATAACATAGTAGTCGCGTTTGCAGAGTGGTGCAGAAACGGGTCTGGGCCTCCGACCAGCGCACAGGAATTCCACTGCCTAGGAGGTACCAGGAGGGCTACTTGGCTGCCAAAGTCCCTCAGGAGTAAAGTGGACTTCATCTCCCAACCAGTACTGTGCCAGGAGGCACATTTGCAGACAAGTGGAGAAAGGTGAGCGTGGCCTCCGGACACCTCTTAGCAATCCCATTGTGTGGGATTTACTGGAGGTAACAGGAGGGGTAGTTAGCCCCCAGGGTCAACCGTGGGGGCCAACTACCCCTCCTTTTACCTCCAGTAAGTCCCACACAGCCAGATTGCTAAATTCTCATACCAGGCCTTGCCCCCTTTCCCCACCACTCTGCAAACGCACTTCATGGTGCACTCTTAGATGGGGATTAAAGTCCCCTTCACTGCTGGGGGTCCTTAGGGGCTAACTACCCTACCTGATACCTCCAGTATGTTCCAGATAGAGGGATAGCTGAGAGGTGGACACAGGCCAAGCCCCCTTTCTCCACCACTCTGCAAACGCACTTCCTGGTGCATTCTGGGTTGGGGGATTAAGTCCCCTTGAATCCTTGGGGTTCCTGGGGGCCAACGAGCCCACCAGGTACCCCCAGTAAGCCCCACACTGCTGGATTACTGAGAGTGGTCCGAGGCCACACCCCTTTTTTACACCACTCTGCAAATGCACTTCCTGGCACACTGCTGTTTGGGGGATGAAGTCCATTTTAGTCCTGAGGTCCTCAGGACAGAAGAGGACCTCATCGCCCCACTATAAATGCGCCAAGAGGTGCGTTTGCAGAGTGGTGTAAAAAGGGGCATGGCCTCGGACCACCTCTCAGCAATCCCTGTGTGGGGCTTACTGGAGGTACCTGGTGGGTTAGTTGGCCCCCAGGGACCCTCAGGATTCTAGGGGACTTAATCCCCATCTCAGAACGTGCCAGGTGGCACGTTTGCAGAGTGGTGCAGGGAGGGGGTGGGGCCTCCGGTGAGATGCCAGCTTTAGGGCTGTGTGGCCCCCCTTCTCTTAATAATTTTGGGGCCCTGCAGACCCCAGACCCCACCCCCCAGGACATGAGCCATTTAAAAAAAAAATTTAAACGAGAAGGGTGCCACGCGGCCCCCCTCCCGCGGCCGATTTCAGTCCCGGGGACTCCATTCGGGGGCATGGGCACTTATTTTTTTTTATTAATTTCAAAGGAGGGGGCCTTTTTGGCCCCGGGGACCCCATTCTCTGTGGCATTGCATCTTTAAATTTTTTTTAATACATTTAATTACGGGAGGGGCCCTTTCCTGGGCCACTTTTTGCCCCAGGGACCCCAACCCCCAGGACCGAACCAGCTTGGATTTAAATGTTTTTGGAGGGAGGCTGTGTGGCCCCCCTCCTGAGGCCACTTCTGGCCCTGGGGCCCCAATGCCCCGGGGGTCCCAGCCGGCTCTCCGCATCCTGCTGGAGCTGGCATTGCTTTTGGACAAGGGGAGCTGCTGACATGCAGCTGCCCTTGTCCAAAAGCAATTCTGCTTTGCCACTTGGAAGCGAGAGCAGGTTTTCTGCTCTCGCTTCCACAAAGCCGAGCAGAAGTTTGCAATGACAGGGCGGGAGCAGTGCCCCCGCCCTTCCATTGCAAACTGCAATGTCCCAGGGGTTGGCACCCTGGGGCATTGCCAGAGCTGGCCCTGGGGGGTGGCGGTCTCAGGGCCAAGGAGGGCTCCAGGAGGGGGGCCACACTGCTCCCTCCCAACTTATAAATAGCCCCGGGAGGTGGTGGTCCCCGGGACTGGCTGTCTGCAAAGGACCCCCATATTTAAATATTAGTGCCCTGGGTAGGTGGTGGTCCCCGGGGCAGTGTAGGGGGGGCTTGAGCCCCCCACACAGTTTTAGAAAGTAGCCCCAGGTAGGTGGCAGTCGCCGGGGCCTGGGGGGCCTGGGGGGCTCGCGAGGCCCTCTACCCTATTTGATTTCAAGCCCCGGGGAGGTGGAAGTCCCATTTATTAAGAATGCCCCTGGGTGGTGGCGGTCCCTGGGGCTGCGGGGGCCCCTGCGGGCCCCCGCACCACAATAAAACATTGCCCCAGGCACCTGGTCCACCCGGGGGCGTGAAAAAAGTTACAGTTTCTGCCGGATTCGCTAACCCGACGCGATTCCGGACGAAAATGTTAAAAACAAAATGCTTTTTTGGCCCTGGGGGTCCCTGTAGGACCCCCTGACCAGGCCTAGGGGATCAGGGTGTTTCGATCTTGCCACCTTTTCTTTTTTTTAACCATTTTCAACTCTTTTTAAAAATCGAGTCAAAAGATGGCTGCCAACACTTCTTGATTTAGAGTATTGGCAGCCAATCAAAATGAAGTTTGTGATCCGGAGGGTTCACGGATTCACCACGGTCACCAGATAGCGATAGTTTTTTATTTTTAAATTTCTCAAAAACTACTGAACGGATTTACACAAAAGAGTGCACTCTGGACCAAGAGCTACCTCTCTGCCAAATTTGGTGTAATTCCCTTCAGCAGTTCGGGCTGTTGCCGCGACAAAAGTTCCTATAAACATGGAGAAAACTCGTTTTGGGACCCCCCTTTTTTTTCGGCCCCAGCTTGAGAAATCACCCCGAAACTTTCAAGACAGGAGCTGAATGGGGCGCCACATTAGTTTTGAAAATTTCGCGAATATTCGTCAAACGCCACAAAGATATTGGCAAATCAAAAAACACTTTTCCTCTGGAAATTAGGTCCTAACTATAACTACCTACTGGGGACCACCAATAGGTAATATATTCTGGAGAAATATAGAAATATTCTCTTTTGCTGAATTAAGAACATAGTTCATGTCCTTATGAACTATGGAATTCATTATTGGTCACCTAAGAATGTTCTCATTTCAAATGCACAGCAATTTAACTTAATGGAGATCCTGATGAGGCTGTAAATAATTTGTTCTAGGGAGCCGGTTCTCAGATATAAAGTGCACTTTGGGGGTTGGCTCCTCAGATTACTTTAAAAAACAAAAGACATTGGGTGGTGAAACGGAGGATCTTCCTAAGGTTTAATGAATAGATACAATTATTGTGAGGGTTGATAGAACTTGGGTTAGATATGAGGTTGTGATTAGTTTAACAGAAATTACATCAGTGATATGCTGGTCTCATAATGAAATGCCTAGAAGATCATGTTGAAGATGTGAGAGGTAGTGGAAGTCTAATTGATTTATTTTTAACTGCCAGGCAGTTAATGCATTTTGGGAAAGTGACATGTTTAAGACCACTGTGAACATTGTATTGTATTGCATTATAATTGCATTTCTATAGTGCCTACTACCCCTGATGAGGCATTAAAGCGCTTTTCCGGTAAGTAGCACTCTACTCCAGAACTCAAAAGGATTAGTGGTGAATTAGTATGGTGAAAATATGGAATCAATTTGAGCGGTGGCAATGCTAGTCTGTTATTTGGATTGAGAAGGATAGTGCAGGGAAAGGTTTGCATTTATATAGCGCTTGCTACCCCTGTTGAGGGGTTGAAGCTCTTTTCGGCGTGTAGCACACTACTATGGAACCCAAGAAAGATTAGTGTGGAATTAGTCTAGGGCAATATGAAATTAATTTGATTTGAACAGTGGATATGTTAGTCTGTTATTTGGATTGTTAAAGGAAATGTATAGGGAATAGAAGAGGGAGGAGTTTGCATTTATATAGCACTTGCTACCTCTGATGAGGTTTTGAAGCGCTTTTTTGGCAGGTAGCACGCTACTCCGGAACCCAAACGAGATTAGTGGGGAAATCATATATGGAAATATGAAATTAATTTGATCTGTGGACATGTTAGTCTGTTATTTGGATTGAAAAAGAATAGTTGAGCGAAAGAAGAGGGAAGGGTCTAGAAATGTTTTTTTTAAAATTCATAGCAGTAGGAGGGGGTTTGGGATGTGTAAAGGGGAGGTGGAGGGGTAAGAGTCAGAGGGAAGGGTTTAAAAGGCCTGTTTGGAAGATCTGAATAGTAATAGAGGTATGAGATGATGCAAGGAAGAGTAGAGGGAAAAGAGTAGAGAGTCATAGTAGTGGTATGGGTTTTGGGATGAATGAGAGGGTGGAGGTAGAGGATATATTGAAAGAGGTATAGGTTGAGAAGTAGGGTAGTACATTGGAAAGAGTAGTAGAATGAGGATTGGGATGAGTCAGAGAGTTGAGGTAGAGGATATATTGAGAGCGGTATAGGGTGAGAAATAGGATAGTACATTGGAGAGAGTAGAAGAATGAGGTTTGAGATGAGTCAGAATGGAGGTAGAGGATATATTGCGAGAGATATAGGCAGGGCCGGACTGGGAACCGAAACCAGCCCTGGCAGACTGCTCAGCCAGCCCCCAGGAGGGGGCAGGGGGGGGGGGGGTGCGGCCGAGCTGTTTGTTTCAGCCGATTTTGTTACAGGGGGCCGATATTGCAGGCCCCAGGGAACAAAAACGCCCAAATCCGGCCCCCACCTTAGCGGCCCACCAGGGAAATGCCCGGTGCCCGCTACGGTCAGTCCGGTCCTGGATATAGAGTGAGATGTAGGGTAGTGTATTGGAGATGCTGAATTAGAAGCAACGTAATAAATATAAAGATATATAAGTACATGGAAGGTGTATTTGTATAAGAACGGTAATATATGTAGGTTAAAGTTGCATTTAATAAACTCAGACTTTCAAGTGTTGCTGTACATTAAATGAATTTATCTGTTTTTAAAACAAAATTCAATAGTGAAGCAATTGTAGATAAATAGTTATGATAAAATATTTACTTATTTATGCAGGGGCTTATATACATTTTAAACATAGAATAATGTAACTATAAATAATATGTACATTTGTTAAGCAGAACTAACAAATATATCTTTTAAAACATAATTATTATCCATGTTTATACAAAGCAATACGCAAATGTAGGTACACATCTAGTCCAAATAAATGCTTATATACAAAGGAATATGCTGTATATTTATTTTTGAGTGTGGTGGTTATGTGGGGAAGAGCCAATTCTTGACTAGTTTTCTGAAGATAAGGTGGTTATCCATGGATGTTATGTTTTGGGGGTAAAGAGTTCCATAGTTTGGCTGCTTGAACAGAGAAGGATGTGCCAGCCATGGTTTTTTCTTTTATGGTGGGATTTTGAGGCGAGGTGCCACTCTAGAGCGGAAGTTCCTTTGTTGAATGGATTTGGTGATTTTATTCCTGATGAAGAGCTATCCTGTTTCATGTATTGTTTTGTGGGTGATAAAAAGCAGTTTTAATGTGGATCTTCTGGCAACCGGTAACCTATGTTGGGCTTTCAAGGCAGAGGAGATGTGGGCTTGTGGCTTTGTATGTAAGAGTAGTCTGGCATCAGAGTTCTGAATCCGTTGTAGTCTTTTCATAGTTGTTAACGGTGATCCGTGGTAGAGGCCATTGATGTAATCGAGTTTGAACAGAACAAGAGAGATGGTAGCTTGGACCTTTTGTGGAAATCCTAGGTGGGGGAAGATGCATTGCAGAGATTTTATAGTAACAAAGCTTGATCTTGCTAGTTTGTCCACGTGGGCATTCATTGATAGCTTGAAGTCCATGGTAATTTTCAGGTTTCTTACTTCCTTTGAAAATTTAGGTGGCATTCCCAGATCATCAGGCCATGCAGCCAATGGGTCATAATTTTTCCAATCGCCACACATATTTTGCATAAATGGGTTACAAGATACTCTAGGATGGAAAGTAGAGAAAAGCACCAGTTCCTTCAGAAAATGATGATTGATATACATTCCCTGTAGAGTAAAAGCAAACTTTGTAGTGCATTGGCTGCAACCAGTGATATCTTTTGCAGCAAGTCATCTTGTCAAATTTCAACAAGCAACATATCTGAAAAAGTAGTCCTTCATGTAATGTGCAGGGAATGGGAACGGTTTTGTAGATGTCCTTGTGCTTCCCCAGTGCCTTAATACCTGAGGAGCTGCACTCGTCTGTGACAACCCAGATGTGGTACTGGAAACAGATATTGAGCCTATTCACAATATCAGTATAAAAGTCATTAAAGTATAGGTGAAGATTTACACCTCTACCTGAGCATACTTTAGGACTGTTTTCTATTCATAAATATTCCTTGAAACATGTCACGACTGCTCACAAACATAAGGAAGGTGCACTCAATACAAGAGTCATTCAGATCCACAAGTATTATCCGTTGATATTTCAAGTTTATTCCAAATTTAATCGGCAAACAGCCAACGCGTTTCGTCCCTTTTGCCAGGGGACTTCTTCAGGGCTAAAGATCAAACGAGATATGGCTAATTTCGCAACTGCAACTTAATAATAGCCAAAACGTCCATTAACCGCGCAAAGTTCATCACATGTGTATCCCAATGTATTCATCAAAAATACATGGCGGCATAGTGAGTATCATCATAGGTAAGTTCTAGATTGTAAGAGGCTTCATAGTAATTGCACTCTCAATTTGTAGTCACATGAAGAGCAGCATGATAACTGACCATGTCACGACTGCTGTGCAAGGCACGGGTTTGCAAGTGCAGTTCTGGAAATGTTAAGTGATTTTTGTACAGACTCCTCTTCCCCCTTTTCAGAGTTTCCCTTAGAGAACGCCACATGGGCAACGGAGCCTTATATGAAAATGCACTTTTCTTTTCTGTGCTCAAAACATTTATCCCCATGGAGAAAGTAATTTCCTTGCTCTCCCACCATATCTGTGGGTGATCCATTACCCTTCCCTCCTGGGATCATTCCCAGGGAGGAAAGGTTTGTGGGCATTCCCAAAATTCCAAGACAATCCACGACCTGGAATGCTCACTTGCAACACCTGGAGTGGGATTAACTACAGTGCATTTTTGTTGTGGCAGAGAAACCCACACTAGTAAATGCATGTTCATCTGCCAGAAATCTCTTTGTTGGTTCCTGGAAGGTGTAAAACGTGTAGATGTCATAAACGTTTGTTTTGTTTTTTAGATAGATGTGTGCTAATAACAGTTATTCACAAGCACATGCATTGCAGGAGGGGCTTAATTTGAGCCGGTGGTTGCAGGTGTAACCCTCCGGCCCTTTTTTCGGGGACTTATTTTTAATCATCAGACTTTGATCCAGACCAGGAGAGAGAAAAGTAGCAAAGGGGGGTGTAAGGGCCGGGAGAAAAACGTAGTAAAACAGGAATTAAGAGAGAAATCTGGGATGAAAAAGAACCTGCAAAGGAGACCGTATATCGGTGGGTGAAGTATACGGAAACAATGACATTCAGAGATGTCACCGATAATTGAGAAAGAACAGTCATAAGTAAAAATTCAATATAAATAGGATGCTTCTTTGACGTAGTACTGGTCATGTTCGGAAATATAAAATGGAGAGTATGATATAAGTGAAAGGGGTGCTTGGCTCATTGAGACCAACATTCTTAGATCGAAATATGAGAAATTGCACCTAAACCAGGAGATTTCCAACGTAGTGAAGGGCAGCTGAAAGACGATACACAAGGGGATCATTTGCTAATATTTCAGTGAAAAAAAGACTAACACATGCATAATAATCAGGGCATTAACTTTTAACTTGGAAATAAAGCCAAAAAGGAGCTTCTCTGAATAGCTTGGAATAATTGTATTGCTGCAGAGGTCTTTTTATCCAAGGTTTATATATTGTTTTGTAATCCCTCTATCAAACAGGCCATACACCTATATTTAAGATAATCCGGAGATTTGTATTATCAGACATGTTCATAGCTTCCTCATTAGCAAAAATTAATAGGCTGGACATGTAATTGAGGTGGCTGGGGACTTTGGTGACCGTAACATGAAATCGAGTGAGTAACTTCCATCAGACTTCCATCAGACTCCCCATGTTGTCTGACGTTTCTAGATCACTGTTAGTCTTTTGCTGGCTTTCAAAGAAGTCAGCTGAGCCTAGTATGTAGATTCCATGGACTCCATAGATTTTAGAATTTGTGGGCAGCCTCTACCATTATCACCTTTTCAACTGCCATACAACAGTGCAAGTTTGAGCACTAGGACTCCTATGAAAATTCAAGAGGACTGACCCATTTCTGCACCACATACCTACATGGCGGACAGGGTGTGGGGCAGAGGGCAGAGCTGCTGGCTGACTTGGGAGCTGAGGATCCGGGTTGGATTCTCAGCTTGGGGGTCATCATCCTGTGATTCTGGGCAAATCTCTTAAAACTCCCGGTGCCAATGGACAGCAGCCTGGATACCCACACGGATAAACTGCACTATATAAATCTACAACTACCACTACTAACTGCAATTATATAGTGCATTGTACCTTGTCTATAATTAAAAAATATGTTTGTGATCATGACATTGATTAACCAGCATTTCCCATGAATCTTATCAATTTCACTTTAACATTTAAAAATAATTACTTGTATGCAAGTGCAGTAATTTTAATTTATGAGAGGAATTGTCTGGGAGGAAAGATGTCTCAAAATTGTGGCAAGGCACCTATGTCCACCGAACGATACCTCATCTTCCTCTCCTTTCATCCTTTCAAATAAAAGTACTACATTAATAATAATTTGTTATATAAAAATGGGTTGCCATGGATTATGTATTTGGGTGGTCTGTTTCCTTACAGAGGCAGAAAACACAATTTTTCAAAGACCAGGCACATTTTCACTTCATCTGTTATCAGTTTTGTTGTTTACCTATGTTGCTTCTGAGCTTTTTTCAGTGAGAACTTTACTGAAGTAAGACTACACTACATAAGGCGCATACACCAAGAGGTGCTTGCCTAACGTGGCATTTAACTACCATAGAACGCACTACTTCCTCAAAAGACTTTTTTATAGTATGCGCACAACGTGACATTCCCTGCTCCCCAAATTCCATCACCTTACCGCCCACTACACCCAAAAACTCTCAGAATCAACTGCGTAGCTTTTTATTTACTTCAAACCAAGTAATTTACCACAGACCATTACCAAAGAAACGTATCCTTTTTAGATATATAACAATTATTCACAGCATCACACTTTAGCTGCATCAACATGTCAACGGCAGTAAGTGAATTAGGCACAACATTACACTTTAATTTTAATTCGGCCATACACTAGAACAACTTGGCCGTACCTTTGAAATTTACACTTTAACTTTTTAACTCAGCCGTACACTAGAACTTGGCCCTACATTTGAACTTGGCCGTCTCGGCCACCAATGTTCCACTCTGCTGCGCACATTGTGCTGGTTGGCCATAATGCGCTACAGCCAACAGTTGCACTGCTTGACATCCAGGGCACCGCATACCGCACCGGCCCACCGGGGTACCTGAACACAGGCAGCCTCCCCAAGATTCTACTCAGTCCATACGTTGTGGGTTAGGGCAGTAGAGTCCAGGACTACCGGCAGGTCAGTCCCTCCTCCCCGCTGACCCACTGCACACATGGAATTTACTCCCTCCTGGGGTCCATCGAATGGCTGCACCTCCATTGTTGTGCATCCCTCTTTGTTGTTAACTGTCAGCGCTCCGCCACAGGGTGAACTGCTCCCCGGCGTACTCCCCCTCCCCCTCGCAGACGCTGATCATGCTCCATAACACCTGCCTGTTATATTTTTACAGAACCACGCCAAATTCCTGAGGAGACGAGTTGAGCCAATTGTGCCTAACGTTGGACTTGCTACCAAGTTGTTAATTGTTCTGCTTGGACTGGAGCACCCCCAGCCCATACCGCTGGTATTATTAACCCCTAAGCTAAAAGCTTAATACCCAGGAGAACTATCAGAATTCCCATAGTCAGATTATCCATCTCCCCTCTGTTCATGGCTCTGAAGCCCCAAAAGTGAGACCCTGGCCCCAAATGTCCCTGCTTATTTCTCAGTTGGCAGTAACAGACAGCTATAATGGAACCCAAAGGAACCCCAACCCCAGAATTTTAGCCATTAGTGTATTTCCTTTTAACGGTGCCAGGAAACCAAAGTGTAAAGAATAAGGAAGGAAAAGTCAGAGAACGCTATCTTCACTGGCCAGTGTAGAACCGGCGGCCTACCGAAAGTTAGTTGCGTAGCACGCTATTGGTCTGTACTAAAACTGCCAGCCTTTAAAAAGAAAAATATATATCTCTGCTTATAAAACCTTGCCCATTGAATGAAGCCACCATACCATAGATGGCTTTTTAAGCACCTCAATTAGTTGTGCATTATGCCACTGGCCGGTGTAGAACCCGCGGCCTATAGAACCCATGGCCTACCAAAAGTTAGTTGCGTAGCACGCTATAGGTCGGCCCACTCCATGCTAAGAACTGCTGATACTTAAAAAAGGAAAAATAAACTTTGCAGATACATTTTTGGCAGTTAAGTACAGCCCCATAGGTGTGCACTGGTCAGTGGGATGAGGCTTTAAAAGGATTTCCTTCCCACGGGCCACTCCGTGTTACTCGTGCTGCGCACCATCAGTCTTCTTTAGGGACTGCTGACACATAAACAAAAAGAGCAAACAGCACTCTGCATAACAATGCTTGTCCGTTTAGTAAAGCCACCCTAACGTTGATTGAGTACTAGAAATCCCTTTTTGCCTGTGGATTATGCCAATATAACTCCCCACTCGTTGCTAAGGTGCGGAGTTACAACACATCTCTTCCCTAAGGCCCGCATGATTTTTATTGTGTTGCACACCAAATTGTCATTGCATTTAAGCATAGCATTAAGTTGTCCATACTCTTGAACCCTCTGCTGCGCACATTGTGCCGACATTACTTGCAATCCAGGGCACCGCATAGCGCACCGGCCCTCCAAGGTACCTAAACCATGGCATCAACCTCTAGCGACATTCCCATGTAAAAGGCACTAAGAAATGTAAATTGTTATTACAGTTAAGCATAGCATTAAGTTGTCCATACTCCTGACCCCTCTGCTGCGAACATTGTGCAGGCAGGCCACAACGCGCTACAGTATGCAGTTGCATTGCTTGAAATCCAGGGCACCGCATAGCGCACCGGCCCTCCAAGGTACCTGCACACAGGCAGCCTCCCCCAAAAATCATCTCAGGCCGGTCCTGCTGACAATTAGAAAGGGCGAGAGAAACTTTGCAGATAAATATGGTTCTGCTGACACTTACCAGAAAAGTAAGAACACCACTGTGCATATCCATGCTTTGCAATACAGAAAAGCTGCCCTAATGTTTATTGATTCCTCTGCAATTCCTATTGCCTGTGGATAGACGAAGAGTCCTTACCAAGAACTGCTGGCTATTCCCCACATAACCTGTGGATTATATCCCAAATAAATTGCTATCTATTATTGGGAAGCGCTTTTTTTTTTTAATGCATTCTTTCCCCAGGGCCAATTGTTGTTAAATTGCATAACCCTTCACCGAATCTTTAAGAACATAATAGCAAATATCAGATCCCTTTGAACATCTACACCTAAATAATTGGGCTTTTAAACAAAACCGTCATTCCTGGGGTTAATTACCCACTAGCAGGCATTACATCAACCTTGGAAGGGTGAAAAGCAGAGTGAACCTAGACCGGAATGTCTAGGCTGCCATCCCGGATCCTGTAAGACCTGCTGCGTCCTGCCCGAGCCTGAATCCGTGAGTTATTTCCTTTTACATATACCAAGCACAGGGTTCCCTGGGGCCGAATGATTGCGGTTCCAACTGGCTCTCAAGTTAGCAGCCATGGCCGTTGTGCCACATTCTCTCCCTTGGAGAAGTAACTACGGTTTACATTTAAACGGCCAACCACCCTTGAAATGTTCTGTCCAAACAATGTACACAATATACTGTTCTGCCGATGCGGAGTATTACGCGTTGCCCACCGGCAGTGCGCTGACGTGCCATAATACCTGTGAAACTTGGGCGATTGCAATGCTAGTTTCAGCCCCTCCTGGGGGCGTTGACATAAAATGGTACCATGTGATCAGTAGGCACATACATTAATACCTAGCACCTTGGCCTTAGTACAGCACATTATGGAGATTTTTTTTTTTTAAACTGTTTTTATTGATAACAAAATGCAGCATTGTAAGACATTATACACACATCTTTGGCAAGGCTACACACGATCTCAGCTTAGTTTCACAACAGTTTCAGGATCAGAAATACATGAAACCACGATCTTCAGCGGCAACGCCTTCCTTCATATACAGCAGTGTACCCGGATCAAAACGTGAGAGAACCAGTGACTGGCCCGTATGTTACAGCATATTATCCTCGACTACCCAGTGCGGGGGTCTACCCCAGTCTCGCCCTCTCTCTCCAACAGTGTTCGTCTCTCCCTCCTCAGATCCACCATAGGAGAAATGCAAATCTCACCCCTATATTTGTTCCACTTTCCCCACTTATGGTCCCATTTTCGGGGGCATCCCCTCCCTTTATACACCATTTTTTCTGCAATCATGGCATGATCCATGTCTTTTGCCCAGTCTCGTACGTGTGGTGTCATGTCTACCCCCCACTTCTGGGTGATATTTCATTTAACGATCATCCAACCCATCATGGCCCATGATTGCTCCGCCTGTGAGAGGTCAGTTGCCTCCCAGATATTGAGGAGGCAAAGTTTGGGAGGTGGTTGAATGGGTTTGTCACATGCCCGGGCCAGTTGTCGGGTGACGTCTTTCCAGGATTGTTGTATGTGGGGGCAGTCCCAGAGAATATGTGTGAATGTGCCAGTCTGGTTACACCGCCAGAGGCACAGGGGATCGGTCTCCTACCCAGCCTAAATAACAATTTAGAGTCAAAATATACCCTGTGGAGAATCTTGAGCTGGACCAGCTGAAGTCACATAGGAATCGCCATCTCTCGGGGCGAAGCCAGCGCCTCTCTCCAGTCCTTGTCAGCAATGTCCCCCAGATCAATCTCCCAGCTCGACCTTAGTTTCAGCATCGGATCACTCCGATTGTTTACTAATTTCTTATACGTGAGGGAAATGGTCTTACTGTCCATTAGATCCAGCAATAGTCTGTCCTCTAACGGTGAGGAATCCGGAAGGGGAGTACCGATCAGGAGGGCCTAATCGATGGCGTGGCTAATCTGGAGATATTGAAAAGTCTCCGAAGATGCAAGTTGGTACTTAGTTTGAAGCTCTGCGAACGTTGCCTTCTTACCTTTAACCCACACGTCCCCCACTGTAGATATCCCAATCATGTCCCATTTATCAAAGCCCGGACAGGTACTGAGGCAGCCCAAAATGTCAGGTTCCCACAAGGGGGTAGCCTTCGTCAGGCACCCCTGCCACCCCAGCCTACACTGGACTCCATGCCAAACGCAGCCTTCGATAGTTTGTATAAAGTGCCCTATTGTAACCCCCCTTACCCATTAGCCAATGGTCCGTGCGAAAGCTAGGATCGTCATGCGGTCCGAACGCCCATCTGTTAATGGCTGTCCACTGCGATGCTTGATAGCAAAGACGCATGTCCGGCAACCCTATACCCCCGTCGTACCATCCCATGGTGAGTTTGTTGATAGCAATCCGGGGGGGTAGGCTCTCCCACAGCAAGTCCCGCACCACCCCTTCAATTTGCAAAAAGTAGGAATCAGGAACCGGATTGGGAGCGTTTTGCAGGGCATAGAGAAAGTGTGGCAGGGTGAGCATTTTAAACAGGGATGCGTGTCCCAAAAGAGTAAGGGGCAGTGCTCCCCAATGTGTGATATCCGATCTAAACCGCTGTAGGGGCCCCAGGAGATTCCGTTCAAAAGAAAGTGTGGCATCGGGTGTGATAAAAATGCCCAAATATCAGAAACCCTGGATCGCTACTGGACTTTTGGGGGGCTCCCCCCAAAGTGCAAACATCTGGGAATTGGACCAGTTTATCTGATACCCCAAGTGCGCTCCAAATATATGAAAAATATGTAACACTTGTCGTAGCGAGTGCGCTGGAGAGGCCAGCTAGAGCAAAATATCGTCCGCATAGAGCGAAATACGGTCCTCATGGTCTCTTGTCCATTTTAGGCCCCTTATATCCGGATCTCCCCTGATCCAAATAGCAAGTGGCTCCAGCACCATGGCAAGGAGGAGCGGCGACAGCGGGCAAGCCTGCCTTGTGCCACGGCAAAGGGGAAAAGAGGCAGAGCGATGATTATTCACCAAGACGTGCGCCGTGGGCTGTGTATCGCATTATGGAGCTTGATACCAACCAATACCCTTGGTGCGCCCAATACCAGGTGTGCTGCCTTTGATGGAATTCAGGAGTGTTGTGTGTGTTCCTCCGCCGGCTGGCCACACCCACTCTGAAAATGTCTGTTACCTTCCCGGGACCTTGCCGCCGCCATCCCAGCGAGGACCACATACTGGCAAGTGAAAATTCAAACAGTACTGTTAACTTGTGGACAAAACAGACATTCCTGCACAACCCTAAACACCATAGTACCTTGCGCCTTTTGTGCTAAAAGTCTCCTGCCCCACTTACTATTTCCGTTGCGCACTCTTCCCCTACCGTGCCGTTATTCTGTTGAACGTGAATGGGCAAGGAGAAGTGTCCCGGCATGAAGACATGCTTCATACCAAGCTCCAGATCGTCGCGCATGTATTTAATACTGCGCCCAGTATAGTATTGGTAAGACACAGGAATTACTGTAAATTCATGCCACACATGCACATGCAGCCCCTGTGTATACTCCGCGGCCCCACCTGGCGCACCTGCCGCTGTGCACTGCATGTTTTCTACTGTGAGCCAAGGTCCCATTACCGCCACCCCTGCCCGAAGCCGTGTTACCTAATTAAGGTTGCCGCAGAAACCACCGTTGCCATAATGTAGGAGTAGCTTTAGCACCTAGAGCAATATAGTCAGAGGCAGGCGCGCAACACCCATTGGCTCAAAGGGCTTCAGCTTCCCCCCCGTCGTGTATGTCCGCCTGGCTGAGACAGCTTCCCGGGCTGGCGACCGTCTTATTGTCGCCACTCCTGAGTACTTCACAGGTCTCTAATAGACCATTTATTTGTTAACAAGGCTTTGTTGGGGTTTTACACCCCTTCTTAGAGCCACTGCAGCTTTACTCTGCCTCATGCTGGAAGACTTAGCCCTCCCCCGAACTTTGTATTAACCCCCTCTGAAATTTGGCTCTAGTTCTGCCTCTGGTCAGAGGTATCTGACCAGCTTAACTGGCGACAAAATGAATACATGTATAAAGTTACGTAAATAATTTTGAAAGTCAGGCTTCGTTTTAAAAATAAATGCGCTTCGGTTTGTGAATAATTTAACATCGGTTAACACTGACCCAAAAAACTTTTGTGGTAAAATTGACTTTGTAGAAACTGACGCTGAAAATCCAGATGCCCAACATCATAGCTAGATTACTTAGCAGTGCTGAAAATCCAGCTGCCCAACAGCATAGCTAGAATACTTAGTGGTAGCAACAAGATAAATAACAAAAGTTTGATAATACTAAAACCATTGGTGCAGAGAAGTTCAGAAGGCGATTATAATTAATGCAAATCATTAGCTCGTCCTCCCTAAACGTCCAATCTGTCTGAAGATTGGACCCTCATCTGTCTGAGGATTGGACCCTCCCCGAGTTCTTGCGCGTTGCCAAAGGAGGACAGCTAGCGACAGGAGTATGCACTGGCCTGAGCTCCCCTCCAAAGCCCTCTGCCGTGGAAGCTAATTTAGTCACAGACGCTGAAGCTGCAGATAGTTCAGCCTCCCGGCCCCTCCACTCGCTCGAGGTCAACCGCTGCCACTTCAGGCCCCTTGCATGCTCTTCCCGCCCACTCGTCCACTGACATAGTGGAACATTCACGGCCATTATCAACAAGCATTGGCATAGCCAATAGGTCTCGCCTTTGGGACCTTATAAGTGTTTAGCCATGCCACGCTGAGTACTGGCTTACTCTTGAAATCCGGGAGTAAGTCTGGAATACTATAAGAGTAAGACACAGTGGCATCTTTATGAATTTTGCCCTACGTGTTTGAATATATGACTGCATGCATGAGTGTGCACGTATGTTAACATACGGTACACGGCATTTTAACTCGCGATGCATAATCAACCAAGAGAATAATAGCATCACAGCTCATATAACCAGTGCATCCAGCAGGGCACTGACCCCCTTCCCTGAGCCCCACAGAGTTGCAGATCCCACTGCCTTGCACTGAGACACCAGCACTGGCATCACTCGGGCTGAGCTGGACTTTCTACCTCAGGGAGGGATCAGAGCCGCCACTAGCCAATCATAGGCCCGCGTCAGGAGTTGTGATTAAACTAAATTTACACCTTCCCTGGGGGAGGGGCAGGCGCTGTTCATTCACAACCACATGTCCTGGGCTGGGCAGGCAGGTGTTACAGAGAGACACAGCCGAAGTGGGAGGGAGGAAGCGGGCAGACTCCCAGGAAGCCGGAGCCCTAGGCAGAACATACCACTCCCTTAATGGAGGGGGCAGCTTCTAAGCACCCAAATGTCGGAAAACAAGAGAACTGACACGAGGGAAGATAGATAAATGTGACCATGATGATGGCACGGTTCTGGCTCTGAAACTGCGCGGCATCGCATCTCCTCTGGGACGTACAGCGTGTAATTTCTGGAGCCAGAATCAGACACCAGAGTTGACACGGGAAATCAAGACATCACAAGGTGCCTGAGAAGCGCCTCCAGACAGATATAAGAGACTCTTGCAGCCACTCTGGGGACAAACGCATTGCCCCAACAGACAACAGAAAATGAACAAGCTCTTGCGATTATGCAAAGGCAGCCTCTTGTTTATATTTGCATCGCACTTTCACTTTAAGTGAATGCGTGATGTAAAAATGAACATGCGCTGCCCAAAGTGAAAGCGTGATCTAAAAATGAATACACGCTGCCCAAAGTGAAAGCGCGATGTAAAAATGAACACTCGCCACCCAAAGTGAAAGCGCGATGTGGTTCAGTGTTTGAAACAATGTAGTAATTAATGTATTCCCTTTTCTGAAGTTAAGGGTGTAAATGCGCAGAGCTCGCCTAAATCAAAAACCGAAATGGTTCAATGGGGATTGCAAAGCTGTGGGTAGGTTACTGCAGAGCTCTGGTAACTGAAAGAACCCAAATCAAGGAGGGCCTCACTTAGAGTTTGGTGAACAGGGTATGCAATCATAAGGGCGACGGAGTACCCTCTTCGCCAAGCTCTCAGTCTGCCTGCTAGATTGAGAGGTAAGCACACTTCCAGGTTTACACCAATGGAAAAATGTACGCTGTCTGAGTAAACCTTCTTCTAACAGCCCCAAGGTAGTAGGGGCCATTGGAGGTAAACAAGCAGTCGTATGGCTTTTTTTTTTTAACCGATAACCCTTGACTCTTGCCACCCAGGCTCATATATGCCTGTGGCAACTACGCAAACCCGTCTGGTTGGGGAACATCTTTATATGCATTTGTGAAGTGGAGAAAAGGAGGACCAGGGTCTGGCCAGTAGGGTGGATGTGGGTTGTGAGGCCATGATAAATTAAGCTATTCATAGGAAAAACAATGTGTGCTTTCCACATGATGATAAGGACTGAGCGGTAATGCAGGCTGTCATATTCACTCGGATGAAGGCAATCTTAAGGGAGAAACTGTTACGAACTTTGTGATCCTGCCTGTAGGTTCATTCTTTGTTCTGAAGAGTTGCAGTAATTCACAACACTTTTTAATATTTTTTTTGTTTAAAAAAAAGAATGTTTTAAAGTATTTTGTAACACCATTCGTATGTGTGATTAGCATACTTATTATTCATGGACTTATGTATGACAACATCATGACATTGATTGGTGACAGGACATCTCGTGTAGACAATGATACTACTTTAGTTTGGTTACCAAAGTTGCCATATAGCCTGATCTGCGGTTCAAAATAGAAAATGATGCACATGTTATAAATTGTGCATACTGCACAAAAAAAAGATGTTCTTGGGAAACTCAAATTGATAGAGTAAGAACTAAAAGACAGAATCATTGCAACCCAATTATATTAACTATGGCTGTCAATTTGGTGGTGTGCCCAAACTGACCCCTGAAACCTGCAGGGAAACCCCCTATCTGTTGTTCCAGTCTCTATGTCCTCGCGGACGCCCTCACAAAAAGTACACAAAACACAATCAGGAGTAAGAAAAAGGTCTTTATGAATTTTCTAAGAGAGGGTCAGTAAACGTCTCTCCCTACGGTACAGAGGAGGTGCTCTGCATACTATTAAACCGCAGGCAAAAATCAGTCTCATATCATGATAAGGAGGGGCAGTTTCTCCCACTAAGGCTGGGGGTACATGTTACGTGCCCCCCAAATCCAGTGTACTGCTGTTGGAGTAACCAAAACCCTTGGAGCACTACCAGTGGTCTCGCAGATGTCGTGGACATGGGGGGGGGGGGGGGAGTACAAAATCAAGCCCGAACGCTTGAAAGATGACAGGATACCTCTCAGTACAGGGTCTTTCTTCCCTACATCGTTAAAAGCTCAAAAATGCGTAATAAACCATGAATTAGTGGGGGTTACATAGAAAATCTGCTGCCAGAACAGTTAATACTAACTCACAATTAAACGGGGGGAATAAAGGGCTAACATGCTTATAGTTGGGACTTGCCGAGATGGCCAGGTCTAAAGGTTATAAATGGGTATGCAACATGTATGTCAGGCCACTGAATTAGGAGACAGCAACATAACAAGGTTTCTACAAAGTCATTGAATGCATGTACCGCACTGTTAAGTAAGAAGGCTGGCCTGGCTCACAGTTTCCCAGATTATAAAGATCCAATTGTCTGATATGTTCGGTAGGTGGGACTTACAGAAAGTTACACTTCTTGGTTCAATCTGATTTGCTGTCGCTGTCACCCAGCCTCCCCTTGAATTCAGCTAAATGAAGATGAAACACATACGTCTTGCAAAAAAAGAAAGGTTAAAGATCTAATCTGGTCTCATACGTAGACACTATAATGTAAAATAAATGGCAGAAAATGGGACGGGCAGTGATGTGCCTCGGAGAAGCGCAGAGTGACACACTTCAGTGATAAGCACAGAACTCTTGCTGCCGCACCCTTCTGGAAAACAAGCAGCAGCTGTTTTCAAGCACACTCGTGATTGTGCTGGCCTCCGCCTTGCGGAAGCGAGCAGCACACGTGCCGCTGCTCACTCACGCAAGGTGGATGCAAGCACAAGCACGAGTGTGCAAAGGAGCACACCGATTTCTAAAAGTCATCTCCTAGAGTAGTGCATGCGCGCTGCCTAGGCGAGACCTAAAAAGCATGCAACTCCATTAACCGGTGCCCCTCCCCTAGGCGCGGGTTGCGCCTGTTTAATAAATAAATACATAGCATCTTCTTCATATCTTGGGCATACCACGTCCAATTGCAAAAAACAGCCTGACCATAGAACGCATGGTGTGAACATAGAAACATGGGAATGCTGTTAGATGTTGAAGTGATGACAATACAACGTTGTAAGTAAGTTCCTTTATTGCTGAGGAGCAACCATAGATACATCCTTCTCCATCCACAACGAATACCGATCTCCCTTAGTGGAACCCGATATCCATTCCAACCCAAACAATTCCAACCCACGAGGATGCACGGTAACTCATAGCCACGCGATGCGCAACCATTCGTTACCTAGCAACACAACACTTCCCCCTTTCTTATACCACATAATAATTAATTAAATGTATAACACGAAATACTTTAACCCATGTTGAAATTGTGAATCAACCTCACTCATTGTTCAACACATAGTCTCTAAGCCAAATAGGAGCTTTCCTTGAACGTGAAACTCTCTGGTTATTAACAGGAGGGTCAGAAAACGGAATGTTCGGAATGTTCTCCCCAGAACTAGGACCAGCCTCCTCTGGAGCTTCTGAGACCACCCCATCCCCCTCCTGAACAACAACAGGCTGCTGTACATTAGTACCCTCAGGTGACACAGAGGAAGGAGCAGCTGCCTCCATGACTTCATCTTCCAACCAGTCTGACTTGACAGGCGATTCCCCCAAATTCCTACGGAACCTCCCCTGATGATCCATGGCAACCCTTTTTAAATTCCAAACCTGGCCATTTTTAAGTTTCACTGCATTGTGGAGCACCTCTGCTACCTCTTCGGCGTCAAAGAAAGCGCTCTCTCCCTTACACACAAAACCAGGCTTTTTCACTCTGACCCAATCTCCAACTTCAATCACAGCTGGTTTGGTGGAATGCTTAATATTATAATAATCACTATTTTTTTTCTGGATATGTTGCATTCTGTTCCAAACTTCATCCTTTGACCAATTTATCAATCCTGATGGAAAGAACCAACTAGGATTAAATTTTGAACGAGGATTACGCCCCCTCATTATAACAAACAGAGGTAACCCAGTTGCTTCAGTAGCAGTCACTCGGTAAGCCCAGATAGCCTTTCCAACCTGTGAGATCCAATCATGTGCATTGCTGGAAGAAATTTGAATTATCCCTTTCAACACACGGTTGAATCGCTCAACCATACCATTTCCGCTAGGGTTATACAACGAAGTAGTCCTATGCCGTACCCCCAATTTTGCAAAATACTCCTTAGCCATATTCGAGACAAATTGAACACCATTATCACTAATTAAGGACGAAGGAATACCCTCTGAAGAAAAAACCTCATCCAAGAATTCCAGGACCTCCGAAGTATCTGCCTTATCCACTATTTTTACCACTGGCCAGCGGGAAAAAAGATCCATAAGAACCAAAATATACTTCTGAGAATCACCGCCCTGATCTTTAATGGGACCCAAAATATCAGTGGCAACAATGTCCCAAGGCTCCCTTGCCACGGTAACCTCCGACATAGGAGGTCTAAACGTTTTCAAAGACTTGTCCAAATTCCCACAAGTAGTACAATTTCTGACCACTCTCTCCGTTTCAATATCCACACCAGGCCACCAAAATAATTTTTTGATCACAGCCTTGGTTCTGGAAATACCCGAATGACCCTCATGACACAATTCCACAATAGCCGACCGCAAACTCTCAGGAGGGACTACTCTTTCACCTCTTAGCAAAACTCCATCACAAAAAGATAGTTCCGATCTGATCTCCCAAAAAGGCTTCAACAAGTTGGGACTACTATCTTTACGTGGCCAACCTTCCAAGGAGAAAGATACGACTTTAGATAAGGTTTCATCCTTGCGAAATTCAGAATCCCATTCATCTCTATCAATAGAAGAACGGCCTTGATTATGGATTAAGGCAACTTGGAAATCATTCCATACCTCATCCTCACATTTTTCCAAATTAACTGGCATTCTGGATAAAAAATCTGCTACCAAATTATCTTTGCCAGGGGTATAAACCATCTTGTACGTAAAGTTCTGCATTCTCATTGAAATCCTAGACAATCTAGAGGAGACATTATGTGACCCCTCAGATGACAAAATTTTAACTAGGGGTTTGTGGTCAGACCTAAGAGTGCATACTTTCCCCCAAATGAATGACTTAAAATGATCAAGGCCCCATGCACATGCCAATGCCCCCCTCTCAATTACTGGGTACTTCTCTTCGCACGGGGACAAGGATCTAGAAGCAAATGCAATGATGTTTTCCTTGCCCTTACCTGCATACTGGGACAACACCGCACCCAAACCCTTATTGCTTGCATTAGTAGTTACTATACTCTCCGCAGAGGGATCAAAACTGCTGAGATAGGACGCGTTTGCAATTGAAGACTTAATATCCTTAAAATCCTTATCGCATTCCTTAGACCAAGAGAAATTCACATTTTTCTTCAAGAGTTGACGAATATTTGAAACATTTATCTGCAAAATTCGGAACATACTTAGCACAAAA
Source organism: Triturus cristatus (assembly GCF_964204655.1). Taxonomy (NCBI): domain Eukaryota; kingdom Metazoa; phylum Chordata; class Amphibia; order Caudata; family Salamandridae; genus Triturus; species Triturus cristatus. The sequence goes on from NC_140583.1 coordinate 1,166,613,713, forward strand.
TTCTGCCATGCCTAAAAAAGACCTAATATCATCTTTACTGCAAGGGGTTGCTGCCTCTTCGATAGCCGACACTAGAGATGACTTTGGCCTATCACCATTACAATCAATAACATGACCCAAATAAGTTACACTTTCACATGCGAATTTACATTTAGAGAATTCAATAGTGAGGCCCTTACTTTCCAAAATTTTTAGCACCTTAGAGAGCCTAGCGTCATGTTCTTCCTTTGTTTCTCCATAAATTAAGATATCATCTTGGAAAAAGGTTACACCAGCCTCCCTTTTAAATAGATGGAACATTAACCGCTGGAAAACAGCACCGGCTGACGCCAAACCAAACGGCATGCGGGTAAACTGAAAACACCGAAATGGGGTTATAAAGGATGTGAGATGTTTCGAATCATGAGATAAGGAAATTTGATGATAGGCGGACGATAGGTCCACCGTCGAAAACCATTTTGCACCCTTAAGGCAACTCACCATTTCATTAATCTTAGGTAATGGGAACCTATCAATTACAATGTTATTGTTGAGATGGCGAAGATCCACACAGAGCCGAATTTTCCCATTGGCCCGTTTAACAATCACAACTGGAGAAATCCACTCTGATGCTTCTATTGGCTCAATAACCCCTGCTGCCACCAGTTTGTCTAATTCCTTGGATACTTCCTCTTTAACCAGTAATGGCACATTGCGACAACGGTGAACCTTAGGGACTGCGTTCTCTTTAAGACGGATACGATGTTCAAAACCCAATAAATTGCCTAGTTTTTCACCGAAAACAGACGGAAACTGTTTAATCATCTTTTCACCTAATGAAGAACCCTCATCCAGGATTAACACTTGTTCCTTACTGTTGGGGTCAAGGATGATATGCAAAAGTTTTTGATCCAACCATCCCAAAACAGGAGGACCGTTCTTAGCCACATACAATTTGGCACGACAACATCTATTCTTAAATTCAAAAACAAACCATCTGAACCCTACAAGGTAAATTTTCTCTCCACCACAACCCTCAGGGTGGATATCTGGCTCGAACAATTGTTCCCCAACCTTATTGGTAAATTTGCTCTTCCACAACTTTTCTTCAATTATAGTGTAGGGTGACCCCGAGTCCGCTATAATATCAATTTTCACACCTCCAATAGTCATACTGCAAACCGGTTTGTTGGTACATGCGATGTCATTAATGTTTAACATCAAATTGCTCCTAAAACTGTTATTCAACTCAGCGCTCACAATCATGTCACCAGGATCGGGGCTTGGTTCATCAGCATTCTCACAATCAGTAACACATCTTACTTTATAATTCCTTCTTTTACACACTTTTGCGAAATGACCCAACAACCCACAACTAGTGCATTTTTGCTTAACAGCCGGACAATTTTTACTATGAGCCAAGTGGTCCAAACTCCCACACCTATAGCATTTAGCACGCTCTCTAAAAGCAGGTCTATCTTTAAATTTGTGTTGACTCTTGTTAAAATCAGATGTATGAGAAACACTTGTCTTGCTCACCAACGCAACATTTTGAGATTCCTTTTTTAGAGCTACAGCACATCGGCCTGAAATTTCCGCTTTCCTCACAATGGCTAATATATCATCTAGAGGGGCGTCACCATTTACCCATAATCTATCCTGGATTGCAGAGTTGGCGGTATACATAACGACCTGATCTCTGATCAAATCGTCATGCAAAATTCCAAATCTACAATCAAGAGCCAACCTTTTCAGGTCAGAAACGTAGTTATCAATGGTTTCTGAACTTGACTGTTTTCTCTGGAAAAATTGGTACCTGGTAACTCCAATACATACTTTGGGTTTAAAATAATTGTCTAGCTGTAACAATGCAATTTCAAAAACATTAAAATCCCCAGAAGTAATGCTACTAGTTAATTGGTGAAAAGTCTTGATACCCATAGCCCCCAGAGCATGCAAAAGTAGTCTTTTCTTCTGTTCCGCTGACATTTTCTTTGCCTCATCCACTGCCTCAATGTAATTGATAAAATATACCTTCCATTCAGCCCACTTCAGAGAAGGCTCAGTTCCTCAGATCCCTTTGTTGAAAAAGGCAATGAAAAACGATGCAATCTGCCTCCGATTCAATCTGGCGTAAGAATCTGTTGCTTTCCCGGCTCCGGACCTCGGTAACCAAGCAACCACAAACACCAAGATGGCCGAAAGGGGAGGGCACGCAGCGTGATGACGTTGCAGTGAGCACGATGACACCCGTAATTGATGAGCGATGCGTCCCTGTGATGACGCACTCCCGCGATCACGCAATCAGGCAAGAAGAACGAAGAGGACGTCAGCCATCAGCCGGAGATCCGAGATCGCGCTTGCTTCCAAGGTTACCAGCTTCCTCAAAAGATGCGATCTCTCAACGGCCACAGGTATGCGGTACAACATGTGAACTGCACCAAAATCTCTTGTAGACCCACTTCCGCTCGTAGCTCGTAGGATCACGAAGACAATTGGTCTGTCACTCCATAAAAGTTTCACGACAACTTCCTTTAGCCTGATATCGATCTCTCCTGATAGTGCTCCAAAACATGAGAATCTCCCAAAACGATCCAAATTCAAAATCCGCTTTCACGCATGGGCTCGATGCTCCTCAGCACCTCAGTCGCCAATTGAAGTGATGACAATACAACGTTGTAAGTAAGTTCCTTTATTGCTGAGGAGCAACCATAGATACATCCTTCTCCATCCACAACGAATACCGGTCTCCCTTAGTGGAACCCGATATCCATTCCAACCCAAACAATTCCAACCCACGAGGATGCACGGTAACTCATAGCCACGCGATGCGCAACCATTCGTCACCTAGCAACACAACAGATGTGTCAATAAAACAATAATTTACCAGGCATTTTCGGCGTGCAGTTCCAAAACAGTACCGACTGCGTGTTAGATCTTCGTAAACAGCAAATGCAAAACCAACTACAAAATCACAAGGCTATAAATGGCCAGAGAAGGCAACCACTAACTAATAAACCCACAGCGAGTACTCAAGACCAGATCAGTAAAATACTCACTGATCTGAAGAAGCGCCATGTCGCTGTCCGCAGCATCTGGTATGCAGCAAAGCCCGATCACTCTGCTGCAAATAGCATCTGCTACTTCATGCAGCATACACCTTGTTAAAATACAGAATGTATGCAACTACTGCATTAAATATTGACCACAGGTTTACAGCATTGGCACCAAAAATGCTGCATGTATGCATATGCATGTAATAATATGATCTTTAGTGACATTGCAAATCATTGCAGGAAGCACATCTGTTGTAAAACATCTCAATTCTCAATCACTATACAAGCTTAACATTCTTGCATGGAAATGTATCTTTATTGCTGCACAACTCCATAATGACGTGAGGAATCTTCATTGGAACAGACATTAACACACGAAATGTGTGGAAAGTATATAAATATGGATGGCAAGTTGAATGGGGCTGTTCCTGCTGCCGAAACAGTCCCTGACGTTATCAGTGCTCTCCAAACTCCCCGCACAGGAAACAAAAGTAAACTGCCATGAAAGTATCCAGCCCCGGCAGTGCAAGGTCATACTTCGTCTCCCAGTTATAATCCCTTTCTGAGAGCAGAATATAAATTCAAGTAAAATATGCGCTTGTATTTTAAATTCATTCAAATCGGCCAGAGAGCACGTCCCATAAATGGGACTTTCTTCCAAACTTCTCACGTTACTTTTTAAAAGTGGTCCTGCACATTGAGAAACTGCCATGTGGTTTGTGTCTCGAATCAGCGAGAAGTCTAGCAATGAATTTCCCGGGGCTGTTTACTCCAGTGCTTAATTTGTAAAATATGAAGTGCCAGGGCTCTGGCCAGGAGGCCACTGCAGCTGGCACCCTCCATCGCCCCAGTCATCGCTGCCAAAAAACTACTAACCATCTCTCCTGCATGTAAATACGACAGTTCAGAGCATTCCAGGTCCCCAAAGCTAAAGGAATGGCTGGGGAGGCAGGTCTGAGCAATTTGTTAATGTACATTGTTTTCCTGAACAACTGTTATACTGCTCATCTCTAAATTACATGAGCAGCGCCACCTTGTTGCAGACTGCCCTAAGTGTGGTGTTGATAATAAGGTGCCGGTGCCGAGCACCGGAAACCAATTAAGGGCCGGTGCTCAGCACCGGAAAGCACCGGCTCAAATTAAGCACTGGTTTACTCCCAACCAAAGTTGATGAAGGAGGAAGGGAGAAAATCGTAAGCATCAACCTAGGAGCGTATTTGCAGTGACACCAAGATTGAGACCTGCTCAGTCCTGCACTGTATGTGCCACCCCTCATGACCATATAAACCCACTCACGCCCATTGCTAATGTTAACGACAGAACCCCACACAACGGTGCTGCCACGGAACATCAAACAAATGAAAACCAACATAATACGAATGAAAACCAATACAAAACAAATAAAATAAATGTAACTAGTAATACACTACGCCACCGCCCCCTCCAACTCAGCCTGCCACCTCCGCCCGCCACCAACCGGAAACCTTTTCTCCACATCAACGACGCTCCTGTGGCCAGGCTGTGGTCCGAGGGGACAAAGAGAACGAAACCCCCCAGGGCACAGCCTTAAATACCCACTAAGTTTCGTTTCTGCAAGGTTTCATTTCACTGTGTAAGTTTCATTTCTGCAAGGTTTCATTTCACCAGCCGACCCCTTCCTTGGCCAGGGGCCCCAGTGGAGGCTCAGCCCCGTGGCACTACTAAGGGCGCTTCTCCCCTAGGCGTGGGGGGAGGCGCCTGTTCAATTGTATGAACTAGAATCAGGAAGAGCAGTCATATGAGGAGTAGCTCAGGAATCAACGCATGTATTCATTGGTGGAAGGCACAGAAGGGGTATACATCTCCAAATAGAAGTAATATAGAAGTGGGATGCATTTTCACACTATTAGTATGGTGGGGGGAGGCACCATTCAAAGGTTTTTAATCTGTTTTTTAATAATAAAGGTTAGTGAACAAACAGAGAATCTTTCTTGCTTGACTTCCATAAAGACTGGGGATAGTTAGTCAATCGGTTTAGGTTCAAGTACACATGTTTGAGAATTTGTTTCTCATTAATTTTCCTTTTCCTGAAAAAAAGTCCGATGTTGGCAGTAGGCAAAGCGGCACCAGCCAAAAATGAAATTTTTGTCTGACTGTTCTGCTTCATGCTTTCTTCTTGTTGTTTCTAAAACATATGCTTTTTGCCCACTTTTTATGCGAAGGTCCCAGACAGCACATATTCAGACTGCTGCAGGGCATATTGTGGTTTACCAAGAATATAGAGGAGCATGGAGCCCACCCATTGCTTATAATTGGTTGGCTTTCCTTGTCATTCTCATTTGCCTGCTTCTTATTCGTATGCCAGTTTGTCAATCTTGTTTTTTGTCCCTCCCACGGAGAATTGCCTTTTTGCAAACTCTTTATTATATTTAGTCTCCCTTCTAACTTTGCATCTAATTGAGATGGTGGTTTAAACATGTGTTTCACTAACACGACAAAATGCCACGCACACATTTATTGTCATGCGCACTGTTGAAGTTTCATGGACATATACGAGAACGCAATGTCCTTGGTTTATTTTGTGCTTGTAGGAGACGACTCTTTTACCCAGACTAAGTAAAGATGTTTTTCTGCGTCTCTTGCAGAATGAGATAAGGCCAGTGGTTAATAATTTAAACAGTGTCTGTTTTAAATTCAGGCAAGAGGCACTTCATGCCTGAGTTATCATGGATGCTGCGGAGAGCTGTGAATGAGTTAAAGTTCTGCAGACCCTGACATACATTCTAGGAAAGAAGATAGCTGTGCAAGCAGATGTGTGTGGGCTTGTACACTAAAACAGAGTGCATTCATTAATGCAGTGAGGCTGGTTTTCAGAGACATTGCACCAAGGTATGGGGTTTGATTATTCCATTTGGGTCTGGCAGAAGAGTACTCCCATAATGCTCTCGCTAGTGTAGGGGTATTAGTGATAGACAGGAGTAATTTTAGAAATAATCAACATGGTTGAATAACTTGGAGGAGTGGTTGGAACTCACGTAGTTTCACTCTGCGGAATTCCTCAGTGTTACATGAAAATGGCACGACATTTCGGGAGTTCTGCGGGTGGGAATCCGCATGTCGTGCTGCTCGAGCTGAGTTTTAGCGCCGGGAGCTTGTTCCCGGAAGGCGCCGCATGACATGCCAGAGAGCGCTGCTTCATTGCTGCCTTTAGAGTAGATTTTCTCCTTGAGCCGCAGCTCTCTTACCGTGAACGGCCACTGCTAGCTGCGCTGGGAAAATCTCGTCGGGTGTCCTCCTAGCACCCGAAAAAGGCGATTGGAGACACCATTCTCTCTCATGCTCACCAGTGTACTGTTGACAAGCCGCATACAAGAAAAAGCTCTGTCACTCGGGGGTAGGCAGAGTTTGGTCGGAACTCCATGTTACAAGCGTAAAGCGGAATGGCCAGAGCTCCGCCGGCGGAGTGGAACTTATCGTACACTCCTAATTATTTTTATTTTTCCTTGCTTATAACGATGTGTCTAATCTGTCTAATAATCACAGTTCATATTTTACTTACAAGGATTAGATCTTTTCAATAAACATTTGAAAATGTATTATTGTCTCTTCTCTTTGTGAAACTTTGGGCATGCAAGAGCGACATATGAAAGGGTTAGATCTGTTTCCATTAATTCCTTGGGAATAAGAGTGCTCATGTTCAAGGTTGCGACAAGCTATCCAAACCAACATTATTGATTATATGAGGCAGTCTATTTATTATGAAGTTTTGTTGACCTAATCCACAGTCCCACTAAATTAGTTGGCACCATATAACAATGCTGCATCTACTGCTTGCTTTTCAAGCACTACTGTTTTCTTTTGTGTGAAACACTCCATTGTTTTCGAGCTGTCTCCTTCATGTATATCCCCCCCCTGCACTCGATGTTGCTCTCTGTTGGTCAACTGCTTCTCCCCGCCTCTTCTTTTTGTGTGTTTCTGTATGCTTCTTCCCATTGCTTCAGCCCACCCGTGCCCTTTGTTTTTCTTTCCCCCTACACGTGTGTTGTTTTCAATCCCCCCTCACAACCTTGCATTTTTTATGAAAACTTTGCTTTACTGACAAGAATTGAGTTTTTATATTAGCTGGACATTTTTTTAGGAACTGTCTTAGATAAATACAGTTAAAGTGACTAGTTCTTTTTTTACACAATCAGATTCTGAAGACAGCTGGAGATTTTAGAAGAACTTCATCTCCGAACAGCCCTTATTGACTTATGGGTATCATAACATCAAAATGCTTTAGGGTGCATAAAAATGCAATGTTGGCATGCAGCGCCATTGCTTTTGTATCATCTTAGTTCTCACATACTAGATAGACACCAACTGGTTGGAAAATACCTATTTTGGGCTTTCCAAGAATTTACAGTGGGCTTAAAGCTCGCCTATTGCTTAGCATTGTTTGGCTTGATTGTCAATCTCATTTTCTTGCTTCTTATTTAATGGCTTTTCTTTTTCATCTTGTTCCATCTTGTGCTTGTCCCTCCCCTGGAGCATATGCTCTGTACCATCCTTTGACTTGACTGATTTGTGTCCTTCCATTGCTCACGTTAGCAACTACTTATTAGGTTCCACCTGAGACACCGCTCTTGCTCCGTCGTATGCAACAATTTTTTGTTTCATCAAAAAAGAAAAAGAGTTACCATTGGTTGTCTTCAGTGTCAGTCTTATTTCCTTGCCTCTCATTGGTCAGCATGTGTAAGTGGATGTCTTTCGCTTCGGCTTCGCATGTTTTGCTTTTCCTTGGAGCATGTAGCAAGTACTGATTAATGACTTTATCAAGGTCCTCCCGCAATTCGCATTGGGAGTACAACACTTTTTTTTTCTTCCCTTGTCATTGATTATTCTTCTGTCAGAGCTTGTTTCCATGCTGGTTGCTGGGTTCTAAGATGTATTGGGACAACATTGTCTGGGAGACACCTTTGAAAGGGTCAGGGGCACCTACCTTCTAACGGGGGATTTCGCTCACCTATCCCAAAAGGCCTGTCCATCTACGCAATTGTGTAAATTAGCACTTTAAATTTAAGTAGCACTGAGTATTATCTTTGTAGAAGGCAGTATGCATGGACAGAAAAAAATCGCATCATAGGCGACCAACAAAAAAACACAATTTGCCAAGCATGTTTTTGCCCTTATGCAGCATCTATTAATAAAATAATATACATTTCATATAATCACAAGTCACAAAGAGTGCACTTAATAAAACTTGAGATAACTTAGCCAAAGATCCACAACATTAACATTGGTTAAGAGTGTTTTCCTTTTTTCGTCAGCTGGACTTCACAGGAGAACCAGGGACATTTGAGGCAGTTTATCCAAATTAGAACTATATTTATCTGTCATTAAATGATAAAAATACATATTTTTACATGTCTGAATTACAAGGGTTATTGTTTACATCCTTGTTTTCCAGAATAGGTTGCACACTGTTCATTCTGTCCTGCTTTTCACTCTTCCATGCCTCAGTCTTCTTTTCTCTTTTAACCATCAGGTTTGTGTATGTATGCTTGTTTCATTCACATGAGCAAAAAGAAAAAGACTATGGGCCAGATTAACAAAAGTGTCATACAACTCAGTGCAGCAGCCACAAAATGATGCACTGCGTTGCATGACAGGAAGAGAGCATGGGAGCACCATATCTCCAGGCATATGACACGCTCCTCCCCTCTCCCTGGCGTAGGATTGTGTTGCCCAGCACCGCACACACACATTTGCGCCATAGGCAAGGGTGTATACGTGAGCCTAGCATAGCGTTTGTACTGGAAGTGTCCCTTTCCAGTACAAAATACAATAGATCAGTTTTAAAACTTTTCCTACATTGTTTGCGTGCTCTACAGTGCATGTTTGGCAATTATTTGATATAGGATAATTATATTCCTATAAAACTGAATTCAATCAGCATTCACGTATTATAGATTGTATCTTATACATCAGTCATATAGATCAGCATAAATGAATAAAAGATAAATGAATTAAGGAAACAAAATGCATTGAGAGTCAATCAAACTAGAAAAAGCAACGGGTGTGTAAAAAAAGAATATTATTATCCTATATCAAATAATTGCCAAACATACAACTAAGTATCTAAACTAATCCCTTGTAGGCATCTTTTTACCAGTTCATGTAACTTTACCCAAGCCCTCAAGGGTTTATTGGGTTGTCCACTTTCTATATCTGCTCTACAGTGCAACACACATGAAACGTCAGAACAGAAAGGAGAAATGAAAAAATTCTCCTTTTAGCACCTCCTTTTAAATGGCATACATTTTTGGTGCAAAACCCTGTACACTATTGTTAGTAGGTAGGATTTTGTATAAAAAAGCAATGGTTGGTAGCATGTGAATGCCCATGTTCCATCTATTTAATACCCCCTTGATGCTAAGTAACTCTTTGCACTTCTTTGTGTTACTTTTAGGCTACTTTCCAGCACATAAAAAATATTTGTGCTGGTTTTCTGATGCAAACTCAGTGCAAAATGTTTGCAAATCTACCCCAGTGTTTAGCAGTTAAAAGTCGTATGTCTGTGGTTAGAGAACACTGATATATCATTTTTCCACATATGGTTACACATCCCAAATGCAGACACTAACTGCGCTGGCTAAATAGTACAGATTCTCTACTGTTTTGCCGGTGTCCACCCATGGCGATAGCAGAAAAACGTCACTAATCACCAGGCTAAATAGTAGAGATTCTGCACTGTTTGGCTGGAGGCTATGCAAATAGCAAAAAAAACATCACTATTCACCCGGCCGGTGATTAAATAGTAGAGATTCTGTCTGTTGAGCCGGGAGGCGTGCATTAGAAGAAAAACTTCACTATTCACCTGGCCACTGGATAAATAGTAGCGATTCTGGACTGTTCAGCCAGTAGCCATGCAAATAGCAGCAATTCACTAATTTCCAGGTCTCTGGTTAAATAGTAGTGATTCTGCACTATTTGGCTGGCAGATGCACAAATAACAAGGACATTTCACAATTTACCTGGCCACTGACTAAATAGCAGAGGTGTTGTACTATTTGGCCAGCAGTCAAGCCAATAAAAATACTTTACTCATTATTGCGCTGCCGACAACACAGCAGTCATGTTCAATAAGGCCAACAGCCATGCAAATAGCAAATAAACGTAATTACTTATGTGGCTGCTCGTAAAGCAGCAGACGTTTTAAATTCTTTAACCAGTAGCCTGGCAAGTAGCAAAGACAATTCAATATTTACTTGGTAGCTGGCTAATTAGCAGAAAGTATGTGCTGTATTCACTGTGTCTTTGCAAATAACTTGAAAAGAAACTTTATTATTTATCTGGTGGCTGGCTAAATAGTAGACAGTGTGCACAACTTGGCCAGTAGCCATGCAAATAGCAGAGGAACTTTCATTTTATTATGCATAATGCAGATTTCAACTGGTAATTACACCAGTAAGAACTGCACACAAGGAGTGAATACAATTGGCATCCATCTCCTTATGAAAGTTAGGGTCCTGTAATATTGTTATTTAATTTGCAAACCATTGTTGCAAATTCTGCACGTAAGTTTTACCGATTGAATTATATTTTACAAACGGACATATGTACTTTTGGATGTTCATACATACTAAATTGCAAGTAGTTGCAGAAGGGCTTCACTAATTAATATTTATTAGGCTGGTGCCAATCTGTGACCCTCTGTGATTGGCTGTAATCATAATCTCTATGACTGCATTCCAAAATGTAAAACACTTTGTTTTGAAGAAACCCATGTTCCTTAAAGCAATCGTGCTGGTTTAAAAAGAAATGTTTTTGGTTGTGGAAAACGTCTCTTCCCTGAGGCTGCCAAGATGATTCTCAAAGTGAAAGGGGGAAAAAGGGGACCTTTTCCCCTTTGCAAATTAGCTACCACCCCAGGTCAGGGTCGTTTTCTCATCAAAGGTTTCCGACAGCAATTACAGTCACCAACTATCAATAAATTCCCTTCCAAATGGAATGGGAGGGAGGAATTTGCAATTTGGAAACAATTGCAAAAATCCTTTAACAAGTTGAAATAATTGTCCAACTCATAGAAAGGGTTTGTATGAAAGTATAAGGACTTTTGTGATTGCAAAACCTGTGATTTTGCAACATGAAGCCCTTAGAGCTCCAACAGACTTAGATGCAGACAATAATTTATAGGTCTTAAGGTCCCAAATGTCTGAATGCTTCCAAGTTATTTTGACAGAGATGGCACAGAATGCCACTCCATTACACCAAGGGCCAAGACATAGTGACATGGCTGGCCCTTATGGATCTGTCTTGTGCACCATAAATGCTTCTACTCCTTTACGTTTATGTTTGTCTGCAGAGGTGCATAATGATAAAGATGATTAGAACCTTTTCAAGCTTAGTTAAAAGTTGTTTACTGTTGTACTGCTATGTACTTGCTCTTACTCACAAAGCCATGGGAATGTACCACAACCAGATATCATATTACCAAAAGGCTCCATGTTACCAGAACACCTCTGTGTCTGAAGCTTATCAGTGCATTCTGCAAGTATCAATTCTGGTTCAGTTCAATTAAACAAATCAGACTAAAACACCTGAAAACAATGATTTGTAAAAGCAAAACCAAAAGCTAGGAATGTATCCCAGTGGCTTAGAGCCCTCTAATATGTATGGTTATTCTATCAAAATCAAAACAGTTACATAGGGTCCCTTATGAAACAAACAATACTGCATAATTTAGAGGCCTCATTTTAATCTGATGACAGAAGAAAGAAAAACTATGGGCCTGATATAGAGTTTTGAGTACAAAGTTAACTGCTTTATGATGCAGAGGCACAGCCAGACTGGGAGCCGAAACAGGCCCTGGCAAACATTTCGCTGGCACCCATAGGGTCAGGGGGGGCTGCTAGTTGGAAGCACCACTCCCTTCACACCGCTGCAGCTTTTGTTACAGTGGACTGAAATTGCCAGTAACAAAAACGGCCTCCCAGGGGTCTAAAACCCGGTACCAAAACAGCCAGTCCAGCCCTAAGCAGAAGCTAGTGCCTCTGCCTTCCTGAGGGACCTCGACCCTGTGGACAACTCTCTACAAGAACGGCTGTCATGGCAATTCCTGTGTATGCACGAAATGTTTGAAGAACAGTCTTGTTAGACATGATGGATGGCCAGCAACCCTTTAAGAAAAATGTAGTTTTCAAAATCAAACTTCCAAAGCTGGAGTTTGTTTTTACAAAGCAAAAAAACTAATGGTCCTACAAGCTGGGAATCTCTCCCAGGGTGAGAAGGAAATTCTCTTTTTTCCTTTTACTTACAGCCAGGTTTTATTCTAAATAGAGTGATTGTATAAAGTCCTCCCTTCGATGCCCCCTACTCTGCCGGGCCATCACAGGAAGTATTCCATCAAGGAGCCACAAGCAAACGAATGAGACTATAACTAATTGAACTGAATGTCATTGGAATATGAATTAATTTTCCAAGAAATACATACAGGAATTAAAGACAAAGAAGAAAAGAAGTTTCTTTTAACTGTATTATAAATAGTGTAATAAATAAGACACTGAATGAACTAAGACATTTTGTTACCTCCATTCTCGTGACCTACAGCTCAATCATTTCACAGTTTCACTTTAATACTCATTTTCCAGACAGGTGATGTGGACCATCTATTTAGGTTTCAGAACTGATTTGGGGTGATTCTGTCACGTCCGCTGTGAATCTTGTAGATTTGAGTGAAGCACAAGGGTTCCACCTCCAGACGTCCCCGGCTCTGGTTATAGAAACACAGAGTACCAGGGCAATCAGGCGAGGGAAAAGGAATAAGAAGGGTACAGCGGGGATTGGGGGTTCTGCAAGAAAAGAAAATGAGAAAACATATACAAATCAACCTACTCTCATTCAGGTCTCACTATTGGCATATGACTGATGTGTCACCTCAGACATACTGCTACACCTGGAGTGTAACCAACGACAAACCAACAACGAGAGGATCATCCCCCTTCAATACCAATTAGGAAAAAGAACAGTCTCGTCTCCCTCTCTTCCCCTGTCTGCCTCCCCAAGTTTAATTTGCACTACTGAGCGTTTCCTTGATTCCTGCTCAATGGCCTGCCTTCCCCAGTGCAACCTCCAGCATTATTTTCATGTAGAGATTCAGAGTTTCAAGACTGACGTGAGCAAAGGCAAGACTAGCGTGAGCAAAGGCGAGACTAACGTGAGCAAACCAAATGTCTTGCAACCCTAATACCTAACACTCGTTCTCGCAGCACTTCAGAGCCAGCGCTTCCGCTCCCAAATAATAATTAAACGGTAAAACAAATGTCTCGCATTCAAGTATACAGTACTGAACGGGCCGCCCCTCTCGGGTTCCTGTGATACCTGTATCCGTCCGGACTTCCCTTGGCGGCGGTTTCGTAGTCCGTTTCGTGAATCAGTTCTCCGAACCTCTCCACAATCCTGAGGCTTTGAACGCGGTGACGCTACTTCAGCATCCCGCTTTGGATTTCTGGGATTACCACGGCGGCGGTCTCGAAGTCCGCTGTGAAGCAGTTCTCTCCGCACCTCTTTCAGTCCTGAAGTTTTAGAACGCGGCGACGCTTACTTCAGCGTCCCGCGTTGAAGTTCCGGGATTACCACGGCTGAATACCAGATCCCATCGATGTCGTGTACGCTAGCACCAGCGTCTTCCTCGCTCTGCGATGGGCGTCTGCACCAACGTGAATCTAAATTCCAGAATTACGCGCCTCGATTGGCTCTTGACGCGCGTATTTACCCGCTTAGGCCCCTCCTTGGCCCCTCCTCCGTGCAGCCGGGGATTCTGGTTATGGTAGTCTTCTTCCGACTGTATCCTCTGTAGGCGCCCTTGATCAGCGCCTGACAGTATGCCCCCCTTCCGTGCGCCTCCTAGGACCAGGCTTGTCCGGGAAACGGGCGTGGAACGAACGCACTGCCTCTGGAGCGTGGACGTCCGAAGCCGGGACCCAGGAATCCTCCGAAGCCGAGTAGCCCTTCCAGGCCAGGAGGTACCACAGCCGACCCCTCCGATAGCGTGAATCCAACACCCTTCGCACTTCGTATTCCACATGGCCGTCTCTGCAAACCGGTGGGGCAGCCACCCTTCGAGCCCCCCACGCCGGCTTTAACAAGCTGCAGTGGAACACCGGATGGATGCGCAAAGAGGCGGGCAACGACAATCTATAAGCCACAGAGCCCACGCGGCGAACCACGGGATATGGACCTATGAATCGTGGATGGAAAACACTGCGCAACTTGAACCGGAGGTATTTCGTAGACAACCACACTCGTTCGCCTGGTTGATACACCGGTCCTTCCTGCCTGCGGCGGTCCGCCCAGGCCTTGTACACGCCTTTAGCCCTCTCCAGAGCCGTCTTCAGGCGCTCGTGCAGTTTCCCCAGAACCCGCAGCTGGGCAGCCAGGGCCGGCTGGTCTTGTGTTTCCGTGGGGAAGGACAAAGGAAGGACCTTGGCATAATATCCGTAGTTAGCCCGAAAGGGTGATTCTTTGATGGAACTATGCCACGCATTGTTATAAGAGATTTCAGCCAGCCATAGCATCGACACCCACAACGCGCTTGCTTCCTTGGAGTAGCACCTAAGATACGTTTTGAGCGTTTGATTGAGACGCTCGGTCTGACCGTCCGTCTGTGGGTGGAAGCTGGTGGACGTGGCCACCTCTACTTGCAGCGTCGTGCACCATGTTTTCCAAAACCGCGCGATGAACTGCGGGCCTCTGTCTGACACAATCACTCTTGGAAATCCATGAAGTCGTACCACATGCGACAACAACAGCTGGGCGGTCTGACTGGCCGAGGGTAGGTTTTTGCACGGTACGAAATGGCCCATCTTTGTGAGGCTGTCCACCACAACCATGATCGCATTGCATCCCTGGTCCATTGGCAGGCCCACCACGAAATCCATGCTGATGTTTTGCCAGGGTCCTGCGGGAGTCGGCATCGGGACCAATTTGCCTTTGGCTTTCGAGCGGTCTCCCTTGGCTCGTGCGCACACGTCGCACTGTTGTATCCATCGTCGGACGTCCTCCTTCATGCGTTCCCACCAAAAGTGGCGTTGTAGCAGCTGAAGAGTTTTTATGCACCCGGGGTGACCCACTATCAGTGACTCATGACACCACACGAAAGCCTGGTGCTGCAGCGCCACTGACGGAATGAACAGACGTCCGCGGAAAAAAGGCAATCCTCCTTTCATGAGCCGGTCCACCCCCTGTTCCTCCCAGTGAAGCCATTGCATCACGGTGTGGTGTGTTCTTACAGAGGTCAAAAACGTGTCTGCCCTGATAACACATATCACTTTCTCCGGGGGGATGATGGCCTCGGTGACTTCCCTGCGTGGCACATGTTCTCCGTCTTGTCGGGACAGCGAATCTGCTTTTTTGTTTTCCGAACCAGGTCAGAAAGTTATGACAAAGTCAAAGCCAGCAAAAAACAGCATCCAGCGCATCTGTCTTTGCGTGAGATGCCTAGCAGTTTTTAGATATTGCAAATTCCGGTGGTCGGTGTATACAGTTACCGGATGTTTGGCCCCCCACAGGTAGTGTCTCCATTCCTGAAACGCCTTTCTAATTGCTAGTAACTCCTTTTCAGCTATGGTGTAGTTTGCTTCAGCCGGTGTTAATTTCCTCGATAGAAAGGCTACGGGATGCAGCTGTCCTGACTGTTCCTCACGTTGTGAGAGCACCGCCCCCACCGCAATGTCAGAAGCGTCTGCCTCCACTACGAAAGGTGCTTCGGATCGGGGATGGTGTAGGATCGGAGCGGTAGTGAACGCTTGTTTTAGCTCTCAGAACGCCCGCATAGCTTCCTGAGTCCATGAAAACGGGTGTCCTTTTCTCAACAAACGAGTAAGAGGAGAGACGAGCTGTGAGAAGTGAGAGATGAATCTCCTATAATAATTAGAAAAGCCCAGAAAACACTGTACATCTCTAACTGTTTTAGGGGTAGGCCACTCTTGTACTGCAGACACTTTTCTCTCAGCCATACTCAATCCAGAAGGACTTAAAATCACTCCCAGGAATTCCACCCTCTCGACATGAAATTCGCACTTGCTCAATTTGCAAAACAAATTGTTCTCTCTCAGCTTGTGCAAGATTTGTGACACGTGTGTGCTGTGAGCTCTGGGATCCTTAGAATGAATCAGGATATCATCTATGTAGACCACTGTGGTTTTATCTATGTGCTCCTTGAGTACATCATCCAGAAAGTATTGGAAAGCCGCTGGGGCGTTACACAGCCCGAACGGCATTACCCTGTATTCAAAAAGGCCATATCGCGTCTTGAACGCCGTCTTCCACTCATCTCCCTCCCTTATCCGAACCAGGTGATAGGCCCCTCTCAAGTCCAGTCGGGTGTAAATGGTTGCCTCCTTCACCTGGTCCAGCAAGACAGGGATGAGTGGAAGAGGGTAACGGTTCCGTACCGTGTTCTTATTCAAAACGCGATAATCGATGCATGTCCTCAAGTCGCCGTTAGCTTTCTTGATAAAGAAAAGGGGCGAAGCGGCGGGAGAACGGGAGGGCCTGATGAACCCTATGTCTACATAATGTTCTAAGTATTGTCGCAGATGTTCTGTCTCTGGTTCAGACAAGGCATACACTCTACAAGAAGGCATGAGCGCCCCAGGGATCAGGTCTATTTGGCAGTCGTAAACGCGGTGTGGTGGCAGGTGTTCTGCTTTGCTCTCGCTAAACACTTCCCTATACTTGTCATATACTGCGGGAAGGACTGTTTCTTTCTCTGCAGCAGTGAGAAGGTGATACCCCTGGGTGAGTGCAAGAAGATGGGTTCGGTGAGCGTTCGCACACTCCTCTTTGCAGTATTCGGTTTCAAACCCCACCGTTTTCTTTTTCCAATCTATCGTGGGATTATGGGTTGTTAACCAAGGCATTCCTAATATTACCTCATACTGGGGTGCCTCAATGATGTTGAAAGCTACCTCCTCCACATGATCCCAAAGAGATCCAGGTTTGGTCAGGGTCAAAGGTTCAGTGACTTCCGTGATGGGCCCTGATTTAAGTGGCTTTCCATCGACTGCCCATACCGTTTCCGGACTCGTTCTCGGAATGCGCCTCAACCCTAGCCGCTTCACCAACCCGCTATCCACGAAATTCCCTGTGGCCCCGGAGTCAACCATCACTCTGATCTCATGTTCTTGCGGTCCCACCATTAGGCGCATGGTTAACATAACGTGGGCTTCAGATGCGACCGAGTCTATTATCGCCAGAGAAGGCAACTGAAGCGCACGGATTTCAGGTCTCGTGAACCCCTCTTCTGTAGGCCGAGTGTCTGGGATAGATGCCTGCAACGCGGCTACCACCACTTTCTTCACCCCGGCATACCCGCTCTTTTTGGGTTTTACAGGGCACTCCCGGACATAGTGCCCCTTTTTTCCGCAGTACATGCATAATCCTGCACTTCTGCTGGTTTCTCTTTCGGCCCTAGACAACGGGGCCCGGATTGCACCCACCTCCATAGGTTCGGCCTGGCCAGACGAAGCGGTCCTGGCGTTTCCGGATCCTCTCTCAGTTTTATCGACCGGGACGTCCACCCTCTCTCCCTTACGTTCGGACAATCTGTGATCTAGCCTTAACGTGAGGTTCATCAAATCTGTGTACGTGGAGGGCTGAGGGTCTATTTGAGCCAGCACATCCTTCATGTCGTCTCTTAAACCCTGGTAATAGAGGGACATTCTTTTTTCCTCTGGCCACCCTCGAATGGTTAGAAGGAAAGGAAGCGGGTTTGCACGAGAAGTGCAAGGCTATTTGCGTCAGAAATGTTTGGATCTTGAGAGGATCCCCCGAGAACCTCTCCGGGCTAGCCAGGGGAATGGGAGGTGACACATTCACCTGTATAGGGGCCGAAGATGGCGTGGCGTCAAATGGATTCCTACCCTGTCTATCCACCCTTTCTTTCAGGGCGGCCGTTTCAGCCTTTGAGGCAGCCAGTTCCTGCTGCATCAACAGCAAGGCCTGCAGCACGTCGTCTAACGAGGCCATACTTGTGCTTTACTCGAACCCCAAGAATGAATATCGTGGGCGCGTAATTCTGTCACGTCCGCTGTGAATCTTGTAGATTTGAGTGAAGCACAAGGGTTCCACCTCCAGACGTCCCCGGCTCTGGTTATAGAAACACAGAGTACCAGGGCAATCAGGCGAGGGAAAAGGAATAGGAAGGGTACAGCGGGGATTGGGGGTTCTGCAAGAAAAGAAAATGAGAAAACATATACAAATCAACCTACTCTCATTCAGGTCTCACTATTGGCATATGACTGATGTGTCACCTCAGACATACTGCTACACCTGCAGTGTAACCAACGACAAACCAACGAGAGGATCATCTCCCTTCAATACCAATTAGGAAAAAAAACAGTCTCGTCTCCCTCTCTTTCCCCTGTCTGCCTCCCCAAGTTTAATTTGCACTACTGAGCGTTTCCTTGATTCCTGCTCAATGGCCTGCCTTCCCCAGTGCAACCTCCAGCATTATTTTCATGTAGAGATTCAGAGTTTCAAGACTGACGTGAGCGAAGGCAAGACTAGCGTGAGCAAAGGCAAGACTAACGTGAGCAAACCAAATGTCTTGCAACCCTAATACCTAACACTCGTTCTCGCAGCACTTCAGAGTTAGTGCTTCCGCTCCCAAATAATAATTAAATGGTAAAACAAATGTCTCGCATTCAAGTATACAGTACTGAACGGGGCCGCCCCTCTCGGGTTCCTGTGATACCTGTATCCGTCCGGACTTCCCTTGGCGGCGGTTTCGTAGTCCGTTTCGTGAATCAGTTCTCCGAACCTCTCCACAATCCTGAGGCTTTGAACGCGGTGACGCTACTTCAGCGTCCCGCTTTGGATTTCTGGGATTACCACGGCGGCGGTCTCGAAGTCCGCTGTGAAACAGTTCTCTCCGCACCTCTCCCCAGTCCTGAAGTTTTAGAACGCGGCGACGCTTACTTCAGCGTCCCGCGTTGAAGTTCCGGGAGTACCACGGTTGAATACCAGATCCCATCAATGTCGTGTACGCTAGCACCAGCGTCTTCCTCGCTCTGCGATGGGCGTCTGCACCAACGTGAATCCAAATTCCAGAATTACGTGCCTCGATTGGCTCTTGACGCGCGTATTTACCCGCTTAGGCCCCTCCTTGGCCCCTCCTCCGTGCAGCCGGGGATTCTGGTTGTGGTAGTCTTCTTCCGACTGTATCCTCTGTAGGCGCCCTTGATCAGCGCCTGACAGATTCTCTTTCAATTATGATTTTCTGTCTGTAGTGCAGACACAGCCTTTGTACTAGGTGATAGCTATCAGAGAAGTAGCAATAGTGCTAGCTCAAATCAGAAGTATCCAAAACAAGGACACAATAAAGCATGAGATCTCAGGACCTGGCTGTCATCAGCCTTCCTGAGCAGTCATCAGGTTGAGAAAAAAGAGCAGCCCTGCTTAGAAACGTTGAGACCATTAACAAGAGAAACCTATGACCTTACTCCTAGCATCAAGCCTATGTTGTGGCTCAGGAAGAGCTAATTGAAATCTCTTCGCTAAAATGAACCTCACAGAATTTCTTTGGGTAGCCTTTTCTCTATTCTCCCTGACTTCAGTTCTAGGTCTCTACCCTCCATCCACAAGTATGCAGTCAAAACACATCCAAGCTGTATCTACTCTCCATCATGTTATGCAAAATACATGCCACTGGTCCATGCACTTAGACCTTCATCACTTGAGGAATCTTACTGCTACATACTTGCTATATGCCCACCGCACATGCATGCACAAGGAATGCCAGTGCAAAGATCTAGGGGTCACAAAGAATCCCTCTTTGGGCAATCTAAGACAATCAATCTGGAGCCTCCATCAACTCCATATCTGCTCATCGGAGCCTTCATATAATCTTGAGCTCCCCTTTGCTGCTCTATATGTGGCCTCAAGAGGATGCAGTATCTGAAGGTTGGCAGCATAAGAAGCATGAATAACAGCCTTTTACAATAGGGATTTCCTGATACATGTGGCCTAGACTCACATAGCTGTCCTCCAGCTCAGTGTCGTCTTCCTTCTCTTCCATGTCCTTCTGTTCCTCTGGGCATTTGTCCTCCTCCCAGTCCTGATCCAAGTCCTCTTTTTCTGGGGTGTTTTGGTTCTTCTGATCTTCATCCTGGCCCTGGTCTAGTTATTTCAATTCATTCTGGAACTGTTTTCCTGACTCTGGTGTTCCTGGTTTCATGACTGGCTAAATAAAGACCTCCTCCACACTATTTATCCACCCTTTGATCAAATTGTACATCATCTCAACTATTTAGCATGTGGTCAGTTAAACATCAGAGATTATTCACTATTTTGCTGGCTGACGGTTATTAGCTACTTCCTTTTATACAGCTTTACAAACACACACACTTCACTGTGTTAGAGCCCCTGATATGGAGGCCATTGTATTTTTCAGTAGTATCCACAACAAACCGTGGTTGTTCATCGAGTGCACATTGAAGCAGCGATTGAAAACAAAGACTGATGTTAAACATTTCTGCAAGTTGGGATAAACAATCGACTGACAGCGGAAGAAGTACACATATATTATATAGCACATCCAGCTGTATCTTCCCAAAAAAATGAAAGGAGTAGGGCCACGTGCACTGTGCCAAAAATAATCAACATAATAACAAGCATTGGCAAAGCTAATTTGTCTCGTCTATTGGCTTTGTCAATGTTTTTTTAGCCATGTTGCACAACAGGGCACCCACCTTGCAACACAGCTAAAAGTAAAGGAAAAAAGCTTCATGACTAGGCACCCATTTGATTTTGTAGGCGCATGCATATGTCATCAAGTATGTGCGCACCTATAAATTGACGTGGCCATGCTGCACAGTATCACCAAAAGGCACTGATATAGCCAATAGGTCCCAAAGGCGAGACCTACTGGCTTTGCCAGTGCTTGTTTTGACTGGATTCAGAGTTCATTTACAACAATGTACACTCCCTTCCACCTTTCCATTTTAATGAAAGGCATTAAAAAATAGTTTTACTGGCATTCCCAAATTAGTTTGAAATCATTTGGAATCACATTAGGCAGGTTCTGGTGCATCAATTGGACAGTTTTTTTATTCAGTGGGGGATTGATCGGAATCGGAGAGATACAGGCCTGAATAACTCCCTTTCCTACCACCCACTGATGGCACATGGTTAGCACATCTTTAAAGTGTGTCAAGGCCCACATGAGAGCACTGCTTGTACATAGCGCCTATGCTTTCCGTCTTTTTTTTTTTAAAACTGTGACAAGAGTTAATTTCCAACTTTGGGGGTCTCTCTGGCACCTTTTGATTTTAATGAAAAGGTAGGAACCTTTGTTTCACTGGAAAGAATTTGATTTCCAAATTATATTGACATCTTTAGGAGTTGCCTTTGCTACGTTCTGATGAAACGATTAGGTTTTTGATTCACATGGTGGGAGCCTGGTGAGAGTCGGACAGACTAACTTCTGGAAAACACAATTTCCCACTAATATTTGAAGAAGTATTAGATAGTGTTTGAGTAGTGCACCATTAAGGTGCGCCAGAGTACATAGAGGAGCCTTGTATGTTTGCATCGGTTTGGACCTATTTGGGCAAGGACAAGGCATGGGGACACAGGAGGCTGGCAGTTTTGATTCATGCCTGGTTGATAAGGCCCCACATGTCGCATATTAGGGCCTATTCACAAACATAATTTTGTAGTACGTTTAGTAGTACTGTAATAATTCTACTAACCTGTTACAAAATGCTATTCGCAAACCCACATGTAAAGGTCTATGCCTCCATCTCCTATTTTATATGTGCAGAGATCTCTGCACAGAGAGAGATATGCGTTTTATTAGTAAATGTGAGAGGGATTAAGGCAGTAGCTTGAAAATGGGGGAATAAGTACTACTAAATGGGAGGGGTTATGGGAGGCGTAAGTAGGGGTTTGCGGAGGATTAAGGAGGGGTTTGTGGGGGGCATACTCCCACCCACAAAAGAGTAAGCTCATTTCAATTCACAAACTGTACTCTATTATTGCTAAAAACTGTTGCAAATGTACTCCAGCTCATACAGGAAGTAAGTACAAGACCACACAAGACAACCACTGCACTGCAACACACTCTCCATACTAAATAACAGGGACTTTAAAAAAAATCCCATAGAAACTGAATTAATTTAATTTATTTTAACTTTTTTTAAATACAAGTACAATTGATTTATTGTTAAAATATATAAGAACTAAATTAACTTAACTTATTTTAACTTTTTAAATTAATTTAATGTAAAATGAATATTTATAAATAAAACATAGTTAGTTCAATATAAAATGTATATTTATAAATAAAACATAATTAGTTCAATATAAGATACGTTCATAACCTTTTTTAAATTTTAACTTTAATATATTTAAAAAAATCTATTAATTTAGATTAAGTATTACAGATCTTTTATTAATTTTACTACAAAATAAATCTAAATTGTATACCTTAAACGTGATTTTCTTTAAATCTCATGAAAATAATTTTAATTTATTAAATTAAAAATGATTAGAAATTGAATTCAATATTAAGTTAATGCCATAGCATTTTTTATTTTGTTATACATTTAAAATAAGTCTTTAACCCTATTAAAGGTGAATAGCCTATAGTAGTAAATTTACAGCAAAGTGTAATATTCAACTTACCCATGTAGATTTATTCACATGTATGTGTACCTTTGTGAATAGCCCCCATACTGTTTATCTTACATGGTATATTCTGCATACTGTAGAAATTAAACGTGTTCCTTTGGCATTTTCCCATTAACATCCTCATTTCAGTTGTCACTCGATGATCGTGAGCAATATGATGAACTACTCACCTAGATTTAAAATTATGCTTAATACATATTTAGTTCTGGCTGACTTGCCTGTTGGGTCGATTATGTGGATCGACCATCATGATGACACTAAAGGCCTCATTAGGATGTCGGTTGGAAAGCCTCCAACCACAGGTCGGAGGCTTTCCAACCAACATCCCTGGTTTGACTTACGACCGCCTAATTACAATGTAGGCGGTCAGAAGTCAAACTAGCCAGTCATTCCAGCTGGCTTCCGATGGCCTCAGGGAGCCCGTCGGCCAGCCGGAAACTGCAACATAATTCCTACGGATGGCGTCTCCGCCGTGGGGATTATGATGTCAGTTTCGGACAGGCTTTCCATGTCGGGCTTTCTGACAATGAAAACCTGTTGTAAAGTGACTTTGGGGGCCCCTAGCAGGGCCTCGCTCTCCCTGCAGCCTCCAGTTGGGGGCCAAGGGGGCACCTATAGCGCCCCTCTGTAAATCCCTGAACCATATGGCAGGCACCGTGTGCCTGCCGCACGGTGCAGGGATTTACACAAAAACCCATTATTCTATGGGAGCTTGTGCTGCGGGCGGAAACCGCCTGCAGCACAAGCTCCCATAGAGAAATGGGAGTTTGCCGCCACACCAGGTGCGGTCGCATTGTAATAGTGTGTTCGGAACCGCTGACCAATGGTCGGTCGGCTCCCACACCGAAACGGTGTTAGGCAGACTCAAGTCCGCCCAACAGCGTAAATAGGGCCTTAGTCACACTCAAGCAACACCTGGTCAGAGGTATCTCAATCTGGTCATGCTATGGTCTGTCTGACCCCTCTATCACTCACTTGTACAGTCCTGTTAAGGATATTATCAAAAGTGGATGTTTAGAGGTGAGTAATACATACGTAATAAATACATTATCTAATTGATAGCTTAGAGCTCTAAATATACCCTAAGCAAAATTGCTTCTAAGGAGATTATTTGGACTGGACAGAGCTTAACTCTTTTGAGCACATACCTCAATTTTTGCCATCTCTGTTACTGAACTAACCCCCAGTATTCTATTTTCTTGCCATGCATACAGACATTATGAAATCTGAACCCACAAGGACATAGGGACCATACCAGGAATAGTGAAGTGTTAACAATGTAGGATTAGCCGCTAAGGTGGCAACAGTTTGAGTTTTGTGTGGTTCCCAGAAACCAAGGTCCTTATGTTTATATATAACTCACCCACTTCCATATCCTGAGAATGTGTGCCCTGTAAATGCTATCGATGGGGAAGGACCTAAGAATATGGCATTACTCGTCAACCTGTGGAAATGTGGATTTTCCTGATCGGTTATGTCCCCTATCTTGGACCCCAACGATTCTATATGCATGTTACAAGTACATGTATGTTCCCTCCAGTTCCAGTTTCCAAGACGCAAACATATGTGCGTCCACCATCAACATGTTCTCTGTCAGATCCGCCATCAATGGGCTGGATATTCGAGTATGAAGTATGAAAGGCCACCGACTTTATATGGCTAAGTTACTCTATTTTTACAGTTCAGGCAGAATAGGCCCGATTCTGTCCTCAAAGCCTTTCCCTGCTCTCTGTCTCTGACAGCTTCAGCTTGAGCTCGCATCTGTATCCATGAACTTTGTCCTACTCCCTGTGCAGCTAACGGTGCCTGCCTCGGCCAGTTTCGCCTGCCTGCCAAGAAGCTGTATTTCACCTTCGAATTATCTACTTTGCTTTTCAGCCGATGCATTCCTGTCTAGTGATTTAGGCAAACATTTCCTTTAGCTCCAAGCAAAGGACTCGGCCTTTCCGTCCTCATGCAAGTAATTCATAGCCCTGTCACCATGGAATATTCCCATCCTCTCGCATTCAGTGTAGACATTTAGACGCTTGTACACACGCACAGTCAGTATAGAATAGATTCTGTCCGAGAGTCCTTCCTTGTGGATAACATAGTTCTCTAAACATAGGATGTTAGATATGATTTGGGATTAGGTTGACTTGACCCCCCAGACTTTTCGTCTCCACATGTAGAGCTAAATGTCAAGTCCCCTTCACCCCCTAGTTGCACGTCAATTACACGTCATGCTGCTGCGCGCGCATCTATGTTAAGTATTATCTTATAGATCCACCTATGTGTGATAATCAGAGCCAATCATGTTTCTTCTTGCTCATTATTACGCCTAGTTTCGATTACGTATTTTACTATGTCATTTCTCTTATCAATTGTTACACCCTCTACATTCGTTTCATTGTAATGTATGACCTATAAAAGTTACTTCTTGTCAATAAAGTATTGTACTTCACTTCCTGAACCCTCGTGGTGACGGAACCTGAAGGCCGCCACTCGAGTCGGCCATTTTGGAATAAAGCCCATTCAGAAAACCTCTTATACCACGGATTCTGCCTCTTATTATTCTGAGCTATTTTACTTTATTTTAGATTCCGTATGAAATTCAGTCTAGGTAAAAGAATATTTACCACATAATGGCGCCCGAATAGGGACACTTTCTCATCTCACGCGCCGGCGGTGCGTTGCAGGCCCGGTCTCCTGCCACAGCTGGACGGACCATAACGCGTACCAACAGGATTTCCTGTAGCTCCCTCCGGTCAAGCGGGGGCGACTGAGGCTGCGATCAACCCAGACGAGGCGGTGAGAAGTGCGAAGTATCCCGACCAGAGCCTAGCTGAGAGAGCAAGATCCGAGGTATACAGAGGCCCACCAGGTTTTCGAAGTCCCGATGTCCAGAGGGTCCGCTGTCCGCAGTCATCGAGTCCCGTCCATTCTCTGAGGCCTTCCGTTTCAAGGAGCTACTCGGTGAGTACCATCGCCGGGGAGGCGTGTTGACGCGCACATAGGTTGTGCCGGTCAAGACGGATTTGGGTACACAAATCCGGTCTGCACTGTTTAGCAGTGTATATGTACTGTTTAGCAGTATATCAAGTATTACGAAGTATCTAGTTATTGTCAAGAATTCTGCTTGGTGATTAGTTATGCAGACTGTCATCATTGTTGGTCATTTTTAAAGGTTAAAATGTTTAATGTTTAATGTTTAAAGTATTTAAATGTCTTGCATATTGTGGTATGAATGATTGTTCATTGTTCACTGTTCATTATTGTGTTTTTTCGTATTAAGTGGGTTCAAGAGTAAGTATCAGATCAGTTGTCAATATGCCGCTCTTCTCGAAGTTAAGACAGATTACTACTAGAAAAGGGGTGCTTGAAGAAGCAGTTCCTATTCCTCCTAGGGACACTCCAGGGCTTTTTATGTATCACAAGCATGGCTTAGATGCCATATTATTTCTTGATTTATGGGTAGATTATACCAAGGGATTGCCAGAAAGTCAAAGGTGGCCCGCAGCGGGAACCTGGGATGCAGAGTGCATCATGAAAGTGGAGGAAGAGTTATGGAAAAGAAAGGTCAGACAGTCACAGAAAGACGCTGTTGAGTTATGGCGTAAAGAATCTCATAGACGTACAGAAAAAGCACGTAGACAAGAAGAGAGGAGTAAAGAAAGTTCAAAGGAAGTTCAAGAAAATCTATTAATTGAGGAGGGTATCCGAATGAAATCAGAACAAGTAGATAGACAAAGAAATGCTCTTATGAATGGTATGTATCCCCTTCTAGCCGAAGGACTACCTAAGGCTGTTCCAGAAATGCCAAAAGACTTGCCACCCCCATTATTTCCAATTAAGGTACATCCTAAAGGGCATCCCAGAACCGCAGAAGATGTTTTTCTTTCCTCATATCTAGACGACGCAGCTCCCGAGTATGCCAACCCCGCACCACATAGACCGTCTGGCGGAGGGATTCAACGTCAGGATCAGGTATCTGTTCCTGTGCAAGTCCCGACACAAGCTCCGGCAAGCACATCTGTTTCCGCATCTGTTTCCGCAATCGATTCTACAGTGGTATCGACACCTATAGTTGCTGTGTCACGTTCGACGAATCCATTCACACCCGACGCCCCAGATGGGGCCACGGGAGGTGCTAGCAATACTTTTACGCCACCTAGAATAAATAAACTTGTTTTTCAAGAGTCAACGCATTCACGTACACCCAAATTCGTAAGTGAACGTGCGCTTAAGGAACTCCTTATAGATTGTAGATATGACCCGGTGGTCGGTAAAGAGGACGAAATGGTCCTGGCATCATTACGTATCAGACGAGCCGCAGAGTATTTAGCGAGGTTACCAGGAATGACTACGCATCTAGATAAAATATATCATTTTGTTCAAACAGGGCGAGATCCAGAATGTATTAACAGAGCTATGGAATTCCAGAAAGTAGAGATACAGGGGGAACTGTTACGTTTCCTCATAAACTGTATGATCAGAAATCAAGACCGACCAGGGGTAGACCCGAATGCAATGCTTATTCTTACAAGATGGAGCCAGAATATATCAGAAGGGAGACACGATAAGCAAAACTGTATAATAGCCATGTGCCGAAAAATCCGTAAAGAAATAGAACGTATTCATGAAGAAAGATTGGAAACAGACGAGTTCGAGCAAGATGAAGTGTCCGAATCAGGGAATTCCGCAAGACAGTCAGAGACCATAGCCTACGTAGGCAGAGGAAGATCCTGTAATAATACTAGATGCTTTTCTGATCCCATACACTCTGTATGTCCAAATAGTAGCAGAACGTATCCGACGCCTGTAATAAATCTGAAGTCTCCTGAACATTTGTTTCAAGCCGCAGATAAAATACTACGAGAACGAAGGGGTTACCACCTCCTCGATTCCATGGATGAGAAAGAATTAGCCAGATCAGCCGTTCACTGGATTGACAGTCCTGAAAAATACGGTGATGAGACCGTAGCACACACGTTTTTTAACCTCAGAGCAGATGAACAACGTTTAGCTGGAATCTATATGATTCAGCAACTCCTTATATTATATAAGAGCCAACATGCTGACCCTGGTCCTTTACCTAATATATTAACGGAACTACTCGCGAAAAGATGGAGAGGTTCTAGTAACAAGTTAATTAAAGAAATACTAGTGTCACGTAAACAGTATGTCCTTTTTGTAAGTCCGGATTCATTCTCGCTGTCCCGCAAAGAAAGAATGCCGTATTATATGGATAGACAAAATCCCTTACGAGAAGTGCACCCAATAAAAGGCGAAGACAATCAGTTTCACCGTGTATTTGTATACACACCCATAACAAAAATTGAATTGTTAGAAATGAAGAAAGTAGTACCCAGTCATGACAAAGACCCAGCGGGTTTCCACCGAGAAATTAAGGACATGTTACTGATGGGAGAGTATACCTATCCTGATATTATGACGATATTAAAGGTGCTCTTGCCTGCTGGCATTTATGAAAAACTGAAAGAAAAAGAGTGGGAAGTGGGCGACCAAAAGATAGATTGGACAGCATTAGAAACGGAAGAAAAGGCCCGAACTGCAGGTTCAGGGCTCGGGGATAAAGTTAAAGCATTACCAGGTTTACTAGTACAAGTACTGCCACGTTTATTAACTACGAAAAAGGAAGATTGGGGTGCAATCACAGCCTGTAAACAAAAGCATGATGAAGACACAAGTGATTATTATGCCCGTTTTGAAAAATGTTTTGGAATAAATAGTGGTATAAAAACAAGTAGTGAGTCGTATCCACATTTATTTGTGACAAAATTAGTAGAAAATGCATTACCTCCAGTAAAGAATAGAATATTGAAATTCGAGAGTACCTGGCAAAGTAACACTCCGTCACAAATGCTACAAATGTTACAGTATCATCACAATAGAATTAGAGATGAACAAGAGCACGAACAGAGACGTATGAAAGATACAAAAATGAAAATGCTAGTGTCTCAGACAGTACCAGCTGAAGGACATAAAAAGGGTATGATACATTCCGATTCAGCAGGACCGGTAAAAGGGACATGCAATTATTGCAAAAAGCCAGGTCATTACGTACACGATTGTCCAGTTTTAAAACATAATATCGCCATAGGTAAAACACAAGAAAGACAACGGCCACTCAGACAAGATCAGAATGAACAAGGAGCTATGCAGCATGCCCAGGCCATGCCAGCCGCACAACAGCCAATACAGTTTGTGCCAGCTGCACCACCGTTGCCTGCTACTGCCACACAAACCACAACACGACAAATGTATCAGACCGCACAGTATGAATACCCTGAGTATCAGCGTTACGCATGAGCCAGCCTAGAGAGGGAAGTTGACTTACCCCTTATCGAGATTCCTGTAGATCAAGAAGGACCTTATGTACATAGTGAATTGTTAGGTCAAGATAGAAAATTCTTACTCGATACAGGGGCAAGTCGAACAACTATAAAACGTAGTGAAGTTCCAGGGGCACCCCTCTCAGGCTCTCAGAATATCTCCCTTGGTTTTTCAGGAAAACCTATTGTTAATGAAGTATCACAGCCTCTTCCACTTACGATAGGACCTTTGACACGAACTACAGATTTATTGCTTACTAAATCATGCCCAGAAAATCTGTTAGGAATTAAAACTCTGAAAGCCCTAGGAGCCATAATATGTTGTTCTCCGGAAGGAGTAAGGTTGTTTTTACGCGATTTTAAAGGTCACTATGTGTCTAGAGACATGGATCCCCTACTACAGACTTTACCTACACATCTATGGGCACAAGGCCCTACTGATGTTGGTTGTATGAATATTACACCATATCGAGTCACACTCAAGGCAGGAGTGGTACTACCACGAATGCGACAATACAAGTTACCGCAAGATGCTGTAGTGGCTTTGCTGAAAATCATTGATGAGCTAATTGCCCAAGGAGTAGTTGTAGAAACAGACTCCAATGTGTGTAATTCACCGATAATTCCGATTCTTAAACGAACTGATCCTACTGCTCCGCCAGTATACCGATTGGTTATTGATTTGCGTGAACTAAACAAGTGCATTGTGCCACAATTTCCTGTGGTCCCCGATATATCATCATTATTGACAGCAATTGATTCCGAAGCAACATTCTTTACTGTAATTGATCTCAAGAATGCCTTTTTCAGCGTCCCCATAGATCCGGAAAGCCAATATTTGTTCGGATTCAGTTTCAATGGGCGCAGTTTTAAATTCTCACGCGCTCCCCAAGGATTCACAGAAAGTCCCAGCATCTACAGCCAAGCACTGAAACGAGAACTTGACAGTATCCACATGCCAGTCAATACTGCACTACTTCAATATGTCGATGATCTACTGATCACCGCGAGAAGCGAATCCGAATGTGAAAAGGCTTCTCTGACAGTTTTACATTTTCTAGCCGACAAGGGGCACAAGGTGTCTCCTTCTAAGCTGCAATTCTGTGTCCAGCGAGTTATTTATCTTGGTCACTCGCTGTCCAAGGAGGGAAGGCAGCTTACACCAGATCGCATCCAGTTAATTGCTAACATGTCAATACCCCAGACACAAAAGGAGGTGCGGGCTTTCATAGGCCTCACTTCATATTGTAGGCAGTGGATCCCTCAATATGCATTCCTAGCAAAACCACTCATTCAGTTAACCACACAGGAGGCAGCCACATCGACTGTTCTCCCTTGGACTCAGGAACATACACAAGCTTTTGAAAGCTTAAAGAAAGCTTTATGTCAAGCACCTGTTTTAGCAACACCATGTTATAGCAAACATTTTACACTCTTTGTTACAGAACGCGAAGGTACTGCCTTGTCAGTACTCACTCAGGAACAAGCAGGATCACGCAAGCCATGCGCTTATTTTTCCAGTACATTAGATCCCGTAGCTCAGGCTTTGCCTGCGTGCCTGAAATCAGTGGCAGCAACAGCTTTAGCAATCAGACAGAGCGATGCCATAGTGTTAGGACATCCATTGACAGTACAAGTACCACATGCAGTAGAGGTTCTTGTGAACCGAACGCAAACACAACACTTGACCATAGCAAGACTTACCGGTTATGAACTGACATTGTTTCAGCCACACATAGAGATCCGACGTTGTAATACATTGAATCCTGCTACACTGTTACCTGTAATTGGAACAGACCCACTAGCTCATGATTGTGTTGAGATTATTGAAATAAAGACGAAACCTAGACAAGACTTGACAGACGTTCCATTGTTAGATCCAGACCTGACGTTGTATGTAGACGGATCGTGCATGAGAACAAGTACAGGAGATTTAGTGGCCGCGTATGCAGTCACAACAGACACTGAAGTTATTGAGACAAACTGTATAGATACTTTGTCAGCCCAAGCAGCAGAACTTATTGCTCTAACACAAGCCTGTATTCAAGCCACAAATAAGAAAGTTAATGTATACACTGACTCACGTTATGCATTCGGAGTTGTACACGACTTCGGCGTGCTGTGGCGAGAGAGAGGTTATTTAACTTCCCATGGTGCCCACATCCAGCACGGTCCCCTCATTCATGCCTTGTTAGACGCAATACATCTACCCACTGCTATATCGATTATGAAATGTAAAGCACACACGAAGGTTACTGATATCATTTCTCAAGGCAATGATTTAGCTGACAGAACAGCTAAACAGACTGCTCAGACTCGCACATTCGACATGACAAAGCCAATAGTTCAGACACCAACACAGTGTATGACAATTAAGGATCCCGCACTTGACGTAATTGACATACAGACACATGCTACTGCAGAAGAATTAAAAAAATGGACTGAACTAGGAGGGATCCAGACAGATCAAGGATGGATGACGAAGGAGAAATCTGTATGGTTTCTTCCTGACTCTATGGTCCAAGCCATTATAGCTACAATTCACAGTCCGGCGCATTTAGGGGAGAAAGCTATGCTAGATAGCATTCAACACATTTGGTTCAATAAACATTTACGAGCAGCAGCTAAACAAAAAGTCCGTACCTGTATGATATGTTGTCAGTTCAACCCAGGAAAAAGTGTTCCCGTAGAACAGGGTGGATTTCAGACTCCTGATCATCCTTTTGAAGTACTCCAAATGGATTATATCCAGATGGAACGATGTCGAGGATTTAAATATGTTCTTGTAGTTGTCTGCGCTCTCTCCCGATGGACTGAGGCGTACCCAGTATCAGATTACACGGCCCCGACTACTGCCAAACAGTTAGTTCGAGAATTCTTCCCACGGTACGGTTTACCACGTGTTATATATTCAGATAACGGCCAGCCTTTCTCATCCGAATTAATGAAACATGTCTCACTTTTGTTGGGATATCAGTGGAAATTCCACTGTGTCCGACACCCCGAGGCAGCAGGTCTCGTGGAACGACATAATCAAATTTTGAAAATCAGATTGTCTAAAATATGTAAGGAGAAAGGTGTTGACTGGATAGTAGCCTTACCAGTTGCACTGTTTTACATAAGAATGGTAGCACACTCTCGAACAGGGCTATCCCCGTATGAGGTGATCTTCGGAAGACCACCAAATATGTGGGGGACGCCTATACCACGTAAAATAACTGATGTTAATTGTGATATGCTAACAGATTACTTGGCTTCCTTGATGTCTGCACTACAATCTTGTCGTTCACAGGTGGCTGCAGCCTTTCCTGACAACACTGAGGTGAAACCCCATGACGTTGTTCCGGGTGATCTGGTGTTTGTGAGGAATTTCGACCGCAAGACCCAGTTGGAGCCCAGGTGGAAGGCACCCAAGCTAGTCCTGTTGACCACAAGAACAGCCGTGAAAGTTGAGGGCCGCAAGGGCTGGATACATTCCAGCCACATCAAAAAATTTCATGGACTATCCTCGGATATAGACACTGTGCCCTGCACTCCCTCACAGACTGATTCAAAACTTCCCTTTGTTGAACAGAATGACTCTCAGAACTATAAATTAAAGCTTAGGCCCAAACAGTCGAGCAATTTGATTGTTTAAGTCCTCTCCAAGGTGAAGCGGTTGAATTGTCTCTGACATATATCCCTTGGACCTGAGTAGAGAAAATACCAGAGAAATGCTGAAACGACAGGCGTATTGTAAATCACTGCGTAGCTACTGTATGAGGACATTATTAATTCTGTTTTTATTGAGTCTTTTAATAATTATTACGAGTGTGATTTTGCACATATATCATCCTATTTCTAGACATGTTTATAATGTTGCTGCTGAACATTCTTTTAGTGACCTACCGCCACATGAATTATCTTATAGACTTGCGCTGCGCAATAACACTTTCATTAGTATGTTGCATCATTCCCATCAGACTAGTAATGCCACCAATTGTTGGGTGTGTGGCCGACTCCCTCCCTATCAGAATAACAAAGGAGTTCTGCCTTTCTTTCCACATCCGTTTCACACATAATGGCTCCTGTGGAGCATGGTTTAGCTTACTAAATTCCATAGACCCAGACACAGCAGTTTATCAACAACATTGGATATGGGGAAATCTGAATCTAGTTTTATTCAACGTCTGTCACCCTAATAAGGAGGGTCACCCCAGTAGAACAGGAACTGATCTAGAAAATGAAGTGTATAAATTAGGTAATTTTACACCTAATCTTATGATTCTGAATGTCAAATCCGAAGTTGAAATAATTCTGCCCACCATGTCAGTATTTCCAGTTAAGGGTGAATTATGTGTAAGAAAAGTTGGTTCCATATATATGGGCCATAGCCAATGCGTTACTACAGTAGAATATAGTGATCGAGGTAAATCTTCATTTAGAGCTTCTCGCCATTCTTACTTTATATGTGGTCAGACGGCATATATGCGTCTGCCTCTAGATTGGGATGGTACCTGTTACATAGCATTCCTTTTGCCACCTGTTTTCCTAGCTCCTCCTGATTATTATCGAAATGTTCATTTAGTACACAATAGAAAGCGAAGAGATCTCCCAGTTGTCGATTATACTGAGACGGCATGGGACAAGTATGTAGATTTCAATAAAGGTATCTTTCCCTATATAGGTACAATATCAAATAGTAAGCTGATACGTAGACTAACCAAGACTCTTGAAGCTGTAGTAAACGAGACTATAGCCGCCCTAGGCAATCTGACAGAGGAACAATCAGCGATGAGAATTGTTGTTCTTCAGAATCGTCTTGTTCTTGACGTCATCCTGGCCGATAGGGGCGGAGCTTGCAGGGTCATTGGATCCAGCTGCTGCATATTCATACCAGAAAATTCGCCATCTGTATATAAAGCTATAACACGCCTTCATAAGATTGTGAGCCAGATACACGAGAATCCAGGCACTTGGACGTGGTCCGGGTGGTTTTGGAGTGTGATATCAGCCTGGGGATGGAGAGTTCTATCCTTCCTAGGAATTGGCCTTCTTATGCTCTTCAGTTGCTGTTTATGCCTGCAATGTGGACCAGCGATTTGTGGTCTGTGTGCCACATCGTGCATTCCATATCAAGGTTCTCGTTCAAAATGCCGGAAGAAGAAGGAAGAAGAAATGATGCTCCATGAGCAAATCGATGGAATAATGAAGATTGATATCTCTTGAAGGGCAAGTAGGGGACAAGGAGGGAATGTGGAAATGTGGATTTTCCTGATCGGTTATGTCCCCTATCTTGGACCCCAACGATTCTATATGCATGTTACAAGTACATGTATGTTCCCTCCAGTTCCAGTTTCCAAGACGCAAACATATGTGCGTCCACCATCAACATGTTCTCTGTCAGATCCGCCATCAATGGGCTGGATATTCGAGTATGAAGTATGAAAGGCCACCGACTTTATATGGCTAAGTTACTCTATTTTTACAGTTCAGGCAGAATAGGCCCGATTCTGTCCTCAAAGCCTTTCCCTGCTCTCTGTCTCTGACAGCTTCAGCTTGAGCTCGCATCTGTATCCATGAACTTTGTCCTACTCCCTGTGCAGCTAACGGTGCCTGCCTCGGCCAGTTTCGCCTGCCTGCCAAGAAGCTGTATTTCACCTTCGAATTATCTACTTTGCTTTTCAGCCGATGCATTCCTGTCTAGTGATTTAGGCAAACATTTCCTTTAGCTCCAAGCAAAGGACTCGGCCTTTCCGTCCTCATGCAAGTAATTCATAGCCCTGTCACCATGGAATATTCCCATCCTCTCGCATTCAGTGTAGACATTTAGACGCTTGTACACACGCACAGTCAGTATAGAATAGATTCTGTCCGAGAGTCCTTCCTTGTGGATAACATAGTTCTCTAAACATAGGATGTTAGATATGATTTGGGATTAGGTTGACTTGACCCCCCAGACTTTTCGTCTCCACATGTAGAGCTAAATGTCAAGTCCCCTTCACCCCCTAGTTGCACGTCAATTACACGTCATGCTGCTGCGCGCGCATCTATGTTAAGTATTATCTTATAGATCCACCTATGTGTGATAATCAGAGCCAATCATGTTTCTTCTTGCTCATTATTACGCCTAGTTTCGATTACGTATTTTACTATGTCATTTCTCTTATCAATTGTTACACCCTCTACATTCGTTTCATTGTAATGTATGACCTATAAAAGTTACTTCTTGTCAATAAAGTATTGTACTTCACTTCCTGAACCCTCGTGGTGACGGAACCTGAAGG
Source organism: Triturus cristatus (assembly GCF_964204655.1). Lineage (NCBI taxonomy): Eukaryota > Metazoa > Chordata > Amphibia > Caudata > Salamandridae > Triturus > Triturus cristatus. Next base: position 1,166,649,005 of record NC_140583.1, read on the forward strand.
CCGCCACTCGAGTCGGCCATTTTGGAATAAAGCCCATTCAGAAAACCTCTTATACCACGGATTCTGCCTCTTATTATTCTGAGCTATTTTACTTTATTTTAGATTCCGTATGAAATTCAGTCTAGGTAAAAGAATATTTACCACAAACCCATAGAAATGCTTTTAAAAGTACAATAATATGCCTCCAGCAACCAAATTTTGATTCATTACTTGTTATCACCCTTAAAGTCACGGTCCAACTTTAAGTCTACCCTCTTAGACCTTTTCCGTCTTCCTATGTAAACTAGCTAAAAAATTATAGTGCTTGGTGATTTTAAGCTATAGTTTGGAGACTCTAAAGGTACAGCTGCTATGAAAGTGGCTTCATCTTTAGATTATATTGGTTTTATACAAACCATATGGGTGACCCCCCCATGTGTCATTCAGTGCCTCAACAAAACTCCTACAGGTTGGTCTCACCTTTTTTTGCTCACTTTTTTTCTGAAAAGGTGCACTTTGACAAAGAAACTTGCCAAACCAAAGATTTACCCGATTACAGCTGTAGAATGTTAACCAAAAGCATTATGATTTAGATCCTTTTCAGGGAGGGGCTCAAACAGCTTTCTGGTGGTATTGTTGAGGACACTGGGAGCTATTTTGCCAACTGCTTGCAGCTTTTACTGATAAATATGCTCCAGGTAAAACCTCAAAACAAAACACACCCATTAGATCTCAATTATGGTTTACTGTGGGAACCAAAAATATGCGTTAATGCAAATGAGGAAATAAGATTGAATATTTCTGTAAAAAAATCCAGATGAGCCCATAGTTTCAAATTAAATCTAGCTGAAAATCTGGTAAACAAGCTACAAAGATTCAGTGTAGTGCCTGTCAAATCAATGAAGCCCTTGTTCCACCAAATCGCTCTTTCAAACTTTTGAAGAGCTGGAAACTCCTAAAGCACCTCTTAGTCACTCCGTGGTGGTAGTTAATTGGTGTTATAAAGTCCAAAACTATTTTACAGTCAATACATAACTCATACTTGCCAAACTATTGTTCCTGAGCACAAAAGCACAACAAAGAAATTAGCAACAATGCTATACACTTATGCTTCATTGGGTCATTTTCTGTGTCTCTCAAACATGATTGGATCACTCCACTCTTGAAGACAGACCATGATGAAGCAAGGGTATAATCGATAAATATTGTCCCGTCTCAAATATACCATGGCATCTCAAAGTCTATAAAAGCAACCACCTTACTACTTCAGAATAGCAAAAATAGAAAATTCTGGCATTCTCTGGGACAATCAGGTTTTCGCACATGCTATGTGATTGTTGGATTTGCAGAGGAATAGGGTAGGAAGTTGTTTAAAGTATAATTTTTAAGTAGTTTATTATGGTAATTAAATATTTAGTTGGTGAGAAATTATGTACATTATTTAATTGATTATCTGTTGTGTTAAGAATTTGTTGTGTATTAATTATTTTTTAATTTATTGACAAGTGTATTTAATAAACTTTGTAAAATGTGTTAGATATATACATATATATCTTATTGTTTTTAATTGTATTTATTTCATTTATATACTATCTTAATGCCAGTATTGTTTTATGTAGACATTAATTTATTTTTTGTGGGTATTTTTGTTTTTTGGGTAGTCTGGGATTAGTGTTTTTTAATGTACTTATTTGGATTTTATTAGCTACCTGTTTTATTAACAATGTTATAGTTTTTTGGGTAAAAATGTAAATGTAACTTTTTTATTTATTTAGTATTATTTTTTATTTTGTGTTCGAAGTCCAACACTTTTCCTGATTTTGCTTATTTTTCAGTGGGAATTGTAAATCTAACCCCGCCGGAATACAACACTTTCCTTACTTTTGTTTACATTGGAGCGGAAATGAAAAATATAATCCCTCCAGAGTCCAACATCTTCCTACTGTTGCTTAAATCTTAGTGGGCATAGTTAATCCAACCCTGTGAAGTGCAACACTTTTCCTGATTTTGCTTATATTGGAGTCAATCTAATCCCCCAATGTCTAGCATTTTCCCTATTGTTGCATAGATTGGAGTACAAATAGTAAATCTAACCTCTCCGAAGTCCAACACTTTCCCAACTGTTGTTTAGATTGGAATAGGAATATTAAACTTAACCCCTTTGAAGTCCAACACATTCCCTGAATTTGCTTACGTTGTAGTGAGAATAGTAAATCTAATCCTCCTTTGTGGCACATAGGTCTAGGTGAGGTCTTTTTCTAGCTGTTAAAGTTATTATATGAAGCCCCAGTAGACAGAGTAAGGCTGGGGAATAGAGTTACATCTCCTATTTCCATCTCTAGAGGTACCTGGCAGGGTTGCCCTCTGTCCCCATTGCTGTATGCCTTGGTGGCGGAGCCCCTGCTATGCGCACTGAGAGAGTACCATGGCCATAGAGGAGTGAGCTTCCCAGGCTACCAATTGATTGCTTCGGCCTATGCTGATGACATGCTCCTATATGTCAGGGACCCTGAGACTCATCTTACTTCAGTACTCGAGGAGGTGGTCCGCTTTGGGCAGTTATCTGGCCTGAAGATTAACTGGGCCAAATCCTTCATTTTCCCATTAACCCTGTGACGGCGATGGTAAATCTGAAATTTCGATTGCAGTGGACCACAGACTCGGTCTGCTATTTAGGTATACAAGTGCAGTAGTACTCACAGATAACTACGGTAAAGCCCTTGGTAGGCTTGAGGAGGACATTACCAGATGGATCAGGCTGCCCCTCTTGTTGATGGGGCGGATTTCGTTAATGAAAATGGTTATTCTCACAAGATTTTTATTTCTCCTTCAAAATATACCCATGCTTCTACCGGCACACATATTTGCTAAGATTAGGTAGCTTTTGATTAAATTAGCTTGGGCTGGTAAATCGCCGCGTGTTAAGTGGGAAACGCTTACTTTACCATACTCCATGGGAGCTCTAAATGCCCCAGATCTTGAATTATATTATAGGGCAGCCCAGAGCTCACATGCCCACACATGGATACACAGCTCTCAAGCGCTCCAACATTTACAAATAGAGAAAGTTGCTGCTAACCCAGACACATTGCCACAAGTAGTATTGCAAAAGCAGTCTAGGAGGCACAGTATATTGGACTCCCTCAACTCTACTATTCAAGCCTGGCATAACCTCCTGAATAGACAAGTGGGTATGCTCAAGTACTCACCTCTGATGCCCCTAGAATGGTGCACCTGGCTCCAGACAGGCAACGGGAGGGAAGTAACTAAAGCTTTACAGAGGGTAGGCATTACTGAAGGAGGCGAGTTTAAGGATGGAGTTTTGCACAAATGGGATATAATATAAATAAATGGATGAATGGGATATAATGGGATAAAATATTAGCTGAGGAATACTCCCTTCTGACACTTGATCAGTATCAGTACTTGGACATTGGTTATTTTGGATTTTATTCCTTTGTCTCCCCAAGGGCGGTATGTTATATTGTGCCTCTGTGACACCAGCAATGATCTTAACGGACCTTGCCATGGATTGTTCCATATAATTATGTTTCTTACAGGAGGTTTATTGTAGCCCTTCCATTGCTATGACTAGACTAAGTCACCTTTCCACTATGGCATTGTCCATTATTTATTTTGTGGATTTAGCAGTCGAACATGTTTTATACAAATATTCATATTGGATTGGTTTTGGGCTTCAATTTGATCACGATTTCATTTGTAATCACCATGGATTTTGCTTTGACAGTCTTTTGCTAGTATTACGGCTAGACTATTTCACCTCTCCAATATGGCTGCCGAATGTACCAGGCATTGTCCATTGCTTATGTTGATGATCCCAGGTCTGGTGTTAAAAGTCATTTGAAAATTTGGTGCACGAAGTGCACGTGATCAAGGCTGCGGATGCAGTTGAAAATCGTTGTGGTGGAATAAACCTGGCTGCTAACTAACTTGGATTGTGTTTTTTGACCCTGAGAGCGCACGTATTTGGGACTACTGTTGTGGATATATTTGTATATATATTAATGTATCTATATATATATTAAATATCTGGTTCATAGTAATTATTAAAATATATTTTTATATTACTGTAAATATTTACATTAGGTTACATGTATGTATAGATTTTATATATATATATATATATATGTGCATATATATATATATATATATATATGTAGAATCAGGTTGCCCAAGAAGAGAGGCTCACACTCGAGAGGGTTGACACACACTTGCTGCCGGCGGTGGTGTAACAGCGTGGACCACACCCGCCCTCTGACTTGCCATACGCGTTTCGGGCGTGGATTCCGCCCTTGTTCACTGGCTACACAAAAGGAGGACAAGACTTCATTTCACGCACCTATTTAATTGCACGTTAACAAGTCCCGCCCATGTGGGCTGTGGCAAGGCATGCTGGTATTTGAAGTTCCTGCCCACAAACATTGCAAGGTGCAAACCCCAGTGGGTGTCTTGATGCTCCCAAAGTTCAAATGTCTACCCCAGTGGGTGGGGTGATGTGATCGCATTGCTGCAACACCTCCAATATGTACCAACAGCTCAGGCCCCTCTCGTTCAATTCACCGCTCTAAATGCTGAGCAGTGTCGATCCGCCAGAAGCAGCGGCGGGGCCTCCCAGCGACCGGACGAGTCGCGTAATATGTAGAATCAGGTTGCCCAAGAAGAGAGGCTCACACTCGAGAGGGTTGACACACACTTGCTGCCGGCGGTGGTGTAACAGCGTGGACCACACCCGTCCTCTGACTTGCCATACGCGTTTCGGGCGTGGATTCCGCCCTTGTTCACTGGCTACACAAAAGGAGGACAATACTTCATTTCACGCACCTATTTAATTGCACGTTAACAAGTCCCGCCCATGTGGGCTGTGGCAAGGCATGCTGGTATTTGAAGTTCCTGCCCACAAACATTGCAAGGTGCAAACCCCAGTGGGTGTCTTGATGCTCCCAAAGTTCAAATGTCTACCCCAGTGGGTGGGGTGATGTGATCGCATTGCTGCAACACCTCCAATATGTACCAACAGCTCAGGCCCCTCTCGTTCAATTCACCGCTCTAAATGCTGAGCAGTGTCGATCCGCCAGAAGCAGCGGCGGGGCCTCCCAGCGACCGGACGAGTCGCGTAATATGTAGAATCAGGTTGCCCAAGAAGAGAGGCTCACACTCGAGAGGGTTGACACACACTTGCTGCCAGCGGTGGTGTAATAGCGTGGACCACACCCGCCCTCTGACTTGCCATACGCGTTTCGGGCGTGGATTCCGCCCTTGTTCACTGGCTACACAAAAGGAGGACAAGACTTCATTTCACGCACCTATTTAATTGCACGTTAACAAGTCCCGCCCATGTGGGCTGTGGCAAGGCATGCTGGTATTTGAAGTTCCTGCCCACAAACATTGCAAGGTGCAAACCCCAGTGGGTGTCTTGATGCTCCCAAAGTTCAAATGTCTACCCCAGTGGGTGGGGTGATGTGATCGCATTGCTGCAACACCTCCAATATGTACCAACAGCTCAGGCCCCTCTCGTTCAATTCACCGCTCTAAATGCTGAGCAGTGTCGATCCGCCAGAAGCAGCGGCGGGGCCTCCCAGCGACCGGACGAGTCGCGTAATATGTAGAATCAGGTTGCCCAAGAAGAGAGGCTCACACTCGAGACGGTTGACACACACTTGCTGCCGGCGGTGGTGTAACAGCGTGGACCACACCCGCCCTCTGACTTGCCATACGCGTTTCGGGAGTGGATTCCGCCCTTGTTCACTGGCTACACAAAAGGAGGACAAGACTTCATTTCACGCACCTATTTAATTGCACGTTAACAAGTCCCGCCCATGTGGGCTGTGGCAAGGCATGCTGGTATTTGAAGTTCCTGCCCACAAACATTGCAAGGTGCAAACCCCAGTGGGTGTCTTGATGCTCCCAAAGTTCAAATGTCTACCCCAGTGGGTGGGGTGATGTGATCGCATTGCTGCAACACCTCCAATATGTACCAACAGCTCAGGCCCCTCTCGTTCAATTCACCGCTCTAAATGCTGAGCAGTGTCGATCCGCCAGAAGCAGCGGCGGGGCCTCCCAGCGACCGGACGAGTCGCGCAATATGTAGAATCAGGTTGCCCAAGAAGAGAGGCTCACACTCGAGAGGGTTGACACACACTTGCTGCCGGCGGTGGTGTAACAGCGTGGACCACACCCGCCCTCTGACTTGCCATACGCGTTTCGGGAGTGGATTCCGCCCTTGTTCACTGGCTACACAAAAGGAGGACAAGACTTCATTTCACGCACCTATTTAATTGCACGTTAACAAGTCCCGCCCATGTGGGCTGTGGCAAGGCATGCTGGTATTTGAAGTTCCTGCCCACAAACATTGCAAGGTGCAAACCCCAGTGGGTGTCTTGATGCTCCCAAAGTTCAAATGTCTACACCAGTGGGTGGGGTGATGTGATCGCATTGCTGCAACACCTCCAATATGTACCAACAGCTCAGGCCCCTCTCGTTCAATTCACCGCTCTAAATGCTGAGCAGTGTCGATCCACCAGAAGCAGCGGCGGGGCCTCCCAGCGACCGGACGAGTCGCGTAATATGTAGAATCAGGTTGTCCTCCTTTTGTATAGCCAGTGAACAAGGGCGGAATCCACGCCCGAAACGCGTATGGCAAGTCAGAGGGCGGGTGTGGTCCACGCTGTTACACCACCGCCGGCAGCAAGTGTGTGTCAACCCTCTCGAGTGTGAGCCTCTCTTCTTGGGCAACCTGATTCTACATATTACGCGACTCGTCCGGTCGCTGGGAGGCCCCGCCGCTGCTTCTGGCGTATCGACACTGCTCAGCATTTAGAGCGGTGAATTGAACGAGAGGGGCCTGAGCTGTTGGTACATATTGGAGGTGTTGCAGCAATGCGAATACATCACCCCACCCACTGGGGTAGACATTTGAACTTTGGGAGCATCAAGACACCCACTGGGGTTTGCACCTTGCAATGTTTGTGGGCAGGAACTTCAAATACCAGCATGCCTTGCCACAGCCCACATGGGCGGGACTTGTTAACGTGCAATTAAATAGGTGCGTGAAATGAAGTCTTGTCCTCCTTTTGTGTAGCCAGTGAACAAGGGCGGAATCCACGCCCGAAACGCGTATGGCAAGTCAGAGGGCGGGTGTGGTCCACGCTGTTATACCACCGCAGGCAGCAAGTGTGTGTCAACCCTCTCGAGTGTGAGCCTCTCTTCTTGGGCAACCTGATTCTACATATATATATATATATATATATAATATATACATTTGTATTAATACTTATTAAAACAATTTATTTGAAATACAAAAATTTACTGCTTTATTATTTCGAATACATTAATATAATGCAATATATATTTTTAAAAAAACAATATTCTGACCTTTCTTCGTGATATTTTTGACACAATAATTTTGGTAAATTACATATAAAGTATGTAATCTCTATATTTTTATGGTAAATATGTTTGACACACTATTCATGTCATTCGATATTGTTTTCTCTATATTCTATCATACAACCAGTCCACGCATACATTTACCATCAGCTCATAGCAGGGGCTTAGTGCATTTGTTAAATACCTTTGTACTTGAAATTGTATGTGTCGTTACAACTGGGAAAGTCTGCCCATGCAGTAATTTGTCATTCCAGGGAGAATTTATAATTTTCTCAAGTACCATCTAGTTTGTAATCAGGGGCACAGTGTTACGAAAGCTGACACATAAATCCAATAGCAATTGGAAAGGGAATGTCTGATGTGGACCAAAATGGAGACGTTTTAGACATTGAGCAGTTAAGATTGATGTTATCCACGCCAGTTTTAGACTTAGGCTTTGCGACAGCTTTTGCTTTCCTGCAACAATATTGTGTTTCCAAAAAATAATACTTTGTATACATTAATTGGCTGGCTTTTCGTCAGTGGGCTTCATCCACTGGTCTGGTAAATTGTAATTGACATTTTGCTTCTGCCCATTACAGCATTGGGCAATGAGTCGGCTTGCTACACCCATTTTTCTGCATTCCCTTTCAGTGATTGCACAAAGCTCCTGCACACTTTTAATATCTGCCTAATAAAGATCCTTTCCTTTTAGTGACAAAGGTGGTTCAGGGAAGTGTGCTTTTTATTTTTATATCAACTTTAAATACTAGCTATTTAATGTGCCTGCACTTTGGGTGCCAAGTCAAATGAGTATTTATTGTATGTCCCCTTTTCAAAGTTGTTGCTAGTAGTGTTCAAGTTCCATTGTAAAACCGTATCTTCCTGCAAGCTGAGTGCTTTATTACTTGGATATGTATTGTTGTTGAACTCACAAGTATTAAAGATTAAAATGCATGGCACAACTAAATTTTTGTATTTTTTTTAAAAGATCACTAGTAAATCGGCTTATGTGAATGATAATCACGTGTGTTTTCTTTTTTCGTTTTGTGGAATAGGATTGCAATAAAAAATACAATTGTACCAGTTTGCCAAGGGCAGACCTATTGGCTTTACCACTGCTTGTTCAAACATGAGTTTATGTCAAATAATTTGTGGAAAATAATATCAGGGCTCCTTGTTAATTAAGTTGTGAATTCCTCAGAAGCATGGGCTCACTGCACAGAGTGCAGTCAAATGTTGATCGCTACACAAACAGACGGACAGCGTTAGCATGACTGTCAGTTCTTGCGGAGGTGAGGGAGCGAGTAATGTAGAGAAGAACCTAATAAAATTAATATTTCTGGAAATTCAATAGCTTGATGAAAATGTGAGAAATATTTTACTTCAGAGAATTCTTTACCATTGGTTGCGTCGAGTTTAAATTTTAGATGTTATCAAAAACTACAAACTGTTTCAATTCTTTTTATGTCCTTTAAAAGATTGAGACTGTGTTTGGAGCACACGTTTCTGGGAAAGAATGACAAGCCGTTTCTGTAGTGACACCGCGGGCTGCACGTTGCTAGCCTGCGGGGTCACCATGATATGTGCCCTGGAGGGTTGTGGCCTGCAGCAGAATGTCAGGCGTTTGTGATTAGTCGTGGCAGGGTATGACCTAAAGAGACACCCACAGAAACACACAAGTTATAAAATGTTTGATCACATTGAGAAGACAATAAAAGGGACATTTAGACACAGTTTGTTGTAAATTCAGTAAAATTTCCCAGACTAAGCTATTCACTTATTAGTTACAACAAGCTGAAATGCTATTTCTGAAGGATTATTCCACTGCCTCCCATGCTGTATTTAATAAATATTAACTCTGCTCACCATCCAATAACCACAAATACAACATGGGTACCATACACTTTCAGCCACAAGACATCACAGATATGATGTCAAATTAGTTAAGATATCGTCAGATGTCATAGATACCAATGACAAGTCAAGTGTTAATAAAAACAAGGATACATTGCTTCGCTGCACGTTTAATAAAGTCCAAGGCACATTTAGGAACAATAATGAGTCTGTGACACTTCCATATGTTGTGCTATGCTATGCTATGTTATGTTATATTATGTTGTTATGTTAAAGACAATTTGTAGAGCGCACGTTCACCAAAGGACTATTGGCGCTATGGTAAAAACTGTCAGCGGGAGCTTGTAATCTGGTCATATTAATGGCCTGTTGCAATCTCGGCGGATGGGATACTCTGCCACAAACGTGACGGATATCCCATCTGCCAAATTGCAAGTTCCAAAGGGAATCATGGGAATGTAATTTGGCGGACGGGATATCCGTCCCGTTTATGATGGAGTAACCCTGTCGACGAAGATCGTAATCAGGCCCTAAGTCTCATAAACCTGTTTAAAAAGCCAAGTCATCAGATTTTCCCAGAATGATAAAATGCCCGTAGCTTGGTGGGCTGTCCAAGGGAGAGAATTCCAAATGGTGGGGGCTACCACCGAAAAACCTCTGCATGGTATCTAGAGCGTTACCTAAATTACAATGACAGAATGTTGGGACATATTCCAAATATAGGGATGTGATATAAGTGGAGTTCTATCACAGGTAGTTGAGCGTGTACCTCAGTACTTTTGGATGGGATGTGCTTCTAATAAAGAACCTGACTACAACATGAAGTTCATTTTCACAGTGGCAACAACTGGGTAGGCCCACCTCGCCCTTGTTGCCACACAGCTCATTATCTACTCTGTGCTCAGATGGGAAGGATTTACATTTTATTGGAGGTGTTGTCAGAGCAGAACAACCAGGCACTGTATATTAGATTCTACTCTGACTGCCTGGAACTCCAGGGAGAAATCTTCAAAAACCTGTTTTACCAAGGTATACATTGTGCAGTATACTCTATGCAAAGTGCTGCAACCGTTGTCTAGCCTCGAGACTTGCATCCACTGAATGCTTGCACATGCTCAGTCAAGTGGCATATTTTCTTTACATGAGAGGCTCAACCATACTTTGACAGCATGAAATAAAGCTTTACTCTGCTCCCTGAATTAAAGTGCACACTGCTTTGCACTGACAGCATAAAGTAAAGCTGTGTGCCGCTCACTAAATTAAGGAATACACCACCTCGTGCTGTCAGTATAAAGTGAAGCTGCGTGCCACTCACTCAATTAAGGAATACACCACCTCGTGCTGTCAGTATAAAGTGAAGCTGCATTTCGCTCACTGAATTAAGGAATGCACCACCATCGTGCTGTCAGCATAAAGTGAAGCTGCGTGCCGCTCTTTGAATTGAAGTGCACACCGCTTGATCAGGGTCCGCTGCACGGCACGAGTATCGGCTCAGCCTTAGTCTTACCTTGCATTCAAGTCGTCCATCTTCTGCCTCATTTACTTGGTCTGATTTCGGGCATTCATCTCCGTCTGGTCACATGTTCCCAGTCTGATGCAGGAACACTTTCTCCCTCTACATGGGAGGAAAAAGAAAAATACTAGACTGCTGACCCCACTTAAAGCTACAGGGTATACTCAGTTGAGACTAGAACAGTATCTTCATATACTGAGTGTTGCATAGTGGAAAAAGAAAAAAGACTATACTGCTGACCCCATTTAAAGCAACAGGCCCCATGGTCACTTCCTGGTGATTAAAGCATCATGTAAACTGAGAAATTCACAACATATTCTGTTGATTTGGACAAATTCTACCCATTCATCAGATAATCAGATATTTTCTTCATAGCATACTTCTACACGTTTTTCTTGCTTTAGTGTAGCATGTGTTAATGTGCAAGTGTCAGTTATGCAGAATATTGTGCCTCCTCCTCCTTTCTTTCTCACCTTGCTAGGAGAACCTGCCATCAAATGATCTAAGTGGAAAAAAATGAGGTAATTCTGCCAAAGTTTGTGGATCAAATCTTACTCCAGAGAGGAAAACCTCTCTTATAAATTGCCTAAGCTGTGAGGGGCAGGGCATGTTTGAGAATTTGCTGATATGGACAAGGAGGAAGATTTGGATGAATTTGACATGTGTGAAAAACATTGTTTTACACTTTTTCCCTAAAGTCAGTGCTGTGTTGGAATGGTACTATTTTGGCATGAGAGAACAAAGGTGTGGGGAAAGTGTGGAAGAGTATGTAACCAGTCTTAGGAAATTAGCTTCGTCATGCAGACTTGGGGCTATGGAGGAAGAATGGATAAGAGACCAGTTTATGCCCCGCTGTTGATCCCACAAGTTAAGACACAAACTATCGTTGAAGGATGATACCACATTGAATGAGGTAATATCCATTGCAAAATGTGTGCAACATTTTTTGGCTTGTGTGGAAGAACTGGAGAGGAATAAGAAAACTGATATCTGTAAAGTGAGGTTGACAGAAAAGCAAGAAAAACATAAGGCAGTTCAACCTGCAATAACGAAGCTTAAGGGTGTGTGTTACAGGTGGTGCTCCTGGTCATGTTGCCTCATTTAAGAAATGTCCTGCTTTAAATTCTATCTGTAAAATATGTTCAAAGAGAGGGTATTTTATGAAATGTTGTCGCTCACAAAAAAGATCTGGGAAGATCAATGATATATTGTCATAACCTAATGGGGTAATGGAAGATTGTATCTTAACTGTGTCTACTGGAGGAGAGAAGAGGAAACACCCTAAAGATTTCATTAGCATTAAAGGTATGGCTGTGGAAGCTCGAGAGGACACAGGAACATGGCTCACCCTAGTGTCCGATCATGTGTTTGATAAAGAGTTGAGTGGAGTGGTATCCCTCAGAGATCCTCATGTTGTACCTGGAGGGTATGGTGGACAAGCCGTAGAATTGAGGGGTTTCTTTGAAACTGGAATAGCATTTCAAAGTAGTAAAATTAGAGGGACGGTGTATGTCCCGGTCTAAGGGGATAGTGCTCTGAGCTGGTCGCATCAGAGGGATCTGGAAATCTTTCTGGATCCGAATGCCTCTCCACTGATTAGACTCAGAAAAGACTACATCAACGAAGTACTGAAAAAGGATGTGCACATTCTTGATATTGTAAAAACATATGCTGGGTCTAAATTTATTGAAGAGTTTCCAAAGGTGTTTCATGAGAAATGTGGGTGTTTAAAGGGCTATATGCACTGGATAAAGCTCAAAGATAGTAAGGCACCTGTAGCACTGAAGGTCAGCTTGGTGCCCATATCCATGAGAAATGCAGTTCATACCGAACTGAAGAAATTATTTGCAGAGAAGGTAATTGAACCAGAATTCTGAGTGGGTAACTCCCATTGCAGTTGCTCACCAGCAATCTGGCAAATCAGATTATGTGTGGACCTAAGGGCTCTAAACAAGTCAGTGGTGATTGATCACTTTCCATTGGCCAACATCACGGAATGGTGTCTACTACATGGAGCTACATTTTTTAATAGTCTGGATCTCCCATGTTGCAGATCACCAGATCAGATTGCATCCCGACTCACCACCTTTATTACTCTTATTGGGACTTTCCTCTTTGCATGCATACCATTTGGTCTGGTGTCTGCACCAGCAGTTTTCCAGTGGGTGATGTATGCGTTACTTGGGGCATTGAAGGTGTAAAATGCTTCCAAAATGACATCTTGATATATGGAAATACTGAATGAGTACATGATGCCAGTGTGAGAGAAGTGCTAGAAACACTTACGAACAGCGGTTTAATGCTTAAACTGAAAAACTGCAAGTTTGGCATGTAAGAAATTGAGTCTCTGGGGCACTGTATCAATGACACAAATATTTCCCCTAAGAAATATTCGTTTTCTGATAACCAGAAGCTCCATAGTCCAGCCAAGAAGGAGGAACTCGTGGCTTTTTTGAGCATGGTTGAGTTTCATGACAAATTTGTCCCAAACTTGGCATCTTAACCATGCAAGATGAGGCAATTACTTAAACAAGGAAGGGAGTTCAAGTGGGATGAGGAGTGTGAAAGAGAATTTGTATGTGTTAAGGAGAGTCTGACGTGTGGATAATTTGCAATCTTTTGATCCAGTTGGAAGATTATTTTGTAATGACAGATGCCAGCATGGTTGGGCTAGAGCTGTGCTAATGCAGTATGAAGATGGTGAGTAAGATTTTAAGATGATAACACACATTTCCAAGTCATTGCCTGGAGCAGAGGCAAATTACTCCACGATTGAGAGAGAGCCATGATGTGTGCTCCAGGCAGTCAAAAAATTGAAGAATTTCTTGTGGGTAAAATGTTTTACCGCAATGACAGACCAAAAGCTGTTGGTAGAGATTCTTTGCAAGAAAGGGCTGGTTACCATTTCTATGTGGATAAGCAGATGGGTTATTGGTCTTCAGGACTTTGCATTTGATATACAATATGTCCCTGGTGACCGCAATAGAGCAGCATACTGTTTGTCCAGACTCACTTCAGTTGGAGAGGACGGAGTGTGAGAATGAGGAACACGTGCAAGTCTGTGTGGCCACAGAGGGAGTCACAGGAGCAATGTTTGGATACAGTTGAGAATTATCTGATTCTACAAGTGGTGAGCAAGGCAATACGTGAAGAATGGAGGACGCCAGTGCACAATGATGCTAAGTTGGATGGATACTGGAAAGTGAGGCATGAGTTGTCATGTGAAAACGGAATTGTAGTCTGGGGAATGATATTGGTGGTTCCTGCTGCTTTGAGGGGAAGAATTGTGAATTTTGGACATAAGGGGTACCAATGAATGAGCAAGACAAAGGCAAGAGTATGGATAATTTGTTGGTGACAGGTATGGATTTGCAGATTGAGAGGTTAATACGAGAGTGTCTAGATGTTGCACAAAACTGATAAAGTGTATAAAGTGAGGAGTCTACCAATGCAGACCAGAGACATTCCCTCCAAACTGTGGGAAACTATTGTGGTTGACATTGTTGGTCCACTACATGGCAGAAGTGCATATGGTTACCTGCTTGTCCTGGTAAATCAGTTTTCCCGTTGGATGGAGCTAGGTGTGGTGGGTAGTACAGAGACAAAGAGAGTGACAGATTTTCTGGATGATATTTTCAGTAGGGAAGGATTGCCGGATAATCTGCTCATGGACAATGGTCCATAGTTTGTTTTGAGGGAGATGGAGGACTATCTCCAAAAGAAAGGCATCAAACACATGAAATGTTCCTTATATCATCCTGAAGGAAACTGAACCATAGTAAGGTTAAATAGGGTGATCAAAGATTGTGTGCAATTGGAGATGAGTGGTGGCAGGAATTGGAAGACTGGTCTTAAGAATTTTTCATGTGGGTATAGGTTTTCTCAACACTCCACTACTGGCAACGTTCTCTTTCAGTTGTTTAGTGGAAGGACAGCCAATATAGAAATAGCTCCAGAATGGATGATCTGGGGGAAAAGGTACCAGTGTTCAATGAGAGGTGGATAATGGATGGTTGAAGGAAATGAAATCTGTAGCCAATCAAAAGTCCAAATATGATCTGCGTAAGGCAGTCTTACAGCACACGTTGTGTGTTGGAGAACAAGTTTTGATTAAGAATCTGGTAAGGGCTTGATGTGCTTCCAAATTTTCTGGTCCATTAAAATTGTGAAGTAGTATCACAATGCGGTCAAAGTGGAGGTTGGATGGGGTTTGGAATCTGAATGGGGTTGTGGCATACAAAGGGCCTATAACTTCATCAAATGTGTATTCTATCCTTTGCTTCACTGGAAGCCAATGTAACGTCTTAGCAACGGTGTAACAGGAGTAAGTCTTGGAATTCTATAAATCAGCCTAGCCATCTCATTCTGTATCACTTGAAGTTTATGTAAGATGGCATTAGGCAGGCTTGCAAAAATCACATTAGCATACTCCAGCCTCGACAGTGTAGTTGCTATTGCTATTGTTTTGGGTGCTTCAAAGGTCCCTAAGGGGGGTATTCTCTTTATCCTTTTTAAAATATTACTGATTCTCTATGTTGAGTTGAATTGGCCAGCTTAAATTTGCAACCAATTGTTGTTGCTATGTCGCCCTGGGAGTTGACCACTATCTTGACATGGTCTGTTGGAACAATTAGGATCATGGCCAATGCCATTGCAAAGAGGAGTCTCCCATATGTCTCTACTTAACGTTTTCCTAGGTACTACTTTCTATTCCTGTCTTTTTGAAACCGGCCCAAGATTTCTGATCTAGGACAGCCATGAAGACTCATGGGCAGGCCATAAAGATGAATGTCAGCGGTCAAAAAACACGCTAAAATGTTTCGGTGATCTGATCTTTTAGGTGTTGACAGCTCCCAATTTTGCCATTTCAACACAATAACCATCACCCACTGAGCTACATACTTCACTTTCCCTCTTGCAAGAACTCCTGATCAGGACTTCTGTATTTAGTGAAGAGGAGGGGCGCTGTTTTCTGAATTTTAAGTTGCAAAATAAGTTCAGCATGCTCATATGCAGCAGTAGAAACATCCCACCTGCTACACAGGGTTCTTTTGCTGCATTTTGTTTTTACTTTTGGTGCTTAGCACTTTGCAAAGCACTGAAGTTTACAAATGTAATGCACTAAGACCTGTAACTATTTTGTACATGCCTATCCAAGACTATAGTACACAATTTACTATAATGTATCTTTTTTTCCTATATACATGTCCACTGAAAAACTCACAGTTGTGGTTCTGGTTCAAATTCAGATGACCACTGAAATTCACCAGTTATGGTTAGCAATGCACACAGCATAACAACATCACAGGAAGTGCAAATTATGTGAATTGTGTGCATTGTTAACTAAAACTAGGGAATACCAGTGATTTTCTGCATTTAAGCCAGAACCATAACTCAGTGTTTAATTGTGCCTTTTTCTGTGAGTATAAGGGGAATTCGAACTCAGTTTTTGGCTAACTATATTAATTTGGGTTACTGACTGAAGGGGGTGAAACCTTATTCAAGCAGCAACCACATTTCCTGTCAGTATTTATGCAGCACACAAACAGTAATAAAGTGAAAACACATCCCAAGAAAAGTCCCAAACCAATTTAGAAAAATACAGTAAAATGTAATTAATTATTTGCCACTAAAATGACAGAAATTCAATGAGTAGAGCTAGAGGAATGCCATTTTAAAGGTTTTGTTGAAATTGAGCTCTATGAAGCAAAACGCATCGACCGCAGTTATCTGGTCACGATAGACTGGGCCCAAGCCATAAGTTCAGGAATGCCATGATGGAGCACAGGCTGGATACAAGACTGGGTTCAGCCCACAGAAAGGTCGCTTGCTGCCTGGGCGTCGAGATGTAATGTCCTTGTGTTGAGCTGCATGGGTCGGAATCTAGGAACTTCGATGTGGAGCTGCGATGTGAGCTCCGGCATTGAGATGCAGTGTAGGGTCGATGACTGTCAATGAATGTCTGCAATGCATGGCCCTGCATCATCATTGACTTGCGCTACGATACTCGATGCAGTGAATGAGTTATGTTGCGCTGGGCAGGTGTTGGGCTGTGTCCGCATCAAAGAAGCCACAGGGACATGTACTAGTGTCACGGTCACCAGGTTATCCTCAGGATCGGGTTGGAGCTTAAAGGGGTCCACCTCTCGACAGCCCCAAGTCCAGATAGAATAAATCCTCTCGGACTAGTGGGATGGTCAAGCGAGGGAAGGAAAGGGTGGGAACAGTGGGGAGGGAGACCTGAGAACAGACAAAGAGAGAAAACTGTTTTAATGCAAGTTCAATGGTCTAACTCTGCTACTCTGTAACTCAAGGCCATACAAGAGGGAATTTCACACTACCTGTAAAGAAAACAAGGATGGCGTTATACCAGGCGAGATGTGAGGGTGAGCACAGCGTACCAGCACGTTCCTATCCTAAATAAAGAACAGGTTCAGTTAACACCGTATAACACTGTGGACAAACAACCACACCCTTTGTTAGAACCTTGGTAAAGATAATCCTATTGGGAGGCCCATACCTTAATAAGGAATGTACTTGTCCCCACCAGACTATGACAGATCAGTCCTGGACACCCCTAACTGATCTCCCCTATAAATGAAAGAATAACACAGAAACCTGTGTTAACGGCATACAAGAATAAGCACTGCGTTCCTTGCTTGTCAAACAGCAACTTCAAAAGGTAACTTGCAGTTCTCCATCAACCCTCGATGAAGTAACGACTGGCTCCAGCTTTTAGGCAGCCACCAGCGTACACCAGCTTATGGAGGACAGTCTTAAGCTGCTGCCAACAAAAGCAATTTTAATACGCAATGCAGAAATACGAAATATTAAAGTGCTCCCGCTTTTGCTTCAAAGCGAGAGTATCAAGAGCTCCCGTTCTACGTGGCTCACAAGAACAGCAATAGCATTTCCTCCCACATGAGACTGTATGAAATAACGTGTATCTCCAACGGTAGAAACAGAGTAAACAGGCTCCAGAAGCCTCCGTAGCACGCTATGGCAAAAGGAACAAAGCCGGTGCGAGAACGCACCCTTACCCGACCGTACGTCCAGGTACTCCGGGTTTCACAGGATAATCGGTGTCTTCATGAAGGCGCCAGCGCCTGATAACCATTTCCGCTGACAGCACGTCTGACAGCATGCAACGTCAGCGCGTGCGTTGACAGTGCAGGCGGATGACTTAAATTGTAGTTTCTCGTTCCGTTGCAGCTCCGCGTCCGCTGTCATTGCGACACACGCTCTGTGTGCCCTGACAGTACATCCTCCGGAGAGCACTGACAGGAGCAGGGTCTATCTGGGAACCACCTATGAAAAGCCGTCACCATCTGGGGAGCATGTACTGAGGAGGCCGGTTCCCAGGAACCATATCCTTTCCAGGATACCAAGTACCACAGTCGGTTCCGGGTGATTTTAGAGTTCACAATACCCTTGACCTCATACTCCCAGTCTTGATCCACCCACAACGGAACAGGCCACTTCTTAACCGGGCAAAAGGAAGGCTTCAGGAGAGAGAAATGAAACACTGGATGTATACGACAGTGCGCTGTTAAACGGAACTTTACCGCCACTGGCCTCACCCGTTTGAGGACCCTGTAGGGACCAATGTACTTGGGATTTAGGAAACTGTGTATCTTGAATGATATGTTTCTCGTAGAGAGCCATACCAAGTCCCCCTTCTCGTCCTCAGGAGCGGGCCTCCGATGCCTATCTGCCTGCCGTTTGTACAGTTCTTTAGCGCGCTGGAGATGCTGTTGTGGTATCAAGCAGTGTTTGTCTGATGTGCACTAACCTCTGTTGTACTTCGGGGAGTTTAAGTGCACGACTGGGTGCTACAAAAGGAATAAAACAAGGGTGGAAACCGTAAGTATTGTAAAAAGGTGAGTGGTGTGTAGAGCTGTGAAAAGCATTATATTAGGCGACCTTGGCTATCCACAACCAGTCCACCCACGCTTCCATATTAGTGTCTACATAGCATCATAGGAATTGTTTAAGTGTCTGGTTCAACCGTTCCGTCTGACCATCAGTTTTCAGACAGAGTGGAAGAAATGTTCAACCTAGAACAAAAAACCTTCCAGAACTGCGCTGTAAATTGTGTGTCCCTGTCTGACACTCTAGTACGCGGAAGGCCATGTAACCTGACCACATGAACAAGTAGAAGGGTAGCTAACTGCCCTGCAGTAGGGAGTGGTTTGCAGGCAATAAAGTGTCCCATCTTGGTCAAGTAGTCCACAACCACCAAAATGACTGTATGGCCTTGATCCCGAGGTAACCCAACCATAAAGTCTACCGACCATTGCTCTCATGGGTTTTCCGAAGTATACAAGGGTTGCAGCAGACCTTGTGATTTGCGTTTATCTGTCTTCATTTGGGCACAGACATCACAACCCTTGACCCAAAGTATGATGTCCCTGCGGAGAGAGGGCCACCAGAATTGTCATAGTGTATGTTCAATAGTCTTTAGACCACCACAATGTCTTGAACACGGGAGGACATGACACCAGTGAAAGGCTTGTTGTCTCACTTCCTTAGTGGGTAATAGTACTTGCTTTCCTTTCATTGGAATGCCTTGTTGTATTCTCCATTCGGGATGATGTCTGAGCCAGTCTCTCCAAGTGGTGGTCTGCACTCCTCTCTTTACCTTCTGTAGGAAGTCGTTTGTATGAGTTACACAGATTACTTTATCAGGTGCGATGATTGCTCTTTCGGGATTTGTTGTACAGTCCGTTTGAGTTATTTGTCTGGTCAGGGCATCAGCTTTCTTGTTGTCTCTGCCGGGCCTAAATGTGATGACAAAGTGGTATTCAGCAAAGAACATCATCCACATTAGCTGACGAGGAGTAAGCTGCCTGGTGGATTTCATGAACTTCAGATTGCGGTGATCTGTGTAAACAGTTACCTTGTTTTTCACTCCTTTTATCCAGTGCCTCCACTCCAGAAAGGCGTCCTTGATGGCCAATAACTCCTTTTCGGCGATGGTGTAATTTCTCTCTTCACTGTTCAGCTTACGAGACATGAAGGCAACAGGATGTAACTGCCCTGTATATGGATGTCTTTGTGATAGGACAGCTCCTACAGCTACATCGGAGGCGTTGGCTTCCACAACGAATGGCATTTCGGGATCAACATGGGCCAAGATAGGAGCGGAGGAAAAGGCCGCCTTAAGTGCTTCAAAGGCAGTTTGAGCTTCTTCAGTCCACTGGAAGGAAATGTTCTCCCTTAACAAACATGAAACCGGGGCCACCAAGGTAGAAAAGTGATGAATAAAACGGCAAAAAAAATTGGTGAAGGCCAAAAAGCATTGTATGTCACGTACATTTTGTGGACTGGGCCACTCAGTAATGGCTGTCACCTTCCTCTCAGCCATGATTTGGCCTGCAGGGGTGAGCATGACTCCCAAGAACTCCACGGTGGTAACATGGAATTCGCATTTACTGATCTTACAAAAAAGGTGGTTCCTTTGCAAGGTTCGTAATACGATACTGACGTGTTCCTTATTCTCTTCTGTGTTTGCAGAAAAGACAAGGATGTTGTCTATGAAGACAACCACGAATCGATCCAGATACTCCCGGAGAATATCGTTAAGGAAAAACTGGAAGGCTGCAGGGGTGTTAAAAAGGCCGAAAGGTGTAATGAGATATTCAAAGAGCCCGTAACGAGTCTTGAAAGCGGTCTTCCACTCGTCCCCCTCTCGCATCCAGACCAAATGGTATGCTCCTCGGAGGTCAAGCTTCATGTAGATCGCAGCCCCCTTCACTTGTTCCAATAACACTGATACAAGGGGGAGAGGGTACTGGTTCTTCACAGTAATAGCATTCAATGCTCTAAAGTCTATGCAAGTTCGGAACTCTCCATTTGCCTTTGGTATAAAAAAAAGGGGGAAAGCAGCAGGTCACTTAGAGTGACGAATAAATCCCAAAGAAAGGTATTTATCGATGTATTGCCTTAGATGTAGGTTTTCAGGTTCAGTTAATGCATATATCGTGCTGCAAGGAACCACTGCACCCGGTATAAAATCAATCTGGCAGTCGTATATCCTGTGTTGGGGTAATTCCTCAGCCATGCTGTCACAAAACACGTCCGCATACTTCTGATAGAATTCGGGCAGTTCCACTTCTTTCTCCGCGGCCGAGGCGATATGGTGCCTCAACGCTAAAGCTTTGGACGGAACCGGAGGGGGATATATGCAGTAGGTGCTGAAGTACCCGGAGTCCATCTGTGGTAAATATTTAAATTACCTGTACTATTTTTTTATGCGGTAAAGTTTAGTAAGAATAACTCAGTCAAAATAAGAGGCAGAATCCGTGGTATTAGAGGTTCTGAAAAGGGCTTTATTCCTTACAAAGGAATTATAGTTCGAACCAGGCAATCATATTCCATCACCACGAAGGTTCAGGAAGGGATCAGCAATACATTATTGACAAGTAACAATATTTATATGAAAAGCATTGCATTAAGACAGATGCAGGAGGCGTAACAGCTGATAATACAGATAAGAATACACATACGTAATGAAAAATAGGCGTAATACAGGCGTATACTAGAAACGTCATTTAAAATGATGTCACAAGTGGGTGGATCCATAAGAGAATCCTGCAGTGTCAGCAGAAATATTTGGCAGAGATGCGCGCGCAGCCGCATGACGTGTGATTGACGTGCAACTAGAGGGTGAAGGGGAATTGACATTTAGCTCTACATATGGAGACAGAAGTCTGGGGTGTCAGGACAACCTAGTCCTAAATCATATCTAATATCTTGTGTTTAAGGAACTATATTATCTGGAAGGAAAGGTCTTCTCGGACAGATCCTATTCTATACTGACTGTTAGTGCGTGTACAAGCGTCTATGTGTCTACATGAGATGCGAGGGGGCAGGAATCTTCCATGGGCCTATGAATTACTTGCATAAAGACAGCGAGGCCGGGCCCTTTGCTCGGTAGCTAGAAGGATGTTTACCTAAACTACTAGACAGGAATGCATTGGATGAGGAGCGGAGCAGATAACTTGAAGGCTGAATACAGTTTTTGGCAGGCAACAGGCCGCGTCAGGCACCGTTAGCCGCGCAGGGAATAGGACAAAGTTCATGGACACGGATGCAGGTCCAGGCTGGAGCATTTCAGAGGCAGAAGCAGGAAAAAGGCTTGATGACAGAATTCAGGGCCTACTCGCCTGAACTGTAAAACGTAAAAAGTGAACCATATAAAGTCGGTGGCCAATCATACTTAGGAATGGACTATTTGACCCATTCATGGCGGATCTGAAAGAGGACATGTTGGCGTTGGACGCACATGTATTTGCGTCTTCATAGCTGGAACTGGAGGGAACATACATGTACTTGTAGCATGTACATGGAGTCGTTGGGGTCTAAGATAGGGGACATAACTGATCATAAAATTCATATTTCCTCATTCCCTCCTTGTCCCCTACGGACCCTTATGAAATATCCATTTTCATCAATCCATCAATCTGTTCATATAGCATCATTTGTTCTTCTTTCTTCTTCCGGGATCTCGAATGAAAATTTGAAGGCGGGATACACGATGTGGCACACAGACCACAAATCGCTGGCCCACATTGTAGACACAAGCAGCAACTGAATAGTATGAGAAAACCAATACCTAGGAAGGATAGGATCCTCCATCCCCAGGCTGACAACATGCTCCAGAGCCAACCGGACCAAGTCCAGGTGCCTGGGTTCTGATGTATCTGGCTTACGATTTTATGAAGTCGAGTTATGGCTTTATATACTGACGGCGCGTTTTCTGGTATGAAAACACAGCAACTTGATCCGATGACCCTACAAGCTCCGCCCCTATCGGCCAGAATGACGTCAAGGACAAGACGATTTTGAAGAACAACAATCCGCATCGCAGACTGCTCCTCTGTTAAGTTGCCTAAGGCGGAAGTAGTTTCATTCACTACTGCTTCAAGGGTTCTAGTTAATCTACGTATCAGCTTACTGTTAGTGACTGTACCTATGTAGGGAAAGAAACCTTTATTGAAATCTGTGTATTTCTCCCATGCTGTTTCAGTGTAATCGACAATCGGGAGATCTCTCTGCTGTCTATTGTGTACTAAATGGGTATTCCTATGATAATCAGGCGGGGCTAGGAAAACAGGTGGCAGAAGGAATGCAATGTAACAGGTACCATCCCAATCTAGGGGTAGGTGTATGTATGCGGTGTGACCACAGATGAAGTAGGAGTGACGAGAAGCTCTAAATGTAGATTTGCCTTTATCACTGAATTCTATTACAGTGGTACATTTACTATGGCCCATGTGTATTGAACCATTCTTTCTTACACATAATTCGCCTCTAACTGGAAATACTGACATAGCGGGCAAGATTGGTGTAGCTTCGGATTCAACATTCAGGATCATGAGATTAAGTGTAAAGTTACCTAATCCATATACTTCATTTTCTAGATCAGTCCCTGTTCTTTTAGGAAGTCCCTCCTTGTTAGGGTAGCAGACTTTAAGTAAAACTAGGTTCAGGTTTCCCCATACCCAGTTGTCTTGATAAACTACCGAATTTGAATCTAGGGAATTAATCAAACTAAACCATGCTCCACAGGAGCCATTGTGTGTGAATGGATACGGAAAGAGGGGCAGAACTCCTTTGTATTTCTGATAGGGAGGGAGTCGGCCACATATCCAACAATTTGTAGCATTGCTGGTCTGATGGGAATGATGTAACATACTAATGAATGTGTTGTTGCGCAGCGCAAGTCTATAGGACAACTCATGCGGGGGTAATTCGCTAAAAGAATGTTCGGCAGTAGCATTGAAAGCATGCTTGGAAATAGGGTAATACATGTGTAATAATATACTGGCAATGATAATCAGAAGACTTAGGAAAAACATAATCAATAATGTCACTATGCAGTGACCACGAAGTGATTTACAGTACGCCTGTTTCTTAAGCTGTTTCTGTCTATTTCTCTCTCTATTTCGGTCTAGAGGATACATGTCAGAAACAAATTCAACCGATTCACCTTGGAGAGGACTTAAACAATCGAATTGTCTGACTTGCTAGACCTTAGTTTCAGTTTATAGTTCTCCTTTCCAGTCTTTTCAACCAGGGGGAGTTTTGAGTCAGTCTGTGAGGGAATGTAGGGCTGAAAATTCAAGTCGGATGATAGTCCATGAAACTTTTTGATATGGCTCGAGTGCAACCACCCTTTACGTCCCTCAATCTTCACAGCTGTCCTTGTGGTCAATAAGACGAGTTTAGGTGACTGCCAGCGAGGCTCCAGCGGGTTCCTTCTGTCGAAATTCCTCACCAATACCAGGTCACCTGGAACCACTTCATGGGGCTTCACCTCAGTGTTATCGGGAAAAGCTGCAGCTACCTGTGAACGACAAGATTGTAGTGCAGACATCAAGGAAGCCAGGTAATCTGTCAGCATATTACAATCAACATCAGTTATTTTACGGGGTATAGGCGTCCCCCACATATTTGGTGGTCTACCGAAGATCACCTCATACGGGGATAGCCCTGTTCGAGAGTGTGCTACCATTCTCATGTAAAAGAGCGCAACTGGTAGAGCTACTATCCAGTCGACACCTTTTTCTCTACATACTTTGGACAGTCTAATTTTCAAAGTTTGATTATGCCGCTCCACGAGACCTGCTGCCTCGGGATGTCGGACACAGTGGAATTTCCATTGATAGCCTAACAAAAGTGAAACATGTTTCATTAGCTCGGATGAGAACGGTTGGCCATTATCTGAGTACACGACACGGGGCAAACCATACCGTGGGAAGAATTCTCGAACTAACTGTTTGGCAGTAGTCGGGGCAGTATAATCTGAGACGGGATACGCCTCTGTCCACCGGGAAAGAGCGCATACAACTACGAGGACATATTTGAATCCTCGACATCGTTCCATCTGGATATAATCCATCTGGAGGACTTCAAAAGGGTGATCGGGGGGTTGAAATCCACCCTGTTCTACAGGTACGCCTTTTCCTGGATTGAACTGACAACAAATCATACAGGTACGTACTTTCTGTTTAGCTGCTGCTCGCAAGTGTTTATTGAACCAAATGTGTTGAATACTGTCTAGCATAGCTTTCTCTCCTAGGTGCGCTGGACTATGTATTGTGTTAATGATAACTTGAACCATTGAGTCGGGGAGAAACCATATAGATTTTCCCTTCGTCATCCATCCTTGATCCGTTTGGATCCCTCCTAATTCAGTCCATCTCTTTATTTCTTCTGGTGTAGCATGTGTCTGTATATCAATTACATCAAGGGCGGGATCCTTAACTGTCATGCAGTGTGTTGGTGTCGGAACTATTGTCTTTGTCGTGTCAGTTGGATGAATCTGATTCTGAGCAGTCTGTTTAGCTGTTCTGTCAGCTAGGTCGTTACCTTGAGAAATAATGTCAGTCACTTTTGTATGGGCTTTACACTTCATAATCGATATTGCAGTCGGCAGATGTATTGCATCTAACAGAGCTTGAATAAGGGGGCCGTGCTGGATGTGGGCACCGTGAGAAGTTAAATAACTTCTCTCTCGCCAAAGCACGCCGAAGTCATGGACGACTCCGAATGCATAACGTGAATCTGTGTATATGTTGACTTTCTTATTTTTGGCTTGAATACAAGCGTGTGTCAGAGCGATGAGCTCTGCTGCTTGAGCTGACAAGGTATTGATACAATCCGTTTCAATAATTTCAGTATCTGTTGTGACTGCATAAGCGGCCACTAACTCTCCTGTACTTGTTCTCATGCATGAACCATCTACATATAATGTCAGGTCTGGATCTGATAATGGAATATCTGTCAAGTCTTGTCTGGGTTTGGTCGTAATAGTAATAACTTCAATACAATCATGTGCCAATGGGTCTGTTCCACTTAATGGCAAAAGTGTGGCAGGATTTAATGTACTACAACGTCGGATTTCTATGTGTGGCTGGAACAATGTTAATTCATAACCCGTCAGTCTGGCTATAGTCAAGTGTTGTGTTTGGGTCCGGTTCAAGAGAACCTCTACTGCGTGTGGTACTTGTACTGTCAATTGATGTCCTAACACTATGGCATCGCTTTGTCTGATTGCTAAAGCTGTTGCTGCGACTGATTTCAGGCACGCAGGAAGAGCTTGAGCTACGGGATCTAATGTACTAGAAAAATAAGCACATGGCTTGTGTGATCCTGCTTGTTCCTGCGTGAGTACTGACAAAGCAGTACCTTCACGTTCTGTGACAAAGAGTGTAAAACGTTTGCTGTAACATGGTGTTGCTAAAACAGGTGCTTGGCATAAAGCTTTCTTTAAGCTTTCAAAAGCTTGCATATGTTCCTGAGTCCAAGGGAGGACAGTCGATGTCGCTGCCTCCTGTGTTGTCAACTGAATGAGTGGTTTCGCTAGAAATGTATATTGAGGGATCCACTGCCTGCAGTACGAAGTGAGGCCTATGAATGCCCGCACCTCCTTTTGTGTCTTGGGTGGCGGCATGTTAACAATTAACTGGATACGGTCGGGTGTAAGCTGTCTTCCCCCCTTGGACAGCAAGTGCCCAAGGTACACAACTTGCTGGACACAGAATTGCAGCTTTGAAGGGGACACTTTGTGCCCCTTGTCTGCTAAAAAATGTAAAACCGTCAGTGATGCTTTTTCACATTCAGGTTCGCTTCGGGCGGTGATCAGCAGATCATCGACGTATTGAAGCAGGGCAGTGTTAGCTGGCATGTGGATACTGTCAAGTTCTCTTTTCAGTGCTTGGCTATAGATGCTGGGGCTTTCTGTGAATCCTTGAGGTGCGCGTGCGAATTTAAAACTTCGTCCATTTAAACTGAATCCGAACAAATATTGGCTTTCCGGATCGATTGGGACGCTAAAGAAAGCGTTCTTGAGATCAATTACAGTAAAGAACGTTGCTTCTGAATCTATGGCTGTTAGCAATGAAGAGATATCTGGGACCACGGGGTATTGTGGTACAATGCATTTATTTAATTCTCGCAGATCAATAACTAATCGATATACTGGTGGTGCTTTTGGATCAGTTCGTTTAAGAATCGGAATTATCGGAGAATTACATACATTGGAGTCGGTTTCCACAACCACTCCTTGTGCAATGAGCTCGTCAATGATTTGCAGCAAAGCCACAACAGCATCTGGGGGTAACTTGTATTGTCGTATTCGTGGTAGTACCACTCCTGTTTTGATTGTGACTCGATATGGTGTAATGTGCATACAACCTACATCAGTGGGGCCTTGTGCCCATAAACGTGCAGGTAGATTCTGTAACCGGTGATCCATGTCTCTAGACACGTAGTGACCTTTAAAGTCACGCAAAAATAGTCGTACTCCTTCCGGAGAACAACATATTACAGCTCCTAGAGCTTTCAATGTTTTTATACCTAACAAGTTTTCTGGACATGATTTCGTAAGCAATAGATCTGTAGTCCGTGTCAATGGACCCACTGTGAATGCAAGTGGTTGCGATACTTCGTTAATAGTGGGCTTTCCTGAAAAACCAAGGGAAATATTTTGTGAGCCTGAGAGGGGTACCCCTGGGACTTCGCTGTGACGGATAGTGGTTCTGCTTGCCCCTGTATCGAGTAGAAACTTTCTGTCTTTCCCTAATACCTGACTCTGTACATAAGGACCCTCTTGATCTACTGGAACCTCAATAAGGGGTAAGCCAACTTCCCTCTCTAGGCTATTTCATGTGTAGCGCTGATACTCTGGGTAGTCATTTTGTGCATACTGGTACATCTGTTGTGTCGTGTTTTGTGTTGCAGCAATAGGCTGTGGCTGTTGTTGTAGTTGTTGTTGTGGTTGTGGTGCGGTCTGTTGTACAGCTGGCATAGGCTGTATATTCTGAGGTACTTGTTGTTGGATCTGATCCTGTCTAGGCGGACGTGGTCTCTCTTTCGTTATACCCGTAGAGATATTATGTTTCAGAACTGCGCAATCGTGTATATAATGACCTGGCTGTTTACAATAGTTGCATGTCCCTCTTACAGGACCTACTGAATCATTGGACTGTGTCGTACCCTTTTTATGACCGTCAGCTGGAACTGACTGAGCAACAAGCATTTTCATTTTCGTGTCTTTCATACGTCTTTGTTCATGTTCTTGTTCTTCTCTAATTCTATTGTGATGATATTGTAACATTTGTAACATCTGTGACGGTGTGTTACCTTGCCAAGTACTCTCGAATTTTAATACTCTACTCTTAACTTGGGGCAGAGAATTTTCAACTAATTTTGTCACAAACAGATGTGGATATGACTCACTACTTGCTTTTATGCCACTATTAATACCAAAACATTTTTCAAATCGGGAATAGAAATCACTAGTGTCTTCATCTTGTTTTTGTTTACAGGCTGAGATTGCACCCCAGTCTTCCTTTTTCGTAGTTAATAAACGTGGTAGTACCTGCACTAATAATCCTGGTAATGCTGTAGTCCTTTCCCCAAGCCCTGAACCTGCAGCTCGGGCCTTTTCTTCGTTTTCTAATGCTGTCCAATCTATCTTTTGGTCTCCCACCTCCCATTCCTTTTCTTTGAGTTTCTCGTAAATACCGGCGGGTAATAGGACTTTTAATATTTTCATAATGTCCGGGTAAGTATACTCTCCCATGAGTAACATGTCTTTTATCTCACGGTGGAAACCTGCTGGGTCTTTGTCATGGCTAGGTACTACTTTCTTCATCTCTAATAATTCAATTTTAGTTATGGGCGCGTACACAAACACGCGTTTAAAAATATTGTCCTCACCTCTGATTGGGTGCACTTCGCGTAAGGGATTCTGTCTGTCTATGTGATACGTTTTTCTTTCCTTGGGGGGAACTGAAACATGTTCTGGGCATATGAAGACAATGTACTGGTGTCGATATTCCAGAATTTCTTTAATTAAATCAGTACCTGAACCTCTCCATTTGTTCGTGAGTAATTCTATCAATATATCAGGTAGGGGACCAGGATCGGAGTATTGGCTTCTATATAATATAACGAGGTGTTGTATCATGTATATACCAGCTAAACGCTGTTCGTCTGGGGTAAGATTCAAAAACGTGTGTGCCAACGCATCATCACTGTATTTTTCAGAACTGTCAGCCCATTGTACTGCTGACCTGGCTAATTCTTGTTCATCCATAGAATCGAGCATATGATACCCCCTTCGGTCTCGGAGTAATTTATCAGCAGCCTGGAATAAGTGTTCAGGGGACTTCGTGTTTACCATAGGGATTTGAAAATGTCTGTTACATTCTGGACGTATCGGACGTATCGGGTCATTAAAGTATCTAGTATTGTTACAAGGTCTTCCCCTACCTACATAGGCTATCGTTTCTAATTGTCCGGTGGGCATTTCTGATTCTTCCTCCTCCTCTCCCTCTGATTCAGTTTTGTCTGCCTCCAATCTGGCTTTATGTATTCGTTCTACTTCTTTGCGGATCTTTCGGCACATAGCTACTATACATGTCTGTTTATCATGTTTTCCCTCTGATATATTCTGACCCCATCGGGTAAGTACTTGCATTTCATCCTGGTCTACCTCGGACCTATCTCTGTCTCTGATCAAGCAGTTTATGAAGAAACGTAACAGTTGTCTCTGTATATCCGCTTTCTGGTATTCCATGGCTTCGTCAATACTTTCAGGGCCTTGCCCTGTTTGGACAAAGCGATATATATTGTCTAGATGATTAATCATTCCTGGTAGTGTCGTTAAATATAGTGAAGCTCGTCGTATACGTAGTGATGATAGCAGCATTCTATAATTTTTACCGGGCACTGGATCATATCTACAATCGATAAGATGTTCTTTAAACGTGTCGGACGTTGCTATTTGGGGTGTACGTTGGTTTGCTAAATCTCTAAGAGACGATTTACTTCGTGACGGTGGCGTAGCAAAAACTGCTGTCGCACCTTCTGAGGTGCTAGGCACGAAAGGATTTGTGGGATGTAAGGTAGAAACTGTGGATGCAGGAAAAGCGGTGGAAACAGATGGACCTGTGGGATTGTGCGGAGGAGTTTGTGGTTGCGGAGTTGGGGGCGGATGTTCTCGGCGTTGAGCACCATCGACAGGTGGCGTGTGTGGTGGAACATTAACATATTCCGGAGCTACATCGTCTAAATAGGAGGAAAGGAAAATATCTTTTGCGGTCTTGGGATGTGCTTTAATCGGGAGTAATGGGGGTGGCAAATCTTTCGGTATTTCCGGGGTGGCCTTAGGTAAACCTTCGGCTAAAAGAGGATACATACCATTCATAAGAGCATTTCGTTGTCTGTCTACTTGTTCTGTTTTTACTCGGATACCTTCCTCAACTAATACGTTTTCTCGGGCTCTATTTGAGTTCTCCCTACTTTTCTCTTCCAGTCTGAGCGTTTTCTCTGTGCGCCTATGCGATTCTTTACGCCATAACTCAATGGCATCTTTCTGTGACTGTCTGGCTTTCTTTTTCCACAATTCTTCTTCTACTCTCATGATGCAATCTGCATCCCATGTCCCAGCTGCGGGCCACCTCTGACTTTCTGCTAGATCCTTGGTGTAGTCCACCCATAAATCAAGATATAATACGGCATCTAGGCCATGTTTATGATACATAAAATACCCTGGAGTGTCCCTAGGTGGAATGGGAACAGCTTCTTCGAGTACTCCTTTTCTAGTTTTGATCTGTCTTAATTTTGATAAGAACGGCATCTTTAAACCTTCCTACTTGATTCTTACTTGAACCGAACTTGAACACAATTAATACAATAAACACAATAATGAACACTCATTCATACCACAATTTTTGAACACAGTAAAACATTTAACATTTAACATTTAACTTTTAACGAACAATGATAATTAGAAGAAAACTAGTTACTGACATAATACTAATACTAGATAATATTGAATTATATACATGAACATACTGGATATACTGCTAAACAGTACAGATACACTGCTAAAACAGTGCAGACCGGATCTGTGTACCCAAACCCGTCAGGACCGGCACAAATTAATGTGCACGTCTAACTGCCTCCCCAGCAACGGTACTCACCGGGTAGCACGGAACGGAAGGCCTCGGAACTGAACTGAACTGGACCGGACTGGACTCGACTCGACTCGGGACTTCGGAACCTGGTGGGCCTCTGTATACCTCGGATCTTGCTCTCTCAGCTAGGCTCTGGTCGGGATACTTCGCACTTCTCACCGCCTCGTCTGGGTGTTGATCGCAGCCTCAGTCACCCCCGCTTGGCCGGAGGGAGATACAGGAAATCCTGCGGGTACGCGTTGTTGTCCGTCCGGCTGTGGCAGGAGACCGGGCCTGCAACGCACCTCCGGCGCGTGAGATGAGAAAGTGTCCCTGTTCGGGCGCCAATTTATGTGGTAAATATTTAAATTACCTGTACTATTTTTTTATGCGGTAAAGTTTAGTAAGAATAACTCAGTCAAAATAAGAGGCAGAATCCGTGGTATTAGAGGTTCTGAAAAGGGCTTTATTCCTTACAAAGGAATTATAGTTCGAACCAGGCAATCATATTCCATCACCACGAAGGTTCAGGAAGGGATCAGCAATACATTATTGACAAGTAACAATATTTATATGAAAAGCATTGCATTAAGACAGATGCAGGAGGCGTAACAGCTGATAATACAGATAAGAATACACATACGTAATGAAAAATAGGCGTAATACAGGCGTATACTAGAAACGTCATTTAAAATGATGTCACAAGTGGGTGGATCCATAAGAGAATCCTGCAGTGTCAGCAGAAATATTTGGCAGAGATGCGCGCGCAGCCGCATGACGTGTGATTGACGTGCAACTAGAGGGTGAAGGGGAATTGACATTTAGCTCTACATATGGAGACAGAAGTCTGGGGTGTCAGGACAACCTAGTCCTAAATCATATCTAATATCTTGTGTTTAAGGAACTATATTATCTGGAAGGAAAGGTCTTCTCGGACAGATCCTATTCTATACTGACTGTTAGTGCGTGTACAAGCGTCTATGTGTCTACATGAGATGCGAGGGGGCAGGAATCTTCCATGGGCCTATGAATTACTTGCATAAAGACAGCGAGGCCGGGCCCTTTGCTCGGTAGCTAGAAGGATGTTTACCTAAACTACTAGACAGGAATGCATTGGATGAGGAGCGGAGCAGATAACTTGAAGGCTGAATACAGTTTTTGGCAGGCAACAGGCCGCGTCAGGCACCGTTAGCCGCGCAGGGAGTAGGACAAAGTTCATGGACACGGATGCAGGTCCAGGCTGGAGCATTTCAGAGGCAGAAGCAGTAAAAAGGCTTGATGACAGAATTCAGGGCCTACTTGCCTGAACTGTAAAACGTGAAAAGTGAACCATATAAAGTCGGTGGCCAATCATACTTAGGAATGGACTATCTGACCCATTCATGGCGGATCTGAAAGAGGACATGTTGGCGTTGGACGCACATGTATTTGCGTCTTCATAGCTGGAACTGGAGGGAACATACATGTACTTGTAGCATGTACATGGAGTCGTTGGGGTCTAAGATAGGGGACATAACTGATCATAAAATTCATATTTCCTCACATCTTCAGTGTCAAATTAGACCAATCGACTGTTGGATCATGCATCTGGAGCCAGGGTAACCCCAAAATCACCCAGTATTTGGGAGCTTGAATGATGTTGAATGTAATTAACTCACGGTGGTCATCCTTGTACCATACCTCGTACTCCCTAGTATTAAACTGAATTGGAACGGATTCCAAGAGTTTGCCATCTATCGCAAACACACTTTCCGGGGTCCTCTTCGTAACCAATTCCACGCATAGTCTGAGGGCTTCCTTTTCATCCATGAAGCAGCCAGCAGCCCCAGAATCCACCATAACTTGGATATGTTTCTTTTCTTGATCCACAACAATATCCATGTTGATGAAGAAGTGTTCTGGGCTAGTAATGGTATCGTTCTTCTCCGAAGGGATTTCACTAATGCTCAAGGATTCCCCTTCCTTACACCTCAAGCAATTCAGTTTTCCAACAACTTGTCTGCTGTCACTGCGGCCACTTGTCCAAACTTGGGACGACTGGTTCTAGGTTTAACAGGGCCCTCTCGGAGGTAATGCCCTTTCTTCCCGCAGTATAAGCATAATCTCTGTTTCCACCAGTATTCCCGTTCATTGGGCATGAGAGAGGCCTGGATCACCCCTATCTCCATGGGTTCAAAAGGAGGTGATCCGTGCTCGGAGGTCTTCGGCTGCTCAAAGCGCTGAGCAAACTCACCATGGCAGCCTTCAGCTTGCTTTCACGCGCCTGATGCAGCATGCCGGATGCTTGAAAAACAGAACAGCATGATGAAGTACACAGAGTGTGAGGCAGAGGTGATTTGTATCAAGGATGCTCCTGCTGTTACCCGCCACGCTGCCTACCTGCTCCCTGTGAGGTCGCCCACACCAGCATACTACAGCGTCTCCCTGCCGCCGCCGTAGCTTCCATCAACACGGCCGCTGTGTGCAGGGAGACTACCGCTCCCAGCAACCTTTGCGGGTGGAACCCGCCCACGCAAACAGAGCGCGCTGAAGGCGCATAAAGCCAGTGAGAGCCCCCGCGACGCGGGATCGCGCGCGGGCCGGCGCCGGGCTAAGCCCGGGCAAAGGGCGGGCCCTCTGAGGCCCTCAGAGATCAACAGTGGTCGGGCGGGCCACACATCTAAGCTGCCTACACAGGGATTATCAGGTGAGAGAAACGAAAAAATGCCTATCAGTGGGAAGTGCCCTGTAAATCAAACCAGCAAATCAATAATGGCACATCCCACCATTCCTTCATCGTTAGAAAGCATGCTGGATAATGCCTTTAATATGGTCGCTAATGAAATCGCGAGCACTGAGAGACGGATGTCATTGGGCCTTTTACGTACACACCCGGAGCCCGGGGACTCAAGTACAGAACACACCCTACCCCTATCTCCAACTGTGTTAGTTACCAAGCCCAACACGTGTCATCCACCTACTATTACCCCCGAGGAGGAGGGCGACACTATCATCCTTGATTCTCAGCTTGACGTTACTGAATATGTCCCTATTTCCCAGGTACCTTCAAAAACCAAACCACTGGAGGGACAAGGAAAAAAGGGCCTATTAAACAGTCAACTAATAGAAGGAAACCAACCACAAGCAACAAGGATCAGCCCACACCACAGAGCATGTGGACTAGAGGGAAACAAAAAACAACAGAGGGTAGTAATGCCAGGACTGAACTCGCACACTTGGCCGAAGGATTGTTGAATACTACCCCCCCCAGAGACGGTATAAATTGTATTTGCACACAGACTGATCCAGTGAGTGAAAGTTCCACACTCAATAAGCCAAATGCTAATTTTATGGAAACCATTGTGGACACCATTTTTAAACAGCTAGAATCTCAAATGATCAAACAGTTTAATAATGTTTTTAAAAGACTAGATCGTATTGAAACTATGATCAAAAACGAAGATGCAAAAAGGAAGGGGGCTATTAGCCTTGACTTAACAAGGGGTAAGCGCTTCATTAAAGATCTAGAAGCTGCAAATAGGGGCACTCTGATTGAAAAACAAAATGCTCCCAATAAAACGACCACCCCTAGCATCATCATACCCAGAGGTGTTAACAAAGCTACAGAATCAACACCATATACTAGTCAGGTCAGTAATATGACAAATGATGCTTCCACTTTGTCATCTTCAGGGAGGAAGGTAAAACCAATACGCCACATTAGTCAGGCTAGTAATATGCCAAACGATGCCCCAACCCTGTTATCCACTGGGGGGAAGGCTTCTGCTCCCATCGGATTAGATAAGGGCCATACACTTACCATTAGGGGTGGGCGGAATTTGCGTAATCGCGTTACGCAAATCTCCGCGAAACGGTAAAAAATCTCCGCGAACACGCAGAAATTCCGCGAACACGCGGAATTGCTTGTTCGCGATACTTTTTCCTGTTCGCGATCGCTGTTTGCGTGCTCGGGGTGAAATATCTCGCGAACACGCATATTGAGAACGCGAACAAGCAAAAAATTTCGCGAAGTCGCGGAACGCAGATTTTTGGGTAATTTCGCGTTCTCCGCGGAACGCGAAATTACGCAAATTCCGCACATTCCGCGAACGGAACGGAATTTACCGCCCAGGCCTACTTACCATTAGGCCAACAACGCATTCTGGGCCTGTCCTTCATCTGCCCCCCGACGCCTGCCCCTATGTAATAATTTTGGCAGGCGTACCACAGCTAAGAGAGGGGCAGAGCGAGTCATGGATGCAATTAAACAACAAATGCACAGACTGGCTATGTAAACACAAAGGAGTAGGCCCCAATATCATGAGAGAAATTATAACCACTAGACGGGTGAGTTGGGTCGGGCCATCACCCAAGAATATTGAAGGGGACTGTATTGTCATCAACTTTAGAAACCCTTCTATAGTTAAATATATCCTTGGCAGTACTAACATGCGCTTTTCCCTTCCGAGCGACATAACTTCTCTGCAACTGGGCTATTTTTATAGACCGCATCATAGATTACTTAGCCCTTCTTCATTACCTCTTCCCTTACACAATAGATATAGTGCTTTGTCTGACTGGACTGACCATCAACTATTTCCTTTGACCCACTGGGTAGAAATCAATCTAATATACTTGACCCAGTAGGGGATCTTTTCCTTGGATCCAACTAAAATGACTGCTAATGCACCTAAGGCGGCCACGGACAGGTGTTATGTCTCCCCCTCGGTAATATCTACCAATAACTTGACAATCCTGAGCTGGAATATAGCAGGTTTAAATACTAAAGTAACAAATGGGGATTGGGCGGACTGGGTCTCTAAAATTGATATCCTGATGTTTCAGGAAACCTGGTGTACCACTCCTTTGTTTTTTGATGGATACCGCTGTTTTAACCAAACCGCACTAATTCCTGCGTTAGGCAGACCAAGTGGGGGACTATCCACATGGGTTAAATTAGGCGCAGATATCAAAATTGAACCATTGGCAACACACGACAGGAATTTCCAGGCTTTGCTCTACATCAGTAGCATTAGAATATGTTTAATAAATTTTTACAACAATGATTTTAAAACACATCCCAATATGAATTTTATAAGGTTGTTTAATTTTATCGACGATATTTTAGAGGGACAAAAATTTGGGAAACTTGACGGGATATGTGTAGGAGGAGATTTTAATGCACACATTCACCGACAAACCCCTCCTTGTAAAAGAGGCAAAGAATTATCTAACCATCTGGCCACAAGGGACTTAATTAATGTTATGGAAAAAGCCAACATTATGGAAAATAAATGTCCCGCGGTCACCTATGTCGGGCATGGGAGTGCATCCACAATTGATTATGTATTTGTGACCTCCGCACTTGTGGACCTTTTATTAGAGGCCAAAGTAGTTAGGTCTGTACATAGTGACCATCACCCGATTCTATCCATTCTGAAACTTCCCCTTAAGAGGGTGAACCGGATAGAAATTGGGGCAAAAAACCTAGTTGCATCCACAGACAAACTTAGGGTGGTCTGGAAGGGGATTGACAATAAGGGGGTGTTAGCCCGAGTTATCAAATCTGAACCAAGATTAGTTCTTACTTGTTTATCTTTTGAAGGCCCAGATCATGCGATCATTGAAGCATTCACGGAGCTGTGTAGGACCATAAAAAAGGAGATATCTAAGCCAGTTAAAATCAACTTTGATACTAACCCTAGATGGTTCGATAACTCCTGTTCTAGAGCAAACAGAGATTTGAGAGCTGCCCTAAAAGTCGATCCACCCAACCAAATATTGGTGAGGTCCCTGAGGATCAGTTATAAACGTACTTTAAAAAGACGATCTGAAGAGCTACTAAAAACTCATTGGGAATCACTCGTACGTACTGCAGCAACTAGGGATGCTGCTGGGTTTTGGAAAGAGGTTAAAAACCTGAAAACGTTTGGCTCCAATATTACCCCCACAAATTGTAGTATAACAGGGGACGTATGGGTGAAGCACTTCACTAACATTTATCTGTCATCGACCCCTCCCACCGAAAATCGTCAACCTTTTAAGCTTCCACATATTTTAATAACAGAAGTGGAGGACGCAATTTCTCAGAGCGCAGGAAATAAGGCGCCCGGGCCTGATGGAGTATCCATCGATTTAATAAAATCAGAGCCCGACCTATGGTCCCCATTACTGTGCAATGTTTTTAATAACTTGTCCATTACCTCATTGCCTGAGACCTGGTCAAATAGCACAATCGTCCCTATTTTCAAAAAAGGTGACAGACTCGACCCTGGCTGTTATCGCCCAATATCACTGATTGATAATACATTGAAGATTTTGGGCAGGGTCATTTTTAATAAGATCAGCACCTGGGCCGAGGAAAACAAAATTTTACACCCTTGCCAGCTAGGCTTTAGAAATAACGTAGGGACGGTTGAGCAGTGCTTGAACCTAAACCTAGTTTTAGATAAACATATCAGAGCCAAAAAATCCCCACTTTATCTAGGTTTTATGGATTTAAGCTCTGCTTTCGACTTTGTCAACCGATCTCGCCTATGGACTGCCTTGCTGAGCTATGGTTTAGACGAATCTCTGGTCCAATTTCTGGCTTATCTACACAGAGACTTAAAGGCCCGTGTTCGCATCAATAACGATGGTGAGGTTTCGGACGAGATTTTAATTGGTAGGGGCGTTAGACAGGGTTGCGTCCTGGCTCCCCTACTTTTTATTTTATATATAAATGAATTAAGTTCATCAATAGATAAACTAACCACTGATGTTCCGCTCGTCAATGGCAATCCTTTACCCGTACTTCTTTATGCCGACGATGCGGTACTCATAGGCCGTACACCTAATGCACTTCGCACTTTAATTACAGGCTTTGTTTCTTTTATGGCCGACCTGGACTTATGTACAAATTTTAAAAAATCTTATATAATGTCCTGCGGGCCAAAGAAACATAAAATCCGACATATAATGGCAGGGAATAATATCCTAGACAGCACTTGCACTTTCCCTTATTTGGGCCTGTTGTTTTCTGACTTTGGATCCTGGCAACCACATGTTGCCAGAGGGAGGAACAAATTGGGTAAAGCTATTAATTCCTTAATTACTTTACGCCAACCAAGGCACGCTGAGGTCACCTTATCTTTACTACAAATCTATAAAACCCAGTGCGTCCCTACAGGAACGTATGGCGCCGAGGTGTGGGGTCACTCGAGCTGCACCAATCTTCAGGTAGAAGAAAATAAGTTCTGTAGGAAGGTACTGGGGGGAGTCTTCTCGGCTCCATCATACGTATGCCATAGAGAATTGAACCTCCCCTATATAGAGGATTTTATAAAATCAAGACCCGCTCTATTCTGGTTAAAAATTTGGCGTAACCAAGCTGCCTCATTGACCCGCGATATAATTTCAGATTGTTTAAAATGTGAGCGGGTAAATTGCATTCCTTGGCTTAAAGCGGTACAGGCGAGCCTAGTAAGCGTTGAAATGGGGCATCTTTTCTCAGCACCTGATACAATAAATTCATCACACAAGCTTATAGTGAAAAGGGCCTTATTCGATCTATATCGAATAAATAGAGAAAATATTGAATTTAGAAAGCCAGCCATCCTTGGGTACCTACACATACAAGAACATTGTATTAGGCCATCAATCAAACCCCAAGGTTATTTGTGTAAGGTATTGGGCAGATGGGACAGGAGTCTGTTGTTTAGATTTAGGGATGGGAGCGTGGTAAATTTACTTTGTTTCCCCCTAGGTTATTCCCATAACTTAAAAGACTTACCCTGTCCATGTAACCAAGGTGGCAAGCAAAGTTTGATGCACTTTACACTGTTTTGTGGCTTTTACGAAAAATATACTAAATATTTTTCATCCCTTATTTTAAAGCCAATGCCCTGACAGATTTCAAAGAGGCCTTTAGAACCTTGCGGACACTAAGCAATGAGGATGTAATTTATAGAGTCAGTCATTTTCTTCGAACTGCTGTCCGCTCCCGTGCCTCAATGAACATGATTTGAATTATGTCTATTATTTTAGATTTCTGTATAACGGCTTGTATATTATTGTATGTTGCATTTCTGCACTTTAGGCGTACGACAATACGTGTTGAACATATATTTTAACTTTTTAAATTATTCATTGGGATGATCTTTTTATGGATTTTAAAGATGTATTTATTGAGCTTCTGATGTGAACAAACTGGACCTGGCCTGTTAGTCTTAGAAGTATTGCTTGCACATCTATACTTTGACTTTGCACTTTGTATGAGAATATATGGAATAACTTTTATGTACTTTTATGGATGTTTCTAACATATCCGAATAAAGATCATTTGATTGATTGATTGACTTGTTCTCTTCTTCTGTGGTTGCCTTTGTGTTCCTTCAAGCGATGATCCAGACGCAAAGTTAGTTCAATCAGCATGGGATAGGTTTTGGGTTGAGGATCCACTTGCGCTATAACTTCTTTCAGGTCATCCCGAAGCCCTTGATAGAATATTGCTGCTTGTTTTGACTCCCAAAAAATCATCAAAAAAGTCTAATGGGGTATACCCAAATAACCCTCCCACGCCTGGGTGAGGAACATCTAGTAGATATAAAGAAACTTGGCTAAGAGGGATCAATCTCTTGTTTATTTTTACTCAAGAAACAATCAATTTTCTCGGTAATTACTTATTTCTTATAAGAAAGTGTATTCATCATTATTTATCAGGGACGAATATCTCTTGGTAGACATCAGAACACTTCAACACATATATACAAATTTAACAGACATGAAAACAAAACAAAACACCTCTATCTACAATTTCATTAGATCATATAAATACACATACACTTTATGTACACAGCAAATTATCAAATGTCAATTCCCCTAATCGTGATTCCAAATCGATGTATACTTGTTATTTACAGTAATACATTTGGAGGTAATCCTTTTTGGCATCCGAGGTTTTACTCCTCTCCTATTGTTTTATGTGTCTGCCAAACAAAATAATTCTTGGATCAACACAATCAGTGGATTCCTCCTACGTCAGTATGTCGACGCGTTCGCGTTTCAGCCTCCAAATATTTGGCCTCTTCAGGACGGGGATAACAGACTATCTACAGAATAATGTAATAAAATAAAAATAAATTAATAACAACAACTATTTATCTCAGGCTATCCCAGATTAGCCCATGCAGTGTTCGGAATGACCACGCGTGAAAGACTCCGCGGAAACACGGAAAATCAACCTTAATCCCAATCAAATATTTCAAATATTTTATTTCAAACCAGGAAGGGTGGCAACCGCAGGAATTCTAAAGAGGGAAGTGAAGGAATGATAAGCTCTCAAGTGGTGGTGATTAATACCGATAGTGCGAAAGACCCACCACCACTGGGTTGGATTCTGCCAGTTTGCCTTGTACCTGGTTCAGGTCCAGGCGGGTATCGCATAAGCAGTTACGCAAATACAGAGTCTCCTCAGCGTCTAGAATGTCTACTGCCTGGTTCTAGTCCGGGCAGGTCTCTCATGTGGAGTTACGCAAATTCAGTGTCTTTTCCACATCTAGAATGAAGCATACAATTATAACCACTAGAGTTCGAAGTTCCGATAAGGACATGGAAGAGAGTCGTCTACCCTCATAGCAAGCCTAGGGGAGGGTGAATCAAAATTACCTGGTCCATTGCCTCGGCATGTGGACGTCACCGTACGTCTGGTTCAAACCACTAAGGGGTCGCTTTAGATTCTTCCAATCGTTCCCCACAAACTCATCCACTGGAGAAAACAACAAAGACAGATCTAATTTCACTGTGTAATCCAATGCTCTCAATAATGGTACACCAACAAGTTCTACTCGCGCCCTAACATGTAGGTACAGCGCACTCATATCGAGTCGTCTTAATAGATAAATAAACTCAAAACGATGTCGCACTTGCGGTATATAACAGTGACTACAAACTGTTCCCGCAGATTATACTACACTTGTGCTAACAGGCCTCGTAGGCACGTTACCAGAAGGTACAAATCATAAACACTTACATGATAAGGAAGGTAACGAGCACGCCTATTACTCCGCCGCTTCTGTTCCACCGAAGAAAACCGCGCGGACGACCGCAATGGTAGCTTGTTTATTAGCGTGTGCGAACGTAAACGCGCCAAGAGCAGCGTGAAGGACGTCACATTGTGCGAAAGGGAGAAAGGACTATTCTCCACCCAGTAGGATACACGTCCAGTCTACCATATTCTACTTCAACGTGCTCTGATCAATTTCAAGTGGCCTGGGGGATACAGTGTTACGTGGAATGGAGAAGAAAATACAAAAATCCATTGTGTATGAATCAACATACCTAACATGACAAGAGAAGACTTGTTAAAACGCTGAGGGCTAAAATAATAATACAAGTGGAAGCCCTCTATTGCAACCTGTTATAAGTGCCCACCTAACCGTGCTCAGAGTATTTTATACAAAAAAGGGGTCACTCCCGCATCGGTCATCTACATCCATGTAGCTAAATGGCATAAACATCTCACTGAGAACGGGGAGGGTACGTGGAAGCAACCCACTCCCATTCCACCCTTAGATCATTCCGGGTCACTGCATGAGCCAACCGGCTGGCTTACATTCTCACCGTGTTTCGTATTCACTAACACGTCATTTTCTTGCTGTTCAAACCAAATTAGCATCTTCCTACATCACACATGCCCTGCTTCACTAACTAAATATCTTAGATCAAGGCCCATAGTTCATCTCTCTCGTTAAGGCCCTCTATCACAGTATGGTATCTTTCAATGAGGCGGGCTTCTATTCGGTTCAGTTTCATCTCTAATTCTCCCTTGCTGTTTGCCTTAACTACAGCTAAAACATTCCATTCAATATCGTTCTCATTATGACCTGCTTCGACGTAGTGCTGTACCAAAGGTGCTCCCTGTGTTCTACACCTAATACGTGATTTATGTTGTAAAATTCGCGATTTTACCATCTGTGTCGTCTGCCCGATGTACATTTTCCCACACGGGCAAGTCACCGCATATACCACATTTTTGGTATTGCAGTTGGAAAATGTTTGCATCACGTGCTCTTTGTCGTTAATCTGCAGAGTTTTGGTGTCAGTCGTATTTGCACAGGCCACGCAGTTATTACAGCGATAGTGGCCTGTTACAGCAGGTAAACCCAATAGAGATCTAGTGTCATTTTTCTGCATTGGCTCCCTCATGGCTCTCACAAGATATTGCCGCAAGTTTTTGCCTTTCTTAAAGGCGAAGAGTGGTTTGGGTATATTGAACTGTTCGATCAGCCTCCAATTTCTCTGAATGATTTTTTTAACTTTATTGGCTTTGGGATTAAATGTGAGTACACAAGTCATGCATTCCTTCTTTTTGGTTTTTTTTGGTGTTAGTAAGTTTTCCCTCGGTGTGAACCAAGCCCTTTTTAAAGCAGCTCGTACTAATTTTTTAGGGTATCCTCTCGCGCATAATTTGTCCTGTAATTTATTCGCATTCTCAAAGTAGTCATTCTTATTAGTGCAATTTCGTCTCATTCTAAGAAACTGACCATAGGGCAGGTTTTCTTTCAAGCTTCTAGGATGACCAGATGAAAATTCTAATAGGGTGTTTCTATCTGTAGGTTTCGTATACAGACTAACTTCCAGGCCTCCTTCGTTGTCCCAGATCCATACATCCAAGAAACTAATCCTCGTATTGTTGACATCTTTCGTGAAATTTAAATCTGGTGTACGATCGTTCAGCCAATTATGGAAACAATCCAATTCTTCTGAGTTCCCACTCCAAATGAGAAAAATGTCGTCAATGAAACGAACCCATTTGTTGATATTGTTGAAGAAAGGAGTAGTTTCATTGAAGACATATCGTTTCTCGAATTGGTCCATCACAAGGTTCGCTATTTCGGGCGCGAAACAGCAACCCCTATCTCCATGGGTTCAAAAGGAGGTGATCCGTGCTCGGAGGTCTTCGGCTGCTCAAAGCGCTGAGATACTTGTTCTCTTCTTCTGTGGTTGCCTTTGTGTTCCTTCAAGCGATGATCCAGATGCAAAGTTAGTTCAATCAGCACGGGATAGGTTTTGGGTTGAGGATCCACTTGCGCTATAACTTCTTTCAGGTCATCCCGAAGCCCTTGATAGAATATTGCTGCTTGTTTTGACTCCGGCCAATCCGTCTCTGCCACTAATCTTCGGAAGGAGTTCAGGTATACCAACAGATCCTTTCTGCCTTGCTTCAATTCAAGTAACTCCTTATCCGCCGAAAAAGTTTTAGCCCTGCGGTCAAATTTCTTTTTTAACTCCTCCTTGAAGGAGTCCCAGTCATGGAGGAGGGGGTCGTCTCGTCTGACTATAGGGACTGCCCACCGTGCCGCATCCCCTGCTAGGTATGAGATCAGGAAGGCGGCTCGTGCTTGGTTAGTTGAAAACATCTTGGGTTTGCAATGGAAATGAAGCATTACTTGGGTCAGGAACACCTGCACTTTATGCATATCCCCATAATACCTTTCAGGAGGGGTCAACGGGATCTGAGAGGGCACTTCCACTACCACTGCACTAGCTTAAGGAAGGAAAGAGCCCCTTGCATCGAAAGGATTCCTCTGCATGCGCTCTACCCTCGCCTGTAAAGCGGCGGTCTCATTACATGAGGTCGCCAGCTCTGACTGCACCAACACTAGTGCGGCTAGGACGTCTTCAAGAGTCGCCATCTCGAGTTCCACCCGATCGGGAGGATGAAGAAACGTGAGCCGATTATTCTGTCACGGTCACCAGGTTATCCTCAGGATCAGGTTGGAGCTTAAAGGTGTCCACCTCTCGACAGACCCAAGTCCGGATAGAATAAATCCTCTCGGACGAGTGGGATGGTCAAGCGAGGGAAGGAAAGGTTAGGAACAGCGGGGAGGGATACCTGAGAACAGACAAAGAGAGAAAACAGTTTTAATGCAAGTTCAATGGTCTAATTCTGCTAATCTGTAACTCAAGGCCATACAAGAGGGAATTTCACACTACCTGTAAAGAAAACAAGGAAGGCCTTA
Organism: Triturus cristatus; assembly: GCF_964204655.1. Taxonomy (NCBI): domain Eukaryota; kingdom Metazoa; phylum Chordata; class Amphibia; order Caudata; family Salamandridae; genus Triturus; species Triturus cristatus. The sequence goes on from NC_140583.1 coordinate 1,166,692,693, forward strand.
TACCGGGCGAGATTTGAGGGTGAACACAGGGTACCAGCACGTTCCTATCCTAAATAAAGAACAGGTTCAGTTAACACCATATAACACTGTGGGCGAACAACCACACCCTTTGTTAGAACCTTGGTAAAGATAATCCTATTGGGAGGCCCATACCTTAGTAAGGAATGTACTTGTCCCCACCAGACTATGACAGTTCAGTCCTGGACACCCCCAACTGATCTCCCCTATAAATTAAAGATTAACACAGAAGCCTATGTTAACAGCATACAAGAATAAGCACTGCATTCCTTGCTTGTCATATAGCAACTTCTAAAGGTAACTTGCAGTTCTCCTTCATCAACCCTGAATGAAGAAACGACAGGCTCCAACTTTTAGGCAGACACCAGCTTATGGAAGACAGTCTTAAACTGCTGCCAACAAAAGCAATTTTGCTACGTAATGCAGAAATACGAAATATGCTTCAAAGCGAGAGTGTCAAGAGCTCCCGTACTACGTGGCTCACAAGAACAGCAACAGCATTTCCTCCCGCATGAGACCGTATGAAATAACGTGTCTCCCCAACGGGAGGAACAGAGGAAACGGGCTCCAGAAGCCTCCGTAGCACGCTATGGCAAAAGGAACAAAGCTGGTGCGAGAACGCACCCTTACCTGACCGTACGTCCAGGTCCTCCGGGCTTCACAGGATAATCGGCATCTTCGTGAAGGTGCCATCGCCTGATAACCATTTCCGCTGACGGCATGTCTGACAGCATGCAACATCAACACGTGCGTTGACAGCGCAGGCGGTTGACGGTAATTGTAGTTTCTCGTCCCGTTGCGGCTCCGCGTCCCCTGTCAGTACGCTCACACTCTGTGTGCCCTGACAACTAGGATGCGTCAAGGATGAGCTGCATTGCGCTGTGCCAGTGTCGATGGAGGGCTGAGGCATGCTGTGTCGACATGTGTGGAGATGCGTTGACATCGAATAAGCCTATTATGTCCCTGTGGTTTGAACAGGTGGCCTTTTGAGATTCTTGGAGTCCTGGGTCCCTACAGGCAGGCTGGATTTAGCAGGACAGTTTACAGCAGCAGAAGAGTACTGGTGCAGCAACAGTAGTCCTTGGACAGCAAATCAGTCCTTGGTCAGCAAGCAGGTCGGCAGGGCAGGCTTCACAACTGGGCAGTCCTTCCTGGCAGAGTCCACAGGCCCAGACGTGATGTGAGGAGTTGGTTCTGAGGGTCCACTAGTTATACCTGGTGCCCACCTTGAAGTGGGAGAAGCTTCTAGAGTCCTCCCCCTACAGAGGAGTATGGAATTTCCTTCGTCCTTGCCCTGGCCCCAGCTTGTCTGTGGGCACAACAGCCTAATGGTAAACCTTTTGTGAGTGTGCTGAGGTAAAGTCTTTGTGATCTGCAAGTGTGATAGGTGACAGCTCATCCCCCTCATTCTGACAGAGATGGCCCATCCTGACTCACCAGTTCCCCCTTTTTCTTATTGTCTTGGAGTAACTCACATAGACCAGCAGCAAGCTATACCTAGTCATATGAGCAGGTTACAGGCTACAGGTATCAAATGGTTGGGACAAGAAAATAGCAATTTTCTAAATGTGGCATATTATTAATTGTGACTTAAAGTCCAACTTTACCATCACAGAGGGTTTTAAATTACAATTATTTAGATACCAAGCTTGACTTCCCTATTTGCTCCCAACTGAAAGTTATCTCTCATTAAATATAATATGGTAACCTAATGTTATCCTATGAGAGAGGTTGGCTCACTCCTACAGCATACATGGATACGAGCTGTACACAGGTCATGTTGGCCGTGGAAGCCGATATGGCTAAACTGACATGCATACTTCATTTTACTGCAATCATTGTGATGGGAAGGGTGGGACTGGTTACAGGATACACGGCTATGCCAATAACACATTCAAATTAAAACTGCCAAAAAATATATATTTATTATATGCGACCATGCGGTGGCTGACATGCAGGGGGGCAACGACCTGGCGCTCATATGGACTTACCATTCTGGCAGGTCCTATTGTCACATTTAACGATCCTTATCATTCTTGGGGCACGGTTAGTTGCCAATTTATAATATCTACTGAGGAATCCTGCACTGTTTTCACCACAGACTGAAACCTTTCTCCAGTTTTACCATATTTTTCCGGAGTTTTATATGGGCAAACTGACCCAAAGGTATCTGAGCGCTTTACACGAGCACCAGTTGCTTTACACAAGGACACGTTCATTTTTGTTAGACACAGGGAGATTAAGTGATTTGCCCAGAATCACAGGATGTTGAGCGTCGTTGCCCAGACTCGAACCCGGTTCCCCAGATTTGCTGTTGATCGCCCTAGCCGTTAGGCACATCCTCTCCCCAATTGCTGTGCTAAGACACACCCTGTCTCTCGAAAACTTTTAAAAGAAAATTGAGACCATGCATGCCAATACGTTCTATTCAAATAAAGTATTTCCCTGGATGTGTTCTAAAAACCCACACAAGTTGTTCTGGAGCAAATAAGAACTCATTTTTAACGTAATCAGCCATATTAAATTATCAGGTCTGTCTTCTCTGGATCTTTGGCTTCAAACAACATATCGTGTTTGTACCCTGATCCAGAGTGTTTTGTATCTCCGAAATGTAGCCTCCACAGTGCCTGAGATGAGGACTTTTAACCAGGGAGAAGTAACGTAGTAGCAACTGTATAATTCTTACACCGCCTATTTCACCATGTGAACGCAAGCATGATTCTTCCCCTCATTCTGCATTGGTACATGTCCTTTCCCAACTGAAATTTGTTTGTATATCCACCTCTAATTACTTCAAAGGTTTTCTTAAAACAATATGTGTTTATTGAGCTTTCTTGCAAGCAATACAAAAACAAGAGCATCTGTGTCAAAGAGCCCTCCCTCATTTCGAAAGTGTATTACAGATAAGCGTCTGCAGGCCGGATTGCAACCCCAAATGTCCTGTTGAAAGCATCGTTGTCCCAGGTCTGCCTTCAGATCCAGTACTCTGCTCTTTTCTTCCTAGTATCTGTGTAAATACCACCATTCATCTATGGTCTGTAAAACCCATCGACCCGCCGGGACTCCTTGGTCGTTTACCCTCTTGCCGCTCGTTTGAGTGCACATCTGTTCTATTCTCATGCCTGTCTCCTCGAGCGCTGTTAATTTGTCTCTCCATGTGTCTAGGTCCACAGCCCTTTTTGTCCCTCTGGGATATCCTTACCTTTGCTTCTTTTGCCAGTGCCCATTCACTTGTGTCCCTCACCCACTTCGACATTGCCAGGACTCCAGTTCCAAATCAGCCCGTTGCTATATACTGTTTGGCCAAGAGCAATGCTGTTTGAAGGAATTTAAATTCCATCTTCTTGTTTTTGGGATCACTGATAATGTTTAGCAGACACTACTGTAGAAGGAGATAAAGAGTAAATTCCTTTGCAACCTGGACTGGAGTGGTTTAAAACCCATAGCTCTAGATCCCTGCAGAATTGAGTGCGCCTAAGGACTCTGGTAACAGTACTTCCCCAGACACAGGCAGTGTGTCATCCGAGGTAGGGATATTCTGCACACACCTGTGAGCCCCTCATCAATAGCTCCATCAAGAGAGTATCAGCGATCATCCCTTGCAACAGTTGTCTCCTCCAGTTATCCGAGTCCATCACCCATTTTGATGCACATTGTTTGTAGGCAGCATAATAGTAGAGTTCTATGTCTGGAAGTCCCTAGCCACCCTTCTCCTACTCCTGTTTAAGGGTGTCCAATGCCACAAGGCTCCTCTTTCCAATCCACACAAGTGAAAACAGGAACTTGTTTAATGTCTCGAACATACTATGTGGCAGAGGGCACAGGGAGTTCTGCCCAGTTTAAAGACATCTGGGCAGAAACACCATCTTCACAATTGCTGCCCTTCCTATCATGGATTAGAGTAATGTAAGTATCTGCCCTACGTTGCATGCATACTGCTCCTTGGCTGTCACGGTCACCATTATTTCTAGGTACCGAAATGTATCCACTTCCCAGTGAAAGTCGAGATCTGGTAGGAGATTTATAGGGCAGCCCACTTGAGTTCCCAGAAGAAGCAGGATAGTTTTATTTTTTATTCGTATTGAACCCTGCCCCTGCACCAAATTCATCCAGGTGGCTCCCTTGGTTGTAACAGGTAGAACAAAACATTATCTGCATACAAGGAAAGCACATGAACAATGTCTCCCACTTTGATTTACTGGCCTCTGAGCGCACCTTGGTATTTTATGGCCAGTAGTAGCAGTGAGAGCAGGCATCCCTGCCTAGTGCCTCTTTCCACACCTCAATTCTCAGATATATGCCCTCCACTTTGAACCCTGGTCCTGGGGTCATTGTATAACAATTTAACTATCCTTTGCAGTACCTCGAATAAGTAGGACCAATTGAAGGTATCAAAAACCCTGGCAATGTCGACCGATACCAATGCAACCTCCTCAAATCAATCCTACACGGAATGCATCACATGGGACAATCTGTATATATTTGTAGCCGTGCTACAGCCAAGTATAAATCCACTTTGGTCCTCATGGACCAGGAATCCTACCGCCAACCACAGGTGTGCTGCCAGAATTTTATATAAAATCTTAGTATCCAAATGAATCGTGGTCAATGATCTACAGGTGGAGAGATCCATGGCGTCCCCTCCCAGTTTTGGCATCATGCATGAGACTTTCTTGCATCATATGAGGGAAGATTTGAAGCTCACGGCCCTCCTTAAAGACCTTTAAGAGTTTTTCTGCAAGAAGATGGGTAAAGGAATAATAATATTTTACAAGAAAACTATCACTCCCCAGTGCTTTTTTGACAGACAACACACTCAGGGCATCGCTCATCTCCTCCATGTATTATCTGCTTCTACGTCCCCATGAAATATCTCAGGAAACTGCAGGAGTTCTATCCCAGCCAAGAAGGATGCTATCGTCTCAGGGGTAGCCCAATCCACACTCTAATACATGTCCTGTAGGTGTTCCCGGAATGTGTGATTAACTGGGGCTTGTGTTGTGGCCAGTGTGCTGTAGGAATGACGTAGTAGCAGGACCGGGGGTGTAGTAACAATTTTCTAGGCCTGTCCCTGTGGAGATGTTGGCAGTAGTCTATCAGAGTTATGTTATAACAATTTATATAGCGCACTAATACCCGTGGGCGTCTAGGCGCTTCCGGTCTTCCAGTACTGTGTCAGGGCAAGCTAGTTTCTGAAAAGCCATGTCTTGAGTAGCTTCCTAAACTTAAGCAGGGAGGAAGTCCTCCTAAGAGAAAGCGGGAGGGAGTTCCATTCCTTGATAGTATTGTAGCTGAAGCTCCTCCCCCCCAGTTTTCCTTTTAAATCTGGAGATGGGCATCAGATAGGCATTGGCCGAGCGCAGTGGTCTGTTTGGTGTATACCAACTAAAGGAATCCCACAGAAATTGTGGTCCTGCTCTGTACAGTGCCTTATGTGCAATGCAGAGAGCCTTAAATTTAACGCGTTGACCAACCGGGAGCCAATGCAATTCCTGAATCCCTGATCTAATGGAATGGTATTTGGGAACGTCCAGGACTAGTCTAGCGGCGGCATTTTTGTACCGCCTGTAACCTTCTGAGTAGATTGGATTGTAAATTGATATGTAAGCCATTGCAGTAATCCAAATTTGATAAACCAGGGAGGTCAATACTGTTTTCCTGGTACTTATGGGAATGAATGGGAGAATCTTACGTAAAGTTTCGAAGGTGTTAAAGGAGGAGGACACCACCTTCGAGATCTGAGACTTGAAGTTTGGTTACTCATCTATAATGACCCACAGATTTTTAGCCTTAGCAGATGGTGTAGGTGGGGGGCCAAGGGTATCCGGCCACCAAGCTGGCGACCACAAAGGAAAGAGGTTTCCAAACAACACCATCTCCGTCTTGCTTGAATTCAACTTCAGGCAATGCATCACATGGGACAATCTATATATATTCATAGCGTGCTACGGCCAGGTATAAATCCACATTGGTCCTCATGGACCAGGAATCCTACCGCCAACCACAGGTGTGCTGCCAGAATTTTATATAAAACCTTAGTATCCGAATGAATCGTGGTCAATGATATATAGGTGGAGGGATCCATGGGTTCCCCTCCCAGTTTTGGCATCATGAATGAGACTTTCTCGCATCATATGTGGGAAGATTTGAAGCTCACGGCCCTCCTTAAAGACCTTTAAGAGTTTTTCTGCGAGAAGATGGGTAAAGGATTAATAATATTTTACCAGAAAACTATCACTCCCCAGTGCTTTTTTAACAGACAACACACTCAGGGTATCGCTCATCTCCTCCTTGTATTATCTGCTTCTAGGTCCCCATGAAATATCTCAGGAAACTGCAGGAGTTCTATCCCAGCCAAGAAGGATGCTATGGCCTCAGGGGTAGCCCAATCCACACTCTAATACATGTCCCATAGGTATTCCCGGAATGTGCGATTAACTGGGGCTTGTGTTGTGGCCAGTGTGCTGTAGGAATGACGTAGTAGCAGGACTGGGGGTGTATCTTTCTCTGGTTAAGAATCCTGACTAACAATTTGCTAGGCCTGTCCCTGTGGAGACGTTGGCAGTAGTCTATCAGAGTTATGTTATGTTATAACAATTTATATAGCGCTCTAATACCCGAGGGCCTCTAGGTGCTTCCGGTCTTCCAGTGCTGTGTCAGGGCAAGCTAGTTTCTGAAAAGCCATGTCTTGAGTAGTTTCCTAAACTCAAACAGGGAGGAAGTCCTCCTATGAGAAAGCCCTCCTATGAGAAAGCGGAAGGGAATTCCATTCCTTGATAGTATTGTAGCTGAAGCTCCTCCCCCCCAGTTCTTCCTTTTAAATCTGGAGGTGGGCATCAGATAGGCATTGGCTGAGCATAGGGGTCTGTTTGGTGTATACCAACTAAAGGAATCCCACAGAAATTGTGGTCCTTACTGTACAGTGCCTTATGTGCAATGCAGAGAGCCTTAAATTTAACGCGTTGACCAACCGGGAGCCAATGCAATTCCTGAATCCCTGATCTAATGGAATGGTATTTGGGAACGTCCAGGACTAGTCTAGCGGCGACATTTTGTACCGCCTGTAACCTTCTGAGTAGATTGGATTGTAAGTTGATATATAAGCCATTGCAGTAATCCAATTTTGATAAAACCAGGGAGGTCAATACTGCTTTTCTGGTACTTATGGGAATGAATGGGAGAATCTTACGTACAGTTTTGATGGTGTTAACGGAGGAGGACACCACCTTCCAAATCTGAGACTTGAAGTTTAGTTTCTCATCTATAATGACCCCCAGATTATTAGCCTTAGCAGCTGGTGTAGGTGGGGGGCCAAGGGTATCCGGCCACCAAGCTGGCAACCACAAAGGAAAGAGGTTTCCAAACAACACCACCTCCGTCTTTCTTGAATTCAACTTCAGGCAATGCCTATTCATCCAATTGGTCAGAGAGACCATGCAGTCATGAAGTTTGATGGAGTAATTAACATCTGTGTCCACTATTGAGATAACCAACTGGGTGTCGTCGCATAAGAGGTAGGTATTAGATCAAAGCTTCTTATCAGAGGAGCTAGTTCAGAAACATAAATATTAAAGAGTGTAGGGCTCAATGATGAGCCCTGCGGCACCCCACAAGGCAGAACAAAAGGTGCTGATTTAAAATTGGCCAGGTGAACTGTTTGAGTTCTATCTGATAGAAACAACGTTAAAAGGGAAAGGGCCTTTCCTTCAATACCTATGGTCTTTAGACGCTTGACCAAAAGTGTATGGTCCACGGTATCAAATGCCACGGACAGGTCGAGGAGAATGAGGGCCGCCGACCCTCTGCCATCCAGCGCCATGCGGATTTCGTCCGTGGTCTTTATCAGGGCCGTCTCGGTGCTATGACTAGCTCTGAACCCAAAATGACTCTGGTCTAGGATTTGATTCTCTGCGATGAATGCGGAGAGTTCAACATTTATTAATTTCTCAACGATTTTTGCGGGAAGCGGGAGCCTCACGATAGGACGGTAGTTGGTCGGGTCAATTATGTCCAAATTGTGGGTTTTTTAGGAGTGGCAGTATACAAGCCTGTTTCCACATAGAAGGGCAGAGCCCTTGTGAAAGCATCTGATTGAATATGCTAGATAGCTGTGGGCTAATAAGATGGCTAATGTTTTGGAGGATCCTGGGAGGGCAAGGATCATCCGGGGATCCTGATTTGATCGTTGAAAGAAGCGTCGCTATTTGAGTTGACGACGTAGGGGTAAAATTAAAAAAGGGCGCTTTGAATGTGGCTTCTTGTTCCATACTGCTAGCGTTTATTTTATAGTTGGCAAACTGATCTTATATTTGGTCCACCTTAGATTTAAAAGATTGGGCAAGTGTGTTACAGAACTCTTAGCTACAATTGGCGGAGTCATCCTTTGTAGCTGTTGTCAGATTTGTATGTTCTTAAAGAGTTCCTTGCTGGAGTTACCTGCCCTTTCTATTTGTGATGTGAAGTGTTGGCTCTTCTCAGTAATTAGCTTTTTCTTGTAATCTGCCAACATAGCTTTATACAGATCTTTTTCTAGTGTTTCATAATTTTTCCGCCAGCTTCTTTCTTGCCTTCTGCAGGCTTGTTTATCTAGTCTTAAGGCTTCAGAGAACCACGGGGCAGAGGGGGTTTTTCTATTTTTATTTATCACTGTTATGGGAGCTAATTTGGCAAAGTTGGACTCCAACCAGGTTGTGTAATTTATAGCTGAGGCCTCAGCTTCTAATTCCAGATCCGGTTGGCTTTGTACTAACTGGCTTTCCAGTAAGCTCTGGTCGATTTTATGCCAAGCTCTCCCCATTGACTTGGTGCTAGCCATATTGGTGATATTGGAGCGGGGCAGATTATATCTGAAAAGAATGGCATGGTGATCAGTCTAGGTAAGAGGGAGAATGGATATAATAGAATGGCAGGGTTATTGGTAAACAAACCATCTAAGGTGTGTCCTGCTTGATGTGTGGGGTATTGTACAAGCTGTTGGAGTCCTAATTCTGATGTAATATCAATAAGCTCCTGCGTATCTCTGTCTGCTGATGATTCAAGATGGAAGTTCATATCGCCTAGGATAGTGAAGCATTTGGATTGAAGACCTAACTCTAAAAGAGGATGACAGTTAATCAAAATGCTACTTTTGGGGAAAGGTGGACGGTATATCAATATTCCTTTGAATGTCTCTTGTTCATAAGGAGCGATTTTAAAAAGGGTTGCCTTGTAGTTCAAAGAAGGTAGAATTGAGCAATGTGCTAAAAGTTCTCTCCTATGGATTAAAGTGAGCCCCCCACCTTTCTTTAATTGCCTATCATGTCTAAACACTTTGTACCCATGAGGTACCCCAATATTAAAATCAGGGTCCGGTGTTTCTTCATCCCAGGTTTTAGTCACAATCAAGACATCCAATTTATTATCAATGATAAAGTCAGCAACTTCATACTTATGTTTAATCAATGACCTAGCATTGATTAGCGCTAACTGGAGCTTGATATTGTGGGTACTTGATTTGACCAGACTACTATCTGGTTTCAGCATCGGCTGAATGCTCCTGATAACTTTGGTTAGACATTCTGCGCATTGAGGGTGTTCTGCACTTAACAGCTCTTCGTAGGAGAATAGTTTGCATGACTTACCCCCAAGCTGCAATAGCGCGCGAAGGTTCTCCCCTGAGTATTGGAGTTTGTGCTTGATTATAGAGGTAGGGCCAGGGGTTCTGGTCCTAGGCCCGGTCCAGGCGCGGACGGACGCAGACCGGCTTGCCTTAGGTGACCATTGGTGCGCCAGCAGCGCGCCTGGTCCAGCCTGCACCTACAAAAGTGTCCCTGTAGGCTAGAGCTCTAACTGGGGATATCTACCCTATCCAATAATTCACCTAGAACCCTGCAAGCACCTACCAATTCAGGCCTAACCTCCCGTGCAACAGGTTCCCTCCTCTGTAGGTCCTCTAACTTTGCCATCCATTTGAAGGCCTTGCAGAGGATGCGCATGCAGTTGAAGCTGGTGGATGCGACGGCGTTGAGGTTTGGTGTCAGAACCCCTTTCAGATGGCCACGGGACATGCAGGTGCTACTGGACTCACCCATGGTGGTTGAGGCCTTTTACTCCTGATATCCCAGGGCCCGCCTACTATGGATCATGCTCAAATGGACCAAGTACTCCTTCTGCACTTGACTCTCAGTGGTAGTGGGGTCGAGAATTTAAGGATTCCTTAGGGTGGATGTAGATACAGGTCAGTGAACACAACTCATAACTAAAAGTGCAGATAGTATGAACAATGAATCAATGTACAGCCAAATACTTTCTTTTATAAGAAAAAGTAGTATTCTATTTCTAATTTTACTTATGCATAGGAATACAACATTTAGAAGCAACAACACAGTGTCTCTTGAGATCAGAGCTCTAGTAGTTGTCAGGGAGATCCCTGTCCCACCCTCCTTCCGGTAACGTGTTCAGGGTTATACCCCATTCACTGGTGACTGATGTGGGAATGCAAACTATGAGAGTGTACTCAAGAGTTCCCTTTTGATTCTTCCGAATTTCGATCCAAATTATTAATGGTGCCACAGTGCCTTCAACACTAAATGCCTGGTTTCCGTCTAACCCTCTCCAGCAGTGTGACAGTGTTCAGTAGTGCAGCAATTGCCATCTCCTTGTGTTCTACCAAGTATGGATTCTGTACCATGAATTTGGGTCATTCGCATGGACGCTGAAGCATCATGTGGCACAGACTCTTCCTGTTGAGCAGAGCTGCTGGTCGGTTTCCAGTGATTGAAGCTGCTCCCGCTTGGTGGACACAAAAGGTAATGTGCTCTTCCCGTAACAAAGAGAGATGGGGAGTCCTCCGGCTTCCGACTGGAGCTTCGATGAGGGTGCTACGCTGTCAGAGGCTCCCTGTAGTCCTTGAGGAAACAGTCAGGTGCAGTTGGTGGGCTAGGCCCACAGGTCAGGACAGTAATCCTCTCATCTGGGCCACTACCCAAACAGTTGGCCACAATGATGCTCAAATGCCCTTCTGGCATATGGGGTTGCTGCATTGCTCTCTATCAGGTGCAGCCTATTTGGTACTATAGCCCTAAACACAGCAGGTAAAGTCTTGCGCTCCGGCCCAGTTAAGTTCACCAGTGACCCCTTCTGGCATACGGGGTCAGTGCGGCCCAGCGGTGCAGACCTGGTGCTTCCTGCACTGCGCACTTCACACAGCTGAGATCATGACGGCCCTCTCCTGGCTTATGGGGGTCATCCAACTGTTCCTGCACAGGGCAATGACCCAATCAGTGTGCACTTATTTTCCTCACACCTCGCTCAGGAAGTCCTGTCCATAAGGCTCCCCACCGGACCTTGCTCCCACCAACGCTCTTCTCTTCCTCACAGGGCACACTGGTCTTGAAAAACAGACAGGCGATGGTGCTCCAGGCTCCAAGGCAGGTGATCCTGGTTTCCCTGGGTGCTCTCCCCTCACCCACTGGGGAGACTAGCAGACCTTGGCCCGCAGTACTGGTCACAGGCAGAAGACTCGTAGAGCTTTATCTCCTCACACAGCCAATCTTGCTGCTTGCCATATGACACATTTTAAGGGACTTAACCTCCCCCTTTTATAGTCTTTCTCCAGACACCAGATGTAATTTAAGGTCTGGATCTTTGACATTTATTTTGGGGTTCTGCTTCTTTTGAAAAGGGCACTTCTCCTTTTTATCTTCCTTCAAGAAAGAGGTCTATCACATCAGGCAAGTCTCTGAAGCTGATTGTCTACAACATAACTTATGGGAGTGACCAGAGTTTACACCTAGATGTCAGCCACAGTGATATGTGCATCCAAGGGTCAATCCCAGGCTCCTAGTCCTACTCTTTATGATTCTCCTATCAGACCCATCTCCCTTCCTTAGATGTGTCCAGGCCCCTTCCTTGTTATCCATTACTGAATCAAAGAGCAGCCTTTTGAAATGTAAAGGGATTCTCTTCCTCCCCTCCAGTGTGCCCCCACTCAGCTCACAGGAATGCAGCAATCCACAAATCCTTCTTGAGGATTCCTCTCCTACTCGTGTCTTTACCAGGCAGGCCTGTAATTCTCAAAATGGGACCCAGTGTCCAACATGCAATGTAACATTGCAAGTACATTTACTCAGTGTACACTTTTAGCACACTTACTGCCCAGCACTAATATATCTATGCCTTGTACATTTAACTGTAGACAGGCATTTAGTAAACACACTCAGTCTGTGGGATTTGTTTACTATGTGCGCTGCATAACTCCTCATGCTTTATAGATTGTACTTCATGCAAGTACACATACACCCTGCATATGCAGTGCCTGTGCACGCAATGCACAGCACTAAAATCTCTTATGTAATGTATTCCTCTCCAGCATACATATACCCAACCACATGTATACTGCACAGTACTGCTCCATCCTTGTACCATACCCTTCCCAGGCACAAATACTCCTGCACTGTGCAGCACTCCACATCGACCTGATGTAGGCTATGGGTGAGTTAAGCACACAGCAGAGGAACTTTTAAAAAGATTAGTAAGCCTGTAAGCGTTGATCCAGCGTAAGATTGGGACTCATGGGAAATGCACAGAAATCCTCCCTATGCCGCAGACCCGTTATCACATTAATTCATTCATACATGCATTAATTGGTGGGGCCCATAACACCAACTCTCATACATTACCATTCACGAGTCTGCACACAGGAGGGATGAATGATTCAAGCGCTGGACATGTGGGGAAATACCTTATAACCTAAAGGAAAGAAAGTTACTTTACAGAATATACATTTACATTCGCCCCCTATAGATCCCTAATCCTAAACATCAAGGCACTCCGCCCACTTGGTCGACGGACCAATTAGTTGGATTGGTTGATGGGGATTTAGAACCAGCTAAAACACATTTTAAGACTCAGAATCCTTATTCTCTTTAAATAAAGACCAAACTCTTAATTTCTGTTAATCAATGTCTGTTTATCTAAAATTTTATTGTAATCAATGTTAGCATTTATCTCATCAAAGTTTAGAATTTTTAGATCAATTTATTTAGAATGGCAGAACATCATATTTACCTATTCTGGCTATCTGGGATTTTCTCTAATTCATTGGCTCTGCATAACCGAATTTTGTCATCAATTGTCCGAAGGAAGCAGGCCAAAGCTCGAAGTCCGAAAGTCCTCTGCTAGCACGTTACCGTCCAAAAGATCGCCAAAGGACCAGAAATCGTGCCAGCATCTTTCATCGTCTGTTGGGTCAAAGAGGGTGCGCAGTCATAATAACCGCCGAATGCATCAGAATAGCCAACGACAACCCCTAATCTACTACTCTTTTATAATAAATTTCGGGATAATGTGAAACATTTCTAGGTGGAGACAATCAAATGATTGGATAGTCATAAATCATCGATTTTTGTCCGTTAGTCCTCACACGGATCTTGCACATTCATTTCCGATGATGTCACGGACTTGGTGTAGTGAAGTTTCAGTAATTCATTGTTTATTTAATCCGGTTCGTACCGTCCGGGGTCTTGGCAGTCCACCAAGATCCTATCCTTGACCGAGTACAGTGTGGAATAGGTTATGCGGAGGTTCACGGAGCCGTCCGATTTTGCGCAGTAGAGTTCGCGCTTCACAAGACGGTGGCCACTTCGGAACTCCATGTTATGCGCCATGTCTGGTTAGGCCGCAATTGTCAACTTAAGCGAAACAAACACAAAAGAGTAATTAATACAATGAAATGATACTTCTAATGTTATACCCTCACTAATCCCTTTATGTATTAATATTTTCCTAGCATATAGCAACATTTAGAGTGATATATTCACCTTTACTGTCCTCCACGAAGATGCAAACGTCACAAAAGCAACATAAATCATGCGATATCTAATTACCACATACACTATAATTAATATGCATATGTATTTTAGTTATTAGTTATTTTGCCATGCAAATAGCAAGTTCCCACGTGTAGTTTGTGTTTGCAAAAGGTTAGTTTTAATATATCACGTCACACAATTAGTAATTTATAGTAAGTAGGTTATTCAATAAATATTTACATGCAAAATAGAGGAGGTATACAAAATTTTGCACTACCTGCTCCATCAGCGTCACTCCAGTGACACAGGTTAAATAGGTTCTATTCACTACTACTGATCACTAGACAGTATGCATCCACCACTGCACTTGTGCTGTTTAACTCTCGGTGAAGATGGTACCCATCAACTACTGTGAGGATAGCACTTTGAGCCCATGTCATGATGCACCCGCATAGTCTGTGTTCACCTATGACAAAAAAATCAGCATTAAGGATCCAGACAACCGTACAGTTGGACACTAAGGCAGGGGTACATGTCTCTTACTATGCAGATTACTTTTCAGTCCCAAAAGTTGGATACAAGTGTGCATTGGTACGGGTATATAGTCTGAGAGTCCGTTCAACTAGTGACAGAGTGCAAGGCAAAGACCATGAGCCATGACTAGCCTTGAATAAGGCCTTGCCATCTTTATTCTGAACCTAACCTTAACCCCAGACAGTGGGAGAGTGTGTGAGTGATTGTGCAGTTAACGGTCTAGTATGCCATTTCTCTTGAGTATCCACAGACCCGTTTCCATCGTCTCCAGGCTCCGTGCTCTCTAGACTGCCTGGGTGTTCCATCATTCCTGGCATATTCTCTGTGCAGACTTTGAATAAGGCTGTCACTGTTTATGTAATATTTTCATGCAGTACCAGAGTCTTCATTGAAATCCCTCTCAGAGTTTAGGAACAAGTGTGGGAATTCCCTCACTTTGACATGACAATGTCTGATTATCTAATCACACCTGGTTATGTATCATTGGATTTGTGCTTGACTTTCAGCATTATGGATCGCCGCGTAATCACTGCACCAACTATGGACTTCGGCTAGAGCACGCAGTACTGCCCCCTGGGGTTTCACCTTCTTCCTACAGTAATCAGACAAGTGGCCATAAATTCATTATCCACCAGCAGAAATGTCTCACATTAACATGGTTCAAGGGTATTCCCTGGTGAGGATTCTTCTCCTTAGTTAGCGTTCCCTCCTCAAGTCATTGTTACCGCCTAAATCTAACTTAGTCTCTGAGCCTTTGGTCCATGTCTTTGTGAAAAAACCTCACTTCTGGGACTGATTCGGACAAATGTCAGAGTGAATCCTTGTTACATGGAAGCTCGTACGATGTGGCTCCGTCGGCTTCAACAAAAGCCCCCAGATGATGTGATTTCTTATCACAAAATCCACTGGGCTTGGGGTTAAACTGAGAGCAAGGAGAAGGATGGATTTACAACACATACTTAACTTATTGAGTTATTCAGTGCCCTGTAATAGTTGTTTCTTATCACCATTAAGAAAGAATACGAAATTGGCAGCTTTAGCACTGTCAACTGAGAAAGAGAAAGGTGCGAAAATTAGCAGCACTAAGTGTTGATTACCGACTCCTTTGAGGAAGAAACCATATGCGAATACATTGTTGAAATTAGAGTTACTTTCGAAGCTAGTGCAGCAGTTCAAAATGTGATGTGAAAATGTAAGCTATCTGGTCTTTCTGGCTTACGGTAACTTGTGTTGTGGGTCAATCCCTTCTATGTTTCTGCGAATACATTTCAATATTAAATATGCTATGCAGGCAGTCTTCGGCTTTAGTGCGGCTCAAAGGGCTGTAATTTCGAGATCAACATTCCTTTTAGTTTAGCACTTTTTTTTAAAGTATACAAGGCAACAAACATTTGAATGCAACCTTCTTGGCTCCAGGGATGCTCCAGGCATGCAAGATAAAATGGTTTCCAGTGATGCAGATTTAGGTGAGCAACATGTTTGTATGGAGAGGGCGATTGAAAGAGCTAGACCAGAGACAGGCCAGCCTACTGGGAGATCTGGAGGCTTCTCAGCAGGGTGCTGGCTGTAAAAGGCCTGAAGGCGAGCGACGTGTGAAAGGGAGAGCATCAGAGAGGCGTGACTCAGCGTGCATGCGTGCGTGCTCTGTACACTACTTCTACACAGCTAGGCAGTGAGATGACCGCAATCAGACCTATGTCCAGGACCATAAGGGATGAAGGGTCAGCTATGTGTGTACCCTGGGTGACTGGTAAGACTCCGCCTGAACATTATGGCACCAACACAGCATCCCACAGCATCCCACAGGTTGAAGAGGGCAGCATCCATATGGCTGCCCTCTACACGCTGCGGTCCTCGCACGTGACTCTCCCTTAAGATGAGGGGCGAGTCCGAGTGACCCCATTTCTATGGACAGGGCAGAGAGAGGGCAGGGGATGTGGAGAGATATGAAGCTGGGACCTCACAGTTGGTGGGGTGGGGCACAACCCACAGATGGGCAGACAGCTACAAGCAGGTTGGGAGGGCTGGCCCCAAAGATGGTGACATTGTAGTGGCCTAAGGAAGAGGGCGCACAGGGTCTTGACAACAGTCTTCTATGACAGGGTTAGAAAGGGGACAGACAGTTTCACGTGGAGCAAGTCATGCGATGATGGAAAACAGTGTCAGCACTGCATTGAAAGGAGCATCGCCTCCTTCCCTGCAGTGGCCAGGAAAAGGACCAGTTACCAGTGGGAGTATGGGTGTCACAGCCAGAAGTACATTGGGTTCAGCTCTAGGGTACCTGTTAAATGGGGCTGGTTGACCAGTGTGTCTGTAACCAGCATTTTGGAGCAAGATGGATAGGAATGTGTGGGTCATATTTAAAAGACCGCTTTGCCACCGCAGTGTCACTTTCTTTGACACTCCTGTGGCATACAATGCTGAGCCACCCTGCCTGGCTTTTCATGGCCTTGTAAATATGGCTTCCTTTCTCGCATTACTCTGTGTGAAAGGGGGTTCCCATGGGGTTTCCATGGGTGTTGCTGTGGGTATTCCCATGCAACACCCATGGATTCTGACGCATTCCCATATTTACAAGGTTTTGTAAATGTGGGAATACTTCAGATTCGAACACCTCCCCCGGGGGCACGCTAAAGTAGCGCAACAAGGAGAAATACCTTTATTTCTATTCGTTTTTTTGATCTTTCTATGTGTGCTGCATTCTGCCGTACACATAAAAGGACATAAATGAGTCCTAAATGAGTTACTTCCTGCACAAAAACAATCATCCCTGCAATGCAGACACCCTAGTATCATGATGCAAGGGTGCCTAGATTGGCAATACGCAGCCAATTGCGTTCTAGTGCAGAGGAAAGCACACGGATGCATTGTACTGCTGTAAATATGATGTATCCCTGCACTTTCCTAATGATGCAGCTCGGCGCAGCAAGATGGCTTGCAGCACCGCGCTGCATCATTTTCTATTAAATATGCCCCTGTGTCCGCTCTACGTGATATAGAAAGGGAAGAAGTGGACAGGCAACCACTGCCACAAGAAGATTGCACAGTGAGGTGTGCAAAAGACTCGTTTGTGAGAGAACAAGAGTGCTGTATGGAGAGGCATGAACAGGAGGAAGAGGGCAGGCTGGATTAGGAGGCAAAGGTAGAGATGCACACAACGGGTCTTGGACCCAGGGCCAATAGCATGGATGATTGGAGAAATGCTGATACAAGCAGTAGCGGCCGGTGGTGGGAGTGCTGCTGGGCGGTGAGGCGGGGGTGGAGCAGAGGGTAGTAAACTAAGGAATACTGCCCTACAGAGGTAAGTAAACAAATAATTAAATAAAACTAATTTCATTGCGTGTGCTGCATTGCCAAATGTGATGCAGCGCGCACAACGAAATTCATTATATTTATTTATTTGTTTACTTACCTCCATTGGGCCGTATTCCATAGTTTACTAACCCCACCCTGCTCCACCCCGCCCCACCACCCTGCAGCACTCCCACCACAGGCCGCTACTGGATACAAGAGTCTGATGAGGACACTTCTGATGAAGGCAACCCAGAAGAGGACGAGCGTTCGAGCTCTACGAAAGGCAGTATGGCCAATCCGATGGTCAGGACTGTGACATTTAAGTTGGTGATTGTTCTCAAGATGGTGAGGGAAGCATTAAGGAGTCTAATGATGAGCAAGATAGTGTGGAGTGAAGGGCAGTGAGCCAGAGCCCACTGTGGGGCACAGAATCTCAATCAAGAGACAAGAGGAAGTTGTCTGAGGACAATGTATCAGATAGTCAGAGGTTTTCAGGGACCTATTCACAAATTGCATTTTATAGTACATTTAGTACTACTATATTATTGCTAATAAATGCTTTTCACAAACCTGTGTGTTTAAGTCTCTGCCTCCACCTCTTTTCACTTTTATTTGTGGACACTGCGGTCTGATTGTGGAGATCTTTGCATACGTTTGTATATGTTTCTTTAACAAATGTGGGAAGGAAATGTGGGAGTAGGTGGAAAATGGGGAAGATGTATGACTAAATAGGTGTTGTTTACGGGCAAGTAAGAAGAGGTTTAGGGAAGGCCAAAAAGGGGTTTATGGAGGAACATGCACCTATCCACAAAAGAGTAAGCCTATTCCTAATCACAAACAGCGGCGGCTGCTCCACAAAGGCCGAGGAGCGTTGCACCACTGGCTAAGAGCCAGCCTCTGAAAAATAAAACAATATTTTATTATTGTTTATTTTTTAGCTGCTTGCTAAGCCAGCGTGTGCAGGGAGGGGCCAGGCCAGGCCATGGGAGAGGGGAGGGGGAGTTGTAGGTGCACTTTTAAGTGTGCATGTAACCAAACTGACATGCACACTTAGGTTCCTCCAACCCAGCTGGTATTACATAGCCGGGTTGGAGAAACAGCACAGACTCCCTGTAGCTGAGCGAGGGTTAATTCAGCCCACTCAGGCCAATCCCCATGCTGAACTCATGCTTGAGAGCAGCGCGGAGATCGGATGAGGAATTTGTGATGCTGTCCCAGGGACTGCTGGGACCAGAAACTGCAAGCAGAGGGGCGCTAGGCTGCTGGCAGCACTAGGTAAGTCTTTTAATTTGTTAAATGAATATTAACCCCGACGCTGAGCAAAGCCCCCATGCTCCATTTCCCCCTCTTCTACCCCACCCGCCTCACCACTCTTTATCTGTGTCGGACGCCACTGATCACAAACTGCATTTCTAAAACTACTACAGCCAAAAAGGTCCCAAAACCGTAGAAAATATACTCCATCAAACCTGGAGTAAGTCCTGCACCACACATGACCAGACACTGGTACTACAACATACTCCCATAGAAAATAATGGCGGCAGGGACACCCCAACAAAAATAATCTTAACGTTTAGTCATAGTTACTAAATATTGAATAAATATAACCTTTTTTACTTTTGGTGGGAATTTTTAAGTGAATGTTTAAAGGACTGTAATTTAATTTATTATATATACATTAATCTAATATTTAATTCTGAATTAGGTCAAATCTGATATAGTAGGATTTTATTGTTTCCTATATTTAAAATATATAACATTAATTTACATTCATTTTTTACATAACAATATTTTGACGTTTTAAAAAAATTTAATAAACCTTCTAAAATTCCTCTGTACTTTACCACAGGGAGGCTTCTGCCAACGTATGAAAAGATGCTAGTAGTTGTTTTACTCTCATAAATTTAGCCACCTCATGATCCAGGGGATGAAGGCATGTAAGCCTCACTTTGTAGTAAACTTAAACTTGGAAATGGTGATTAGCCAAATGTAGTAAATTTAGAACAAACTGGGAGAGTAAATTTATATGTGTAGATACCCACACGTACATTTACCTTTCTGAATAGGACCTTGAATGTTCAGACTACTAGACCAGAAATGTAAGTAGACTGGTGGGAAGTGTGGGGGCAGGGCAGGCCAAAGTATGTGCATAGAGCAGGAGTAGCGAGGTAGAGTGTGGAGAAGATGGGGGAGAGAGTAATGGTTTTAGGGTTGGGACTTTCCAAAGGGTATTGTGGGTGTCCTGAAACAAGAGACAGAAGCAGACAGAGACTGCTAGAAGACCAAGATCGGAAGATAGTGGTAGTAAAAGGAGCAACAAGGGCAGGATTGGTGAACACAGAACCAGCACAGTCCAGGGTTGAACAAGCTGAGGGCATGATACAGTTGGTAAAAGGTCCAATTATACATTATTAGAGATGGGGCAAGGCCTGAGTAACAGAGGTGCCAAGGGCATAGGTAGTGCAGTCATTCTTGTGAGTTTCAAAGTCTCCCTATATAGGTATTGCCACACCTTTCAGCAGGTACCATTTGAATAGTATGAAGCAAACGTTATAGGCCAGTGAATAAGTACAAATAGTGAAGCTCTTATAAGGACCCAAGGAATGGCCAAATGCTCCCCCCCAGCCGACCAAAAAAGGGCAAAGTCAGTTTTTCTTCTCCCTCGGGAGTGTGAATGGGGTTTACCATAGTCTGCCACCCCAAAATGGAGGTGAGGTGATGGAAAAAAGAATCAGATGATTGGCAGCCTGTGCTGGCGTTGGGCCTTAAACCCACCCCAAATACTCCAACAGTCTTTATGCCCCCACATGTGGGCAAATGTGGGGGATGTGACACACAATCTGCGTCCCATGGCAGTAGAGAGACCCCTGGCCTGGACACCAGGGAAGATTATATGTGCATAAACAAACTAACTGGGGTGAGGGCCTGCCTGTCCAGGTTTTGGGACTTAGCCTCAAACCTAATGCTTAAACAGTCTTTAAACCCTCCCTGGAGGGCAGATAGATAGGTTTGCCCCCAATTTGCCATCCCTGGGTGGGAGGCAGCAAGCCTACTAGACACTAGGGCACTTTATATGTATAGAAATAATGAGGTGAGGACTAGCCCATCCAGGTATCGTGCCTTATCCACCCCCACCTCCCACAGCAGGCAGCAATTCTGCCCCAAGGGGGAAACAGAATGTGGGGTTTAACCAGCCCATTGCTCAAGACTATGCCCATAGCAATCCCAATTGTTCACATATTTATGCAACAGAAAACCCAGGCACTTCAAGCCAGTGGCCAGTGTTATCACCTACATTCCCACATTTATTTCAAATCAAACACCATGTGTGGGAGGACCTAACCTAGATATTAGTCTGTAAACATGTGAAGACCTTTCACCCACAGATACCACTGTGGTGCGTGTTCTAACCCTCTTGATTCTATAAGACCTCATTGATACCACGTTGACTTAACAGGGTACAAGTTTTGACCATTTCCGGTTTAAGCGATAGGTCCACACACAAGTTGGGTACTGTGTTCATCAGGATAAGTATTGGAAGACTGAGCGGTTGGAATTCTGTTTATCCCTGCAGATTCTACAACTTTCTCTCACATAACTGTGAGGAAAAGTTGCTGTTTAAGCCAAAAGTTAACATTTACAATTCTGAGTAAGAATACCTAGAGAAATTCATGCAAGTAACGCCACCCTGGACTTCTTTGGGTGACTAGTTTTCAGAAATGTCTGGAGCTGGTAAGTTCCATGGGTTCCATGGGTGCCAGCCAACCCCAGGCCCAAATAGAAGTAATCATTGTTTCCACCCTGTTTGAATTATATTTAAGTATTTACAGTTTTTGTTCTACTGCAAGACTGCGGGACGCCCTGTTGCTGTTTGTTTTGCTCCTCGCTGGGGCCAAAGACCAGTGATCGCAAAAGGGAGGTGGAGAATGGACTGGGAGCTGGGGAGAGTGCAGGACCACACTCCCCAGTGTCCCCGGCGGCTTCGAGCACCGTTGCGCAGCCGCCAGTGTTGCTTATATGCCAGGAGGCGCCTTTAAATTCTTTCAGGGGCTCCCGCAGCGTCTGCGCCCATCGAGACCAGACGAGGCTGGCCTGAGCCACATCATTAGGTTTTCCCAATTTGAGGCAAGGCTAACTGGTAAGGAGATATACTTTATTCCTTTGGTTGCTGGATTGGAGTATTCCTGGAGAAATGGGGAAAAGAAAATTATAAACAGTGAAATTGCTCAAGTAGAAGAGCAATTAGCTGCTGCTAAAACGGCCCTGAATGTTGCCCAAAGGGAGGTGAAAATAGCTACGGAGGTCCATGACAGTGGGGACAGTTTTGGTTCCGTGATTGAAGAACAAGATCTGAGGAATTGTAGTGGCAGAAGTAATAGCCTAAAGGATAATAGCCTTAATAGTCTTAATATCCCTAAGACAGATCTTTTAGTTAAATCAGGTCCCTGCATTTCAACAATTCCCCTTGAAATTTCAACGGCATCGGATGCAACTGATCTGACCTCACCACCTGCTAAAAGGTGTTAACAGTATATTGCACCTGCGAAGATTAGTCTCCAGAAAACTTAACCAAAAAAGAAGAAATGTATAAAACAAGATGGAAAAAGGTTGAGTCATGGAGAGCCGTTACTGTATATGCAGGGCATCGATACTCTCTTTAAAAAGTTACACGGGAAAATTGACACTATTGAAAGACGTGTGATGACTGAAATTAAATCAGTGCAAAAGGACATTACCCATTTAATGGAACTGATTGTTGATTTACGACCACAAAATGTCCCTAAAATACGTCCGAATATTATGTCAAACGGAAACATTGATAAGAAATTACAACCCGATGAACTTCAAGTAACGGAAACAGAGATGGTTGATGTTCATAAACTATCTGTAAAACTCTTAGGTGGATTATCTGGTCCATCTGGTGTTTCTAGACCATGCCCTGTTGGTAAAGGAACGAATAGCAGCTCACAAGTTTGTTGTAAATCAGCTACTGAGGGTCACCCACAATCCAGGAAGCATCATGGGATTTCGCTTAGTTTGCCCCCTCAGGCCACTCCCTATGTTATTGTTTTAAAAAATGTGCCTAAATTGCCTGACAATTACATAGAATCCTGGGAATCGTTGAAAAATCGTGTTGTACACTGGTTTTCTACTAATACTCTTCATAGCACTAGGCTTTTAGCCCAGGAAATAATAATGTTAAGAAGAGTGAGCTGGGTGGGTAACATGGATAAATCCTGTGAGGGGGACTGTGTTGTTGTAAATTTTCGTTGTCCTGAATTGGTGGGCTGTTTACCGGAAGAAGTTTCAGTAAAAGATAGATGGCCAAGCGATTATATAAATGTTACTATTACTGCAGTACCGCTTGGGTTTTTTTATAGTCCTAAAACAGAGCAGTTTTATCCATCAAGTAGAGTTCAATATAGTATTACTAATGAATTGATACCAATTATGCCGAACAGGTTTGCTCCCTTAAGTATTTGTAGCGAGATCGATTGACTGTGCCCAAAAGTAGTACACACGGATTGCAGTAATATCGCCAGCAGGTTTTCGAGTATCCCTATAGAAACAGCTTATGCAGATGAATTACAATTGCATGAAGGTAAACTTTGTTTCTTACCTATTAGTACTGAGGCAGCACCAGTAGAAGTTACACTACCAGGCGTCCGTATTAATTCCACGTTTTCCATTGACGATATACGCACTGACCCAGCTAGTTGTTTACTGGCTGGTAGTTGTTTACTGGCTGGATCATTGCAAATTATGTCACGGAATGTTGCAGGTGTAAAAAATAAATTGCATGACACATCATGGCTAAATAGCACACAGAACTGTACATTGATTTTAATACAGGAAACATGGCTTCTAGAACCGTTTTTTATTAACGGTTTTAAAACTATTTTTACCAAAGCTATCTCGTCCAAGGCTGGGAGAGCGAGTGGAGGTTTAGCAGTATTAATATCGGTGACCTCCCCGCTGTCCATAAAGAAAATTTTCACTAATTCACAGTATTTTCAGTTTCTACTTTTTAGCGTCAAGGGGAAGCAGAATATTATAGTGAATCATTTCTATAATGATATTTTTAATAACATGAGATATGGGATAATCACAGCATTGAAAGAAGAGACTGGGAGGTGACTATATTTTAATTTGGGGTGGCGATTTTAATAGTGAATTATGTAAATTTACTATACGGGATCAATGTAGTCATGAAGATGAACTAGGTGAGCATTTTGCCCATTTCCCGCATAATTCCTAAAGGGAAATAATAAATCATGTCATTTATAAATATGATTTGGAAATTATGAAGTTGGCTGTCCATGAGGGAGTTTATGCTGAATATACATATGAGGGGACTAGGTCGTCCTCATGTATTGATAATTTTTTAACATCAAGGAATAGCAGGCCTTTTATTGATAAATGTTTTATACAGGATAGTCTGCTTAGTGATCACCATCCACTCATGTTAATACTGAACTCTAGTTTATATCGTACTTTTAAGGCTTGTGTTTCTGCGCCTGATATAAAAACGCAAGGTGAAAATGGGATCTCAATCAAGTGGATGGGAGTCAACCCTATAATCTTTATAGAAAATATAGTCTTAAAAAGTAATGATCATATAAAAGTCTGCTTGGACAAACTCTCCAGCAATATTGAGATTGTAACGGCTTTTCAAAACATTTCTGTAGAAATCAACAAAGATCTGAAACTTAAAATTAAGAATAAAAAAAATAGGGATCTTTGCCCACGTTGGTTTAGCCAACAATGTTCCACATTAAATAAAGACTTGAAGGAAGCTCTAAAAGTTAAACCTAGGGATGAGGAAAAAATTAGTATTCTCCGGAAATGTTTTAAGCAAGCCCTAAATGTAAGAAAAATGCAAATTAGGGAGAATGCATGGGATAGCTTGATCCAAGCAGCTGCTGAGACTAAGAACTCCATTTTATTCTGGAAAACTATAGATCAACCCCTGTTTAAAGACACTTCATCCATTAGGGTTGTAATAACAGTAGTGACACCAGAAAATTGGTTAATCCACTTTGAAAATATCTTTAACCCCACACAACAAATTATTAACATAGATGAAAAATGTAATGTCATTTTACTAAATAAAAGTAAGCTAGAACTTATCACTGTAGATGAGATTGGAATTACCCTACTAAATAGTACAAGTGGGAAGGCTGCTTGCCCGGATGGGGTCCCTGTAGACATTTTTAAGCATAGCATTAATTTTTGGTCTCCCATTTTAGTTAATCTTTTTAACGCAATCATTCATGGGGTCCTACTTGTAACTTGGGTCGAAAGTGTGATTGTACCTATTTTTAAAAAAGGCGATAGAGGTAATGCAAAATGCTATGTCCAATCTCCCTTCTTGATTCCACATTTAAACTTATGGGCAGAATGTTGCTAGCCAGATTAGAAAGCTGGGTTAAAGATAAAAATATTCTAACTGAATGAAGCCCAGTATGGTTTCAGAAGGGGCATTGGAACGGTGGAGCAGTGCATCAACCTCGAATTGCTAATAGGGAAATACACTTTTGCCAAAGAAGTTTTACTCCATCTTTGTTTTGTTGACCTCTCCAGCGCGTTTGATTTAGTAAACCATACCAAGTTATGGCAAACGTTGGAAGGGATTGGTGCCCCATATAATATTGTTAGTCTATTATCACAGATATATGCCAATTTAACTTCCAAGATACGATATGGTCAGAATGGGGAATGCACTATGCACTTTAGAGTAACCTGAGGGATTAGACAGGATTGCGTCCTTGCTCCCCTCTTATTCTCGTTATATATCAATGGCATTGACGTTTTATTGCAGAGCTTAAAAACGGATGCCCCTATGGTTGGTAAGCGGGTAACCCCTGTTTTATTATATGGCGATGATGCAGTACTGATTTCTAGGACTGCAAATGGCCTTCAACTCCTGATAGATAATTTTACAAATGTTATGATTGATAAAGATCTATCGATAAATTTGACTAAGACCTTGGTCATGACGTGTGGAAAAATTAAAACTAAGAATAGAACCTATTACGTTGAGGGAGTACCTATTGAAAGGACATCTACTTTTTCTTATCTGGGGTTGCTTTTTAATTGTAAAGGTACTTAGAGTGCACATATTAATTCCTGTAAACTGAAATTCCTGAGGATAAGTGAGGCTATTTTTAGATTTTCACAAAAATTAGGCAATAAGCCGGTACGAGAAATTTTAAAATGATACGGCGGAGCACTATGGGGTATGGCAGATACTTCCTCATTACAAACATTGGAAAATAAATTTTTACGACGGGTGCTATTGGTTGCTAATTCCATGGCTACTTTTATTGTCCATAGGGAGACAGATGTACCATATCTTAGTGACTTGCTTGGTATGGCTGCCCTCACGTTGTGGTACCAAATCTGGATTAAGGATGAAACGCATTTTACTAAGGACATAATACGAGACTGTCTTACATTAGATCAATCGATGAAAATACCACGGTTACAACATATTTGCGGCCTTTTAATCGAGTGTAACGTGGAAGTGGATTTTAGGGACCCTGTGAGCATCCAGACTTATAGTAAGGGGGTTTAAAAAGGAGATTTTTTAAAGCAAGGGAAAAAACAAGGGAAGCTGTGATGAGCTCAAAACCATTTGTCAGATCCTACTGTGAAGGGCCATTCTCACTGGATACCCAGCCATATCTTATTTTTATTAGAAATACCCAACATAGATTTTATTTAACAAGATTAAGGCTGAGAATGCTCCAATACCAGATAGCATTCCCTAAAATGGGTAAGTGGAGCGCAAAATTACCTAAGTGCCCGTGTGATGGTAAATCCCCCCAAAGTACTTTGCACTTTTTAATGTTTTGCAACTTTTATAGGGACATCAGGAAATCAATTTTACGCCCTCTTTATATTGCTAATAGATTGTATTCTTTTAAGAGCGCTTTTTATCAGATTTGTAATTTAGAAAATGTATCGATATGTAATGAAGGTCATTGTTTTTATTCAGTTGGCTATCAAGCAAAGAAAGGAGATTTTATATTTAGAACATTTCAATTATGAAATCGAATAACTGTGTGCATTTTATTTTTTTATTGCCCTATGTGATGACATGCAAATTTAATTGGTACTGTATTTATATCTATGTGGAAAATGTACTTTAAAGTGAACTAATCAGGGTGAAATGCTTATATGAGAATGTATTTTTGAGAATTTTAGTTTTATGATTATTTGAAATTATGCGATGAATTTATCTCTTTTTCTGTACAATGCTTTTATGGATATATTATTATATTCCGAATAAAGCTTGTTTTGATTTGATTTGACTCATGAGAAGTAAAACCTTAAATGAGTCATGATGCCTTTGTTCAACAATGGTTATAAATAATATTCCAGAAGCCGGAGAATGGACACCCAGACAGTAAAGTGAGGAAGGATGGAGATAAGACTGGCCTTTGAAATTCTATGAAAATCTTTTTACAAGGGATATTAATGTGATAGTTGGTGGAGGGGGGAGAGTCATCAAATTCTATTGTTAAGGGTGGAGAAATGTCTAGACAGGGCCTGATTGGTACTTCAGGAAGGCCGATCAAAACCATGTGCAGAATCTTCACACTTTATTGTGCCCATGTTCGAATATTGCTATTTGGAGGCTGCTTAATCATTACTTCAAGGTTCAAGGTTCAAAGGCACTTTATTCGGATAACGTTGTATCCATAAAAGCACAACAACAAACAAATTAAAAATATACAGATAAGAGAGTCATAATAAAATCTGTTAGCAATATGCGATATACAGTAATCTTTCAAATTCATACATAAATTCATAAATAAATAATGTATAAGCTCAAAGATTAGACATCATCTGACGTGCTCGAACAGCAATTCTCAAGAAAGTGCCTGTGCAAAAAACCAGCTCTTCATCATCCAGGATAAGTATCCTCAAATAAGCATTTTCCAAACTGATGGGCTTAAACTTTTTAAAATACTGGGTTAAAAGCCACTTAATGTACTTTAAATAGTAGTTACAAAAAAACAAAAAGTGCAATATAGATTGGCCACTCTGACCATCACATGGGCAAGGTAGGTGATCAAGGTCAGAATGGTGACCAAGGGGAAAACATAATGCAAATTTAATAGTGCCTGCCTTAAGTGGAGTAAAAGGCTCCTCTCCCAATGGCTCATAGACAGAGTGAGGTAGTTAACCAACGGGTGTACAGGGTGTTCGATAGCCATATAGCTCTGGACAAGGGATTTTTGGGATTCCATTCCAAACCTTTCCGCTCTGTATAGCGAATAGAGCGCACTCCTAAGCTCATTTTTATTCATAGTCACTGCTGTGCTAGGATTTGTAAAGATGCTTCCCTTGTTAATGCTGCGTAGGCTCTGAGACACCCCTGACAACCAAGGGATATCCTTTCCTTTCTCACATCCTATACAATCCCTGATGATCTCTTCGTAAGGGATGCAGCCAGGTTTTTCCAAACGGATAACCAGAAGAGGGCTGGGCGGGCCCTAATAAAATCTTCAATAAAATGTAGGTTAAGTTCCCTATGGCAAGTGTATTGAGGTGTGGAGATTTGGACGCCTAGTAGATTCCTGCAGAATTTATTCTCTCCCTGTTGAATGCACGAACTCTTAGCAATACCCGAAACCTCAGCGCCATACGTGGCTGTTGGCAAACATTGAGATTTAAATGTTTTTAGAATAGCTAAAATGGCACATGTTCTTTTTGGATGTGGAAGACTGAGTCCAGGAGCCGTTCGCAGCAAAGACCACTCCAAGGTAAGTAAAGGTGCTGGTGCTTGTCAATTTCTGATTACCCACAGATATAAAACTGAGTTGACGTTTCCTAGGACCACATGACATGATAAAAGACTTTTTAAAATTGGTACGTAAGTCCAGGCTGTCCATATAGTTAACAAAGCCCTGCACTAGAGTGCATAAGGAATTCGGAGTGCGGCCCATAAGGACTGCATCATCCACATAGAGTAGTGCGGGGAGTGTTTTTCCGTTAAGTTTTGGGACGAACTTGGGTCAATGATTTTAGTGTTTTATTCAGTCCATTAATGTAGATGATAAAAAGGAGGGGGGCCAGAATACAGCCCTGTCTGACCCCCCTGCCTACCTTAATGGCTTCAGTGACCTCGCCCCCGCAGCCAATCCTGACCCTGGCTTTAAGATCTTTATGAAGGTGCGCCAAGAAGTGCACCAGGGTCTCATCCAATCCATAGGCCATAAGGATAGGCCAGAGCTTCGACCTATTGACAAGGTCAAAAGCGGAGGTCAAATCCATAAAGGCCAAATAGATTGGTGATGCCCGGGCTATATTGTATTTGCCCATAATTAGATTAAGATTTAGGCATTGTTCGTTGGTGAGAAACTTACTTCGAAAACCCAATTGACAGGGATCTAAAATACTATTTTCCTCAGACCACTCTAATATCTTGTTATATAGGACTCTACCCAAGATTTTTAAGGTATTGTCAATTATGGAGATGGGCCTATAACAACTGGGTTGGGAACGGTCCCCCTTTTAAAAAATCGGGACAATAATGCTTGTGGACCAGGAACTGGGTAATGGAATGTGCATTAGATTGTTAAAAACATTTAAAAGAAGAGGCGCCCAAATGTCTGGTTTGCATTTGATGAGATCAATAGGCAGCCCATCTGGACCAGGGGCTTTGTTACCCACACTGTGTTGGATCGCTTCTTCCACCTCGGATAGGGCTATCTGTATTCTAGTTAGAGGCCCCGACTCATAGTAGTCCGCCTCTTGTGCGAGGGCAGCATAAATTGTTGTGAAGTGATTTTCCCACGACTCACTCGCAATGGTGCAGCTAATGGGAGTGAGAAGCTGCCCCATGGATCGCAGATCCCTCACAGCTGACCAAAATGTATCACCCTTTTTGATGTTAGCCTCTATTACTAGTGCCTCCCAGCGATTTTTTTAAAATTTCCCCTTTCCGATTAGAGATTGCGGTTTTGTACCTCAGCCGTGCTGATTTCACTTCAAAATTACACCTTGGATTTGATGATAGGGCTCTGCGTAGTTGTTTATTTGCCTCAGAGCACTCGTGATCGAACCATCTGGGACCGTGTTTTACAAGGGAAATGGGTTTTGACAAAAGGGTTTTGATAGCTAGGCAAAGTTTATTAAAATCATGGCCAGCTTCAGGTAATGGGTCTTGGGCTGATAGGCATGAATTTATGAGGTGCACATTATCCTTTACCACTGTCTGGAACAGATCATTATTATCAATGCCCCTCCATATCAATCTCAAGTCATCGGTAAAGGGCGTTAAGTTCCTGGCCCCACATTTAGAGGAAAACATGGGCCGGGGCTAGTCTCAACCCTATTTTAATTGAGTTATGGTCCCCTTAACTCGTGGCGATAACTTCTGCTTCCCTTAAATGGTCTGCGAGAAGGGGAGATATAAAGACAAAGTCTGTAGTGGAGAAACGCCCCCTTCCTCTAAATGTTGGAACAGGATTATTATTTGCGTGTGTTGCGCCCACGATGTCCATGGCACTGGTGAAATTGTGCATACTCAGAAACATAGCCAGCTCTACGCCCCTGCGGCAGGTGAAGCTAGGATTATAAGACCCAGGGACATGTGGTATATCTGTCCCTGGGTCCCGGGAACCGCACAACACAGAGTCTCAGACGCCGCCAGGGAGACCACAGCTCCCAGACTCGTTTGGGCTTCGCCAGTGGGCTGACCTCGCGCCAGGAGGCGTTTAAAGGATATCGCGGCTCCCGCGTCCCGGGACGCCCGCGGGCGCGCCCGGGCAAAGCCCGGGCCAAGGGCGGGCCCGTCCTTGGCCGCCTGTGACCGGAGGAGGCCGGGCCAGGCCATCCCCCTAACTCAAGCAATGGGTAAGCGGAAATATCCATGTAGTCAAGCACAGAGCGGGCTAAAAGCAAAGATGCCTAGAAAGTCAGCATCTATAATATCTTACTTGACCTCGGCGGTGGGGGCCCTGAATAAGGAAACCGCTAATGCTGAAAAAGAGTTGGGTCTGGGCTCGATAGCAGGCTTAGGCGAGCGGATTACTAGTACTGACCCTGTGACAATCATCCCCACTCCATTGGATCCCCCGGCCTTGATTTCTACATCAATAGGTGCGCTGTGTTCCCCAACGGGGGCCGCAGCCCCGTCTGGGGTCCTGGCTACTGTTTCTAACAAACTCCCATTGAACTTGGAGGAGTCAGTAAAAGGCTCGACTCGGGGTCCCAGTGGGAAAAAGAGATCCCGTAGAAAATCCTGCAAACGAGCTGGAAACGTAAACAAAAGTAACTCCACTCAAGCCAATGCTGTGAGTGAGCACACTGTCCAAACTGTACGGGATGTAGTTGAGGAGATGCTTACCTCACGGCTAGAACTTGCTCTTACAAGTATTGCCAAGGACATTATTGACACTTTGAACACTTGTGTTGCTGGGATCTTGGAAAAATGTGAACGTATTGATTCCTTTCTCACAGCTTTTAAACCGTTATTGGCTACCCCTGGTGTAATTACCGCACCTATACCCACCTTAGAACCTAGGTTATGCCCTGACATAGCTTCTATGGATGGCCATTCTCATCCCCCATTACTAGGGGATGGGTTCGTTTTTGGTTCCTTGGGGAATCGTGTGGCCTACCATGGCACCTTTGAGAGCAAGGATCAACATGGCTGTGTTACTGGGCGTTCTGGGGATTCTATAGCAAGGACACAGCCCTTGGTCTCTAACAGGTTTTCACTTTCCCAGGGAGGGCCTGTTAGACCAAAAAACTGTGTTCTTAATCTCCCCCCAGAAGCTGATCCACTGGTCGCAGTTCTGGTTGGGGTACCGCCACTTGGGATAGATGTTAATGAATCCACTTTGGACCTGATGGTAAAAGCTAAAAAATGGTGTGATCAATACTGTACGGGAAAGCCTGAGATTTTCATCCAGTATAGGAGGGTGGAGTGGGTGGGAAATTGCCCCAAGCAAGTGGTCGGTGACTGTATCGTTGTTAATTTCAGTAACAGACACGTAGTTGACAGACTGTTTTGGGATGCTTCTGAACCGGGGAAGGGGGACATTAGAGCTTTGCCTCTGGGCTTCTTCTATCCCCCAGTTTACCGACCAATTGTGTATGCTAAAAATTACCTTGAGCCTCACCTGAAGAGGCAATATCAGGCCTCCCAAGGCTATATTGAACCCAAAAGTTTGGAGGGCTGTCCTGAAAATACTAGTCTTGATGGTAAAGTAGCCCCGCAAACATTTGTTGGGATTACAGGACATGATCGCGGGGTCATAATTACATCAAACAGATTTTCGCCATTATCCCAGTTAGAGGAGAATGACTGACTACCTTTACAATCTGATTGTTCTTTGAACCCGGGTTCTAATTTAGTGCCCAAAGATTTGAATGCCCCCCATAATTGCAAGATCATCAGTTGGAACATTGCGGGTCTTAAATCTAAAAGGGATGACCCTAGATGGCTAGAATTTATAAAAAATTACGATCTTATCGCCCTCCAGGAAACGTGGGAGTGGGAGAGTAACTTCTGGCTGGATGGGTTTAAAACATTTCATTCACCTGCTTGTCCTTCTACGGCAGGCAGAGCCAAGGGGGGCTTGATATTCCTATTTTCTCTAAAGTTCAAAGGCTCAACAAAGTTGATTGAAGTAAGTTCCCATAACTGTCTGATAGTGGAATTAACCACACCCAATCTCCCTAAAACATTATTAATTCATTTCTATAACTCAGGGGAATGTGTGTCCAGGAATGAACATTTATCCTTTTTAAAAGCCTTTGTTGAAACTTATAGAGCGAAGCAATCCACTTTTTTTCAAATTATACTTATGGGTGATTTTAATATTCATCCCTGTGCTGTGAACTGTTGTGTTGATGACGAAATGGGCCCCGAATACTCGTTACCACCGCACTTTGAGCATACACAACAGGGGGAGGTGTGGTAATGTGTTTCTATCATGCTTCTGTATTGGAATGCAATGAGCTCATGCAGCAAGTGTTCTGACCGATGTGTTAACATTCTGATATGGTCAGTTGCTCCTGAGCCCTTTCTTGGTTGGATGTATATTCTTAATAAACCATCTGCAACCAGTGAAACCTGAGTGGCACATCTCTACAAGTTTGGCGACGACCGGGATTGTTCTACTCACTAAAGACCAAGAAGGGGCAAGAGGATAGAGCGGTGCAGTCATCTAAAGGATGTTAATCTTTTGTCTTTTGAAACGAGCAGTCTGAACTTTCTGTGACCTTCTCGACGAGCGAGGTGAGAATTTCATCAATCTTTCATCGCTCCGCTTTAAGGAAGAGCAACTCGACGTGATTTCGTGGTGTACGAAGTATTTCTCTAAGGGAGTCGCTGTGTTGCCATGGTAACGAGTTCACAACAGATCTCGGTGATTTAAGACCGAGTGCTGCGGGAATAGTGGACCTAAACAAAGGCTTGTTCAATCTGGGATATTGTTCAATCTGTGATTTTTTTTCCATACGGAGCCTAAATTGATAATATTTGCATTATGTCCAGATTTGAATGAAGAGCGTTGTGCTCGCGACGGTGTTATAAAACTTCATACGCTCGTGTCTGCAGCTCGTGCCCTTCGCAGTGAAGACAATCAGCGCGCTCGTAGCTGTCGTTCTAACTTCATTCACCTTGCTTAGCCTGTTCGCGGGTGTCATTCTCAGATCAGTCACCTTGCTTACAACAATGGTTTAAGAAGGAAATAAAACAGGTAAGCTCCTACCTCGTCTTTTCCTCCGTTTTTTCTTCGTCCTGAATAAGGAGAATAGAGTTCACAGCACCACGTCCGGTGTTTTGATTGGTGACTGCAGCACTCCCAGTGGTGTTCCTAATTATTGCAAGCCTGTTCCTCCTTCATTCTTCTGTGACGTGCACACATTTACTTGGTGGAAAGGGATCTTGTTGCTTCAACATTTTTCTTGTTTTGTGCACACAATTCAAACAAATCATTATATATTTTTTTAATCTTGTTTTTTGATGCTATCACTAATTCTTCAGCAGAAGTGTTCCGGAAAAAGGGTTTGTTATCTCAGCGACGTGCACATTTGGTGTCTGGTGCAACGCTATTTGTTCAACATATAGCAATTCAGTTTTTTTTTTAAAGTTTGTTTTTATTGTTGACATGCAAAATATTACAGCGCCAGCTTCGTTCTTACAAGATCCCGGGGACCCGCCCCTGGAGTGGAAACTTTGGATTCGTTCATTTAAAGCTTATTTAGTAGCCATTGATGCTACCAAGTTTAAACCAGACAGAAAGAAAGGTTTAATGTATTACCATCTTGGGGTTGAGGGGCAAAATGTATTTGACCACCTTCCTGATTATGATGGTTCTGACGAGGACATTGATGAATTTGATGCAGCTATTTTTCAACTTGACAAGTATTTTGCAAAATCTAAAAATTTGGTTGTTCACAGGTTCAAGTTTTTCACTAGAATACAGAAGCCGTCAGAGAGTATTGATTCTTATGTGACTGCTCTGAAAGTACTAGCATCAACATGTGAATTTGAAGGGTTCACTTCTCAGTTGATTAGAGATCAACTGGTGGCTAGGTGCAGTTCAAAAAAGATACAAGAGCGCTTGCTTACTTGTAAAAATCCGTCTCTGGATAAGGCTATTGATATAGCAAAAAGTATTGAGGGATCGGGTCAAGATGTCAAGTCTCTCGAGGAATCTCTCAACAAAACCTGCATCTCGGGGGCTGTTGTAAATAAGCCTTCGACCTCTGTTGATCAAAATAGACATACGACTGCAGCCAGGCCTGGTCCCCAAAACTTTGCACAAAGGAAATTATTTTGTTTTAAGTGTGGGTCACCTAATCATGTTTCTTCCTTTAGGTATTGTCCAGCGCTTGGTCAACAGTGTAAGAAGTGTAATAGATGGGGCCACTTTTCAAAAGTTTGTAGGGGTGGTAGATTTAATAATCCTATTCGCTCTGTGTTAACTGAGGACAATGAGGTGGAAAATGAAAATTCTTGCACCAATGTTGAATTAATGTTGGGGGTTAGGTGTGTAAAAGAACTTAATTTCTCTTCAGTTGTTGATCCTGAAGTTGAGATTTGGATTGAAATCAAACTCCTGGTAGACACTGGTGCCCGCATTACCATCATTGATTATAAGAAGTTCACATTTTCTTGGAGTGGCCTCTCTTTGCTTCCTCCTGATGTCTCTACGGTGGCATTTGAGGGCAGCAAAGTGGATTTACTTGGGTATTTTGTGGCCAATATCAAGTTTCTTGATTCACACACCAGGGGCAAAGTCTATGTTGCTCGTAAGGGTATTAATGTTCTAGGATTAATTCATCAAGCAGAGTTGAAGCTAGTTCTAAGGCCTGGTTCAAGTAATCCTGTCACTATTGAGAGAATTGTCCCCGGCTGTTGTTGTTGTTCTGTGGATTTGTCTGGTGACAATAAGGCACAATTGAGGTCAGATTTGAATTGGGAGAGAAAATTTGAAAAGGTTTTCCAAGACAAATTGGGGACAATTTCGGATTTTGTTTTTACAATAAAAGTCAAACGCCAAGTTGTTCCAGTCAAACATAAGTTACGTAACATACCTCTAAGTGTGAGGAAAGAACTTTGTTATGCTCTTGCACCTATGTGAACAAGGCATTATTGAAAAGGTTGAGGGTACTCTTTGGTTGTCTCCCATAGTTCTCGCGAAGAAAACAAATTGAGAACTTAGGATGTGTGTGGATTTGAGGAGTGTCAATGAGGCGATTTGGGTGGATAATTTACCTCTGCCAAGGATTGAGGATCTTATTACCAAAATTGGTCACTCTTGTTGGTTTACAAAGCTTGACCTTAGGTCGGCTTATCATCAAGTGGTATTAGACGAATCTTCTCGCCATCTGACTGCTTTTGTTACTCCGGAGGGAACTTTTCAGTTTTGCAGGATGCCCTTTGGCATTGCTTCCGCAGCAGCAGTCTTTCAGAGATTGATGTCTAGCATGTTTGATCACTTATCTCAAGTAGTGGTTTTTCAAGATGACATTTTGGTGTTTACCGAAAATGAAGGTGAACATAACATAGTAGTAGAAAATGTTTTGAGTATATTGGAAGCAAGAGGTGCCACTTTAAGGAAAGACAAATGTATTTTCAAAACCAGGGAAATAGAGTATCTGGGTCATGTTTTTTCAGCTGAGGGTATCAAACCAAAACCTTGCCTTGTTAAGAGCATTTTGGATGCTCCTGCTCCGAAGAACAAAGACCAATTGCTTTCCTTTTTGGGTCTTTGCGAGTTTTATGCTAAGTTTTTGAAAAACCTTTTAAACTTAACAGAAGCATTTAGACCTTTACTTAAGAAAAATGCGGATTATAACTGGTCTGATTCTTGTGATCAGACTTTTAAGGTTATTAAAGAAAGAATCATCAATGCTCCAGCTCTGCAATCATTTTCAGAAAAAAGGGATACTGTCATCACTGTGGATGCTTGTGAATATGGTTTGGGGGCTGTCCTTACTCAAATGGAGAATGGACGTGAGTTCACTATTGGTTTTGCTTTGCGTACGTTAAGAGATGCAGAACGTAAATATTCTGTGATCGAAAAAGAGTTGCTTGCATGTGTGTGGAGTGTTGAGAAATTTAAAGCTTATGTTTGGGGCAGACATTTCACGTTAAAAACTGACCATTGTCCTTTAGTTAATATTCTATCGGGAAAGAAAATCAAACGTACCACAGCCAGAATTTCAAGACTTGCTGCTAGAATTTTCATTTACAGTAGAGTACATTCCTGGGGGGAAAAACTCCCGAGCTGATTGTCTTTCTCGTCTTCCCATTGATGATTTTGACAGTCATGATTGGGAAGACGAGGTTGAAGAATGTTTTATTGCATACATAGGAGACGCAAGCTTTTCAGAAAGCGAGTGGATTTTTGCACTGGATTCAGATTGCACGTTAAGTGAAGTCATCTCATTTTTGCAGTCAGGTTGGCCAAAAGAATCTTTATTATCTAAAGAGGTACAACCTTTTTGGAAGGTTGCGGATGAATTGTCCTTGGAAGGTAATTTGCTAGTTTGTGGAGAGAAATTAGTAGTACCTTCTTCCCTTTATCAGCAGGTGATAAAATTGGCTCACAGTGGGCATTTGGGTTCTACTTTGACTAAGAGGAAAGTCAGGGAGAGGTTTTGGTGGCCTTGTATGGACTCACAGATTGAAGATTTTGTATCGAACTGTACCAAATGTAAGTCTAGTGATAGTGATAAGGTGTTAATAACTGAACGTGAAGTTGAGTCTGTAAGTTTGTGTCCGATGAGAGTGTGGCAACGTATCAGTGTTGATTTTCTAGGTCCATACCAAGTTTTACCTCATAATTTGAGATACTTTATTGTGATGGTAGATCATCTTTCCAGGTGGGTTGAGGTCGAACCTGTATCAGAACCTTCTACAAGAAAAGTGCTTGAGTGTTTTTTGAATGTGTTCTCTAGAGAGGGTTTTCCAGCAGAACTTTTGACTGATAATGGGGTTCAATTTGTATCATCTGAAATGTCTTCTTTTTTAGAGAATTGTAAGATTAAACATTTGAGACCACCTCTTTATCACCCCCAGAGCAATGGGAAAGTTGAGCGTTTTAATAAGGTGCTAGTTGAATGCATTCAAGCTTCCATTAAGAGCAATATGGATGTGGCTCAATCCATTCATGAGCTGGTGTGGTCTCACAGCACTACTCCGCATTCTGTCACTGGAAGATCTCCTTTTGAACTTATGAGAGGTAGGGAGGCCGCTACTGAATTGTGTCCGTTTTGGATTCTTAAGGTGTTGCCCAAACCAGGGAATGTTGGCATTTGGTGTGAAACTGCTGAATATAATTTGAATTTGTTCAGTTCAAGAAAATTGGAAAATAAAAAGGATTCGTTGATGAAACCTTGCAGGCTAAAAGTAGGGGATTGGGTCCGAGTCAGGAATCCTGTCTTGGTTGGAAAGGGGTTTTCCAAGTTCAAAGATCCTGTTCAAATTTGTGAGGTGAGGAAGAATGCTGTGAAGCTTTCTGATGGTAATTGGTGGGGTGTTTCTCGTGTTGCGTTAGTTCCACGCGATGTTTCTGTCCCAAAGGCAGTTGCAGACTTACCAAGAGGCGAGTCTATTCCACGTAGGAGTGATCGTATACACAGGAGGCCCATGAGATTCAATGATTTTGTTTCTCGTTAAAGTTTTAAAGAGGAGGGAATGATGGTTGGTGTATTATTATTCGAACTGTTTGAATTTGGGGTTCATTTCATGTTTCTTTTGTATTCTTTCTGTTTCTTAGTAGGTGTCTGCATTGATTTAAATGCACTGTTAATTTGGATTTGTATGTATTTAGAAATGTATAGGTAGTGTATTATTGTTTTACTGTTTTGAAATTTGCTTGTCTTCTTCATGTTAAAAAAGGGGGATGTGTGGTAATGTGTTTCTATCATGCTTCTGTATTGGAATGCAATGAGCTCATGGAGCAAGTGTTCTGACCGATGTGTTAACATTCTGATATGGTCAGTTGCTCCTGAGCCCTTTCTTGGTTGGATGTATATTCTTAATAAACCATCTGCAACCAGTGAAACCTGAGTGGCACATCTCTACAGGAGGCCTTGGAGGATTTTCTTGCGGGAACCGACCTCTTTGAACCCGGCTTGAATGATCCATCTGACCGGGTCGCGACATTTAAGGCCAAGGGACGGGACACGATTATCGATTATATATTTCTGTCTCCCTCTATGTTAGCTAGTGTAGTGTTCTATAATGCTATCCTGTCCGTTTTTAGCGATCATAATCCAGTAGTTCTGAAGTTATATAAAGATATGGGTTTTCTGAGCTTACCGGGCAGGATCCTAGAAACTAATCGGGTGGCAATTTCGGACCAGGGGAGAAGGCTCAAATGGTTAAAGGTAATCCCAGAATCCTTTTTTTTAAATCTTTGCTTGAAGGCTGAAATTGATATTGCAAAATGCACTGATCACACTTTACCAAAAGCTGAGATCATTTCCGCATTTGAAGGGATTTGCGGTCAGGTCGCCATGGACCTGACTGTTCCCTCGAAATCAAAACCTAATTTTGGTCAAAGGTGGTTTGACGCAAACTGTTCCAGGGCCCATCAAAATTTAATGCTAGCCCTGAAAAAAAAACACCAAGAGATAGCAAGCAGATAGCCAGCCTCAGGAAGCATTATAAGTTAATATTACACACCCGCAAAAGCGAAATCAAATTAGAGGCCTGGAATGCATTAATGTCGGTAGAAGTGCTTAAGGATAGCTCAAAATTTTGGGCAATACCCTCTTTTTTGTGGGTCTAGGGAACGATAGCCTAGACACTAATATCCCAGAAGATCAGTGGATAGAACACTTTGAGACCATTTATGGATCAAGTGAGACCCAGGACCCGTTTCCTTATTTAGATAAAAATGGGGGACTCCCCTCCCTGGTTTTTAACGTGGGAGATGTTGAAAAGGCAACACTGGAGACTCCCGCCAATAAGGCCCCGGGTCCCGACTGTGTTCCTGCAGACCTGTATAAAGACGAATCGAAATTCTGGGCCAAAATTTTAACAAATGTCTTTAATGCTTCAGTTGTTCAGGGGTTTCCAGAATCCTGGTCACGGTCTACTATTATACCAGTCTTTAAAAAAGGCCAGAGAGGGGACCCACGTTGCTATAGGCCTATATCATTGATTGATTCTGCCGTAAAGATTTTGGGTAAAGTGATCTTGGCTAAACTCACAGATTGGGTCAATGATAATGGGGTATTAACCAACCTCCAATATGACTTTAGGGCAGAAAGAGGTACCATGGATCAGTGCCTCAATTTATACTTATTGGCTGATAAATATACGATAGCTAAAAAAGGTTCCCTGCAGATGGCCTTTATGGACCTCAGTTCGGCATTCGATCTGGTCAACAGATCGAAACTGTGGTCCATTTTACTTGACATGGGTATTGATCCGTGCCTGGTTCATTTTCTAGCAGATCTACATCAGGATCTCTCAGCTGTAGTTAGAGTTTCTCGGGACGGCAAATGTACCAGACCCTTCAAGTCAGATAGAGAAGTCCGCCAGGGGTGCATTATGGCGCTGTTACTTTTCACTCTCTACATTAATGCACTAGATAAATCCCTGGACAAGGACAGCTTGGACGTCCCTCGCATGGGGAACAAGTCTGTCCCGGTCCTCCTTTATGCGGACGATGCCGTGTTGCTATCACGGACTGCTTTAGGGCTTCAGAGACTTTTGGATGCATTTGGGGCCTACATGAAATCTTTGGACCTGGTGGTGAACATGTCTAAATCACACGTTATGATAATGGGTCAAAGACCCAGAAAAGCTAGAACTTTTTTCTGTAACGGGGCTGAGGTCTCTAAACTGTCTTCTTTTACGTATTTGGGGGTCCTGTTCGACGATAGATGCTCCTGGGTCCCCCAATTTAAAGCTAAGAAAAATGCAGTAGTCAGATCGACTTCAGCACTATTGGGGTTCTCAAAGCGGTTGGGAGCTAGACCCTTTGAAGCTATTCTTGCTATTTATCGTTTTAAATGTTTGGCTATTGCTACTTATGGTGCTGCTATCTGGGGCTACAAACTTGTGACAGGGGTGCAGTTGGCGGAAAACAACTTTTTACGCTCCCTTTTGTCTGTGCCCCAATCATCCCCAACCTTCTCTATCCACCAGGAACTGGGGTTGGG
The DNA here is from genome assembly GCF_964204655.1 of Triturus cristatus. Classification (NCBI taxonomy): domain Eukaryota; kingdom Metazoa; phylum Chordata; class Amphibia; order Caudata; family Salamandridae; genus Triturus; species Triturus cristatus. The sequence continues at coordinate 1,166,732,985 of NC_140583.1, forward strand.
GTATGTGACTGACCTATTGAGACTGGCCCCCTTAGTTTGCTGGATTAGAACATGGCTTAATCCGGAGCTGACTCTTAACCACAAGATCTTACGTGATTGTGTTGCTCTGGATAATGCCAGTAGTATCCTGTGGCTGTCCTATGTTAAGTGCATGTTTGACAAGTTAGGGCGTCCCGAAATTTAAAATACTCCAGTAGGGATTAAAAAAGAAGATGTAAATTGGGTGAAAATACATTTTTTAAACTCATTAACGTTGGAACGGGAGCAACTAGAGTTACAAAAATCTATGGTCAAGGCCCATTATTTAACAATTTCTTCTTCATTGATTGAGCCCTATCTAAGAATTGTGACCAATCCTTATCACCGTTGGCTCCTGACTAGATTCCGTTTTAATTTAATTCACCCCTTGTTGGGCAATCACTCTGGCTGGTGCAAAATAGAGGAGATGGGCCCGTGCCAGTGTGATAACTTTTCACCGCAGGACACCTTGCACTTTACCATGTTTTGTGATTTTTATAATGATTCACGGAGGAGGTTTTTACTAGTCCCTCTCTTGAGGGAAAAGGGCTTTATCCAGGTTAGACCAGCCCTTTTACATCTTCAACTGCTAGATGATGTAAGGACTATTTTTTGTGTGGCCAGCTTCCTTATTGCTGCTGTTCGCCGCAGAAAAAGAATATTGCCCATGCCAATTCTGACTGAATTTTAACTGGATTTGTATTTTAACTAGGACTGTGATATCAGGTTGTAGATTGGATTATTTATGTCATTTTCATTTTTTATTATTGCTCATTCGTTTTTAGGATAATACATTATTTTTATATGTGCGTACCCATGCATTGTACTTTTATGATTTTAATTAATCGAATAAAGTGGTTTTGTCTGTCTGGTATATCTGTTAATTTTACATTTAAGTCACCCCCCAAAAGGATGCCAGTACTTTTGGCTGCTTCTTGCTGGGAGTCAAGATGGGGAATAAAATCAAAGAGCTTAATATAATTCCCTTTGGGGATAGAGTTAAAATCATTGTTATTAAAATTAATCAAATAAAAAGAGACTCTTCTTTTATTTATTTTTTATGAAATCATTTTTATTGGCCTCTTCTTTAATTAAGTACATCACATCAGTATTGGTGGCATTGACATAGAAAGATATATCACATACATTTTACACCTTGACATGAGGCCGAATAACATTGTGGTCTATAGCCTCCCATACAGTCCCAGAATTGGTGATATTTCTAAGGAGCGAGGGGTGAGGCAGTATCAGCATTCATGCAAGGCAGTCTGTGTTGTGTGTTGGGATGTGAGGTGAGACTCATCTTTTATACAATAAAACTTGGAAATTGCAACTGTTAGTTGGTAGAACCTTGATGCTGCCACCGGCAGCAATATTAATCCCAATAAATAATCCCCTCAAAGGGGGACCAAATTTGGGAGTAGGGGCTACAATATTATAACAATGGAACCCGTTAATATGTAATTCTTGGGTAGCCCAGGTCTCCTGAAACATAACTATTTCCTGGTCCTTTATTAAACGTAGCCAGGCCGGGTCACTAAGCCTCGGCTGAAGGCCTGCTACATTCCATCTCAAAATGCTCAAATCTGTATCAACCTTAGTTTTAGATATAGGTTGCTGGTCATCTATCGTGTCAATAGAATCAAGGGGTACAAAAACCTTAGAATCTTCCAGGAGGTGAGGTCGATGTTCTGGTGGCGGTGGTTGTCAATCCTGTGTATCCAGGTCTGATAGGGCCTGGAACCTATTGGATACAGGGATGGAGATATGTGCAACCAAATTGGCAGTGGGCCTCTGTTGCTGTGTATAAAAATAACCCAAGGGGAGCGCACAAATTCTGGGACTTTGAATGAATGTTTGCTCACAGAGACTTAATATGCAACGAACCATATGGGGCCTGCGAAAATTGATCACAACACAGTCACCATCGATGTTTTTAGGGGACTGACCAACCCACCCAACTCTGCAGACCATAAGGATCTCATTCATGTTGGATGGGTGAATGGTGGTTAATAAAACACCTTTTGTGTTTTATTAACCAATCCACAGTCTTGTTGCGAAGGTCAACCCAAGACTCCCTCTGGTCGCCTAAAAGAGTAGGGACGCCAGCCAAAACTAAAACATAAGGGCAGGTATCTGGGGGTAAGCTCAGAACATAGGTGTTGGGTCTCGGACGTTTGCTCCTCATGCGGGCTATTGTATTGCTGCTTAGGTCAGTTAGTGAGGCGCCGCAATCTAAGCGTTCGGGCTGGCTGCTACATAGACCCAGGGTCCTCGTGTTAAGCTCCCAAAGTGAATCCTGTGAACTCCCCTGACCAGTGCTAGGTTTCAGCGCAGTAGGTTCTTTATCTTTATGTTTGCAACAAGTTATACAAGAGCTAGCAGATGATGACTCTTTGTGCGCGGTGGAACTTGCAGATTGGGACTTAGGTTAACATCTGCTGGCGTTAGAAAGCCCTCCCCCACATTAGCATCAGGATGTAAAGTCACTTTGCTACCACAGCTGCTTAAAATGTCAAAGGCAGACCACACGTTCTAACTTTTCCCAGAGGGTAAAGTTCCTGTCGATCAGTTCTTTAAAGTGGGCTAAGGCAGTTTCCAAGACGATTTCCACAGTGGTGACAGGAGCAACATCCCTGGTGATATCATCCATTATTGATGGAGAAACAACGTCATTCTGTGTGCTAACAGAGTTGGTTAGTGATGTTACATGGTTAATTGCGTTGTTAGCAGATCTAGGACCCTTTGTGCCTTTAAGTTTTTGGGTGGCAATGGCCCGCTTCTGTTTAGCTGGTGGTACTCTCACCTTGTTCTCGTCACGGGGTTTGGCAACCCGTGCTCTTGTGGTTAGCTAGGCCCATTAGGGGTAACCGTGGGTGGTGCATCCATGGTTACCAGAGGGGAATGTGGAGACAAAATTGGGGGCGTGGGGGACAGGCGCAATTGTGGAGTGCCATTCGGGTTAAGGATGCCTGGTAACAGACGGCTCTGTAGTGTACAAGGGTCTAAAGAGAGTCGTCGCCCAGTCATTTCAACTTCATGTGTCAACAGTGATTCAGCCCTCACAATGAATGCGTCTAGGGTCCCCGCTACTCTTTTGCGCTTGCTCATGGTAGATCCGCGTATCATGAAAGGACAATGTCCAAGTTCAATAATACAAATGCGATGCTAATACTGATACTGATACCCAAGGTAGGGATATGCGCAACAGTACATGGGAGCAGGAAGGTGTGATCCTGTGCAGGTGACCAGGTGTCAGAGGGGGGGCCCATCCCAGCCCAGCCTCTGCCGGGCTCCAATGGGCGTGGACGGGGGACCCGCGAGTGCACCGCGGGAGCCCCAGCCGCCTCTTTTGCGCCTCCTGATGCTTGAAAAGTACGTCGGCACCTCCCTTGGTGCGCTGGACTGTGGGCATTAGAGTCCCCACCTCGAAATGCGGGATAGCAGGCAAACAATCAACAGGGGCTCCCACGCTGCAGGAGCCCCGGTCGCCTCTTATGTGCCTCCTGGCACTTGAAAAGTATGTTGGCGCCTCCCCTGGCATGCTGGACTGTGGGCGTTAGAGTCCCCACCTCGAAATGCGGGCTAGCAGGCAAACAATCAACAGTTACTGTGAGAGGCATCACCTTTCACAATTTTACATGTGCCCTACAGCCAGAAAATGACATTTGAAAGAAACCACCTCAATCCGGGACCTTAGACAGTGTATCCACATCCCCTGTCTGGAATAAGTATAAAAGTGGGAACTAAACCATTCTACTTGGTTCCTTGACTAGGAAGGGAGTACTCCACCGAATACTTACATTGCTGCTGTGAGACCAGAGCTAGATGTGCATAACAGTCTGTTTCCCAAAAATGAGGGGACATCACCTGCAGCCTGCGAATTGCTGGACAAGCTGTGAATTTGCCTAATGCCTAGAAGCCCCTCTCCCCCCTCACAGATAGAAGGAGAGTTTTTGACCCTGCCGAAGGAGTGACTTTCAGGTGGAGAAACCCAGGTGTGCCCCGGGTGTGTAGGAGACAGAGAGAAGATTGTGTCTAGTGGAAGCTTCATCACTATTGGCTTGTGCTGCAAGAGGTCATCTTGTCTCCCAGAGCACAGTTCTAGGGGTGAACTACATGAAGAAGCATAACTGCATAGCCCAGTACTAAGTGGCAGTTCTACGGTCAGATGACTGGTGCTGCCATTTCCAACGAGCAGCACAGCCAAGAGGGACTATTTGTTGCCAAAGCAGGAAGTCTTGCCCATCCCAGAGACCACACATGCCTTTGAAGCCTAGCCTGGAAGCCGTATCTCCCGGAGGCCAGCCCTCACCTGTCCCTCCTGCGGAGCCAATGGCTGAAGCAGTTTGCGCAAGAGAGAGAACGAAAGAGAGAGAGAGAAGTAAGACCACTACTGTGGATTAAGACATCCCCTAAGACACCAACTAATGTATGCTGATCCACGGACCAACCTTCCTGTCCAAGTCCTTCACCAATCAGGTAAGAGCAAGGCATAGCTTTCAGAGACTGAGATTCTGTAACCACAAGCAGAGCTAAACTGTGATACAGATTAATTCTCATCAGTAAGACTCTTTTGAGTTGAATAACTATATAAACTGATACTCCAGTTGCCAGGGACAGCCAGGAAGTGAAACTTGCACCTGTGCCTAATTTTGCCCAAATGCAACTAACATGAATGGACCACCAAAGACATGGGGAGATAGCATTGAGCGAGGAGGAGGCCACCGGGGTGGGTGCAGCATTTTAGTATAAGCATGGAGGTGAGACTGTATAATGTTGAATCTGATCCCTATCTAAGTATGTAGTATTTTGAACCATTGTCATTTTCAAAGTACTTTCATTTCTAAAAGGTGCTTTATTGGCTCTGTTGATTGGTTGATGCGTTCTGAGTCTTTGTCTGCGCACATTACCTTCTTGAGAAGACTTTTACGGCTCCCCCTCGCTATCCAGCGAGCCAAGTGCAGAAAGGATGTACGTGGCCCAGTTTGCAGAGTCATGGTAGGACAGACCCCACGAGACTAGTGGCAAATTATGTCACCTACCACATTTGGGGCCTAGAACCTTCCATCAGGCTGGTGGCCCCCAAACGAGGTCCGTCACTAGTAGTGTATGTAAACCATTCATACCTTTGAAAAAATGGCTAAATGAGATTAGGTTCTTTAACTGTGGAAACAATAATGTCTTTCTTTTGCTGTCAAGGAAAATAAAAGGTAGCAATGGTAAAGAATTTAAAGGTAAGCTGTTCCATTGTAGGAGTACTTACAGACCAATAATCTGAAGAGAAAGCTAAAACCAAAATAGCACCATATCATCCCCTAATTGGGCGGTTGAAAATAGCCCCTAAATCAGCACCTGTATACTGCAGAGTCTTCTTGCATCTGTCTCTGGTTATGGGTCCCCCGCGAGCATGTCATGTTTCAGGTCCTGTAGATTGAGTGATTAATGTCAAAGCAACAGCCAATGTCTAACCTCTTAGTCTTTCCTGATGCTGTACCTTTCAATACCCCAAATACATCCCATCATCACCATCAAAGGGTAAAGTCTCTCATCCAGCCAATACGTCCAAGTGCCAGCTCAAAGTGGGCGTACACTCAGTGCTTTCCTTTGCCAACACCCTCATTCTTGATTACTGCTTTTGCCCCCAACATTTAGGACGAGATCATGTAAGATCCGAAGAATTATCTTCACTAATTTTAATATTTAGTACCTATAGGCCTTCTTTTGCTATTGTGGTGTGACCAAATCCACCCTCAACCTTCAACTGGATGGCACATGAAGAAATGTAAATTGAATGTTTCATTTTTGCAAAGCTTCCATTAGTGGGCTAAAGCCATTCTGTTTAGCCAAGTTCAAATGAGCTAAATTTGAAAGCAGGATAGTCTTTCCTCGCTAAAAGACAATAAGACTCAGTTTACTGCCTGCCTCATGATGGCTTCTTTCTGTTGGAATAATGACAGTTTTAAGAGGATGCCAATAGAAATGTCAACCACCCCAATGCCACATGGGCCAACCTGTGCGCTGTTGCAATCCCCACGGACGCAAAGCTTTCCCAAAGAAAAGCTGCATGTACCTGAAGACATCCTCCACTCCCACCATCTGCACACATAGAGATCCAAGAACCATGCTTCCATCAGCATACTCCCTGCTACTTGGTGCACTGCCTCATGCAGTCTAATCTCCCACAATGCATAGAAAAGGTACCTTTGGGGGCTAGAAGGCCAAAGCCTTACAGGCACATGTCTGCCATCTGTGCGGTCCTAGAAATGCTACTCTATTCTTCCCATTTTGGACTATTGTTATCTCACTGTATCCCAGTGAAAAGTGTGCACATAATATAACCCATCTGAACCAAAGTTTGGTTCTTTGCATTTCATCAAAGCATCATCTCGGTCACCCTTAGTGGTTCTAAAGCATTCAAATAATTCCTTGAGAATTCGGACACCTGTTTATTTTTCACCTTCCTCCATGCCTATTTTCAAAACAGAGCCCTTTAGGAAAGGATGTAACTTTTCTCCTCGGGTGGTTTCTCATACATTAGCTAGTGCTCACCAAAAAGTGAAAGACCTTTTGTCCCAGTGTGACTGGCCGCCTGGAGTATTTATAGTTTGTACTCTAGCACTTCTCTAGGTACCATGGTGCACTGATTCCTGACTGGAAAAGGTAACCTTAATTCACATCTTCAACTATCCTTTCTCTTAGAAATTAGGGTCTCTCATTGGCAGAGGTAGGTCCCTTTGTCCAAGTAGGGACCATGATTCCAAGCCAGGGTAAGGGGGATACACTTCTAAAATAACCCCTGTTCACCCCCTTGGTAGCTTGGCACAAGCAGACAGGCTTATCTCAGAGGCAGTGTGTAAAGCATTTGTGAACACATACAGTAATACAGTGAAAACACAACGATTGGACACCACACCAGTTAAAAAAAAAATGTAATCTTTATCTAAACCAAATCAAGACCAAACAACAAAAATCCGCAAAACAGTAATAACAATAAGACTCTCAAATGGTAGAAATAGTTCAGTTCAAAGCAAATTGCAGGTGCGACACCTTTCACACAAAGTACCTAGGATGCGTAACGCACACAATCAAAAAGGCTCGCTGGGAAGGGGATGTGTCGGTTCCTTGCACTCAGGGAAGGTGATGCATTGGTTACTTGCTCTGGGGGCAGTAATGCATTGGTTCCATACTGCTGCGCAGGGGAGGTGATGTGTCAGTTCCTTACCGGAGAGGAGGTGATGCGTTGGTTTCTTACTGCATGTGGAGGAGATGCGTCGGTTTCTTACTGCGTCCCCCAAAGATGCAACAGACTTGGCGCCTCTATGTGATGCGACGATCCGGGTCGATGCGTGGGGTTTTGCAGCCGCACAGCAGGGCTTGCGTCGGAATCAGTGCGGTGATCTCGGACTTCGGAGACCGGTGCACTCGATGCAGCGTGCGGCAATTTCTCGAGCCACAGCAGGCGCTTCTTGTCTTCTAGTGTACCATTTAATCTGTTGCCATCCACATTGATTTTGTCAGAGCTGTGATTCGCTGCATGGTTTTTCAGAGACTTAATTCCCTACTGTAGATGTGTGAATGTGCATGTTCTAGCACCCAATGTGAAACAAAGATGGGCCAGATCCAACATAGTGTCCTCAATGTTTATTTTTGATTTCAAATCCTTTTTATTGAATTTTAAGAGAAGAACAAATAACTATACAATACAGTAAGGAAATCATGAGAATTACAAAAACAAATCCTGAGAAATACAAATCGTGAGAAAAACGAAGTAAATAAGTAAGTAGAAAGAATTACAAGTTACTCAAAGTGCCTAACGATGGTATTCGCAGTGAGCCCGCAGCGACGTACAGGTGGTTGGACAAGCACAATTCCTCATGTGTGTTAAAAAAAAATATTTACAACACAATATTTGGCACAGGTGTGACAAGCCGTTACATTTACACAATAGCGGATGCAGGAAATACAATGTAGTACAGGAGTATCGTCGTAAATATAGCATACAATACGCATTATGTCTTGGGGACTTAGGTCAGGTTTCACGGGGAATCATATGGGAAAGATGAGGCATCAAGGGATTTCCATAACTTCCTGTGGGATTTACACCAGGGAGAGGTATGAAGTGGGCCATTATCAGCTCATCTAAGGAAGGATAGCCATTCTTGCCACATTCTGAAAGAAACTTCTTTGGAGTTTTTCCACTTACACAATGCAATTTTACAGGCTAAAGTGAGCATGAGATCTAAGGGGATCTTAGGGTCCAGAACACCAAATATAGGATAGGGAAATTCCCTTGGAAGAGTTATGTTGAGAGTATTGCCTATACACTCGTAGATTTTGTCCCAGTATGTTTGTTTGGTAGGGCAATGGAAGAGCATGTGGGCGAGGTTGCCGACGTGAGATTTACAGTTCCAGCATGTTGGGCTTTCACTAAGATTAAGTTGAAAGATTTTTTCGGGTGTCCAGTATTTCCTATTTATTAGCATGAGTTTGGTTTGCGACAATATTGGAGAAATTTTATTTGAAAATGGGGTGATATGTATTTTCTCCCAGTCATATGGGATATTGCTGGAGTTGGGGTCGGATTTCCATTTTACGTTGCATTTCATGTGAGACGTGTGCGGTTTAGGGGAGAGAAGTTTGTATATTTTAGAGGTGGTGAGTCCTGACTTTAGTAGCTGTGACATCTTTGAGATTATTGATGGGTCAGAGGGTTTACTGGAATGCATCGAGAGGAGAGATTTTAGCTTTAGGAATTTATAAAAATCCTTCGGTTTTAGCTTGTGACGAGTCGGGAGGATGGAAAAATGTAATGGGAGGCTCCCTGTAAAAAGGTCTTTGACTAGATTTATGCTTTTTTTAGACCAGTCTTCCCAATGGAGAACCTCTCCATCAATCTCCAGGCTATGGTTGCGCCAGAAAGAGGACAAGTTAGATTTGTTGATTTTTAGTGTAGAGGGTTGTTCCAGCCGCAAGAGGGCTCTCTTAGTATTAAGCAGGATGTATTTTGAGTGGGGGAGATAGGATATATCCATGGTGAGGAGAGCAGGAAAAGGCATATCATTGATGATTATTATTTCTATATCTATCCAGACTGGGGTGTAGTCAGTCTGAGGGATTAGCTAGTTGGAGCCTTGCTTGCAAAGATACGCTGTTTGGTAGTTCCTAAAGTTCGGAAGGCCCAGACCCCCTTTCTCTTTTGGTAATTGAAGTTTTTTCATTGATATTCTGGGATTCTTGCCTTGCCAAAGGAAAGTATTGAAAAGTTTATAGATTTTATTCAGGAAGTCATTTGAAAACATCATTGGTAGCATTCTGGCTAAATAGTTAACAAAAGGAGTAATCATCATTTTTAAAGTCTCAGCTCTTCCCCACCAAGACAAAAATTTAGGTGACCAGCCATCTAGCAGTGAAGAGATTTTCTTGTAGAGGGCATTCTCATTGATTTGAAGGGTGGTGATCAGATCTCCCGTGAAGTCCAAGCCCAGATACTTGAAGCACTTAGGTTGCCACAGGAGACCCGAGTCGCCAATAATTTGTTAACCACCTAGGTTATTCAGGAGTTTAACCTCAGTCTTGTCTTTATTTAATTTATAAACGGATACTGCAGCAAAGTCCCCTATTGAGGACATGAGAGCAGGGATAGCAGCTTCGGCATTCTCGGAGACAACCAATACATCGTCGGCATAAGCAGTTATCTTGACCGTACAGTTAACGAAACATACACCTGAGATCTGGTTATTATTCCTAAGGTGAAATAGGAAGGGCTCAATTGCCAGTAGGAATAAGGAGGGGAGAGGGGGCAGCCTTGTCTTGTTCCTTGTTCTAGTTTGAAGGAAGATGAGATGCAGACTCCCGCTCGTACCCTGTCAGAGAGACTAAAATATAGTGACATTACCATTTGCGTAAAATTCTCGCCCAAGTTAAATTTATCCAGCGTTGCTTTTAGGTAAGTCCAATCTACTTTGTTGAATGTCAATGTTTATTGACTAAAGTTTTGTCTTAACAGACAAAAAGATTTTGGCCTCTTGCTCAGACACTGTGAAGTCAGGATACAGTGACACAGTGGCCCCAGTGTGCCGCAGGTCCTAGTTTTCTTGTGCCCCTCTAAGTTCAGTATCATAGTCCCTATAATTAAGTAAACTAGCAATAATGGGCCTCTTGGGCCTGTACTCACGGTACTCGCTCAACCACATACAGCTCAAAGAATATGCCCCTATCAAGGTAATCTACAAGTATGGACTCTACATTTTCCATGTTCTAGCAGTTTCAGGCACTCCTACCATTATATTATTATTCTGTCTCCATCTGGCTTTCACATCTTTAATTTTGGAGTGTATGATCACTATTTCTTTTCCATTTTGGCTTGGGTGTCTTCGGTGATCTCAGCTTTGTCTTCAATCTCTGATACATGTCACTCTACCATGTCAAGTCTGGAGGCATGCTTATCCAAATGCTCTGACATACAGTCCATGAAGTAAGACTTGTGTCAATGTTGTCATTGATTGTCCTCAGGCTGCATTTAGTATCCTATATTTTAGTACCAATAGCCTCTTCGCCAGTCTCATCTGTCAGCAAGTCCCTAGCTCGGTCTGCTGCAGCTCTAAATTTTGTCCCCTCAACATCCTTTTTTGGTCAAAAGCGATAAGGTGAGTTTGGGTTGTGACAATTGTTTGTTCCCATATTCTTGAGCTTTAAGGCCACCTGGGGTCCCACTAGTTTTTCCAGAACAGATGCCAGCAAACGGGGATGATAGGTCCCACTGGAGGACCAGAAACAAGATCCCCAATGCACAAATAAGGGCTGCCTTTCCACACTGGGTCATCACTTGCCCCATGTTGTGATCCAGATATTGAGTATGCAGGCTACTGATATATGAAGGGCACTCCCCACAAATGCAGCTCTGGATTACTTGTGCCGCGAATTATCTCTATGCTGGGAACCAGTGAGAGACTGTCAGGACAGCACAAGAAGGAGAGCACCACAGCCTCATTTTCAGGGTAGGCCAATGCAGCGTACCACACAAGTAGGTGTGAGAGCAGGTAGCTGCATGTACATGTACATTAGCGCTGCAAAAGCACACAGGACCACAAGACAGTCATTCCAGGAGTGCTCCACTTTGCGTATCATAAATGCTGAATCTGGATAATTGCGCTGTTTATATGGGCTTTTGATAGTTTAAGTAGGTCCTCTGTCTAGGTGTGCCAGCATTCATGTCAGCTGGATGGTGGGGCCATACCCGCCATCAGGCTATTCCACTATCCCAAGTAACTTACAGCCACAGACGAGCCAGAGCCTGCTGCCATTCAGCACTTCACATCACTGTGGACACATTCACGCTTCTGACTGCTGTTCATACTTGTCAAGCCCTTCTCTGCTTCTGAATTGTTGTCTGCTGTCAGGGGATCAGCTGCACACTGCAGTAGGAGTTCTTGCCTCTCTCACGTTGCGCCTCCTAACCTAATCTTCAGGATAAGAGAGGGCTGCCAGTCCATCAGAGCACATCAGGCAAAACTTTACACAGTCGTAGTTCCAGTAGCATTGAGGCTCATTCCAGGTCATCTAGCCAGGCAACCATCTTCAAACTCTGCAAGCTCCATCCCATGCCTATTGTATTTGTAATTGCTTGTGTTCCTGTTCCGTTTCAGAGAAGGCAAGGTTTGGCAGTTCATGCTGGACTGTTCCTATTGGAGCAGGACCAAGGCTCATTTGCACATGGCTCTGTCTAATCTGAGGTGGCATGATGAACAAAAAAAGGGTTCACTTGGATGCTGGCCCAAGTAATTACCAGTGGCTGAAATTTATTCAAGCATTCCACCCATCAATTTTTTGTTTACTTCAGTATTTGTAGTTGCAGTTGTAAAGCAAAGAATGGCAATGGTGCATTTATATTTTGAATTAGAATCCAACTATTGGCACTTTGTAAATTAGCAAATAATTCGATCTAAGGAGAACAGGCTTTTCTTCAAGCTAATCAATCCGTAATGTTCAGTTACTAAACCTTTATTCCATTTCGGACATGAGCCATCAAGTCCAATAAAGTAGTTCTGTTGCTGTTTATTATTCTTAATTTCAAAGCTCTTGATTACAATAATGTAGTTAACACTGCCAAGGCATGTTTCACAACTCCCACGCAACTTCAGGGCTAAACATGGCAAATGAATAAAGCAACTCCTTATCAGCCACTTAATTACTCCAACCTCATGATAAAGGGATCTTATAATTGTGAGTTTTATAGCATCAGTTTATACGTAAAAGGTTGATTTCTCCATCCCCATTATACAGTAGTCTAATAACATTGCATCAATAAATAACAAGGTCCCAATCCGACCATGCACAAGATAATTAAAATGGAATAAAGGTTTACTAATTGAACATTACGGATTGATTATCTTGAAGAAAAGCTTTTTCCTGGTACCCAAATTAAGTATTAAGTTACCAAATCATGTTTCATAAATCACACAACCCAGAGGGACTCTCTGTACCAGTCAAGAGTTGACACATGACATTCACTAGTTACAGATTTAAAAAGATCCATGTCTTAGTTATAAATGTTCTGTGTGCTCCAAAGCCTTGTTAATTAATCGATTTGATCCATTTATACCACGTAATGTCTTCTTTGTTGACAGGGGTCTTAACCAGTTAGTTCCTAGCAAGACATTTGTGTCCAACGAGCACATTCGCTGCCTCCTCAGAGCAAGTGCCTTTGGTTTATTAATCAGTCTCCATCCAATCTGCAGGTTAATGAAATGTTAACATCAGAGCTCAGCCTTTATTTAATGTCGGTCTGTTTCCATGAATCACACTAATGGGGCTGTTAGGTTCTGTTATCGATTTCTGAGACAGAACTGCTTCTGACGGCTGCTCTGTGTGTCAGCTCCGCGCTCTTCTGAGGGCAGGCAGGTCTAAAACAGACGCAGGACCAAGAAGGGAAAGGTCGTTAAACGTAGAGGTCTGCAGATTTTTATTTCATGGATCTGACGGAAATGGATAAACTGAAAAATGTTTTTAGAGATTGTAGGCCTGCTTTAGACTGTGCGCCTTATTAAAAGTCCATTATGTGCACTTGTAATAAGGCGGATGGGAAAGATGCAGACCCGAACTGGCCGGAATTTTCCACTGAGCATTTCCCTGATTGGCTCCAGCCATTGTAGGCCCTGTTTCAATTCAGGGGCCACCGTGAGCTCCTCTACCATTTTCTCCAGCTTCCCTCAGAAATTACAGTAGGCACTGAGGGGCTTCAGTATTTCACTAATGTGCTGCCCTCGAGCAGTAAGGGTTCACTGCTGCCCTGAGGCAGCGCATTAGTTGTTCTAGGTCTCATTGTCCTTGTTTGCGCCCGGCGTACTTGTTAGTGCCGCAGGGGCTCAAGAGTTATGTGCACCCGCTTGGGGCGCCCCAGGGCACTACGGTATTACGGAAGGTACAGCCCCTTCTGTAATACTGATAGCACTGGTGCATATATAGTGCCAGCACTAACTTGAGAGCGCATTCCCTCATTTTAATAAGTGCATGGACCAGTGCAAATGAGGGCATGACTTTGCCTTTGCGATGCACCCTATTACGTAACTAGGCACAGAGGCAAACAGGTCCTTAGGACGACTCTTGGTGGACATAGAGGGTCCTATTGACACCCCCAGACATACCGCTGCAAGCGGATGCAGTCACTCATTGCTCACCTACAGGGGCATCTCTGTCCACCCTTTGAAGTGAAGGTAGAAGACATCCTCACAGTAAAAGCATGGAGCAGCTTCTTCAGATAGCTGATCCACCTTTCACTGATGTGTTGCCTCCAAGTTTGTGGCTGCTCTGAATGCAGCACATTACTTGTAATAAGGCGTAGTATCCATGTTTGCACCCGGTGCACCTGTTTAAAGGTGTGCTGTGGCACAAACAGGGAAAGTGCACCTGTTAGATAATACAGGCCCTAGAGGCCATTAGATTAAAATGTGTTATATACATCCTTATTCACTTATTTGACTGGGAAATTTCTACTTCCCAGTGCAACGTAGAAACTTCCAGATGATTAGAAGGGATAAAGATATATTGCAGTACTGTTCCTTCTGAAGCCCCTCCATGCCACTGTTATTCTTTAGGGGAGCTGGATAAAAAGGCAGAGGAGCCCAGAGTGGCCACTGAATTAAACAAGCATTGGCATAGCCAAAAGGTTTTGCCTTTGGGACCTTATAAGTTTTTAGCCATGCAACACATTATCTTGGGTGCTACCACACCAAAAACCACTTGATCCGCTCTCTGCTCAGCAAGGCGTGCCCCCTCCCTGGAGCATTGTTAACTTTGGAGAGTGTGACCTGAGTAGTGGCTGCTGAGAGACCTGCAGTGTGCCTGCCCCTAAACTTAGGACAAGCCGCCTTGCGGCAGAGGTAGTGTAAAGCAGCTCAGAGGAAGTGGTTGAGCACAGCAGGGGAGAAATTACACCCCGCCCTAGCATACCTCAAAGGTAACAAGCAACAGAAAGGGTAGGGATGGGAGGGGAACAATGGCTCATTTGTTTTTTACTCAGAGCTCACAATTAGCACCACACCTTTAGTAAACAGTGAGCAGTACGAGTGCCAATGCATGACAGCTTACAAAAGGAATATTATTCTTATGGAGGAAGACTGAGAGACAGGGAGGGGCCCACATGGCATGGGTCAATTGCTGGCACTTACCTCGGCATTCTGTATAATTATATCTTTTTGACGTTTATACAAGTCGTATTGAAGTGCACTTGTTGTGGTACCTACTCAGCCTCTCCACAAATAGTGTCAACTTGCTGACGATGGCTGCATTAAGCAATTCTTTAGCATTTAGGTAGGAAACAATAAAGACCAGACAGTCCACTGTCAACTTGGCCATTTCAGGACCTAGGTTAGTGGCCATGGCATATATTAACAAGAACTAGAGTTCGTAAAAACAAGCCCACAATAAGCGCAGCCCAGGAAAAGAAACCCGAACAAGCCCATCCTCAAATTGACATTATATTGACACTAAAGGCAATCTTCATTAACACAAAACATTTTTATTTTTCAAGGTAACGGCCTGAGAGGATGTAGCGTAACATACAGAGCTGCCGACTTTGGGACTGGTTCAAGTCTCGGGTCTCCCTGTGCCTACAAAATAAATGCAGATTGTAATAATAACATTGAAAATGCAAACTCGAAATAGAGACGGAAGCCAGCAATGGTCGAACCCCCTTCCCGTGAACAAAAAGAAACCTGTAAATGCTAAACGAGACAAGATAAGCACAAAGTGTGTTGTTGTCGAGGTACGAAAACGAGCAGTTGGCAAGCCACAAATAAACAAGACAAGAAAAGAGTGAAGCGCATTGTAGTCAAGGAATGAAAACGAACACCTGCAAGCCACTAAAAAAAGAGTGCTAACAGAGAATCATAAATAACAGTATTAGTAATAGTACACGTAACAGTGGCAGTCCTCATGGGAGGTTACAAAAGTCAACAAGGAGGGACTAGTAAGTTTATTCACCACACAAAAGCTGGAATTTATGAAGGACAGTAGGAAAAACCAATCAAAACGATGTGCGGTGCTCGAAGCCCATATTGTAGGTACAGCATGTCTCGAAGACACAGCACGCATGTGCTGCCTAAGCAAGACCTAAATATGGCCTCCAGTGGCTTGAGCCCAAAAGGCAGTACTGCTCCATTGTGGAAGTTCAATTCAGAAGACTACAGAGTATGACGGCCACCACATATGGATCTAATTTTTTTTTTTTAATTCTTTTTATTAAGGGTAGGAATCACAAGTACAAGGCAAGAAGACGATTCAATCAGGTGTCTTGTTTGAGCATGAAACGCTTATCAGTACCACGCATGAACAATAGGTCACAAATAATTAACTCAGTTACAATGTAGGGTCCAATTGAGCCGGTAAAAGTGGTGGGCTGCATATAGTCCCTCTGTATTCGTTCCATTCATTCCACATATGGATCCATTTCTTGGGGCACCCCCTGGCCACCTAAATATACTTTTCCTGAAATATGCACCAGTCCATGTCTTTCTTCCAGGCACTCACCGCAGGGGTCAGTGTCGCCCCCCATTTCTGGGCTATGTTACGTTTTGCGATCATCAGCCCCAGTGTAACCCAGGTCATCTGGGTGTTGTGCAGATCAGTGGGTTCCCACACATTCAATAAACATCTCTTTGCTTCCAACGGGAGAACCCGATGCAGCACCTCTCCCATAACCACGTGGATTTTCTTCCAGTACTTCTGGATCAAGGGGCACTCCCACAGTATGTGTAGAAAGGTGCCTACATGGCCACAGCCCCTCCTACACCCTCCCTCTGTCGCTCTGCCCATTCGCACCATCCCGGGCCCTGTGATATAGACCCGGTGCAGAATTTTAAGTTGCACCAGTCTCAATTTCGCTGCCATGGCCACCACCCGCGGTGAAGACACGGCTGCCACCCAATCTTCCTCGTCTAGAATTATACCATCCCCTTCCCACTTCTCTCGCAGCTTCATGAGGGGGTCTACAGAATGATTAACTAATTTTTTATATGTGAGTGAGATGGCCTTAGTCGGAAGATAGCCATCCAGTAGTCTGTCTTCGAGGGGGGCTGCCTCCGGGGGTGTCTCCCCCTTTGGGAGACAGGAGTATAGGGCATGACGGACCTGCAGGTATCGAAAGAGTTCCGTAGAGGCAAGCTCGTACTCTTGCTGTAATGTGGGAAATGACTTAACCTCTCCCTTCACCCAAAGATCGCCCACTTTTGAGATGCCTATAAGATCCCATTTATCAAAGCCCTTAGTGGACCAGAGACATCCGAGTTGCTCTGAGGCCCATATAGGCGTCGCCCGGGTTATCTTGCGATCCCATCCCGTATTCCTGGTGGCCGCCCTCCAGACCTGTACCGATAATTTGGTTGGCCCGGTTAAGTGGCGGTCCCCAGCGGCTGAGTAGAGTGCTCGGTCGTAGTTCCCGCCTGGCAGGAGCCACCAGTCCATAGCATATCTCAGATCCCCAGCTTGTCGATAGATACTGTGGTTGATGGCTGCCAAGTGTGCTGCCCAGTAATATTTTTTAAGGTCCGGGAGGGCTATCCCCCCGTCATACCAGGAGAGGTTCAGTTTGGGCAGAGCAATTCGCGGTTTACCGTTCCATAGGAGGCGGCGCTGTAGGGTTTCAATCTCTCTGAAATAGCTAGCAGGGACTGGGTCCAGCGAGTTTTGCAGGACGTAGAGGAACCTGGGCAGGGACATCATTTTAAACAAGGAGGCCCTGCCCAGTAGCGAGAGCGGGAGACCCATCCAGCGCTCCGAATCTCTTTTCAGTCGCTGCAAAGGGGGCAGTAGATTACGGGCGAACCGGTCCGCCTGATTAGTGGTTATATAGATACCAAGGTATCTGAAGTCCTGTGTGGTAACCTGTATCGGGCAGCCCACAGGGAGGCCTCCGAGGGGGCCCCGAAGGACATATAACACTGACTTGAGCCAATTTATGGTGTATCCCGAGTATCTACCAAAGATGGCGAAGATATCTAACACTGCAGTTAGCGAGGTCTTTGGAGAGGCCAGAAACAGCAGTATGTCGTCCGCATATAGGGAGATGCGGTCCTCCCACGACTCGGCCCACTTAAGACCACGGATCATGGGGTCCTTCCTTATCCATGATGCCAGAGGCTCCAGGGCCAAGGCGAACAGGAGAGGGGAGAGCGGACACCCCTGCCTCATACCCCTGCCCAACTCAAAGACATCTGACTTTTTGTTATTAACTACTATCTGGGCTAGCGGCTTCGAGTAGAGGAGGCGCACCCATCGGATGAATTGGGGCCTGAAACCCATTTTCCCTAAGACCGCGAATAGGTATTGCCATTCCAGGCGGTCAAAGGCCATGGAAGCGTCAAGGGACACCAGGACCGCCTCTTCCTGGATTGTGTGGGACCTCCCTATCACTCCGTGCAGTCTACGCAGGTTTAGCGCCGTATTCCGCTGGGGCATAAAACCGGATGGATCCGGGTGTACAAGGTTATTAATGACCTTAAT
The DNA here is from genome assembly GCF_964204655.1 of Triturus cristatus. Taxonomy (NCBI): domain Eukaryota; kingdom Metazoa; phylum Chordata; class Amphibia; order Caudata; family Salamandridae; genus Triturus; species Triturus cristatus. The sequence continues at coordinate 1,166,751,003 of NC_140583.1, forward strand.
TAGTCTATTTGCAAGTACTTTGGCCAGGATTTTGGGTTCGGCATTCGGTAGGGAGATCGGTCTGTATGAGGTGCATTCAGTACGACTTTTCCCCTCTTTGTGGATGACCACTAAAGTCGCGATTCTTTGATCACGGGGTAGTTCCCCGAACTCCCGACTCTCCTTGAACATATTGCACATGTGGGGGGTGAGGATGTCGGTCCCTAGTTTATATAGTTCTATCGGTAGGCCGTTGGGTCCCGATGCCTTCCCCGGGCTGAGACCCCTGATAGCCAAAGCCACCTCGTCTGGCGTAAGGACCCCCTCCAGGTACGCAAATTCCAAGTCTGAAAGCTTGGGCAGCGTTATATCCCTGAGAAGGTCGGTAGACTCCTGTGTCGTATAGGGATTGCGGGAGGCATAGACCTGCTGGAAGTGCCGGGAAAATGTGTTCGCGATGTCTTGGGGGTCTGTGATTGTGTTCCCGCCTTCGTCTAACAGTTCCGGCACCAATCTACTCGCTAACTGTTGCTTGTCCAGCCATGCGATTAGCTTCCCCGCCTTATCCCCTTGGTCGTAGATTCTACCCAGTGTCTCCCTACCGATTTCCTTGGCCCTGTCCGTCACAAGGGCCTTGTAGTTGTCTTGCTTCAGGTGTAAGTTATGTAGGGTATCAGGGTGGGGATGTTCTGCCATCTCCCGTTCTAGACGGAGGATATCGTGCTCCAACGCCTCTTCCTCCTTGACCTTTTCTTTTTTAACCCCCGCTATCTGCGAGAGGGCCTGGCCCCTCACCACCGTCTTAAAGGCTTCCCATAAAGTTTGGTGTGAGCGCACCGATCCCTCATTTTCCAAAAAGTAGTGTTCCATGGAAGCACGGACTGCTTTGTGCACCACCGGGTTACGAAGGTACCAGGGACTGATGGGGGCCACCCTCCCAACCCCGTGATGACCCACCGCCACGCGCATCCATAACGGGGAGTGGTCTGATATGCCCCTCGCCATGTGTTTGACCTCTTTCACGTGTTGCACTTGGTCCGGGGGAAGCAATATGTAGTCTATTCTAGATTGGGTATTGTGGGCCCCCGAGTGGAAGGTGTATTGCGAGGTATCTGGGTGGTGTGACCGCCATGCATCCCGCAACCCCAAGGCCCCCAAAAAGTCTGGCAACCAACTGTTGGAAGGGCGAAGCTGTCGTGGTGGGTTTCTATCGCGTGTCCCATCAACTACCGCATTCAAATCACCACCCACTATCAAGAGTCCCTCCGGGATTGTCACCAGTATGGAACCCAAGTCCTTAAAAGCTAAGTCCTGGAGGGCTGGCGGTACATAAACCGACATGAGGGTCAGCAGTCTCCCCTCCCATCGGCCCGACACTCCCACGTACCTCCCCCCGGCATCCACCCACGTAGCGTTGATTGTGAGGGGAAAGGAGTTTTTCAGTAGAATTCCTGTCCCTCGCGACCCCGAGGTGAAGCCAGAGTGTGCCGCCAGGTAGTATCCCCACCTGTTAAGAGCTTTACAGGAATTCCCCACCAGATGCGTCTCCTGTAGGAGTATAATGTCAGGGGAGTGTCGCTTAATATATTGCAGCACCACGGTCCTCTTGACTTTGTCCCCCAGCCCATTAACATTCCAGCTCATAAGCTTGAACCCTGTGTCACATTGCAGCTTGATAGACATTCACGTAGCACATAGGTATCTGAGTCTCCGGATTATGATGCCTTGCCGATTCCCAAAGAAAACCACCCTAAAACAACACTCAATTCCCTCCCAACTACCCCCCTCCCTGCCCCCCTGCACTCTGGGCTCTGAACTGCCCATGATACAACTATGCAGAGTGCCTGTCGCCCACTACTTTTAGACTAAATGAAGAAAAGTGGGGGTATACCCTCCTCTGTCTCACCCCCTCCCACTAATGTCATAGAAAGGCCCACCAGCCTCCTCCGCTTGCCCACAGTACCGCAACTCTCGTAACTCGTGTAGAACGTAGCCATGGGGTGACTCAAGCCCCCACCGATCTCCAGCAGACCCCAAAGGCTGTCAGAAAAGTCGCTGTATTATTCTCGTTGCAAGCCTTGTTCCAGTGAGCCGCGCCGTCCATCCAGCCACTCAGATGCTTCCTCCGGAGTCTCAAAGAAATTGGTCTTTCCCCCAGCTTCCACCCTGAGTCGAGCTGGGAATAGCATGGCGTATTTAAAGCCTTTGTCCCTCAGGCGTTTTTTGACTCCCAAGAACGATCTGCGGCGTTGCTGGACTGCCTGGGTGAAATCTGGAAAGAAGCTGACCTCCGAGTTATCAATTCGTATGGGTGGAGCAACCCTGGCTGCAGTATCAGGTCCCTGTCCCTATAGTTCAAGAGTCTAGCCAGTAGGGGACGAGGAGGGGCCCCCGGTTTCGGTCGCCCCCCCGGCACTCGATGGGCTCTCTCCACAACAAAGATGTTAGATAGGCCCTTGGGCTGGAGGCGCTTGGCGATTAGATTTTCCACAAAGAGGTCTGCAGCCGGCCCCTTCGCCCGTTCCGGAACCCCAAGAATGCGCACGTTATTGCGCCTACTGCGGCCTTCATAGTCGTCCAGCTTCCCTTCTGCGAATTTTCTGAATGCCTGGAGGTCCTGCATCTCCCTCTGGAGCTGGGTGGTGTCGCCCACGAGGCTTGCAGTCGTGATTTCCAATTGTTGGACTTTCTCCCTGTTGGTTGCGAGGTCCGCTCTGATCAGCATGACTTCAGAGGAAAGTGCGTCAATCCGTTGCTCCAGTGAAGTGCGGATCCCACCTATGGCGTCCAGCACCTCCTTTATGGTATGCTCCGGGGTTTCCGCCTCCAAGACCTCTCCCCCCTTTGGCGGTTGCTGCGTGGTCATGGTAGACCTGGGACAGGTGTATTTGTCCAGTTTGTTACTTTGGGTGGACTTCGGGCCCCTCGAGCCCGACATGGCCCCTGGCCGGATCGCTAGGGTGCAGGAGATCTTGGATCCGGGACTGTTAGTGGGGGACAGCGGGCTCCAGACAGCTACACCCGGGGGTCCCCCCCGTCACCAGCCCAGGAAAACCGCAGGCGTGGTCTTTCCCTCGCGGAGGGCCCCTCACCTCAAGTCCCAGCTGATGGTCCTGGTGTACTCCGGTCCCCCGCTGCTTCACCGCCCCCCGGCCAGGCCCCTGCATTCTCCGGTGGGCCTACCTCCGTGGTCCCTGCATGGAATCGCCCGGGGGGGTACCGCCGGGGGCCGAGCTCCCCTCCACTGCGCCTCCTCGCCAGTCGCGCCCCAAGCCTAGTCGGGGAGCGGACGCCCCACCGCCGACAGACGTCTTCTGGGCCTCAGACTCTCAAGCGTCTCTCCCACTCCTTGCGGCGCGAGCCTACTCCTCCCAACTCTCCCAGGCCTCTGGATTTGCTGCCCCGGTGGGGTCCGGGGGGGTCGGATGTGCCAATCGCTCCCAGGCGGGGGTCCGATCCCACCTCAGAGAGCGCCGCGGAACCACCGCTGGTCGAGATCCGGAGCGCGAGGCGTCCGCCCGGGGGAGCCGTCCACTGTGGGTCCCGGCTTGCCTCGAGTCCCAGGCCGCCGCTTTGCGTGTGTGCTGCAGTCGTTGCCCCGCACCGATTTCGGCGGGGAAGGGCTCTGTGAGCTCCGCCGAGCCTCTGGTGGCCGATGCTGGCCTCGAATCATGGATGTGGTTGACGGATAGTCACGGGAGAGACGGTGGACGTGAGAGAGCTCCGACTACGCGGCCATCTTACTTCGCCGCCAGGCCACGCCCCATGGATCTAATTTTTAACACATTGCTAACAAGATTGGAAGAGTAGCAGATTCATGCACTGACAGGAGCATACAACTCAACAAATGGGACAAAAGTGAAGTACAGACTCCCAAATGAAATTTTTAAGCCTACAAGAGCATAGTGCATATGGAAGTTCTTAATATAAATGTGCCTTTTAGGAACCCCTATAAATTTGAACCTCCTTGAACCTTGTGCACCACACTGTCTGAAATGAAAGTGACTTTACTTCTAGAAAATCTGGTGCAGGGAATTGTGGGGTGATCAGAGTTATTATCCTTTCAAAAAGGTGCATTTCCTGTGGAAGTCATCTCTTAACATACTTAACCATAGTGACCAGTTCTCTCGAAGGCCTCCCGGCAATGATGTGCACCTGTAACACATGCACAAGAGGTGTATACAAAGTCCCTGTACTCCTTGTTGAAGCCCCCAACAAAGTATTCTCAAGTGGAACCAAAATGCACATTTGTACAGGAGCACAATTTCTAAGAAAAAGCAATGTCTGTTGGGAAAGCTTCAAGCACAAATCTAAAATATAAGAACAGAAGCGATTTATTCTGGATGGCAATCACAGTTCATCAAGCTACATATTAAGTTGTTCAGTCAGTGCATTCCTCTCTTCATAGTTTTTAAACTGCATGAGCTGCGAGCAAGAGGGAGGTCGAGACGTTGGGGCGGTGATGATGTTGGTGATGGTAAGATGACATGCCTACATTTGTTTTTTAAACACACTTCGATTTAGTGATTCATACATTGCATACATGTGTCGTTTATACCACTTCAGACATCCTTACACTCTTAAGGTTACAACTGTTTCGTAATGCCAGGGTGGGATCTCTGGGTATACATGAGAGCAAATGAAAGCATGTGTGGTGCATCATGCAGTATTCGTGGATTGTGATAGTACATTAAACAACACCCATCCCTCCCCCGCCTGGCTCACCACATTACTGTTTACGAGACTGTAGTTACTTCGATATCCATCGGGAGCCTGGTCCATTACCTCCGAATCCTATGTGTCTATAACTGTGAGCAGACTCGAATTTGTATTGTATTACCTGACTCCAAGAATAGCCCGGGGGTACAGACGGTCTATATAGTGTTATTGTGCCAGAAGATTGGTAGCCTTGATGGCTTCCAACATCATGTTCCACTCCATTGAGATTGGTGTTTTTCTCAGACCGCTATACTCTTCCCTCCATATTGCCGCACTCTCTGCCTTCCCCCATCAGATTCCCTCCTCGTGCCAGTGTAATATATTAGGTGGCAAGGTTGATTTCCATCTCATAGTTGTGGGTCACTTTGCAATAAGTAAGGACAGGTCTGCAAATCTCGCCTGTACTTTCTGGTTCTTGGAACAGTGGTATATGCCCACTAAACAGCTTTTTGCTGTGTTCCAGGGTGTACTCCCTGTCACTGCTCCAATTTTGTTTGCAACCTGTGCCCATAAGGTGGGAAGGAGTGAACATGTCCAGGGCATATGTATTAGGCCGGCATCTGAGGATTGGCATCTTGGACAATTTTTCTGTGTCGGTGTACATTTTGTTTAGTCGATGGGGCATGAGTTAGGCCCTATGCACTATCATGTACTGTATAAATTTAACATTTGAGTGATACTTTTTTTTTAAATATTCCAATATAGATTCCCAGTCCTTGTGCAGAAGTTCCCTTCCTAAGTTTCTGACCCATTTTTCCAATCGTGCAAGTGACGTTGTGGCATGCTTGCGGATACCACAATAGAGCCATCCGGTCAGATGACGATCATTGCCCATCAGATATAGGTAATGAACACATTTGTGTGTATGGGGGTTCAGTGTTAGTTGGGGACCAGCATTTTCTGATGAATCGAGCAATATTTGTGTGACGAAAAAATAGGGACCCTGGGACTCCCTGTTCATGAGTAAAGTCCTAGTGGTTTAGTAGTATTCCATCAGCAAACAGTGCCCTACTGTTGTTACCCCCTCCCTTTCCCATTTGTGTATGTGGTGTTTTGTTACTAACCCTGTGGGAGTGCGGAGACCCAACAGTGGGATGTCTGGGGCGTAAGGGACCACTTTCTTTGTGTATTGTAGAGCTCTCCTCCAGTAGCCGAGGGCTACTTTAAATAGTAGTGGAGCTGTTGGTGGGGTCTTGCTCTGGGGTTGAAGTAATGTGTGTAGGGTTCCTTGGGACAAGGCATCTGGTGTATATCCTAGTTTGCGTAGATTGCGTGCTGCATGCCTTTATGCAAGCCTTTGCAACTGACCTGCAAAACAATATACTCGAAAGTCAGGAGCTCCCATGCCACCTTTGTCCGTCTCCAACTGCAGCTTGGGAAGTTTACGTTAGCACAGACAAAATTGGATCAAAAAGGATTTTGAGTTCCGTTGTTGGCTGGAGGACAGGGAATGATGCTGGGAGTTGTTGGACCACAAATCCAATTGAAATGTGAGTGTCTCAGGGATGAGGTGGAGGTGTTCCTACAGGTGTGGGATCAGGAACCAATATTGTTGCTATGAAGAAGTTGACTGCTTGTCACATTTGCAATAGGGTAGGCCATTGGAAATGAGAATGTTGATTTCATCCTGAAATATTGCAGGGCGAGCCCAAAATACACAGGCAATGACATGTCAAAGATTGAGAATAAATCAGTTTCAAAGTCAAATGTCTGGTCAGAGTATGGGAATCCCCAAATGAATATAAATAAGTTACCAAAATAAACCAAAACCAAAATCAAAATGCCATGCCACAAGCCCAGAACTCAAATCAGAATGCGTTAGGACAATTTCCGTTGTTTGAAATGGATGAGTTTGGTTCTGAAAATTAACAATCATGGTGCCTGAGAGAGGAAGAGGACTGTGTACTTGGTGCAGACCCAATAGTAGAAAAAAGGGGCCCCTATGTAGATGCAAAAGTCTATGGTCACTATGTATCATTTTTGGTCTATACAAGAGCTACTCAATCCACAATTAGAACCATGGAAGTTTCAGGCTTACCTCCCCCAGTGGCTCCTTGCTGAATAAGTATGACCACCTCTCATTTCATGAATTGAGAAATATGTGTGCATCAAGAAAATTGAAGACAGAGAAAAACCCAAATACACAACGCCTCATAGAGGTTTTGCTCATAAATTACCTCAGAAAGACCCCAGGGTCTGATGAGGCAGGCAAGTTGGGTGGGGCAGCAGATGAGGACAGGCCTGGAAGTGAAAACATCCAGAACCTAGAATCTGAAGCTGACCAGGAGGATCAAAATGATTCTAACCTGGACAATCCAATCTTTCCTGAGGGTGGGGGAGAGGACCCAAGGGGTCCCCTCTTTGCTCCACCTGGAAGGGTTAACGGTGTACCTAGAAGGTCTAGATCTCCTTCTCAGGAATCTAATCATTCTGGTACATCTGTAGGGACCTCTATTTCCCATAGGACTTCTACTTCTCAGAAAAGGGAGTCTTCTTATGAGAGGAAATGCAGACTGCTTGAGTTTGAGAAAGCTTAGCTTAGAATTAAGAGAGAGCAGTTGGCAGTAGGTAGGGAATCCCTGGACCTCCAGAGAGCTTCACAAAGTTGGGGGCCAGAGCCCCATGGTTGCAGCAACAGTGTCCCTAGAGGTAGAGAACATACTCATGAACATTGGAACCTGGACAAGATTGTCCCTCCCTACCAGAGTGGGGATGACATCCACAAATGGATAACTGCACTTGAGAGGGCCTGTAAAGTACAGAGGGTCCCTCGGGAGCAGTGGGCAGCAATCTTGTGGCTCTCATTTGCATGCAAAGGTAGAGACAAGCTCCTCACTGTTAGAGAAGAGGATGCTGACAATTACAAAGTCTTGAAGAGTGCACTGATTGATGGGTTTGGCCTAACTACTAAACAATACAGGATAACGTTCAGAGATACCCAAAAGGCACAGACTCAAGACTGGGTTGACTTTGTAAATTGTGCTACTAAGGCACTGGAAGGTTGGATACATGGCAGCAAGGTGCATGACTTTTTAGGATTGTACAATTTGATTATGAGGGAACAGATCCTTAATAAATGTGAAAAACAGCTTTTAAACCAGTACCTGGTGGACTCTGATCTGACCTCTCCCCAAGAATTGGGAAAGAAGGCAGACAAATGGGTCCAAACCAGAGTAAAGCCAAAGACACAGGGTGGTGACCAGAAGAAAGATTCTTCCAAGACCCAAGAGAAAGGTGAGGATAAGTCAAAAGAGAAGTCCACTACAGGGCCCCAAAAGTCCTCTTCTGGGGGTGGGCCCCATACTCCTTCCTCCCCTGAAAAGAAACCCTTTTGCCATGTGTGCAAGAAGCCTGGCCAATGGACAAATGATCCCAGTTGGCAATAAAGAAAATATTCCTCCCAGCAATACCACCACTCCTCCTGGTACTACCAGTAGTAATCCCCCAGGTGGTGGTAGTGCAACGAAAAAGTTAGGTGCATTCTCACGGGGAACTGAGGTGGACCATGGTTTAGAAAGGTCCCCCTCCCAAGCCACCTCAGTCTGTGATGGTGGCATGGGATTTGCCACTTTTACTATGACTCCTAATACTTTGGGCAAGTACAGACAGGAGCCCCTAATCAATGGTCAGACGGCGTTGGCATTCAGGGACACAGGCGCTAGTGTCACCATGGTGACAGGGAAACTAGTCTCCCCTCAACAGCTTTTACCTGAGTTCAAGTACCAGGTGACCAACATTGATGGTATCAGGACAGATCATCCCATGGCCATAGTCAATCTCAGCTGGGGAGGGGTCACTGGCCCAAAGAGAGTGGCAGTGTCCCCAAACTTGCCTGTAGATTGCCTGTTGGGCAATGATCTGGAAATTTCAGCCTGGGCTGAAGTGGAATACCAGGCCCATTTAAGAATGTTAGGCCTCCCTGAGAGAGTTAGTGGGGCTGTGAGGGCCACAGCCCAACCCCAGGGAAATTTTAGAGTGATGGAGCCTGAAAGAAGGGCCCACTCTCCTCCACAAGAGAGCACAAGGATTGAAGAACAGTCTTCTTCCCCCCAGACTATAGGTAAGGGTCAGCTAACTCAGGGAACTGATCCTACCCCTAGTGACGGAATTGCCCCAGAGCTGGTCAGGCCTGTCCTGGCAACACCCCTGATGGCAGGGGACCCTTCCAAGGTGGTCTCAGCCTGGAGCAGGTAACCTGCCCCGCTCTACCCTACCTCAGTCAGCCCAGGGCTGCAGAGGTCAGGGAGGTCAGTGGACCCTACAGGGCCCCCTGTACAGAGGAATCCCCCCATCAGCAGATTAGGGGCACCCAGTCTAGTAACCCTAGCCAGGTGAAAATTTCTCAACACACTCAGGGATCCCCTTACCCTTGTGTAGGGACCTCCCCCAGATGGACTCTATTGGGCAAAGGCAAACCTGGGACCAAAAGGTTCCAAACCTACCATATCCCCCCCATTGTTCCAATCAAAGGGACCCAACCCCCAGCTGTAAGCAGCCAAAGGTTGACCCTTAGGGCCAGATACAATTCAGTCGTGGAAAGAAAGGCCTCCATGGTGAACAGTGATCTGAGGAAGCTGACACCAACTTTATTAGGGCCTCACTTCTCTACTCAGACACCCCACCAGCCTTTTACTTTGCTAAAACATACTACAGGTAGTAACTCCAAATGGTGGAGATCATCCCCATACCCTTGGGGTTGGGGATTGCTTAGTGAACCATAAGACAGGGGGTAACCAGGCTAGTGCAGGTTCTTCCTTATATGGCCACTCAGTCAATAAAGGCTCAACTGGGAAGGTTAGCCTTATCTCCTTACGGAAGGTGGAATCTGACTGCATGGTTGCCCCCACTTTTTTCCTGGCGTTTTGCTGGTTTTCGACTTAGCCTGCTATTTAGGACCCCAGACTATCTGCTTTCCCCTCTAAATTGATTACATGTACTTTAGGTACACTCCAGATTCGCTTCTGGGGTACCCTTATGAGTCCCTAGTATATGGTATACTATGTACCCAGGGCATAGGTACCCCAGAGGCCTACCAGGGGCTGCAGCATGTATTATGCCACCCCTGGGAAGCCATTCAAAATGACACAGCAGGTCTGCTACAGCAGCCTGTGTAAGGTGGTTTATGCACCCCTTACTCAGATATAGGTTCCAATATCTATCCATATCACTGCACATATAAACCTATCAGTCACCCCTATGGCAGGCCTTATCAATTCTGAGGGCAGGGTGCTGGGTTTTATGTGAGAGGGTGCCCATGCATGAGCAGAGCCCCTCTGCAGCCTTCAGAATCTTTATTCCAGGGTTGTTTGTGATGTAGCCAAACCATATACTCTTAAGTGCATTATAACCTCATGGTAAATGCTAACTTTGGAATGGCTGCATTGAAACATGTTGTGTTTGGTGTCAAACCCCTTGGAATCATACCTCCACACCAGTAACTGGTGTGGGAGGTATGATTCCACCCTACTAGAGGGAGAAACATGACTTCACCGGTGCACCCGGTACCAGCTTCACAGACCCTGGTATCACAAAATGGATGCTGCCAGCCACAGACACGAGTCTGCCCTCCTGCTGCTGGACGAAACTCTGGCTGGGGAGGCCTGGACAATAGGTTTCCTGTCACAGGGAGGTGTAAACACCTCCCAGACAGGCTTTAATGTATTGGGGCTGGGTGGGTGCACTCCAAGAGTGCTTTGATGTCTGCACTGGGGGCACATTTGGTGTCCCTGTGCATAGTCCAGCTCAAACCGGTTGCAGGGGCACTCAGCCCCTGCTCTGGCGCTAAACTGGACAAAGGACATGGGTGTTGCCACCCCTCTGTCCTGACCCTCCCATAGGTGGGTCCCCAGAGTTTGTCCCACCCCTTCCTTGGGTATAAAGTAGGAACCCCTGACTACAGGACTTTAGATTTACCTGAACAAAACTCTGCTACAGAATCCCAGAACTTCCACTATCTATACGAATGTTGGATGACCGAAGAATTGCCCTTGGAGTAAAGGAGTTACTCCCCTGAAAGGAAGGCACCAAAGACGCATCTGTCCGGTTTGCATCTACGTTGCTCCCGAAGGACTCCGAAGACTTTGCAACACAGGAGGTGGGTTTCAAAGCTTCCCAGAGGCAGATCCGTGCTCTCAGCAACTCTGAGATCCAAAGCCCTCGTGGGGACCATGCAACCTGAACCCCTGGACACCGTGCACATTTGCAGCAGCATATGCTTCGTGGCTATCCTTGAGGCTGTGCTTTCGGCTACTTGTAGTCCAGACCCCGAGCAGTGATTCCACCGAAGATTGCTGGCCTACACTCCTCGAGTGACCCGTGGGCTGGTATCTAGTGATTCCTCTCAAGGTCCCTTCGCGATCCCTTGTCTGTCAACTTGTGGGTCCCTGAGAAGGGTACTTTGACTTTCAATGGGCTTACCTGGTTGCTCCAGACGTGCCCTGATGCTCCATCGCTTGGGGAGTCTACAGGGCCTTGCTGGTCTACACCGAAGCCGTTTTCCTCTCACCGTATAGGTTGCAGTTGCCAAGGCTTGTTGATCTCCAATCCGGACACCGACCCCCAGCAGTCAACATCCTTCATGGGACAGCTCGCCTGCAGACTGTGGTCATCATCGACGCTTTCTGTTCTCCGTGGCAGTGGAGTCAAGCTTCACCTCATCGCACCTGAAACACTCGACATCGGTGGGCATTTGTCTATCGTGCCCCTGGTCATTGGCAGGTGATCCAGACTCTGTCCCCTTTCCTTTCAGGTTCTTCACATCTTCGATCCAGGCTTGGATCACACCGGACACTTCTCCTTTCCATGGCAGTACCATTTTGCAGCAACTCTGTATTGACGACATCGAAGATTCCGACACCATTTGACACCTATGCACCCGGCTTCCCTGGGTTAGCTAACACGAGTACTCCAGTGCTCACGTGGGTGCTGGCCTTAGAACCTTCTAAGTCTAAAAGGGTTTGCTCCAAGTCCTCTCCTGAGTGTCCTTAAACTCTAAAATGTCAACCGTGACTTTCCCATAGGATTATACGGAGCTTGCAGCTGTGTTCTCACACTGAACACGTCCCCCGTGGGTCCCCTGTGTCACTACCTTGGGTGATTCCTTGGGGTCCCAGCGATTCTACGTGCTCTAGGCACTGTGTCTAGTCAAGTCGTGGTTCTTATGCCACTTTCTTAATATATGGTTTGGTCTCCCCCTGGCGCCCATTGTATATTGTGCTATTTACTGTCGTTTTAGAATTGTATTATTGTGTGCCTTGCTCTCTAACTTCATAAAGAGGTTAGTAGAGAGTGTTTAGAAATAAATACATATATTTCATATATATATACCTTGTGTGGTTCTCCTTTCATTTAGTTATTCAAGAGGTTATAATCTGGTAAACCAAGCTGCTTTACACTCCTTCAAGACTTAGCCTGAAGGCTGCTCTCCATAGCTACCACTAGGATAGCTTTCAATAAAGGTTGTCTTAAACCTATTCATCAATAAGGGTTGTTTGGACTGGTGCAAGGTGCCCACTATAACTAGTGGATAGCATATGCCAGGCCAACTGCTCACACCTAGGTCTCTGCAAACTCAATAGATTAGCCTGATTTCAGGGCCATTCAAAAAGTCAGGAGAGCAGCTTCACATGCAGCCAGACACTCATGGCAGGTGTACTCACCCATTTACCATGCAGGGGACATTCCCGTCACAACGCTATCTTTATAATTCTATTTTTAGGATGAGCCTGGGCAGTGCATGCGCTGCTCTACGGCATGCTGCATTGGACTATGGACTAGAAGCCCCACCCACTCTCCGCCCAAATTTGTCATTGGCTTGTGTCATTGCCCTTCGTAATAGCTGGCTTCTGATCCATTAATAGGCTTGTTAGTCCCTCCTTAGTACCACCTTGTCTTCATTTGTAATCTCCCATGAGGACTTTCCCTTTGGTTGTTACACAGTACGTCTTTTTTAGTCTGTACACTATTTTCTTTAATGAGTTTCTCCTACTGCCGGCAGGACATGCTTTCCTGCAACATTCAGCGCTCTATGCGCGCTTTCAGTTTTCAAGCAGCCTGGGACAATGGCGGCTGCTTCTTTGAATAGGTCTTGCATTTACAAGAGTTTGGGCTATTTACATTGTACATGACAATGACTTTAATTTATGTGTTAATTATCAAAACATATAAATAAAAGGCATCGTCATTTACATTGCCAATAGCTTAAACTCTCGTACATGCGAGACCTATTGCATAGCAAATGCTTGTTTTCTTTTCTTTTGTTATGGACAGGTCCCTGTCAGACAATCCTTAGCCCCACTCTGTATTCCGCTAGTGTGTTATCCCTATTTTTCTGCAACGTTCTTCTTGGGCCTAGGTTAGTCTTCTGTAAAACAACTAACTAAAGTAATAAACATCTAATAGACGCAGTTAAGTTCTGCTTTCGTATCATTGGACTTCCTTTCCGTAATCTTTTGTATATTTTTACCAATTATAATCTTTATGTTTCTTCTCAGGGAGGTTCTTGCAATTCAGGATTTTCCATGTATATGCCGTTCACAGTCACATTTAATGCTGGGTTCATGTAATATGACCATTCAGGAGCTGAATATCTTCGTCAAGGAATTCAAGTTCTCTTAGATCTTCTCAACACCTGATGATTTGGATCAAGTCATCCTCTGTTTCACTTCCTTTAGGTATTGTTTCTGGAATACAGGCAATTGATAAACACCATTTTACTTGAATTTATTGGCCATTCAGCTTGTCGACACTGTTTTTTTGATTCAGTGCTAATTTCTACAGTTGTGTTTTGCCTTTCTCCAAGTTTTGTGTCAGCCTCTCTGGAGACTTCGATCCCACTTTGAGATACTTCAGAAACTTGGACTTGTCTTTCGTCTTCATCCCTTACTCCTTCCTGTACCTTTGCTCAACCTGCTGCCTGCTCTTCTGCTTGCTCTCGTGCAGGTGCCACAGGTCAGACTGGTCTTTCCACTGGTGTTGTAACCACTAGTGCTCTTCTTTCAAGATCATAGATCAACGATCCTTCTTCCGGATTGCTTACTTTCCATGTGTGTGTGAGGCATGAATCCAGTTTGGGACTCTTGCATATTTAACAGCAATGTTAGTCATAAGCAGAATTTGGAAGGGACCTTTCCATCTGCATCCAAGACAAGTCTTCCAAACATGTTTCTTGATAATGACCCAATCTCCAGGATTGAGGTAATTGCACTGTTTGGGCTTTGCAGTTGTCCATAATCATATCATAAAGTGATGTTCACCAAGGCATTTGTTGGGACAGCAGGTGATTTCATGGCTATCCCCATAAAAATTCCATGAGGAGATAACCCAGTCTTCCTATTTGGAATACATTGGACACTCATCAGTACCAATGGCAATGCATCTGGCTATTTCAAGGATGTCGAAGCACAAACTTTTGCAACTCAAAAAGAAGATGGACGGAATGTTGAACGTTGTCAAACACTCATCCTAGTCACAGATCTGGGTTTAATCCATCATTATATTGCTCACAATGCCATTCCAGTTTAGACCCAGCCATATGCAAATCAGTCTTGACCCTGCTCCCACTGTGAACAGTCCAGCCCGAACTGTCAGGTATTCCCTGAACCAGAAAACAAGCATCATGGGACTGGTTTTGGGGTATTACCCCACATCAGCCAGGCTCGCTTGAAACCGGTTGTGTAGTGAGCATGGGACCTACATCTGGGCATACCCTGGTCGAAATGGCAATACAAGAAGATGATGGATGGAAAGTTGAATATTGTCAAACACTCACTCCCAGTCACAGATCTGGGTTTAATCTATTGTTATTTTGCTTACCACGCCATTCCAATTTAGACCCAGCCATATGCAAATCAATCTTGACCCTGCTCCCAATGGGAACAGTCCAGCGCGAACGGCCAGGTCCTTCCTGGACTGGAAAACAAGCATCCTGGGAGCGGTTTTGGGGTATTACCCCTCATCAGTCAGGCTAGCTTGAAACCGGTGGCGTAGTGAGCATGGGAACCACGTCTAGGCATATCCTTCCCAGTTAGGGCAAAATTGCAGCACAAACGTTTGCCGATCTGGACTTTATTGTTCTATTTATCTGCTCAACTATGTCCGATATTTCTGGTCAGTAGCTGCAGTGTAATTTTTGTTCAATTTATAAAGCATGTTCATCACTCCGTTGTAAAGTGCATTCCTCTATCTGAATCAAGAAGGAGCGGCATTCCGTGCCTAGAGATGATCTGCCTTAGTAACAGTTTAGCTATAGTTAGACTGTCATTTCTACTCGTCAGGTAGCCTTCCACACACCAAGAGAATACACAGATAATCACTAGGATATATCTCAGCCCATTTTGGACAGGTGTTTCAATAAAATCAATGTGTAACCTGTTAAAGGGACCACTTGATCTTACTAAGTGTATGCTTCTGACTGGTGTCTTCTTCCCTACATTCAGTTGTTGACATGTGATACATCTCCTGCGATTTTCCTCAACTATTATTTGGAATCTGGGATTAAACCAACTTTGTCTGAAAGCCTTACCACTGCAACTCTCCCTAAATGTGAGTACCCTTGATAATACCTAGCCATTGGAAACAACAAGCTATCTGGCAATACTGATCTCCCATCTTCAGACATACAAATATTGTTTGCATTCTTGGTACAAGCTGCCTTGATCCACCCATTTTGTTCAGTGTGTTACAGTTTCTTCCACTCCCTTTAGTTCTTCCCAAGTGTCAGTTATTTCTATTATCATTGCAAAAGCACATTCTTCATCACTTCTGTAGGTTAAACCATCATATACGGTAAAACCTCCACTGGTTTTGCATGCTAGCAAGGCACAGTACCTAGCAAACTGAGTCAGCGTATATATTGCCAATGGCGACGTATTCACTGCCTGTTTCATGTCCCAGACACTTGACAACAGCAATCTTCTTTGGCAACTGTAATGCTTCCAATAGATTTTTTACATGTTGCCCATTTTTGATATAGTATCCTGTTGAGGTTAAAAAATCTATTTGCATCCACAATTGCCCAAGGTCGTGAATTACATTGAAGCCATATTGGCTATTTGTAAAAATGGTAACTTTAAATTGTGCAGATCAACTGCAGGCTCGGGTGAGAGCAATCAATTCAGCAACTTGTGCAAAGAAGACAGATTGGAGCCAGGAGGCTTCAGTCACATTGTTTATAGTGCACACCTCAGAAGCATGAACCATCAACAAATGGGACATAATCAGGCTCATTCAGTGGTTCATCCTTAATATCTTGTTGTGGCTTTGTGCATAGTTCAGTGACACTTAGGCAATCATGATCAAATCATCATCGTTGTCTTCTTGATCAATTACAGGCAGAAGAGTAGAAACGTTTAAAACATTACATCTTCTGATGGTAACATTTTCAGGTGCAAGGAGGCTTTGTTCATATTTACTCAATCTATTATGTATCAAATACTGGGTTTGTGTTCTAGTAAGCAATAATTCAACAGATGAGGAACCATCACAATCAATGGGTGTCCCATCACTATGTTTCTGCTCTTTTCCAGGCTTACACTCACAGCGGCCACTGCCTTTAGGCAACCGGGGAGTCCTGA
Source organism: Triturus cristatus (assembly GCF_964204655.1). NCBI lineage: Eukaryota > Metazoa > Chordata > Amphibia > Caudata > Salamandridae > Triturus > Triturus cristatus. Next base: position 1,166,767,274 of record NC_140583.1, read on the forward strand.
CACTACATGGTCAAGTGTCATTGAAAAAAAAGCCACATGTCTTCGGGCTCCAACATGCATCTGTGTTAACACTGAGAGTGTGCACCCATCACTTTCACTACAAAACAGAGTGAAGTCTTTAGTGTAATCTGGCATTCCTAGAGCTGAGGCAAGACACAATTTATCTTTCAGCTCCAGGAAGGCTTTGTACATTCTTTATCCCAAGGGATTCGGTCTAACACATCTCGATGTGTTTGCCTCAGGAGAGGTTTTGCTGTCAGGAAAAAAATTGGTATCCATTTTCGACAGTAGCCAACTATTCCCAAAAACATTCTGAGCTCTCTGTGTGTTCTTGTTGGATTAATTTGCAAAATGGCTTCCGATCTCTCTGGTGACAACTTTCTGACTCCTTTCATAATAATATAGACCAGATAATTAACTTCTTTTTAACAGTACTGCAGTTTAGCTAGAGAAACTTTCTGTCCTTTCTCTGCCAGGTGATTCAATAATGCAATGTTGTCGTTTATGGAAGCTTTTTGAGTTTCTGAAGCTATTAGCAAATCAATGTGCTAAACAAACGCAGACTCACAAGACATTTATAAAGACTCAAGATTCATCTTTAAGATCTGGCTAAAAATGGAAGGACTCTCAGTATACCCTTGAGGGACACGACACCACGTGATTGTTCTCTGTTGGGACACAAATGAGAACAAAATTGGCTATCTTCATGCAAAGGCACTGAGAAGAAAGCCTGACATAGGTCAATGACTATAAACCTCTCTGCAGTACATGGAATTTGGAAGAGCACAGTAGCATGATTTGAAATGATGGGAAACAAGGCACCACTATTTCATTAATCTTTCTCAATTCCTGTACTATTCTATACTTCTAATTCGGTTTCTGAATTTCTATTATAGGAGTGGGTGGACTGCTAATTAATTCCTTCAACAAGCCCTTATGAAGCATATCTTCAATTATGGGTTGTACCCCAGCAATTGTTTCTGCGGACAGTGGATAAGGTGGTGCTCTTGGGAAAAATGCATTTGGTTTATTTGGAAATGGACTCGGTCTACACTTTTTATGAGTCAGATATATTTTCCTGTAATGTACCAAACCTCAGCATTAGTTCTGAGCTCTTGTCAACATGGCAGATATTCCTACTTCAGTGTTTTGTTGAATTCATTTAAAATCACCATCTCTAGCATGAGTCATAAATGCAACACCATCTGGTGTGTAGTAAATGGTACAATTCAATTTGCACAATAAGCCCCTTCCTAATAAATTCACTGGACTCGAATCAAAAACTACGAATTGGTGTTTCTCTTCCAAGGTTCCTATTGTGACAGGAACCTCTTCTGAAATTGGATTTGACATTTGTTTACTTGTAACCCCAACTACTTGGATTGTTCTTCTGGAGAGAGGTAAGTCTGGAACTTCCATGGTTCTAATTGTGGATTGAGTAGCTCTTGTATAGACCGAAAACGATACATAGTGACCATAGACATCTACACAGGGGGCCCTTTTTTCTACTATTGGGGCTGCACCAAGTACACAGTCCTCTTCCTCTCTCAGGCACCATGATTGTTAATTTTCAGAACCAAACTCATCCATTTCAAACAAAGGAAATTGTTCTAACGCATTCTGATTTGAGTTCTGGGCTTGTGGCATGGCATTTTGATTTTGGTTTGGGTTTATCTTGGTAACTTATTTACATTCATTTGGGGATTCCCCATTTGTCCTTGCATACTCTGACCAGACATTTGACTTTGAAACTGATTTATTCTCATTCTTTGACATGACATTGCCTCTGTATTTTGGGCTCGCTCTGCAATATTTTCAGGATGAAATTGACATTCTCATTTCCAATGGCCTACCCTATTGCAAATGTGACAAGCAGTGAACTTCTTCATAGCAACAATATTGGTTCCTGACCCCACACCTGTAGAAACACCTCCACCTCATCCCTGAGACACTCACATTTCAATTCGATTTGTCACAAATCCTGCCTGTGGTGCTACAACTCCCAGTATCATTCCCTGTCCTCCAGCCAACAATGGAACTCGAAATCCTTTTTGATCCAATTTTGTCTGTGCTAACGTAAACTTCTCCTTAATTTTCCTCTGCTTCATGTCCAATTCCTCACTGCAATATTTCGCATAACGCAGCACTTCATCTAGTGATTTTGACTGCCAATAAATAACATTTTGTGTGATGTGTGAAATGATCTTAGGCTTCAGTCCCAAAACAAACTGTGACACAAAAATTCCAATATACTCCTCTTCCGGATATTCGTTTCCACTATGCTGTTTGAAACCCTGAAACAACCTTTCATAATAATCATGAACAGCTTCTTTCAGTTCCTGAGTCGTTCTCTCAATTTTTAACCAATCAACATCTTTAGGAGGAATCTTCCCTTTCAGGGAAGTTATAACTGCTTTATATTTTGCCGTCACTAAAGGTGATGGAGCACCTGTTCTCTTTTCTCTCAGAGGCTCAGCTTTTGGCCAATGTACAGAAATACACTCAGACCACAAATCTGCTGGTACTACAATGTCAAAGAACGTATTCAGATCCTTCCATAACACCTTTGAAATTTTGATAAACCTTTCCACTTGATCATACCACTGCACTGGCTTGTCTCTCAGTTTTTGGGAAATTGTTTGTAAATGTAGTCAGATCCCCTTTATTCCATGGAACATGTTCATAAGTACCCGCAAGTACATCTCTCAATGAATACTCTGTCACTTCTCCCACTTCATCATGCTTCGCTTCAGTTTCCCTTTTTTTCTTTTCATGCTTCTTAACCCATCTAAGTTGTAGCTTCTCCACATCTTTCCATCTATGGATTAATCAGTTCAATTATATGATTTCACATCCCTGTAAATCTCATATTTTCCATGGCTTGGGCATCCAATTCAACTTGAAAATTTGGATGTAAATACACATTATTGGTAAGGCCAACATCATATTTCTTCGCTATTCCTGCCAAGTAATTATGTGTAGTAGCTGCCCTACGGGTAATAATCTCCTTACATAAAAAGGTAAGTTCAGGTCTTTCATATTGATCTAAGTGATCAAAATCCAAACATCCCCTAATTAAATCTTATAGATAAACTTTTAATTTTGGAATATCTAAATGTTTATCCCTTTTAACTTGTGCACCCTTCAGGGATTCTGCAGCTTCTGCCCTCCGTTCCTTTGCCAATTCCTCAATCCAAGCTGGTAATCCACTATGTCCATTTCCATATAGTTCACTAGAATTCAATGGGTTCGTAAAGACCAAAGTTCCTCTTCCATCTATCAAAGCATGTAAATTTTGATGAGGTCTCCATAGCACTAGTTGTGTATTCTGGGTAGTCAGTACCTCGACAACTGGAGTCGTTATGACCTATGGGCTTCGTTCAATCAAGGGTGGGGCAGTAGGGGTTTCTTGTGATACAAGCGGGCAGTGTCACTGGGGACCACAGTTATCGGTCACCTCATTATTGACAACGCAATTTGCTAAACCTGTAAAGGTTGTTCAATTGAAGTATGTTTTAGTTGTACTGGAGCAGTAGGCACAGTCCGACTCGCACTAGAACTTATTTATCCTGGGTCAGTGTACGACACAGGAGGTGGTCAGGATGACAATATTTCTTTCAATATCTCATCTCTTGAATCACTATCTGACGCTTCCCCTTCGCGCTTCACTGCATTTCTATCCTTCTCCCTCTCCTCTGATGTAAGAATGGGATACAGTCTAGTTCCCTCGATAATTCCTTTCCTCCATCTATGTTGCTCTTCATCCCATTGAGCATTTGCATAATTTTACATTGCTCTACCTGCTCTCCTCTGATATTTTTCCTTTACTTTTTCCGTTGCGACTTTTCCCCAAATTTGTACAGTTTCATATTGCATGGGTCTAGGTGGTGGCTTCATTTCATACACCTTCTCTTCAATTGATCTAAAATTCTGGTGTTAAATGTTCCACACCTAGGGAAACTCAATGCACACTCATCCTCAGTAATCCTCATCCATTGTGTCAACCACAAACACACTCATTAGTCATTATGCAAGCAAGAGTACCCTCAGGAAGCGACTCCTCACCTTTCCGAATAGGAATATTAACATCTCCTTTCACAAATTTCTTAAAACCCTTTAAACATTTCATTTTTGCAATTATATTTGCCAAATTATTTTTGTAAACCCGATTGTTTTGATTTAGTTCCATAAACATCAGATTTTTAATGCTCAATGAAACAACAATTTAACATTTCGGTAGCTCGTTGTCCAATCTACAATCCAGATGCAAGTTTACAATATCCAATACACAATGCAACACAAAGCACCAACTGACCAATAGCAGTAAGAAACACACCAACCAACCAATCCCACTATGATGTCAACTACTCACTCGTCACAGCGTCCACCCTCCTTCACAATTTTTCTCTTGGTTACTTTGAACAACTAACTTGTGACTAATGTTGTTTGCTTAACTCCTTTCTAACAGAAAATATTTAGATCTTCTTTTACTCAGAAAGATTCCACAATTGTAAATCACTTCTCGACAAGTGAAAATTAACACAAATTAATGTAGCTTCACGCTAATGCACAATAAGGTTTCACCAGCTGTTACTGATGGGAATGATGGTACCTCACACTCCACATCTAAAATCTCTTTGCCAATAAGATTAATATCCCAGGATCTTTCGACTCTTGGAACCTGAAAGCAACTTCTTCACAACAACGCTTTTAATACTGTTCCTGTAGATATCGATTTGTTCATGTATAACACATCCACTCTTTAACAACCACAATTACGACATTATTCTCCCTATTGATACTCACAACTCCAAAACTGCAATATCCAAGACTGTAACCGCTCATCACTCCATCTGGATTCGGGCACTGGAACCTGGAATTGGGACTATTATTGTATATTTCTGGCATTCATTTTAAAGCTCTAGTCTGGGTGTAAAACCATCAATCTGCTACCAGAAATTGCTAGGGCCAAAAGGACTCTCCTGATGGTTCAGATCTTCCATACGCCCACTTACAAATAGCACCACAGGTAATCCTCCAGGTAAGTTGATGGACCTTTTCCACCGTGCTTAGAATTAGAGTAGTCTGTGAAATCAAGTCATTAAAAGATCATTGTCTTTTATAATTTTTGATGAATCAATGATGAGAGGTTACGAATAGTTTTAAATGATTTTATTATTAATAATGTAAGAAATCATCTCTTTATTTTCTATAGTAAATTACAGAAATAGTAACGAAAGGGTTAGAAATCAAACAATCAAATAGGTGTTCCGTAAAGAAGCCCAAATAAGGTGACTTAAGGACCTATTCTAAATAAGAACCCATAAGGAGTTCTGTTGTAAACTATATCACATCATCTTTCCTGGACCCATTTGCAACTTCATTTCAAGGCAAACCTTGAAATCGTCAGCTGAATAATAAATAAAACAGCGACAAGAGACATGACTGGGAAAGAGACATTCAAGGTGGAGATAATGTCCTCATGCGTGCTTGAAACCCTGTGTAAAAGTTACAAATACCATTGGAACCTGTCCCTTGGACTATCACCTCTCAAAAGGGGTGATGGTACCTATACAGAGAGGTAATGAGTGCATGCCCAGTGATGTGTCACATTTCAACAGTTTAGCACTTGACAGTGCAAAGTGACAATGCCCTTCTCACATGAACTGGCCGATGAAAACAGATTGCCTACCAGCTCCCTTCCTGCTAATGCTACTTTTTGATGGCAAGTGTGATGACCCCAGACAGTATGGCATCCCTTTGTGAAAAGAGAGTGGCCAGTGCCCTGGATACTAGATCCCAATATTGGGTACTGCCTTGTCAGCTACCATCCCAGAAGCGCAGTTTTCTCTTTTGTATGTGTGAATGGCCCAATGAGTGTCATTTTCATTGACAGTGATTTTTGCTCGTGCAGTTCTCTATTTGCTTGAACTCATGTTTGGGTAGCAATATAATGTCCAACTTGGGTTTGGTACAGCTCAACCCACAGTTAGGGATGGCCACTGGTTTTCCTGTTACTTGATGCACCTCACCAAGTTATGAGGTCCAATCTGGAGTAAATAGGCCATGGCACAAGATTGTGCGCTGACCTAATGAGATACAAATCTGTCGGTGTTATTCTTAAACACTGTGAGGGGCATGTTCGAATCATAGCCTAGGAACATATCAAAGAGGAGACCATCTTTTCTGTTAAAACGGGCATGAGAAAACATCGGCGGAAAGAGGGAGAGGCAAATAACACAACCTCATTGTGTCGATGTTTCGGACGTGAAATTTGTAACCTCGAGAGCAAAACCCTGACATTAACTAGCTAAAGATTATATTAATTGCAAATGACTCCTATTTCTTAATCCACGAAGCAGGCAGATCACAATTGGCAACACACACTGTTCATTGCGTTTCCCTGCTCAATTTAGTGCAGTCTGGGTAATCCACAAATGTTTGTGCAAAATTGTACCGGCAAAACTGCAACTACGTAATCCTGTATTGTAAGTTATTTATTTCTACTGTTTTCTCCTAATTCCGCCCGCCCTTAGAGGAGGTAGACTAATGTACAGTGCAATCCAGAGGTATCTTGACGGATATGCCGGTGCCTCCAAAAGCTTGGGAGAGCTCAGCTGGGGCGAGTCATTCCCTCACTTCCTGCACACTGGCCTCGCGTCGGTTCCGCCGGAAGGCCTGCCGCCAGCGCGCTCTTCTGAAGGCTGCTAGCTCTGCTATAAAGCTCAGGGGAGGGAGCCTCTCAAAAAGCTTGGGAGAGCTCAGCTGGGGCAAGTCATTCGCTCACTTCCTGCACACCGGCCTCGCGTCGGTTCAGCCGGAAGGCCTGCCGCCAGCGCGCTCTTCTGAAGGCTGCTGTGCTCTGCTATAAAGCTCATGGGAGGGAGCCTCTCTCCAAAAGTTTGGGAGAGCTCAGCTGGGGCGAGTCATTCGCTCTCTTCCTGCACATTGGCCTCGCGTCGGTTCAGCCGGAAGGCCTGCCGCCAGCACGCGCTTCTGAAGGCTGCTGTGCTCTGCTATAAAGCTCAGGGGAGAAAGCCTCTCTCGCGCTAGCTGTGGCTGGGCGCGTGCCCTGGGAGATCACAATTAGGCTTGTTTATTTTCCTCGGACGGGAGTAAACGAGCCCTTCTCTAACTCTAGCCTGTGAAGTTACATCTCTGGCACATACAGACCAATTACCAGCTGGAGGAATTAACCCCATGATGGCCCCCAAGGAAGCAGCCGAGCCTTTAATGGAATGTTAATTGGCCTAATGGGTTTAATGTCAACAAGTCCTAATGAGCACAGTTATAATGAGCTCATTATTTTTCAAGTCTGTTTTTCAAAGTATACGTTGATATTATAGTAACAGTGCCTGATCATAGTCACAAACCAAGCGGCACAGAATGAAGGGGCTACCAAACGTGAGTTTGTTTACTTTTTTCAATATAATATTAAAAATCATTTAACATCCTTCCACCTCCACTTGCTGATGCACAAATCATTTAGCAGCTATTTGGTAACTGGAACATTTGAGAATTGGTTAAACAGCAAAGAAAGCAGGAGCTTTCATGGTGTGCACATAGCATTTGTATTCACTGGTTGTTGGAAAATCCTAGACTGGAAGAATGCTCATTGTTAATGTGAGAACAGAGGGGTCACAGGGACAATAATCTGAAATGGTAGAATCAAAACTCTGTCCAGTAGACCACAAGCAACTGAATGCCAGTTAACCAAAGGGGTATGTGGCTGCTGCCTGACTGATATGGCCAGGGAGTCGCCGATGGCCCTTGGATATCTACCCTTCTCCACCAAACTATCAATGTCAATGGCAAGGCCTGAGACCAGATCTTCTTTGGGTTATGACCCCAGGACGTATTTACTTCACACACACACACACACACACACACACACACACACACACACACACACACGGCATTGTTAGACCTCAAAATTTGCGCAGTTAACCACATTATTCACATTTCTGTTCACAAATGAGACCTATCCTTAGCAGAGACTCTAGTACATGGGAGTCACCTAATCATAACTAATTTGTTCCTGTGCAACCAACAAAAATAGCTGTTCAGACTGAGTACATGACTGGTTATTTGACCCTTCCGCTTAAACGCCTTGTCCAGAGGATGGGTCCCTCCTTATGGGAGGACCCCACCTTCCCTCTGCTGTAGCTGGAGCTCTCCCGCCTCAGGAGCTGTTGTGCAGGGGGACTGACTGACCTTAGGATACTTCCCTCAGACAGCCCCTACACCCAAGTTCCTCATCCCCTAAGGGCCTGTGCTAGCTTGCACCAACTGCACCTGTGCGGGTGGTTGACAGGTAAGGACTTGGTGTCAGTGACTGGCCAACCCCTGTGCCACTGCAAACCCCTTTTGACTTTCTGTCAGAACCTCTTGGAGGGTCCAGTGAAGCTGATGTTATTTTGGTATAAAAGGATGCCGTAAAGGGAACCATAGTATCCCCACCAATCATGACTTCACCTGCCACAGGCCAGCATAGTTCACCTACTATCTGCCCCGTACCATATGTGTTGGCCTAGCCATGCCAGCAAGTTCTCTAGAAACATCACATTAGCTTCTTTCAATAAGCGTGCCGCATCGTGCAAGAAAATTTGCTCACCCTTGATGCATCCATGAGGTATAGATGATTGAAATAGCTGTGTTCAACAACTTACCAACCTTTCTGTTCAACCATTTTTTGACAGCATTTGTGCAGGGGCCACTGCTATCCATAGGATACCTCCCTCGGGCATCCCACTCCTCCCATCGACTTACCAGCTCTCCAATTGAATCTCAGGACAATGTTGGGCCATACTATTATGGCCTCCAGTAAATCCTTTGCAAACCCAAACATTTCAGAGACACACAGTTCAAATAGTGTTTTCGCATTAGCTTGGACAAATCATTGCCTCCCAAATGCCTGATTGTGATCCCTGGAAGTGGAAGCCTCTGGGGCAACATTCTGTCCAAAGTAGTTCCCAAGTTGTCATGCACAGCCTCCCTTGACCACAGAAAGTCATATGATATCTGGCCTTGATTGCACGCTTTGCGTAGGTCTGCAAAATAAAACCTTTGCTCACCTCACATAAGAGCAGCCAAACACCAGTACACTTGTACACCTCTTGCCCACACGTTGACATGAGAAAATGAAGCATTCAGCAACCGTATCACCTGATTATGTCCTCCACCTGCGCTGACAGGAGAATTCCATAAAGGATGAGAAAAAATTAATGCCTGAACATTTACCTGTTCGGTCTCGCATAGACTTCCACCTGCCTGTCCCTTGCACTGCATGTTCCGCTAGCCTAATGCATACAACCACGATGGCTGTGCCAATTCGAAATAAATGGGAGCTATACCCTACAGGATCTACCCTGACACCTGAGCACTATTGAGCACCCTAACCCATTGGAACCTTGCGAGTGGTGACCTGCTTTCAGGAACCAAAAAGGTGGGGTGGGGGGCAATAGGCCTTTGTGCCAAGTTAGCTGTAAAGGCTTTAAGATTCCCCAGTGGATGGCACTCCTTCCCTGTGGCTCTGTAAAGCAGTATGTGATCCTCCGTACCCAATTGGTCGGTCCTTGTACCACCAGATGGGAGAGGAAGACATTGTGTTCCTCCTTCTTAGAACAGGTAATGATGACTGCCAAAGAGCCATTTGGCCATTGAGTATTTGCTAGTTGCAAAACCACAATTTCTGTCCTTCTAATTCTTTGCCACTAGCTCCCCCACTCTTAGTGCCCATAGAATGCCAGGGAGAAACTGCCCTAAACAGTCACACCTCTGCTGGTGACCTGCACACACCCTCAAGGTTGGCCATGATCCTCACCAGATATACATGTTATGGGGCACCTGGAATCTAGCTTGCATACCTCCAATCTCTGCCAGCCATTTGAGATATTGTAAAGCTAAACTAGCAGAACCTGACAATATGAGTGCCAGAAGGTATCCTCGGCAATTGACCCCACAGTAATCCTCATTGGGACTGACATACCCCTAGAACCCTAGGAAATTTCCATGTGGAGAAAACCTTTGACTAAAGCTCAGCCAGAGGGAAGCCAATACAACCTGGTAGTCATAGGCTACCACACCCATGATATCAAATTACTCTTCCACTTCAGCAGACATCTTCTCCTCCAAGCAGGTGAAGTGCATCTAGCACATTCTCATGACTCCCCTTACATTAATATTTCACAGAATCTTATACCCAAAAAACACCCCCTTAACATGGGTCCATTGTAGTCATTCAGAAGTGACCGTCCCTAAATCAACCATCCAGGCCTCTCATGTTGCCTGGAGACCTAGAATTTGCCACAGAAGGTACATTCCCATATGCAGTGACACTTGGGCATGGCAGAGTGTTTCAGTGAGCTAGATGCTCAAACTGTGTGAAGAGGTGTACTCACATGTTTGAATTACCCCAGTATACCCAGACCTTGTTTTTTGTGCCCAACTCATTCTCTTCTGATATCGATACAGGTATTTTTTTTTGTTGTTGTTGCATATTTATTATTTATATAGCGTGAAATCGACCCGAAGGTATTGGAGCGCTTCACATGAGCACCGTATTTACATTACACATTCAGGCACGGGGAGATTAAGTGATTTGTCCAGAATCACAGGATGTGGACGCGACCCCGAGGCTCGAACCCTGGTTTCCAGCACCAAAGTCGGCAGTCTAGCCGACGGACCAAATCCTCTCCCCATGCCTGAGATACAGCTTTTCACCTGGGCCTCTGTAAAATGAAAATCCTTATGTAAAATAATGGAATAATCCAACGTAGACACGAAGAAAGTTGATCTTCAAGGTTTATTCATGTAAATATGAACACACCACTGGAGTGCGTCCTTTCTCTCTGAAGTACGAACGGAAACTGTCTACTGATACCGTTTGTAGTTCAGAAAGGAGGTTCAACGCACGGGGATGCATCTTCGAGAGATGCTCATTTTAAATAACATCAGACAGCATGCGCGTGTAACACGACCAAGCACATGCAAGTTACAAACAACACGAGCTCTACAAACAACACAAGCTCATATATAGAATGTGATAACATAACAAAGCATAGATAAACATATATGGAGTATATTACATCACCCTTCTCCTTTCACAAAGAAAACAACATTGAATTTAATGAAAATAAAAATCCTTGTATCTTGAAGAAAATGTACAGTTGCGAATAGGTCTTGATGAACCATGTTCAGAAGAACTATTACTAACAACATTTTGTGGTTCAACAGGAAACGATGATCTTGAAGTACGATCTCCTGAATCATCATTGCTGAATGACATTGATGAATCTGATGAGGTAGAGCCAAAGTATGAAAAATGTAAATCATCATGAAGAACATTTTTTTTTTTAAAGATTTCATTTGCTTGGTGTGGAATTAATTTAATTAACATTCTCTACTCCACCAACCTTTCTGACCAAGAAACACCGAACCTTTAGACAATTTTAAAATTTGTACAGGAAGAGATAGTTTCGAAAGGCCATTCTTGACTTTCTTAGGAGACTTAATCATGACCCAATCTCCAATTATAAAATCATTAGCATAGTTACAAGCTCTGGTATCAAAGTTTTTCTTTTGTATAGCTTGTTGAACTGCAACTTTTTTAAGCATGTTTTGTTTGTCTTTGCAAGCCAAACATGAATTATCATTCTTCATCAATGTTCTAATCCATGATGGACAAAGAGTTCCATTTGGATCTCTCTTCTTGAGCAATCTAAATGGTGATACACCAGTTGAAGAATGAGGAGTTGTAAGGTATGACCAAATCTTTTTTTTAAAAAACATGTCCACAGGTACACCAGTAGCTAAAGCTGATTGTATTCCCTCTTTTATAAATCTATTCATTCTTTCAACTAAGCCATTGGCCGAAGGGGAATACAATGCCACCTTTAAATGTTTAATAGCATGAGATTTCAAAAAATTCTCCATTACGTTTGAAGTAAAGTGAGAACCATTGTCTGTGACTAATTCTCTCGGAAATCCTTCAGAAAGAAAAATTCTAGAAAGAAAATTAACCACAGACAACGTGCAATCAGCAGAACAAAATTCAACCTTCACCCATTTTTAATAATAATCTATTAATACTAATATGTATTTTTTGTCATGAGAAAGCACTTCAAATGGGCCTGCAAAATCCAAAGCTAATTTCGTCCATGCTTCTTCTGGAACTGGAACATTATGCAAAGGTGTTTTTACCGTTTTCCAGTGTTTATCAGATACTAGACAAGTTGCACATGAATTTATCCACCTGGCAACATCTGAATCAAAACCAGGCCACCAAAAATTTTCTTTCAACCTCCTTGAGGTGGCACTTATACCCAGATGCCCTTCATGTGCTATTTCAAAAATGTTATTTCGCAAAGAAGTTGGAGGAACTGCAAGATCACCACGCAAGACCAATCCTTCAACTAGAGCAAGTTTTTGATTAATTTGTGCAAAAGACTTTAAAGGAGAGGGAACGGAACGTTCTTTAGGCCAACCTGAAACAATCATGTTTTTTACTGCCAAAAGAATAGAATCTTCCTCAGACGCTCTCACCCAATCATCTTGTATGACGTGAGGCAAGTCATTGACAAAATCGTCAATGGAAGCTACCACACATTCTACATCATCAAATCTTGAACATGAAGTGTTATCTTTTAATGATAACCTAGAGAGGCAATCCGCTCTTGAATTACGACCCCCAGGTATGTGTTTTATAACAAAGTTGTATTTGTGTAAGCGTGACAATAAACGAACAAGCCTGGAGGAAGGTTTTCCTGTACCATTTCCATTTAGGAAATGAATTAATGGCTTGTGATCAGAAAAGATTTCAAATTGGGTACCCCAAAATGAAAGTTTTAAATTTTTCCACAGCCCATGTACAAGCAAGAGCTTCTCTCTCAATTGTACTGTAGTTTGACTCTGCAGTAGAGAGAGATCTGGACAAAAAAGCCACTGTATTTTCCTTGCCATTGACCCATTGACAGAGAACGGCCCCTAATCCATTTTGACTGGAATCAACAGATAAAATGCACTTTTCACCAGGTGAGAATGGAGAGAGAGCAGGAGCTTGAATGATGAGTTTTTTAATTAATTCAAAAGCTTGTTGTGCTTCAATTCCCCATGGTTGTACCACCTGAGCATAATTTGATATGAACTTCGAGTAGTATTCTGTCATCCCCAAAAATGATCTTAACAGATCTTTATTTTTGGGTACACTGACTTCATCAATAGCTCGAGTGAGGGAAAACTTGGGCTTGATTCCTGAACCAGAAATAGTGTGCCCTAAGTAGTCAATGGGTTCAGCCATGAATTTACATTTATCTGTACCTAAAGTAACCACATATTCTTTAAATGTATTAAGAACTCTCCTGAGAGTAGACAAATGCTCAAACCTGTTTTTTGAAAAAATTAAAACATCGTCCTGATAAGTTTGGACAGAGTCAATGCCCTTTAAAATGTGATCCATAAATCTTTGAAATACACTTGCCGCAGATGCTAGACCAAAAGGAAGTCTAAGATATTTAAATGCACCAAAAGGTGTTACAAATGTAGTCAGGTCAGTGGATGATCTCGATAATGGTATTTGATGATAAGCTGACCTTAAATCCAGAATGGTGAAACAGGTCGCACCCGCTATGTTGGATAACAAATCCTGACTTTTTGGTAAATGATGACAATCCACTATAATACTTTTATTAAGTGTGCGTAAGTCAGCACATAGACAAATAGATATGTCCTTTTTTCTTACTATTACAATAGGACTGACCCATTCTGATGATTCTGTAGATTGAATAATACCTTCTTTGACCAGCTTATCTAGCAGTATTTTAAGGTCATTTCTAACACTTAAAGGAACTGGTCTCTCTTTATGAGAAATTGGGATAGCATTTTCTTTTAGTTTGATGACATGCTCTACTTTCTTAACTTTACCAATGTTTGTTGTAAAAACTTCAGGATAATCTGTAAACATGGTTTCATCAATATTTGTACAATCAAGCAACTTATTATGATTATCAACATTAATGGAAGAAATTGTAATTTCATCATTAATTTGAATGGGATTTTCAGAGCCAGGAACTAGTTTCAACCCCATCCTAGCTAAATCCTGCCATCCAATAATATTCTTGCCTTTAGGAGCTACATAAATCTTTGTTAAAATTTTGCGATCTAAACAAGTAATAAATTCCATGAAATACCCATGCATGTCGATTATGTGACCACCATATGCTTTTGGAATGATGTCCAAGGGTAATAAGGGTTTCTTAAATGACCAACACTCTTCAAAGAGAGTGTCTGAAACAATAGTAACTGGTGCTCCAGAGTCAGCCATCATATCAACCTTAACATTTCCAACAGTGACTACACATAATGGTTCCTTAAATTTCTGAATGGGAGAGATCAGATCTAACGAATCAATAGAAAGCATGAGTCTTTCAAGACTATCATCAAGTGACTGAATAGATTCAACATTAGCGTTTCTAGAAGTATTATCGGTGTCTAAACTACTAACTCTGACCATTTTCTTGCTTCTACAAACCGTATAAAAATGACCCATTTTCCCACATTTGGTACATTTCTTACCTAGTGTTATACAAATAGGGCTATCACCTAAATGTGATTTTGAACCACACCTAAAACAAAAAGAGTTAGTTTTGGCCTGTTTTTGGAAGAAAGGTTTTACAAATTTTGGCCTGAAAGAAATATTGTTAATGTGAGGATCATTTTGAATCATGTTAACAGGTGAAACATTGTCATTACTTAAACATTTTGACATTATAATAGATCTCTCAATTCCTTTTGCAATGTCAATAACCTCATCTAGGGAAGGATCTCTACAGCTGAGAAGACGTTCCTGAATTTTATTGTGAAAACAGCTGTAAACAAACTGATCCCTTATGTAAGAATCTAGATCAGCCCCAAAGTTACAATTCGCCGCCAGGTTTCTTAAAACTGAAATATAATCTTCAATGGATTCATCTGAATTCTGTTTTCTTTTCATAAAGTTAAATCTCTCAAGCATCACACTTGGTTGCTCTAAAAACTTTTTGTTTAATCTGTTGACAGCATCAGTGTAAACATTCCATCCATCTCCTTCACCTGGTGGTGGGATGGTGACAGGTAAGTTGTCAAAAGTTTCTCGCCCAGCACTGGCCAGAAAACTGTAAAGAATTGCAAGTTTGCGTTTGGGGGAATATTCCTCAGCATCTATTGCCACAAGGTAATTCTCAAAGGATTTAAACCAGAGTTTCCAAGGCTCTTTAGGCTTTCCTGGTCTTGAAAGAAACTGATCTAGCTGACATATTTGCTGAGAGGCCATTTCAAATGTATATAAATTGAGCTTTTCACAATGCTGTTCTACTTAAAGATGCAATAAATCACCAATTTTTGCTTTTGTCTTTGTTAAATTTAAAGAAATAAGGTTGTAGGCATGTTGAACACATCAAAATCGACTTACTTTTGCCATAGAGCGAGTTCCTGGTGAGCTCTCCTTAATTTTCTCCTTTGGGCAATGAATAATACACACGCACGCGGGACCAATAGCGTTGCGCGTTTGAAATCTGTGAAGATTAGTTTACGCGCTTGGGACCAATGAGAGTGCGCGTATGTACAAATAGGACACGTTGCCTTTTGAGCCAATCCAACAGGTCCTCTTATCATGTTAAGAAGTTTATAGCTCAACGAATAAGAGACGCGCTCGTTGATTGGCTGTTCCTACGCTAATCCGGAAACTCCTCTTTTATTAATCACGGCTTGTAAAGAGGTTTCCTTAGCAAGATGAGCGTGCCGATTAAACCTTTGGATGCCGGTAGGAAGCACAAATCGTTGTGGTGTTGACTTTTTAGTTAAAAATAACTCGTCGCCAAATGTAAAATGATGATCCTTATGTAAAATAATGGAATAATCCAACGTAGACACGAAGAAAGTTGATCTTCATGGTTTGTTCATGTAAATATGAACACACCACTGGAGTGCGTCCTTCCTCTCCGAAGTACGAACGGCAACTGTCTACTGATACCGTTCGTAGTTCAGAAAGGAGGTTCAACGCACGGGAATGCATCTTCGAGAGATGCTCATTTTAAATAACATCAGACAGCATGCGCGTGTAACACGACCACGCGCATGCAAGTTACAAACAACACGAGCTCTACAAAAAACACGAGCTCATATATAGAATGTGATAACATAACAAAGCATAGAGAAACATATATGGAGTATATTACAGCCTCCCCGCTCCACATAACTGGCTTATTAATTAGTTCAGACCATGTTGAGGTGTGGGCTCACCAAATGAAGTACCCAACTCCAGGCCCACCATGAGTATGCATAAATATGCCCATAAGCACATGCGAGACTGCTTTCAAGACGGGTGGCAACTCACGCTACCCCCTTCATTTTTTCAGTAGTCTTTAGTCACTTTAATTACAAAACCTTGCAATGTACATCCATTACATTTTTTTTAAACGATACATCGCCTCCGCTACAAATTCTTCTTTGCATGTACCGCAATTCACATTTTCCACCGATTGATACCTTCTGCTACAAATCATTCTTAACTGCACCAACTATGTCCAAACCTGTCTCATTTTTCCTTTGAACTGAGAGAGCGCCAAACAACGTGCAGGTGCATGTTAAGTAAATATTAAAAGTCCGTATGTCCCCCATCCAGTGCACTCCACACATATCCCCAAACACTTTACGACTCCCCTGGCGCACTGTATTATTTGCCACTGGGCCAATGCAACTTCAAACATCATCGGGCTGCTATGCCTGGTATATGGTAAAACAACTTCCATTATCTTACTTGAATTTAATTACTGAAGTATTCCTTAATCGTCCAGCTCGCAGCATCCTAACCGCATGGTTGCAACGACGGATAAAGCTAATCCAATGATCGGAGCTTTCACTGTTTACTGTGCCTCCAGGTTGTTAAACAATAAAAATAGGCGTCCCCTTGTGTCCACTGTGCAGTACCCAATACATCTATTCAAATTTGAGTACGGACTTGTAGCAGCATCCGCTGCTGTACGAACGAAAATGAAGACGCATAATTGTTAACATAGGAAACACAGGCACCACCATGCAACTTCACAGCAAACTATATGGATTGCACCACAAAACTGCAAAAGCTACTGAATAAAACAGAAGCAACCGGGCACTCCTCAGCCGTGTCCCTGTGTGATAATAGCTGCTCATAAACAGAAAACAAATGCTTACAGCAAACCGCTCATGGTGCTACCAGCATACAAGAAGGAGCTGTCTGCATGCAATGCAATCAAGACGCTGCCAAGCACACTAAACACATACTTAACTTAAATAAATGCAAGGTGCAGGAGCGAAACAAGCATTTGCAATACAGTAGGTCTCGCATCTGCGAGAGTTTGAGCTATTGGCATTGTAAATGACAATGCCTCCTATTTATGTGTTTTTAAAACCAACACATAAATAAAAGGCATTGTCAATTATAATGGCAATAGCTCAAACTCTTGCAAATGCGAGACCACTTTAATGGTGGCCGCGCCCATTTATTTAGATGCTGCTCGCCGTATTCAGCTTACTGCGAGCACTGTCTAATGAAAGGTGCGTGGCCGCCACTAAGGTGATAACACGGCAATAAAAAATATTTGCTTGCGAAGTTCATAAACAAATGTATATTATTGTAAAAGCGCCCCATGCTGTGCTTTCAATTTAATGGTGGCCGCGCCCTTTTCCTTAGACCTGGCATGCTGTAAGCTGAATACCGCAAGCAGCAAAAAAATTTCAAAAAAATGTCTAGGAGAGCATCCGCTATAGTTAAAGTGGATTGCTCTGGCAAATAAAATAAATAAAGAAACGCGGATGCTATAGTTAAAACGGACCGGCCACCATTACTAATAAAAATATAAAAGCTGGCGGCATGCTGCGTTGTTGGAAAGCACATCGTGAGTGGAATAGGGGAAAATTATTAAAGAAAATAGTGCTCACCGACCGTGTAACTATTCATGAATCAAAAGCAACAATTTCGAAAGGGCAGTAACGAGCCAATTCAAAACATGGTCAGAAAATGGGTGGAGCTCCAGTTCCATACCTGAATACAGCATGCCTCGCAGAGCAGCACATGCGCTTCCCAGGCTCGACCTAAAAACGGCCTCCCACATGGGTACCATGGGAACAAACAAAGCACACCAGAGAAGATATACGTATGGACACTAGTGAAGCCTACTCTGCATTACATCTTTCCCTAAAAGAAGAAACATGTGATAAATATAATTTGTAAAACCCCAATCTGTTATTTATTATTCATTATTGTAGTGCAGTGCTGAACCACTTGTGGGAGCCACCCAGCCTTGTGGGCCTGGTCAAACAATTTGAGGTAGCACAAACATTCTAAATGTTGTACCGAGCATTTCCACTATTAGGGAAGCACATTGATCTGAAATCTTGTGAGGCATTCATTTATCAGTCAATTAATTCAGTTGTTATTTCATCACATTGTTAGGCACGCCTGAAAAAGGTTCTGCCCCAAACGATTAAATGGAGACACAAATTAATCAGACACTACTTGTGTCACTAAATAAGGAGTCAGTCTCTCTTTCTGCCCTTACATTGTGCTCTGGAGAACACGTATGTTCTTTTGATTTAAGAAGATATGAATAATAAACCCCAACAAACAGGCACTAGCCCCCTGCCTGGCCTTCCAGGCAGAGGTTACTCAGTCCAAAGAAAAATAATGCCAGGAAGCCAACAAAACCATACCATGCAGCCCCGGACCCCCTACCAGCAGCAGGGGCCCACTGCTTAGGCCTTACTCACCAACCTCCTCCCAGGAACAAACACCTGCCTCCTCCAATAGTTAGGAGAGTTCCGCAAAGCTCGCCCCTGCCGTACACCGAGATCCCAACCTTCTCGGTTATGTCGATACCGGATCACACCTGCAAAATATGATTTAGGTTAATTTCTCTCTGTTGTTTTTAAATGGGCCATTTAATATATTTGTAGTAATAACAAATGTGTTGGTTATTGTTACAGTTAGGGTTATAACAGTTATACATTATAGATGGGAGAATGTGCCCTCTGCCATACATTATAAGGATATTGCAAGTCACAGAGGAGTTCCGTGACCATATAGAGGAACCAGACTGAAGGCTGGGTTCCTTTACAAGGTGACTTGTAATATCTTTTAAATGTATGGCAGACATTATATTTCCTATGTTACAAGGTCACACCATCCGCCTTCCCTCAAACCACTTAAATCCTTGGAGTCTTGCTCCTTCCTATAAAACAGATAGTATAGTTACAGACATGAAGAATAAAAACAGAATCTAGTGCGAAATTAAAAACATCGAAATCCTGTTAGTAACTTGTTGCAAAAAGAGGTTAGAATTAACTTCATATAAATCTGATTAAATAGTGGTGGGACTCAGTGTTTAAATAAATGCAGAGATATACTGCTTTTCCTGTTCTGGCCTTTAGTGTACAACAAATAAACAAATATTCCCTTTCTACTCATTACTGTCTGTTTGTGTATAGATTAGATGATTGACAAGTCAGTTTTCGTATTTCCTCCTTTGTTTAAACTGCAGCTGTAATGCGGTATTACTTACTGGTAATCTTCATAACTCCTGGTCCCATTGTCCCCCTCCCATTCCTTACTTGTGGAGATGACCATCTCCCTGCCAGAAAAAAGAACAGAAGAATGCTGGGACCCCTAACCCCACCCCCTCCCATTGGGAGTACATAACCAGTACCTAACCAGCATTCTGCATGAACTACCAAGCCACCAACAGGAACGCTGAACGTCCGGGAGGGAGGGGCAAAAGGAATGGGACAGGGACAACGGGACCAGGAGTAATGAAGATTACCAGTAAGTAATGAGGCATTACCCCCAGGTCCCTCCAGTCCCCGTCCCATTCCTTACCTGTGGAGCATACCAAAGCCATAAACCTGGCCTTCCGTACCCTCAAGAACACCCAGGACACCACACCGAAAAGCAGCATCCCAAGCGAAGCAATGGGAGAACCACAAAAAACACACACAGGCAGGGGCACAAAGCCTGCAAAGCCTCCAACCAAACCACAGGGGCACAACCCCAAAACACGCAGGAGACAACCAAGGTGAAGAAAAAAAAAACACCAAACCACAGCACAGCCACCCAGAAGGCAGCCAACCAACACCGGGAACACCCCCAAACCAACAACAGAGGAGAAGCACCCACCAAGGAAGCACCAGAGACTGCCCTCAACAGAAAGGCAGCGAAAAGGCCGCAAATGGAAGAAGACCCATGGTGACCAGATATACCAGGAAGCCAGGGCCAAACCAACGGGGAAAACACCAAGGACCAGAAGAACCAGCACCTCAGAAGGAACCAACAGCTCAAAGGAGACAAACAACCATAGAAAAAAAAGGAGCGTGCAACCATGCTACACTGACCCAACCCCCAAAGGCGGCAAGTGAAAGGGCCTAAGACAACCAACCAAGACCGAAAAGGAGGCAAACCACAGATACTCCAGAGGAACCCCCAGAGGGGCCAAGCAACTAGGTCCCCCAAAACAACCAGCACAAGGCGGACCAGAACAGCAGAAGCACACACAGGGCACAAAAGCCCAGAATGGTGCCCAACCTGTGAGAAAGCCACCAAACCCAGGAACAGCACGCAGCACCACAGACCCAGCAGCGGAACCGACAGAGACCAACCCCCATAGACAAGGGAAGAGCGCTCAACACCGCCGAGTAAAACCCCACAACAGACTCACCAGAGAGCTCTGCCCAAAGTAGGAGACAAAGGGCGACACGGCCCACCCCAGAACCAACCCCAACACAGAGGGCCATAGAAGACCAGACCAGACAAAAGAGGACAGGGCCAGCTGACAGAGCTAAGGCACTGACCCTGAGGACCAACCACGGGCACGCCCATACAGAGCGAACCAGGAAGGGAGGGAGCAGTAACCAAGAGCAAGCTAGCCCCCATGCCGACAGCCCAGCCACCTGACAGCCTAGAGGACACTGCCCCCGAAAACCCGCAGAGGAGGACCAGGCCTCAGGGCAGGAACGTCCAGCACCAACCAACAGCCCACATCACTCAAACCGGGAGAAGGAGCACGGGCACAGGAAAAAGACAAACAGGCCAGGACCGAGGCAACCACCCCGAATATAAGGTGCCCTGGAACACAAACCCGGCACCCCACCCAACACAAAAGCAGCCTGACGGGAACCAGGAAGACCTGCAGCGGGAAAGTATACCAGTAAAAAATGTGGCTCTCGGCAAGCCCAGCATCACGTCGAGGACAGCCCAGCAGCCCGATGGGATCCAGGGAAGACTACAGCAGGTAAGAATAACCAGCTACCCCATCCCATTCTGTCAGCAGCCAGAAAAAAGATCAGGTTCAATGATGGGTAGGTACTGGTTATGTACTCCCAGTGGGAGGGGGTGGGGTTAGGGGTCCCAGCATTCTCCCGTTCTTTTTCTGTCAGGACGATGGTCATCTCCACAAGTAAGGAATGGGTCGGGGAAGGGAGGGACCTGGGGGTAATTATGCTCTGTCACCTGCCTTTCACCTTTCCTGCTGGCTCTGGCAGCAGACATTATGATTAACACCTCAACTCTAATAACGTATTACACTTGAGCAGCCATGCCATTTGTACAGGTAAATAGAGATATCGGAAGTTGCCTGTTGTAAGAACATTAGAGATAGGCTATAGACAAGGAGAGCAGCTTCTTTTGTATTACATAAAAATGAAATTGAAGTCCATTTGTATAAAAATACATACATATTTTATATTAGGGTATGGTTAGTGTAAGAGTTCCTTAATGTAATTTATTTTAATTTATTTCAAATTCATTTAACTAATAGAAAAATAACAACACCTGTTTTTGATAAGAGATATGCAGGTAGTTAGACATTAACATAAACTTTAATTTGAAGGCCTTTAAATTAAAACAAATGTACATAAATACAAATAATTATATACTTGAATTTAAGGGTAAATATAGGGCACATAATTTAGTTCAAAGAAAAAAAAAATATTTTTAAAATAGATAAATATTTTTTGTGACAATAGTTGTGGGTAGGGACAGGCATTAGTGAAGAGGTAAAGGTCAAAATGATGAAATTGTATTGAAGTAAAGGGAATTTTAATATTAAAAAGGGCCAATAAGGTAACGGCAGACAAGGTAAAGGTGCTGCGGTAGTGGTAGAAGAGGTCAGTTTATACATCCCCAAAGATGTCCGCAGTAGAAAAGAAAAATTCTCTATCATCTGCACAAAATGTCTCTTCCATGCGTGGCAAGACTTTTCACGAAAGAATCAAGAGTCATTCTAAAGTTGTTGGGGTGCAAAATTTTCAAAAATAAACTTTTCCTTTCCCCTCCATAGTTCGATAAAACTTTAATCTTTTCCACCATAAATTCTCAAACAAAACATAGCTGTTTCGTCTTTGACTGTTTCCTCCCGTGTTTGCGGGGAGGTTACAGTCTGCTGATCTTTGTTTGCCCGTCTGATGGTGATTAAGATAATATATTGTTATACCAGCTAAATGCATAATTGGAGTAGTGGTTAGGTTAAAAAACTTCTCCTGTAGACTGTGTGATATGAGTGGTTTAATCGGCTAATTAGTATTAAATTCATGTCAATGAACATGATCTCTGTACATTTATAATATAAATGTTTATTCTGTATAGTTCATGTCCCACCACGATTATTCTCTGAATTGTGTGAACATTTAGGCAGACAGTTTCCTCTACTTGAGTCATCTAGTGACCAGACCATAATGTTGTGTTATGTTAGTTTTCATTGGTAAAACACAATTCTAGCCTAGCCTAGCTGTGGTCTCATTATGTAGTGGGCTTTCCGGATGGTGTTTCCTGCTGTTTCCTGCATACAGGGGTCTGTTTGAAAGATGCACTGTCCATGTCTTGCAGTATGCATGTCTTCCTGAGTCTCCCTGTGAGAAGTGTCCACCAGTTTCTACCCTTCATCTCGACTGGGCACCAATATTGCCATGTGTTTCTTATGTTACCGGTGACTGCATCTTAGCTTGTCTTCAAGTGTTGGGAATTGGCATACATGTTCTAAAATACAAGGGACCCACAAATTGATTTGGGTTTGATTTCTGTAATACACTGGCGTTTTACCTGTACTGTGCACATGCCTGCAACCCGCTTGTTTACTTCGCAGCGTAAATAGTTGCTTCTTTTTTGCCCTATGTCGTTCAAGTAGACCCAAATGAAAGACATACTTACTTCTTAGCTCTTGCATTTCCCCTTTTCAATTACACAGAATGCAGATTAATAACCACTATATGATCATAGCCTCTGCAAGGTTGTTTAATGAAGCCCTTTTTATTTCACTGACAGGGTTCTAGATGTAAATCAGTCCCATGATGCACCATGTGTCCCCAGCCCAATCTCTGACAATGATGGCCACACAGACTGTGCCTCCACCTCCATACCAAGAAAACCAACAGGTAGGTACCCTTGTCATTTTTAGCATTAAAAACGATTGTCACCAAACTAGGGTGAACAACGTTGCTTTACCCAGGATGCATCGTAAAAGTTTTATGATATTCACTTTATGCATACAAATAATGTATTAATAGAGTTCTTGTTGCCAAAAAAGAGATAGTTGTTAATGACTGAGATGTGTCACTCAACAATCGTAAATGTTTTGCAAGTGATAATAAAGCCAGTGCATTTTTCAATCAACCTGATTAAAATGTTGATCACAGCTGCCGTTATTCGTCTTCAGCGCTGCAGTCAAGACTTCTTGTTTTGTGGTGTGAAAAGCACGCGACCCTTCTGACCCTCTGGATAGCTTTCTGGTGGGATTGCTTTGTAAGTGATTTAGCATATTTATTCAGGTAGACTCTGGGTTTCTTCAAGGAGATAGGTATTTGTCACAGTCCTTTTACATGTTGGCTTGCAGCAAGAAGTTGTGACTTCAGAGGAGGAAGACAAGGCTGAGATGAGTAAAACTAGGGCTTGCACTGTGATTTGACTGTGCATGGCTTCATCTTGCATAGCAGGGGGAGATGAATCCACACTGTCTGTGCTTTTTATGCCTTGTGAGTCTCGAAATTAAGTTGCAAGTCAATATGGAATGCAGGAATTTTGCTTACTGGTAAAGGTTGGAGACAATCCTTGTGTACATTGTCAAACTAATATTGTCTGTGTTAGTGTTGCAGTTTGAATGAAGGAGTACCTCTATCTCCCTGGAGTTCAGCTTGTCAAAGATGACAGTTATTCGTATTGTACAAGATACTCTTTCCGCCAAATGACATCTGTCTGGGCTATACTGTTCAGGACAATTGTGAAGTCTGTGTACAGAAGTATACATTTCCCTTTGGGTTTGTAACAGAACACCCAGTGGTACCACATATAAGTCAATGATCTGGGGTGAGAGGATACGGTCTTAAGGTACTCTGAATGAAGATGGGTGGCATTGTTTGCAAAATCTTATGGAATTCGCAAAGTTTTGCAGGATTTCAGAGTTGTCAAATTGTGCATGCTTTTCTGCCACAGAAGAATGCTTGGAACAGTAAAACTGAGAGTTTTTCCTCCTTGAACCCGTGTCCTGTCGGCATATCAAGTGACTTTTAAATGCAGGGTATGCGCTCGCATTTAGCTTGCCTATAAGATACCAACAATAGCATTTCTCAAAATGTAGAGTATTTTTGCATAATTTTCTTGACATTGTGGCAAATATCGGAAGTTTGTGTACCACTAGTTAGAAAAAGTTTGCTTGCCTACCTTGCAACTTCTTACATTGTTGTCTTTTCCATACTTTTTGTAGCACTGATTTAGAGTTTTGAGGTTTCATGAGGCGTTGGTGTATTTTAACCCAGTGGTGAGTTTTCATCCCCACAAAATGTGTAATTTAAAAAGAAAATGAGGCTGCTCATTGTTATTGTTTATTCCTCGTCATTTCAGCCCCCCCCCCTGAGTTTTCCTAGTGAAACGACTAACTCATAGGAGTAGAGATTCGACTCCATATTGAAATCAGTGATAGCCTTGAAAGTAAATTGTTCCTTCTGCATGGAAGCCAGACAGAAATCAGAAATGTCTTCTTGTGATCCTTAGCTGGCATGTGATCTGTTATCAGTTCATGCGGAGCGTCTTGCCTCTTCTGACTGCATGTGAAAGTATAACACGTTGAAAGTCCTGCATATATGCAGTTGGTTCGGTACAAATGGCAAATAGAGTTGTAAGATGTTCTCAACATGACGACTGCGAGGGTTGTGGAAGTCGTTTTATGATTACGAGACATAGATAGCGCTAATCTCTGAAGTATGTTGAATTAATTCTTGACCCGCTTGGGATTCCGTTCCTTTTCACGTGTCTTATAGTGTTTTTCGCGCTAGCTTGTTTAACGCTGAAACACATACACTTAGCACAACCTTGAAATGCTTACTGTTCCTGTGCGTGCCCTTTTTCTTGAAATACGCTTTTAGTTGCGAATTCCGGTTTTGAGTTGGAGAAGGCAGAAGGTTAGGGGACCCTCGGTCGACCTTTGCCGGTGTTGGAATGCACACGAGCAGAGCCCAGGCCGGGGCAAGCAAAAGCGAGCCCTGCCAGCTGAGAGGCGGCAACGCCAGGCCCCTGCAGTGCCCCTATCCTCTGAAGACCCCAAACGAGACGCGTTTATTAACAACAGCTGCGATCTTTCAACAACTGCAACACATCTCACCCGATTACCAGCGAAATCCCGGGCAGTCCAAAGGGAGCTGATGAGAAGTAAAGAAAATAAACGGAACTCTTAAGAGGTTGTTGTTTTCCACAGGCCCCGCGCTGCGCCAAGTCCCCCTGCTGCTCTCAGAATACTGACTCTGTAGCACACTGTCTTATTTATGAATCTGACTCGGCACCACAGTGGAAAACATCCACACACCTTTTCGAATATTTATACTCCAAGATTAAATAAATGGAGCTTTCAGCAATCTAAAATGACCCATCTGTCAACACAGGGTTGACACTGGGAGGCCCTTCAGCGCTCCGCACACTTGGTACCGCGGAGGTTATCAGACACTGGGGACATTGATGCGTCTGGTTTAAAGAATGAAATCATTGTTCATCCAGGAAGTGGTGCGATACTTTTTTACAATTTTGTCTCATGTTATGCAAAGTCATAGAGGCTGGCAAGACAAGCTGCAATTCCGATTTCAAATTGTGATTTCTATTTTTAGGTCTCACGCCTAGCGTTGCAGTGCTCAGAACTGCAGCGCAGCAGGAGACCTCTTGTACGGGGTTTTGAAAACGGACCTAGGAATTGCACACACTTGTGCATGTGCTTTTCCTTTTGGCCCGCGCTATTGGCCTTTGCGTGTGTCTTTTTATCAAAGACAGCACGCAATTGGCCAAAGGCGGGCGCATAGCTTCGTCCATGGCCTATTGGTGTCTATTACGTGCACCGCTGCCATGTGGTTTCAATTATCGTGCCCAGACACTGGCGCGATAATTGAAACCACATGGCTCGCTGTGGCGCGTGCATGCGCATCACATGTTATTGTACTGGAGAGGGTATGTAGCCGAAGGTACTCGGTCCCATCTCTGTTTTCAGTTCAGATCGGTACTGGCCCGCAATGCGGGGTGCTGTAAGGACTCGGAGAACAAGACCTGTGTGCGTTTTTAACAACGTCACCTTCTTCACTCATGACCTGAAGCAATGAAGCCAATTTCGCTTCTGGGACAGTCACGCATACAGTTCTGCCTCTTTCCCTCATTTTAATCTGAAGCACTAACCTGGAATTGTAGAACTGAGCCCTATATTGCTTACAGTGCACCTCTGCACAGACACGGAAATTCACCTGCTGTTCCAGCACTCGGAACGACGCATGCCTTATCAAGTGCACCACAGTCCTGACCTGCATCCTGCTCTTCCAGAACTGTGAGAAAGAGCCACACATAGTTCGGTCAATACAGATCTCTCACATCGGGTGGTAAGTAACTCCAATTGTTTCAGCACTGTCAATGAAGCAGTGGCACCCTGATGCAGAAAATACACCACCACTACACACCCAACTTATTCACATCCTTTTTCTATTCACAAGGGTAACTGTGGTCAATAGATGAAAAATTGATGAGTGTTTTAGTTTTATTTGGTATATTTTTATTGAATAAAGTAAGTGGGATACACAAGTTGTTGCAAAGCTTTTTTTTTACTTTAAACTCCCATATCGTGCCTGCTCTATGTGGCGTTCGTGAGTCTGGTATGATGACCAGAATTGCAGTTCTTGTCGGCCAGAACCTCGAAAGCCTAGGAGATTGACATGAACACCAGAGCAAGATCCCCTTCGAAATCAAGATCGGTGTGGATCCTATACCTAAGGAACAGACTTCCATCCTATCCCTGAACTCTCATTAGGAGAAAAGATCCAGGACATGAAGAGTGTTGTCCTTCCAAACACAGAAATTCTTCTGAAAAGAAGGTAGCTCTTCCTCTCCACACCTGAAAGACGACCCAGAATGGACTTTGAAAACCTTTGAGAAACTTCTATGGGTAGTGGTTTATTTGTGCGAGTAGTTACAGATGAAGGCCAGGAAGCCTCAGAAGAAAGACAGGGAAACAGTGACCAAAGTAGAAAGGAGGGATGAAAGAACCTGCAAGAAGAAAAAGGCATGAAGGGTAACCCAGACTAGACATACTTGGTCTTTTGCTGCAGTCCCAATTGCTGGCTTTTTAAAAAACAATTCTGCACTTTATAAAAAATACAAATTAGGTTCTAAATTCAAGCAGCCAATGCAGGGGAGACCTAATGTCTTCCCTAACTCACCACCAGATAGGGAGTCTAAAATGATTGATGCTTTGACAAAGAAAACATTTGCTCGTTGTTAGATGGCCTTGTTTTGTAAAGTGAGAGCACAGATTCAACTCAAATCTCTGGCTTGTGTATGAACAGCCTTTAAGATATAGAGTAATTTTTGTGTGTAGAGTGCCTAACGCGTCTGTGTATTTTTACACATTCAAAGATACACAGATGTTTTTAGTGTGGGCAGAAATGGTTATGTTAATAGCTAGACTGGTTTGCTGTGGATCAGCATAATCTCTCTTCGGTATAAGCATATTTCAAACATTTTAGGTGCAGAGATTCTTGAGAACTTGGTGTCTATTGTTATGACTTGGTCGTTGTATAAACCAGTCAGTTCACATTGTGCGCCATACCAAAAAAAGCATTTGCAATGCAATAGGTCTCGCAATAACTAAAGTTTAAGCTGTTGGCATTGTAAATTACAATGCCTTTTATTTATGTTTTTAAAAAGAAAACAAAAATAAAAGGCATTGTTATTTCCAATGACGACCTTTTTTGAACAATACAGACGTTTATTCATTACATTATTAAAATCTACTTACTAAAGCAGCGTGCCGTTTTCTGTAACAGCTGTTACTTTTAGCGCTGCGACGTATAAAATGTTGGAACATAGTGCTACATAAAACTAGAATATATAATGCACCACGGACGCTTTTAAAAACAAATAGATAAAAAACAATGCCATTTACAATACCAACAACTTCAAACTTTGCTAATGCGAGACCTATTGCATTGCAAATGCTTGTTCTCTGTGCAGCATAGGCTCTGAAGTGCATAGTCCAATCCCTAAACCCAGTTTTGTTATTGGGTCTGTCAATCAATGGGGGGATTTTTAAGCGCGCTACTCTCCCATGAGGGTCTCAAGGCGCTGGGAGGCAGAAGGGGGGTAGGAGCTCCAGTCAGTCAAAGAGCCAGGTCTTGAGGGTCTTCTTGAAGATGTCCAGGGTGGGGGTGAGTCTGATGTTGATCGGCAGCTCGTTCCAGGTCTTGGCAGCGTTGTAGGAGAAGGTTCTACCCCCTGTTCTTGCTCTGCGGATGGGCTGGGGTTCGGCGAGGGCGAGGTCAGTGGATCGGAGGTTCCTACTGGGTGCGTGGAAGGAGACTCTGTTGTTGAGGTATTGGGGTCTGGTGTTGTGGTGGCATTTGTAGGCATGGGTGAGTATCTTGAACGTTACTCTTTCCTCAACGGGAAGCCAGTGGAGGTTACGCAGGTGCTGGGTGATATGTTTATGTCGAGGGATGCCAAGGACGAGTCTACCTTGACTTGGGGGGATCCATTTGAAGGTCTTTTGGAGGATGCGGAGGGTGTTGAAGCAGGTGGAGGGAGGAGGAGTCAAGTATGATGGCAAGGTTTCGGGCATGGTCCGTGGGGGTGGGGGGCTGCCGAGGGCGTTGGGCCACCAGTGTAGCCAGTCTGTTAAAAAGCACTTGTACCTATACTTTGCACAAATAGGCATTCATTGAAAAGCATTTTCAGAACAGGGATGTTATGTGCCTATCTACATTGGTGGAAACTGTGAGCTCAAATGCTTACAAGTGAAAATAACATTTGACCTTGTATCCAGGTGCTGTTTGTACTGGATTTGCACGAGTGCTAAGAAATAGGGACTAAAGTAAACAGTATTTGCACCCTTTTTTAGGCGCATTATACCTTCCAGTGCACTGTTTTGCTATTTGCTTTCCCCTCCCACTGAGAGCACATTTTTGGAACGATGCAAGTACCATATGGACTGGTGTTAAGACGTGTTCAGGTGTAGCTGACCTAGTGAAGGGTGACTATGAAGCAAGAGAGGAGTGCTGCTGTTGCCGGACCTTATCGCGGACAATGTCTTGTGTTCCTCTGAAGCTTAGCGTGATGGGCCTAGTTTGCCCATGCCACAGACGGGCCCTGCTAGTCAGTCTCTCCCCTAAAAGCTCACACCCAGTACCTCCTTACTGAAATCACATTCACTCTCCCCTTTGGAAATCCCCATCTACCCCAGTTAGAGGAGCCAGTGTGTTATTGTTGAAATACACGTTGACTTCCTCATACCCATCCAGTCCTGAAAGCTTAATGTATAGGCCCTTTTGAAATTCCCACCCAGCTCCTGTTACAAAGTGTTATCCAGTCCCCTTCTTAAAAGCCTTAGCGAGTGCCCCCTTTTCAAAGCCATTGAAGTTGAAGTAAGTTTCCCAGGTCCATGCAACACTAGCTGGCTCTAGTCCAGGTTTTTCATCTGCATTCTCAGACTTGTAGGACTGGTTTTATAGTAAACCAAACAAGACCACAATCCCAGAATGTACATTCAAAAAAACAGGGCAGTTATAAAGGTGTAGTTATCAATAGTGTGGCAGGTGCAGTGAAACCTGGACCTACTAATCTCTTAGAACTACAATTTTATCACAAACACAGCAAGAGGGGTGCCGATGGGATTATATGGCCCTGGAGCCCTTGCTATGCCGTTGAGTAGTTATCATGCATGGAGTTGGGAAACGTAACAAGGCTGCAAAGCACCCTGCAGATTACCCAGTAAAACACACACACATGTACACCATTTCAACGAATAATTCCCCTTCAATCAACATCCACAGCTGCCACCCTCTCTCACCTCTCAGCCCATACAGACTGCAGCTCTCAGCACATTAACACAGTGGCAAAAAACCCAAAATGCCACAGTGCTTATGTAATTACTAAAAATTGGACTGAAAAGTCTGCAGACAGCTACTAAAGTATTGGAAAGAGCTATCAGAGCTCAATGCTCCAGCCTTCCTAACCACCTTCTGTTACATGCTGAGTTTCTGTTGATTTTTCCGCAATGAGCCTTGACAAGAGGGGGGCCAAATGCAGTAGAAACCCCACATACTTTAAAAAAATAACCCTAAAAAAACCCCACAGTGACAAGAATGGAATAAACAAATACCTCAGTGAAACTTGCACACACATTACAATGTTGTGGTGCTCAAGTGCGATTAGGGGTATGGACTCTTGCCCCCCTTCAGATGACTCTACATCCCCTCCCACCCCCAGGGGGGCGGGCCCTACAGTTTAACCCCTTCACAGCTAGGCCTTTTCCCCCCGGGCGTAGCCATTTTTTGGCTATTTGGGGTAGTTTGCGCTTAGGCCCCTGTACCATTTTGACCACATAAGTTATCCACGCCAAATTTGCGTCCTTTTCTTCCAACATCATGGGGATTCTAAAGGTACCCAGGGTTTGTGGATTGTCCTGGAGGGGACCCAGAAATTAGCCAAAATACAGCTAAATTTAGTTTTTTTGGGGAAAAATGGGAAACAAAGTGGTGCAAATGAAAGCGTCTGTTTTTTTCCCTGCAAATGGTATCGACAAAGGGCTTGTGGGGCTGAAATCACCATTCTACCAGTTTTTAGGGACTGACTGACTTTTGTCAGAAAACCAATATTTTTTACACAGTTTTGGCATTATACTGGGATGTATAGCCTATTTTTGCTATTTTTTGTGCTTTCAACCTTCTTCGAGTTAATGGTAGAAATGGGTATGAGAGCAATAATGGATCCTGGATAGCTATACATTTTAGAAAAGTAGACAAAATTCTGAATTCAGCAAAGGGGTTATTTGTGTAGATCCTTTAAGGTTTCTTTATAGAAACTAACAGTTGAATACAGGAAAAATTGAAAATTAGTTGAAAAAACACAGCCATTTGTGCCTACGTTTTCACCTGTAACTTCTTCTAATTATGACAGCTGTTTGAAAGCAATATACCGTTACATTCGCTGGAACTTTATGGTTCTGGGGATATATAGGACTTGTAGGTTCACCAAGAACCCGATAAACCCAAAGCCAATAACTGAACAGCGTCTTGCAATGTTTTTTTTTATTATGTACCGGGTATATGGTAATTAATTTGGGAAAATATATACATGAAATTCGGCATGAAAGACACCTATGTATTTCTGAAGTTGAAAGAATATATAGAGTTTAGAAACAGTAGATATTTGCACATTTTCGATATTGTGAGTACAAATACTAGCATGAGAATTATAGGACATTTTTCAAAGTGACTTCTTTTTTACATACTGTCTTTCATTGAGAAGGCAGAAATGCATCGAAATTCAATAGGTAATACCAGTTGGGTAGTAGAAAATGTGTGGATCCACGCAGATTCCAGAACTTTCCCACACAGAAATTTGAGAAAAAAGTGATTTTTTTCAGCTAAATTTGAGGTTTGCAGGGGATTCTGGGTAGGAAAACATTGGGAGGTCCATGCAAGCCATACCTCAATGGACTCCCCCGGGTGTCTAGTTTTCGGAAATGTGTGGGTTTGGTAGTTTCCCAAGATGGCAGCCTTGCCTGTCGTGGGTACTTGACCCACCTACGCGAGTGAGGTACCATTTTTATTTGGAGACCTGGGGGGAATTCTGGGTGGTAGGAACATTGTGGTTTTTCTGACAACAGAATTTTATGATTCAATAATGCAAGGAAAATGTGTGACTATAGTCACATTTTGAGGTTTGCATGGCATTGTGAGTAAAACAACTTGTTGGGATCCATGAGAGGCACACAACCCAGCACTCCCCATTTTTTTACTTTATAGAAATATCTAAAGTTGGTAAAATAAAGACAGGCTACACCTTAGCACAGAAAGACAGATGAGACAAATATGACTGCCTATTCATCTGTTTCTCAAGTACACACACATACATACTGGTTGGATTTGGCACGAGGGTGAGTGAAAGGTTCAACATTTATATTTTATTAACAAGAGATTTCACAGAAAGGAAATGCACTGTTAATAATTAAAAGGTTAAAATCCTGAACCAATGACTCACAGCTCGTGAGCTGTAAAGCCCCGGCAAGGCACCAACCTCCTTTATAGGCCATTCACACACCTTTCATACGTGACACACAAGACCATATACACCGCCAGCCACGGGCCCAGCACATTACATCATTCACATCAACAGACAGCGCCATTCAAGGGCCCATCACTTTCATACGCCCACGTGACTGACACAGCAATCACACCGGCTGGTGGTTGACATAGTGTCTGCAGTAGCGTTTGACTAGCAGAGTGTTTAATGACCAGCAGCAAGTCATTACTCACACACCGCCGGCCAAGCCCCATCCACCCACACTGCCAGCCAAGCACCAGCCCACACACACTGCCAGCCAAGCGTCAGCCCACGCACACCACCGGCCAGCCAAGCGCCAGCCCACGCACACCACCAGCCAGCCAAGTGCCAGTCCATGCACACCGCCACCCAAGCGCCAGCCCACACACACCGCCAACCGTGCGTCAGTCCATACACACCACCAGCCCACGCACCCTGCCAGCCAAGCGCCAGTCCATGCACACTGCCAGCCAAGCAACAAACCAACTAACACTGCCAGCCAAGTGCCAGTCCACCCACACTGCCAGCTAAGCGCCAGTCTACGCACACTGCCAGCCAAGCGTCAGTCCATGCACACCACTGCCAAGCGCCAGTCCACGCACACTACCAGCCAAGCGCCAATCCACACACACCACCAGCCCATGCACACCGCCAGCCAAGCGCCAGCCCATGCACACCACCAGCCAAATGCCAGTCCACGCACACCGCCAGCCAAGCACCAGCCCATGCACACTACCAGTCAAGCGCCAGTCCCTGCACACTGTCAATTATTTATTTTTTTAACAAGAAAGAAATTTCAAACCAATTGGAACTAGATTCAAAACTATAACTACAAACACAACAGCGGTAACTAAAGACATCATTCTAATGCCAAACGTGAAACTGAACAACAAATAGAAAACCTTACAGACCAGGTAGTACACTATTAGACTCACGGTTGCTCCCAAAATCTCTTTTGAGCGTAGTACAATCTGAAACATGTGGGCACACACAGCCCAGGATTAGAAGGACAATCAGCACAGTGCATACGACTCTCCTTCCGCATACCTCTTTGCAAACAGACTCTACATCTCTTACAGGGATTGTTTTTTTTGGATGTGGGAGGAATTAAATCGGGAAAGTGGCGATCTTTCAATCTAGCCACATGCTCCACCACTCAAACTCTAGGAACACTTGCCTGTTCCACTACAACAAGGCTGCCTATCACAGACTCTTGAAACTGAACAAAAGTCTTCTTTGACTCTGGAGAACAGTCCTTGAACACATCAAAAGCATTAAAAGTTGCTAAATTGAAAAGATGGATGGCCAACTTCTTATACCAAATGTAAGCCTTATGAATAGCAGTGTAAGGTTCCAACCTCTGATCTACTCTATCAACACCACCCATGTGCTTATTGAAGTCTACAATGCACACAGGTTTGCGCACTCCAGCAACCTGACCCCAAACAGCCACAGGTGAAGTACTTTCATCATAGATGGTAGTCAGCATGTACACATCCCTCCTGTCCACAAATTTCACAGCTAGCAGTTCATCACTACGCAAGGCACGGCACTGTCCCCTCTGAAGCTTTTTGCTAACAAGCTCTTTTGGATAACCTTTACGGTTAGAGCCGATTGTGCCACAAGCAAAAGTGTTACTTCGAACAAGTCCTTAAACAATGGCACAGCAGTGTAGAACTTATCTAGGTACAAATGGTGACCTTTGTTAAAAAGTCCTCTAGCAAGTTCCCACACAATTTTCTCTGAAACTCCTAAAGTGGACGGACCACCAGGGAGGGCAATAGTGGAATCCCTACCAGTGTACACCCGGAAATTATAGACATATCCTGTCCTAATCTCAGACAACCTATACATCTTAATTCCATAACGTGCCCTCTTGCTAGGAATGTACTGTCTAAATACCAAATGACCCTTGAACAGTACCAAAGATTCATTAATAGCTATTTCTTTCCCTGGAGTATAGCTCTCTGAAAATCGATCTACAAAGTGATCAAGAACAGGTCGAATTTTAAAAAGACAGTCACAGTCAGGGTGATCCCGTGGCAACGCCGAAGAATTATCAACAAAATGCAGCATCCGAAGCACAAATAAATACCGATCACAACTCATAATTGCAGGAAATATGGCCGTTGCCATCAATGGACTAGAGACCAATATGAAGCAATGGAAGGCTTTCTTATCAAACCCATCAAAGAAGTCAACCCCAAAAACTTCTTCATCTCATCCAGATTTGTGGGAGTGCATCGGGTAGCTCTAGAGTGGGGCCTAAGTCTGTCACTGTTGTCCCTCAAATACTGTTCAGCATACAAATTAGTCTGCTCAATAATCTCTGCCAAAAATACATCATCCATAAACAACTGAAAAAACTCTATAGGCAAAAAAAATTCACAATTCACTGTACACCACTAAAGGCAGGCAACACCGGCTGCACCATGTTTGGATCAACCCAGCACTTTCAATGGGAAGCCTTGCAGCCCCAGGTGTGAGAAGGTGGCTTGGTATATGCTGTCCACTAGTTAAAGTGGGCACCCTGTACCAATCCACATAACCCTTATGATGTATGAGGTCAAAGATAACCTTTATGAAAGCTATCCTAGTGGAAGCTATGGAGAGCAGCCTTCAGGATTATTCTTGAAGGAATGTAAAGCAGCTTGTTTTACCAGAATATCACCCCCTGAATGACTAAATGAAGGAGAATCACACAGTAGTTATATAAAAATATGTATTTATTAATATAACACTATCTACTATCCTCAACACGAGGTTAGAACAGAAAGCACACAATACTGGATCAATAGAACAGTTGTAATTAGCACAATACACAGCGGGCTCCAGGGGGAGACCGAACCATATACTAAAATAGTGATATAACAATCACGACTTGACTAGACACAGTACCTAGAGTACGTAGAATCGCTGGGACCCCAAAGAACCACTCAAGGTGATGACACAGGAGACCCACGGAGGACGGGTGCAGTGAGGAAACACGACCGTGTGCCCTGTACAACTCTATGGGAAAGTCGCGGTTGCAAAGTTAAAGTTTAAGGACCCTTCTAGGAGGACTTTGAGCAAACCCTTCAGGACTTAAGAGTTTAAAGAGCCACCCCTCCAGTGGATACTGTAGTATCGGAGTTACCTGACCCAGGGAAGCCGGGTGCATAGGTCTGAAGTGGCGTTGGAAACTCGCCGTTCTCTATGGAAGGAAGTGAAGAAATACTGTCACTGTGAAGGTGAAAAGGGTCCGGTGGAATCCAAGCCTGGATTCTGAATGGAAGGAACCTGAAAGCAGAGGGGACAGAGTCTGGGTCACTTCAGAGTGACCAGGGGCTCGGGAGACGAATGCACACCGATGCCGGGTGCTTCAGGTGCGAAGAAGGAATGCTTGACTCTGCAGCCACGAGGGCCAGAAGATGTCGAGGATGACCAGGAGCCGGAGGTGAGCTGTCCCACGAAGGATGTTGAGAGCTGAGGGGTCTGTGTCCGGCGGGAGCACCAACAAGCCTTGGCAACAGCAACCCTTGCAGGAAGGACAAACAGGTTACGGTGTAGACCAGCAAGGTCCAGAGGACTCCCCCAAGCAATGGAGAGTCGGGGCATGTCTGTAGCAATCAGGAAAGCCTAAGAACAATCGAGATGACCCTCAGGGGGACCCACAGGCCGAAGGACCAGGAGTCGCGAGGGGACCTCCACCAAGATTGCAAAGTACCAGCCCACAGAGCACACGGTGCAAGGAGGCTGGAAATCTTTGGTGCAAATACTGCTCAGCGTCAGGACCACATGGGGTCCAATGCATAAGCTCAGGAATTGCAAACAAGCATATGCACTTGCAAATGGACACAGTGCACAGGGGTTCGGGTTACGCAGCCCCAATGAGGGATACTGTCCTTAAACTTGGTGAGAGGGCAGATCAACCTCGGGACCTCTAGGAACCCACCTCCTGTGTTGCTGAAATCTTCGGAGTCTGCAGGAGCTCAGGAGCAGTGCTTTAGGTGTCTGCGAAGAAGGAGAGTGACTACTTCACTCCAAGGGAGATTCTTCTGTTGTCTTAAGTGCCCCACAGGTCCTGCATGGAGCCTGTTTGGAGTCACGGCACAAACTAAGCTTTGTACCGAAAGGGGGATGAAGTCGAGCCCAGTGGAGGTCCAGCGAAGTCCAGATGTCCAGATGGTCGAAGTCAAGTGGTTTCTTCTTTGTAGAATCTTGTCCACGTAAAATCCAATGTCCTGTAGCCAGGTAACCCATTTTATACCCACGGGAGAGGGTTGGACAGATTCAGGGGACCCTCCTAGGCGAGGGGCAGGACAGAGGGGTGGCTACACCCATGTCCTTTGTCCAGTTTTGCGCCAGAGCAGGAGCCAATAGTTCCCAGAAATGGTTGAAGCTGGACTATGCACACGGACACCAAATGTGCCCCAGTGCAGACTTTCTGGCACTCTCGGAGTGCACCCATCCAGCCCCAACACACTAAATCCTGTCTGGGAATTGGCCACGCCTGCCGGTGACAGGATGCCTATTGTGCTGCCTTCCTCTGCTCGAGCTTGGCTTGGCAGCAGGAAGGCAGAAAGGTGTCTCTGGTCGTCAGCATCCATTTTCTGCTGTCCGGGTCGAGAAGGCTGGCACCGGTAAGTCCAGTGACCCCACGAAGCTCGCTTCAGAAGGGTGGAATCATACCTCCCACCCTAGTTTCTGGAGTGGAGGTATGATTCCAAGGTGTTTGATACCAAACATGACATGTTTCTATGCAGCCGTTTTTGAGATAGCATTTACCGCGAGCTTATAATGCACCTCTACCTATATGTCCGGCTGAGTCACAGACAACCCGGGAGAATGGTCTCCGAAGGCTGCAGATGGGCTCTGCTCATGCAGGGGCACCCTCTCACATAAAACCCAGCACCCTGCCTTCAGGATTGATAAGGCCTGCTATAGGGGTGGCTTATAAGTTTTAAGTGTAGTGACCATTAGATATAGTGAACCTATATCTAAAGTAAGTGGTGCAAGCACCAGCTTACACAGGCTGCAGTAGCAAACCTAGAGTTCCATTTTGCATGGCCTCTCATGGGTGGCATAATACATGCTCCAGCCCATGGGAGGCCTCTCGGGTACCTATGCCCTGGGTACATGGTGTACCATATACTAGGGACTGATACGGGTATCCCGGTATCCAATCTGGAGTGTACCAAAGTACATGTATATCAATTTAAGGGAGAAAGCAGATATGCTGGGGTCCTGATTAGCAGTATCGCAGCCAGACTAGTCAAAACAGTGAGAAATCAAGAAAAAATAATGGGGTAACCATAAGAAGCAGATCCTACTTTCCTACACTAGGCTGCAATCCAGATGCCTCTTGCACCATCGGCACATCAGTGTCCTCCTCTAAAACAGGCACTTCATCCGCACTGAGAGTATCTTCATCCGCACTGAGAATAGCTTCATCATCAGATGATTCCTTGTGGACACAAAACTCACTGCCTGAATCTAGCACTTCCTTCCCTCCCTCAGATGCACTGCCAGTCTCATAATCATGGTCAGAGGAAGATTTAACAAGCATTTGCAATGCAATAGGTCTCGCATTGGCGAGAGTTTAAGCTATTGGCATTGTAAATGGCAATGCCTTTTATTTATGTTTTAAAAACCAACATGTAAATAAAAGGCATTGTCATTTACAATGCCAACAGCTCAAACTTTCGCAAATGCGAGACCTATTGCTTTGCAAATGCTTGTTTTAGGATTTGTGCCCTGATTGTAGTATTACATTTGAGCTTAGTTAAACTGCTTCCATTAAAGTAAACCACTACTACTGTCAGAATGTGTTCTGGTGTTAGATGCATGCCCTGGACTGGAACACTGGGTCATGAATGACATGGAGTTAATCTGGTGTTCTAGCCTACCTTTTCAGGGCTACCTACCATGCTGCCACTTCTAGGTTCATTACTCTGTTTATGGGCGGGGGAGAGAGTTGTTTCGATATTCTGTTTATGGGCGGGGGAGAAAGTGGGAAGAAGGGCAAAAAATATTCAGGAGACACATTGAAATAAATAATTTTAAATTGCTTGTAGGAAGGTGGAATCTGACTGCATGGTTGCCCCCACCTTTTTCCTGGTGTTTGAATGGTTTTTGACTAGTCTGGCTGGGATCCTGCTATCCAGGACCCCAGCCTATCTGCTTACTCCCTTAAATGACTGGTGTGCATATTAGATGCACTAGTGATTGGATACTGTGGTACCTTATGAGCCCCTACTATATGGTACCTTAGGTACCAAGGGCATAGGTACTTCACAGGCCTACCAGGAGTTGAAGCATGTATTATGCCACCCCTGGGAAGCAGACTAAATCTGTCACCCCAGGCCTGCTACTGCAGCCTGTGTGAGGTAGTGTTAGCACTCCTCACTGAGGTATAGGTTCCTATATCTCACCTTACACACACATATAAACCTATCAGTCACCCCTAAGGCAGGCCCTATCAATCCTGAGGGCAGGGTGCTTGGTTTACAATGTGAGGGGGTGCCTCTGCATGAGCAAGGACCCTCTGCAGCTGGCAGAGTCTATTCTCTGTGGCTGTTTGTGGATGCGGTTAAACCAAATACTCTTAAATGCAGTATAACCTACTGGTAAATGCTAACTTTGGAATGACTGCATCAAAACATATCCTGGTTGGTGTCAAACAACTTGGTATCATACCCCCACACCAGTAACTGGTGTGGGAGTATGATCCCACCCTTGTAGAGGGGAAGACATGTACCTACTGTGGAAACACGGTAGAATTCTGAAAGAGCCCTGGCATCACAAAATGGATGCCACCAGCACAGACACTGGGCTGCCCTCCTGCTGTAGAGGAGGCCCAACAATAGGCATCCTGTCACAGGGAGTTTTAACCACCTTCCAGACAGGATTTAGTGTATTGGGGCTGGGTGGGTGCACTCCTAGAGTGATTTGAATCCCGGCACTGGGGAGCAGTAGGCTCCTCTGTGCATATGCCAGCTCAAACCGGTTCAGGGGCTACCTGCCCCTGCTCTGGCGCGAAACTGGACAAAGGAAAGTGGGTGTAACCACCCACTCCCCTGACCCCCCCAGAGGAGTGGTCATAGAGCTAGTCCTTCCCTTTCCTTTAGTATAAGATAGGGAAACCTTGCCATTGCAAATCAGATATCCCTGGATGACGCTCTACAAGAAGAATCCTGGCCCTTTGACGTTCCACTACCTTTGGAAGACTGAAGAATCTCCCTTGGAGTCAAGGAGTGACTCCCCTGCTTGGCAGGCACCAAAAACTTGAATCAACGGTTGCAAACTTTCACGCTCCCGCTGGAGTCTGAAGTCCCTGCAGCCCCGGAAGTGGATTTCCTGACATTGTGAGTCCCCAGCAGAGCTGAGGCGAGTGGACCCCACGAGTGACGAGGAACAGCAATACCCAGGTACCGTGCACTATTGTCGAGTGCAACCCCTTCACGACGTTCTAAAAACTTGTGCATTGGGCCACGTGCGGTCCAAGCCGCCAGCAGGATTTCCCATGAAAATCAGAGGCCTACCTTGTCCCGAGTGACCGTGGGCTCCTGTGAAGCGAATCCTCATGAGGTGTCTTCGTGATCCCTTGGTCGTTGGCTTGTGGGTCCCCTGAAGACTTTCTCATCGAACCAAAGGGCTCCCCTGGTTGCTCCAGGCCTGCCCTGACCTACCCTCACTGGGTGAGTCCCTCAGACCTTGCTGGTCTGCACCACTGACTTAATTCAATTTCCACGAGACTTGCTGTTGCCAAGGCTTGTTGGTTGCCGGTTGCCAACACCTCAGTAAGCTGCGGACTTCGTGGGACACTCCAAATCCAGCTCCTGGTCATCGTCGACGCCTCCTGGACCTCGTGGCTGAAGAGTCAATCCACCCTTGATCACCTGAAATCACCCGACTTCCTTGGGCATCCATCTTCCTGGCCCCGGGTCACTGGCAAGTGACTGTGAACACTGTCCCTTCTGCTTTCAGGTCTTCTTCATCTTGAATCTAGCCTTGGATTCCACCGGACACTTCTCCAGTCTTCACAAGCAGCAAAACTTCTTTGGCTTCCATTGAAAACGACAACGCGACCCGACACCAAAAGACACCTATGCACCCGGCTTCCCTGGGTGAGGTAACTCGTGCACTCCGGTGCTCCTGTGTGTGTTGGCCCTCGAATTACTTACCTTGTAAGTGGCTTGCTTGTAGACTCTCCCGAAGTACCCTAGAACTTTAAAAATCCAACCGCGACTTGCTCCATTAAAATCAATATGGAAACGGCTGTGTTCTCACACTGCACGTGTCTCCTGTGGGTCCTTTACTTACCTGCCTTGGGTGGATTAGTGAGGCCCCAGTGATTCTAAAGGCCCTAGGCCTTGTCCCCTTGCAAGTCGACATTCCTAAACCTCTTTTTTAGTGTATGGTCTGGTACACCCCTAGGGCCCTAGCCATATTTGTGCTTAACTTATTGTGAAACGTTGTGAAACGTTGATGTTTGCATATGTTCTTGACTTCTAATCTCATGAAGAGATTAGTAGAGTGTGTCTAGTAATAAATACATATATATTTGATATATATACCTGTGTGGTGTCCTTTCATTTGGTAATTCAAGAGATTATAAGGTAAAACAAGCTGCTTTGCATTCCTCTGAGACTTAGTCTGAAGGCTGCTCTCCACAGCTACCACTAAGATAGCTTTCTTTAAAAGGTTGTCTTAAACCTATCTACCATAAGAGTCGAATTGGACTGGTGCAAGGTGGCCACTATAACTAGTGACCAGCATATGCCAGGCCAACTTCTCACATTGCTCTTGCCAGTTCTCCCAGTCCTGGTATTTTCTTTGCTGTCAAGTACTAATTTGTGTGTGTTTCCTATATAAAAAGCAGGATTATAAATGAAATAGCAAGGCAGTCACTGGAACGGAGGTGGCGACCTCGCACTTGGCATTGGCAATTTGAGATTTCCGAACCGATGCTTATCTGTGATGTGCGAATTGAATGTCAATGCAGTTAAACTTCCGAATTCAAGTTTAAAAAAAAAATCTGGAGGCGGAGGAGCTGCTAACCAGAGCAAATAAAGACGTGGTGTGACCAGCTGGCAGTGGCTTTATCCTTTCACAGTTTCAAGCAGGGGAGATCATCATTTATTCATGAAAGCAGCGCCTCCCTGGGGGACGGTGGGAAATAGGAAGTAAACATTCCTCAGGGGGCGCAGGGTCACCATACAGTCAGAGTTTTTTTTGTGCATATTTATATAGCGCGAACTCGACCCGAAGGTATTGGAGCGCTTTACATGAGCACCGTATTTACATTACACATTCAGGCACGGGGAGATTAAGTGATTTGCCCAGAATCACAGGATGTGGACGTGACCTCGAGGCTTGAACCCTCGTTTCCAGCACCAAAGTCGGCAGTTTAGCCGATGGACCACATCCTCACCCAGCCCGGCGCGGCAAGAGTGTATGGCATGCTTCAGGAGACGGTTACTAAAATATGCACACCGCCTCAGTCTGTGCTGTTGCGCAGCCCTTGTAACAAGCATTCTGGCTGTGGGAGACAGCCTTCTGTGATTGATGTTTTCAAGGTGATCATCTGTCCCTTTTCAAACCCAGAGTTACACTTACCTAGTACAGGCTTTACAGCTCAACCCGCTTTGCATTCTGGTTCTTGTAGTTCCCTCATCCATCATAACGGAAAAACTTCAGTCATTAAATAAAATGTAGGATGCTTCCACATCTCACATATCGCATGGACATTTCAGGAACCTGGCACGTTCTACAATTTACTGTGGACTATGTAATGTATAGCTGTGATATATTCGAAAAACAGTTGCTCCTTCTAACTTGAATTTCTGTAGTGCTTGCAGCCAAAGTCTTCACAGACCTGTTAATAACAAGTATTTCTTTTATCTGGTTACATTTATCAACCTCGGAAAATTAAAGATGAAATCAGCCATGCAAGGTTTCAAAACTGCCCGTGGCAAGCGGGTTGCATAAGGATCTCTTCGGTAGATGCGCTAACCCACTGAGCTACATTTCCGGGTAACGCGGATGGAGAATTTCTTAAGTGAGCGTGTCTGGATATAATTTCTGTTTGTAGACAATGTGAATTTTTTTTAGATACGGAGGGTATGCAGGAACGATGCATTCCCATTCTAATGAGATATTTCCCTGCTCGAGTTGCTCGCCGAATCCTGTTTTTGCCTTTCCCTTTGAAATGTATATGCCTCCACTTACATGGTAATAGAACAAGCCGGGCCCCTGGCTAGACTCTTCCTTTGAGTTCGGCCACCTCTAATTAAAATAACTATCTGCAGACAGGAATATACTATTTGGCGGTCAAATTCGTTCATCCAGAATGCGGCCCGTGTCGAAGGTGAAAGCAAGGGAGAAGAGA
This sequence comes from Triturus cristatus, assembly GCF_964204655.1. Lineage (NCBI taxonomy): Eukaryota > Metazoa > Chordata > Amphibia > Caudata > Salamandridae > Triturus > Triturus cristatus. The sequence continues at coordinate 1,166,810,260 of NC_140583.1, forward strand.
GCAGGATTAACAAAGCGCAGCTGTGGGTTACTTTCCTACACCTTATCGATATTATCGATGTTTTATGAGTGGCCAACACGGCCTCCAAAACAACAATCACAGAATCGAAACCAGTGGTGCGTGCGCACCACAGAGGGGCGAGGGAGCGCGGCAGCAAAGCGTGCTAATTATAAACACATGCTTATAATTAAAACCAGATGCCGCTACTGCGCGTAAAAGACACCAATAGGCCATGGGCGGTTACATTTCTAAAGGAGGCTGGGACATGCACCCGCCTTTCACCAATTGCGTACTGTCTTTTTTAAAAAGACGCACACAAAAGCCAATTACAGGCGACGAAAACAAAAGCACACGCACAAGCATGTGGTCAGCTTTCAGAAGCCCCTTCATGAAGTCTTCGCCAGAACAGCGCATGCGCGCTGTTACAGGCTCGACCTAAAAACCATACTAACCACCTGCTGAGCAGTAATTATGCAGCTAGCCACAATCCTTACTAACAAAGGTAATTTGTCAAACAAGTCAACAACAAGGAACACTTTGTAGAATAACTAATAAACAAAATGTGGCTTTATCACAAAGACCTCTATAATCCAAAACTATACCACTCACTTGTCAGAAGCAGATAGACTCACCACCTACTCTGCACAGACACAGCAAGGACCAACAATATCCCACTAAAAAAGAAAATTACACATAAGACAACGCAAAAGACATCGCAAAGAATTTCACGCTCCAAACACAAACTAAATATGCTGCTGTTTAGAAACCACTTTCACTCGTGCATGACAATAATACTCATTTAGAGTAAACACAATTTCTTACCAAATAAATGCAATGACGCAAAACTGCAAAAACCGCAAACAAGAACAAAAAGCACTAGAATAAAAGGAGAAATAAAACATTACAATCACATATGCAAATAATGAACCAGTCGGTGCACAATCTACCAGCCAAACTGGTGGGTAGGTGGGCCTAAAAGCAAAAGGCCGACCCCAAGGGGGTCAGAAACAGCTGAAATATTAAACCGCATAAAGGGGAGTGACCCTTGTTCATGGTGCCACTCCCCACAAACATTTATATTAAAAAATAAATCCCTGGTGGCCTAGTGGGCCATCTGAAATCATTTTGGGCCAATCTCCCCCCCCCCCTCAGAGGGGCAGAGACAGCCAGACAAAATGTGCCCCAAAGGGGATTGACTCTTGTACAAGGGGTCGCTCCCCGCATGCATTAGTAATACAAAAAAAAAAACTAAAACAAAACAATGCCTGGTGGCCCCTTGGTCCATCTAAAATTCATATGGGCCGATCTGCCCCCTCCCTGGGGGGCAGCAACGGCCAAACAATATGCCCCCAAAGGGGAGCAACCCCTGCCCAAGGGCCCCTCCCCGCATGCATTACAAATCTATAACAAAACAAACTAAAACAAAAAAATCCCTGGAGGGCCAGTGGGCCAGCTAAAAAATTATTTGGACCGATCTGCCCCCCTAGGGGGGAGGAAAAGGCCAAACAATAGGTCCCCCAAAGGGCCGCTCACCACATGCATTACAAAAAAAAACTAAAACTAAAAAATCCCTGGTGGACCAGTGGGCATTCCTGCTACACGATCGAGCGATCGTGCAGCAGGAATGCTCAAAGAGACATCGGAGGAAAGGAAAACCCTTTCCCTCGATGCCTCTTTGTTTCAAAAATACCCCCCCTGACTGAGGAGAAACTCACCTTCTCTTCCTGGACGCGCTGGAAGCAAATGGCGATTGGCGCTGACATCATTAGATGACGTGGAGGAGGGGGCAGGGGGCAGCGGAAGGGCTTCTGCTGTCCTCCCCGGTGGGTGCAGCATAATCGGCGGTCCACAGGGGGAGCGCCAGCGGTGAATGGAGATGGCGCTGTGCATTCTAGACACAAATACACATTTTTTTTATTAGCAGCTGCTTACTGTGTTTCCGTCTTTCTAGAATACATTTTATCGTACTGTGTTGTTTTTCAGTCAAGTGTGTCAAATTAATAAGTAATGTTGATAAAGTCCAAAAGATTTCAGCCTTGATACACACACCGTGCTCTACAAGGACATAGACAGCACCGCTATCCCTCAAAATACACACACAGTGATTTGCGAAAACGGAGACAGCAGCGCTATCCCTCAAGATACATGCACAATGATGTGCGAGGACACAGACAACAGCGCTATCCCTCAAGATACCACATACACACGCAGTGCTCAGTGAGGAAGGAGACAGCAGTGATATCTCTGCAGGAAGAAGACAGTAGGGCTATCCCTCAACATACACACACAGAGCTCAGCGATGAAAGAGACAGCAGCGCTATCCCTCGTAATGCCATATACACAAGCAGTGCTCTGTGAGAAAGGAGACAGCAGTGCTATCCCTTGAGATACCACATACACATGCAGTGCTCCGGCGGAAGGAGACAGCAGCACTATCCCTTAAGATACCACATACACATGCAGTGCTCTGCGAGGAATAAGACAGCAGCACCATCCCTTAAAATACACACACAGTCCTCTGCGAGGATGGAGACAGCAGCGCTATCCCTCAAGATACACAGTGATGTGCGAGAACGGAGACTGCAGCGCTATCCCTCAACATACACACACAGTGATGTGCGAGGATGGTGACAACCGCGCTATCCCTCCAGATAACACATACACACGCAGTGCTCAAATGGGCAATGTTTGTTTTTTGTCTAAGCTGCTGCTTGCCCGTCCTTTTTGCTTGTGCTTGCTTGCTCCCTCCTCTCAGTGGTGGGTGGAGATGGCGCTGTGCATTATAGACAGAAATACACATTTGTTTTATTAGCAGCTGCTTACTGTGTTTCCATCTTTTTCAAGATTACATTTTATCGTACTGTGTTGTCTTTCAGCCAAGCATGCCATATTAATAAGACATGTTGATAAAGTGCAAATGGTTTCAGCCTTCATACACACGCAGTGCTATGCGAGGACAGACACAGCAGTGCTGTCTCTCAGAAAATACACACACAGTGATGTGTGAGAACAGAAACAGCAGCACTACCCCTCGAGATACCACATACACACGCAGTGCTCAGCGAGGAAGGAAAGAGCAGTGATATCCCTCAAGGAAGAAGACAGCAGCGCTATCCCTCAACAGACACACGCAGTGCTCAACGAGAAAGGAGACAGCAGCGCTATCCCTTGAGATACCACATACACATGCAGTGCTCCGGAGGAAGGAGACATCAGCGCTATCACTTAAGATACCACATACACATGCAGTGCTCTGCAAGGAATAAGACAGAAGTGCCATCCCTCGAAATAAACACACAGTCCTCTGCAAGGACGGAGACAACAGCGCTATCCCTCAAGACACACACACAGTGATGTGCGAGGACAGAGACAGCAGAGTTATCCCTCAAGATACACACACATTACATTATTGCATTTTATTATACTGTGTTGTTTTTCAGTCAAGCGCGTCATCTTGATAAAGTGCAAAAGATTTCGGCCTTTGATAACCGTCTGCCTTCCAGGCACAAACACAGATGTTTTTTAGCTGCCGTAATGTTTATAAAGTGCAAAAGGTTACAGCCCGTGCTAATCGTATGCCTTCCAGGCAGAAATGCACCGGTTTTTTTAATTAGCAGTTGCTTACTATGTTTGCGTCTTTTTCAAGATTAAATTTTATCATACAGAGTTGTTTTTTAGCCAAGCGCGTTATGTTCATAAAGTGCAAAAGATTTCAGCCATTAATAATCATATGCCTTCCAGGTACACATATACATAGTTTTAATCAACATTGCAATTTATTATTGTGCTGTGTTGTTTTTCAGCCAAGCGTGTAATGTTAATAAAGTGTAAAAGGTTTCAGTTCCTAACCACAGTGTGCTTCCTAGGCACACAGAAACACGTTTTTTTTTGTGCTAAGTTGGTGCCTGCTTTAACGTCCGTTTTGTTGGAACCGCAGCCAAGGAGTTCACAGGTCTCCTTTGGATTATATGCTTTTGGAGTACAAACAAACACATAATTGCAAACTTGCTGCTTTGCTTGGTGTTAAAGCCACACCTGAGTACTTCACAGGTCTTCTTCGTATCGTGTGCTTTACAAGCAGAACAAAACAAATAACTTCAAATTAGCTGCGTAGCCCTGTCTGTCTTCTTGGAGCCGCAGTTAAGTACTTCACACTTTTTTAAAATAGCATGCATATGTTAAAAAGGCTGTATTGTTTCTGTTGGTTTAAAGGCTTGCATTTCCACTGTGTCTATTGCTAAAACAATTATCCCTCCCCGTCCAAGGCACAAATTTATGCCAAGCTCGTAATGTTCATAAACTGCAAAATGGTTCAGCCCCTGCTGATTGTGTGCCTCTTAGGTACAAATGCACATAGTTTTTGAGCTGCTGTTTAGTTTGTGTCCGTCTAGCATACATACATATAGGTTTGTAGCATGTGCTTGGTGTGGCGTCTATGTTTGTATTATTATCATAAATTACACTTTTTTTTGGTACTCTCTCGTGTTCTATCCCTCAAGATACCACATACACACGTAATGCTCAAATGGGCAATGATTTTTTTTGTGTCTAAGCCGTTGCTTGCCCTTCCTTTTTTACTCGTGCTTGCTTGCTCCCTCCTCTTAGCGGTGTGTGTAGATGGCGTTGTGCATTCCAGATGGAAATACACATTTTTTTATTAGCAGCTGCTTACTATGTTTTCGTCTTTTTGAAGATGACATTTTATCGTACTGTGTTGCTTTTCAGCCAAGCGCATCATGTTAATAAGTCATGTTGATAAAGTGCAAAAGGTTTCAGCCTTCATATACAGGCAGTGCTATGCGAGGACGGACACAGCAGCGCTATCCCTCAAATCCCTATGACATTTTCTATTTGCAATAAATACAAAAAACCTAAAAATATGGTGAGACCGATTGGCATTGCCCATGCTTGTTTAGAGCTCCTGCTACCTCAGTTGAGCCTGTTTCTAAATACTTCCAGTGTTTTCAGGTAACACACTAAAGGCAGACAGGCATTTTCTCGGTGTCCGGTTGCAGTAGGTGGTTACTAAACGGTATATGTGGTAGAAGCTGTAGATATCCATCGAGTTTTACATTCTGAGATACTATTTCATTCTTATTGAACAGCTAAGTTAGCATATTTTTACACCTGACTGCCCAAGCATAGTGATAACAAACAGGCAAGGCGCCACCAAGTTTTTAATTTACTGTGTCTCAAGTTTTATTGCTAATGACCCAGGCGAAGGGTGTTATATAAACTGCTAAATATTTTCTGGCCTGCTAATTTTTGGATTTTATTTATCTCTTTAGACTCTTTTATCCCAAACACAAAACACTATTTTATGTGCAACTCTATTTATATATTTGTTCAAGCCCAAATTTCTACTTTGCATGCATTACACTACTCTCTAAATGACATTTGCCATGGCTCTTGTGGAGGATTCTTAGTCACACTTCTTAGGTTACACCCCTTTTAGATACCAACCACCGTTTGGGATCCTGCTATCCAGGACCCCAGTCTAGCTGCTTTCTCCCCTAAATTGATTGCATGTACTTTAGGTACACTCCAGATTGGATACTGGGGTACCCTTATCAGTCCCTAGTATATGGTATACTATGTACCCAGGGCATAGGTACCCAAGAGGCCTCCCAGGGGCTGCAGCATGTATTATGCCACCCCTGGGAGACAATTCAAACTGACACCACTGGTCTGCTATTGCAGCCTGTGTAAGGTGGTGGTGCACCCCTTACTTAGATATAGGTTCACTATATCTATTATAAATCACTGCACATATAAACCTATCAGTCACCCCTATGGCAGGCCTTATCAATCCTGAAGGCAGGGTGCTGCGTTTTATGTGAGAGGGTGCCCCTGCATGAGAAGAGCCCCTCGGCAGCCTTCGGAAACTATTTTCCGGTGTTGATTGTGATGCAGCCAGCCATATATATATATATATTTTTTTTTTTTAAGAAGAAACATCTATTACACAGTAAAGAGTTACAAACAAGGGCCTACAACCACAAGGGCCGGCCGCTAGAAAGCTCGGGAGCCAGCAAGGCAACTCCATACATTCAAATGAGTCAGAGGCAAGAGCTCCCGAAAGTTCGAAAGCACATATAACAGGCCGCGGCCATAGTCCAAGGGCGATCGAAAAGGACGGTTTCATATTTTCTAAAAAAAGGAAAAAAAAAACAACAATAACACACAAACAAGGCAATGAGAGTCCGAAATAGCAGCGTGCAGTCCCCGGGACGGGGGAAGATCCACATTATCTAGAATAACTCTTGACAGGAGGTGGTAGTGGGGGGCGGCGGAGAAGAGGACAAAGCATGCACAATTACGTAGAATGTGCGGCTAGGGGGACAAAGCGACGTCGACCTCTCGCGGCAGAGGCGGAGCGCAGATATTCCCACGATAGGAATTCCATGGACCCCACACCTTAGTCCACCTCCCAGGCTTGCCTCTCGCCACATACACCGTCTTCTCCCTGAACATACGCCAATCCATATTCTCCTTCCATACCGAAATCGTAGGCGGCCTCGGGGAACCCCACAACTGTGCGATATTGCGCTTAGCCACCATGTACCCCAAAGTCACCCACTGCGTCTGCGCCGCATTATAGTCATTTGGTTCCCAGACATTCAGCAAACACTTCCTGGCCTCTGGTAACAAAGCGACATGCGTGACTTCCTCCATTACAGTATGTACCCCGTTCCAAAATCGTACAACCTCCGAACATTCCCATAGGATATGAAGAAAGGTACCCAACAAGCCACAGCCACGCTTACACAGTCCATCCCTCGAGTAACCCATACGTATCAAACCAGGCCCTGTGACATACACTCTATGGAGTATCTTCAGCTGCACAAATCTAAGGCGGGCTGGGATCGCCACCTCTTTCGGGGAGGCCACCGCCGATACCCAATCCTCATCGTCCAGTTCCAATCCGTCGGCCATCCACGCCTCCCGCAGATGGGTCAGCAAGTCCGTACGATCATTAATAAGTTTTTTATAGATCAGGGAAATAGTGCTGTCGGGCACATAGCCGTCAAACACCCTATCTTCCAGCGGGGAATATTCTGGGATAGCAGCGACATCTGGAAAAACCGAACACAGCGCATGGTGGACCTGTGCATATCGAAAGTACTCCCTATCATTTAATTTGTATTCAGTTTTGAGCATTTCAAACGTTTTAAAGGACCCTTTCGCCCAGAGGTCACCCACCTTACTTATACCAATCATATCCCATTTCTCAAAGCCTTTTGTTTTCCACAGACAACCCAAACGCTGGGAGGCATACAACGGCGTCGCTCGAGGAAAGCGATCCCTCCACCCCATCGCAGCATTCGCCGCATGCCACACGCGTACCGCAACTTGCGTTGGTCCTGTCAACCGTGCATCCGGAGTCGCCGAATACAGTGCCCTGTTGTAATTCCCGCCCGGAAGTAATAACTTATCCATCTCGAAGGCCGGATTCAAAGCAGGACCGTATATCCCGTGGTTCACCGCCACCAATTGAGACGCCCAATAGTATCTTTTAATATCGGGGAGGGCAACACCCCCATCATACCAAGGGAGTGTCAACTTGGCGAGAGCGATCCTCGGTCGCCCGTCCCAAAACAGTTGGCGCTGAAGACCCTCCACCTCAAGGAAGTAACGGGCCGGCACGACATCCAGCGTATTTTGTAAAGCGTACAAAAAGCGAGGCAGCGACATCATTTTAAACAATGCCGCCCGTCCGAGCGGCGAGAGCGGAAGCCGTCGCCACCTCACGACATCGGCCTTCAATCGCTGGAGTGGAGGGAGAAGGTTTCGCTCATAGCGGACTGCAGGGTCCAGTGATATAAAGATCCCCAAATATTTGAACCCCAATGCAGCAATCAGAATAGGGCACCCCCGCGGCAAGAGGGGGGCCTCGCCCGAGAGGACGTAAACACATGACTTGGCCCAGTTGATAACCAGGCCAGAATTACGACCGAAGGAATTCAATACGTCCACCAATACAATTAGCGACTGTCGAGGAGAGGTGAGATACAGAAGGATGTCATCCGCATAAAGGGAGACACGGTCCTCAAATTCCGGCGTCCATCTAATGCCCCGCAACGACTGCTCCCAACGCAACCAGGCAGCGAGAGGCTCTAAAGAAAGTGCGAAGAGGAGGGGCGACAACGGACAGCCCGCGTACCTCTCCCCAGCGCGAAGGGAGCCGACGCCCTACCATTCACCACAACCTGCGCCAATGGGTCAGCGTATAGCAATTTTACCCACCCAATGAATTCAGGGCCAAACCCGAATTTCGCTAACGCAGCCCAAATATACGGCCACTCTAAAGTATCGAACGCCATGGTAGCGTCCAAAGACGCCAAGATGGCCGGCTCATGCATAAACTCCGCTCTAGCAAGCACGCCATGCAACCGCCTCAGGTTCAGGGCGGTATTACGATGAGGTATAAAACCGGACTGGTCCTGATGAATCAAGTCGCCCACGACCCGAACCAGACGATTGGCCAATACCTTAGCCAGAATTTTGGGTTCCGCGTTCAACAACGAGATAGGCCTGTAGGAGGCACAGCAGTCTCGCGGCTTCCCCTCTTTATGTATCACAACTATGGTGGCGAGACGTTGGTCAAGGGGGAGGGAGCCCGCTGCCCGTGCAGCGAGGAACATGTCACGGAGATATGGTGCTATCTTATCTGGACGCAACTTATATAGTTCAATGGGGAGACCATTAGGACCCATGGCCTTACCAGAAGCAATCGAGCGAATGGCCAGAGCAATCTCATCCGGCGACAACTTCGCCTCCATCAATATGCTATCGGCCTCCGAGAGGGACGGCAATGCAATATCTCTAAGTAACAGATGAGAGTCCTCCTCCGAGCACCCAGAGACCGGAGAGTATACCCCACGGAAGTAATCCGCGAAGCAGTCAACAATTTTACCCGGGTCAGTCACACACACGCCATCCACTCTCTCCACAACCGGCACCACTCTACTCGCTCTCTCCTTCCTGTCCAACCAAGCAATCAACTTTCCGGCCTTATCTCCCACATCATACAGTCGTCCTTGTTGCTCTCTACTCATCCTTTTAGCAGCATCCGTGACCAGCACTCTATAATCTGACTGTTTAAGGCTGAGAACGTGCAATTTCTCATCCGTGACACCCCGCTCCAAATCCCACTCCATCTCAGCTATGTCAGTTTCCAGGCGGACCACCTCTTCCCTCCCGCACCTCCTAGCATGGGAAATAAGAGACAAGGCATGCCCCCGGATCACCGTTTTATAACCTTCCCATAGGGAGACAGCAGACGACACTGACCCTACATTATCTTTGAAGTAGTGATCAATGGACTTAACCAGTTCAGCGCGAACATTAGGGTTACGTAAATACCAGGGGTTAATTGGCGCTACTCTCCCCTCTGCCCCAGGAACAACCTCCATCTGCAACAATAGAGGGGAATGGTCAGAAATACCTCGGGCCAAATGACGCACCTCCCCAATCATTCCAGCCTGGAACGCTGGCATAAGTATATAATCAAGTCTCGTGAGACTCCCGTGGGCCCCCGAGTGGAAGGTGTATTGTGCCTGTCCCGGGTGCATCAGTCTCCAGCAATCTATAAGTCCTAAAGTATCTAGGAAGCCACCCAGCCAGGCCTGGGCTCTAGGGAGATCCCTGGGGGGGTGACGGTCCTCCATACCGGATACAACAGCGTTAAAATCACCCCCTAACACCAGAACCCCCCCAGGGAGTCCCAGGACCAAACGCCCCAAATCCGCAAATGTAGCCGCCTGCAATCCCGGTGGCACATAAACAGCAACGAGTGAAACAGCTCTACCCTCCCATCTCCCCACCAATGCTGCATATCGCCCTCTATCATCGTGGAGCACCTCGTCCACCTCCAACGGGAGAGAGGCCCTGACCAAGATACCCACTCCCCTAGAGCCAGAAGTGAACCCAGAGTGAACAGCAAGGCGATAGCCCCGCCTATTCAGGGCATGGAAGGAGTTCCCAATCAGATGTGTCTCCTGCAGGAAAACAATGTCGGGCGAGATCCGTTTCAAAAACTGCAACACCACCCCGCGCTTGATCCTATCCCCCAGTCCGTTCACATTCCACGAAAGTATTCTCAATCCCTTACCCCCTATCCCGCTCCCGTGCATGATGCCCACATCCCGGAGAACACAACCAGAACAAATCAGCAGCTAACCTCACATTGCCTTGTGAAACAAACAAACATTCCCCAACTCCCCCCCTCCCCACCAACCTTCCCGTTGCAACTCCCCCCACCCTGCACCCCTGCGTGAGCCCATGTAGCCCCCCCAACTTGCAGTGTGCCTGTCGCCCTAACATTAACTATGCTACAAAAAGAAAACCCCAGAGGAGGAAAGAGCCTCACTGAGCACCCCACAACCCCCGGGCATTGAAGGATAAGGCGCTGAATAGAAACACCAAACCAAAATATGGAAGTGCCATCACAATAGTCAGTCACCGGGAACCAAAAGTCTACTCCTGTCCAGCCGAGCCTGCTCCGTTCCCTCCGGTCTGTCCCTCTTGACGTCGTTGCTGAGGCAGGGTATCAAGCCAATCTCCAACCTCCTCCGGCCGATCAAAGAAGTGCGTCCGATCCTCAAACTCAACCCGCAACCTGGCCGGAAAGAGCATCGCATATTTCAGGTCCATGTCTCTCAGTCGCCGTTTGACACCCATGAATTCCTGTCGCTGCTTTTGGACCAATTGTGTGAAGTCCGGGTAGAAACTTATATGAGTGTTCTCGAACTTCGTCGGCCCACTCACCCTCGAGGCCTGCAGTATAGCGTCCCTGTCCCTGAAATGAAAGATTCTGGCGATGATGGGCCGTGGGGGAGCGCCCGGTTTGGGCTTACCACCCGGAACTCTATGGGCCCGCTCAACCGCAAAGAATTTACTCAAGCCTTTGGGTGCGAGATGGTTGATCACAAGGTCTTCCACAAAGAGGTCAGCAGCAGGGACCTCCGATTTCTCCGGCACCCCGATTATGCGCACATTATTCCGCCGAGCCCTACTTTCAAAATCCTCCAATCGACGTACAGACAAAGCAGTGGACGTCCGCAGATTACGGACCTTGGCTTGCAGGTCAGACACGTCCGTTACCAGACTCGACGTCGTCAGACCCAAGGATATGACCTTTTCATTTGTTTGTGAAAGGTCCGCTCTGACTAGTTTAACGTCAATCAAAACCGTGTCCAATTTATGGGCCAATGTATCGAATCGCTGGCCGACCGCCGCTTTCATCTCTTCGATGGCACCCATGACGTCCTGCAATGTTAACTCCGTTGACGATCCCGGGCCATCCTTGGGTCTCTCCGGCGACTTATGCGGGCCACCAGGGGAACCTCTCGACTGGGTATAGCGGTCCATGTTGTTAGCTTGGGTATGAGCTCCCCGCCTAGTCGTCTTGGATTTTTGCTTATCTCCGTCCAATCTAGCCGCCATTGTCTGATGATCGTCAAGAGTGTCGGCCACCAGCACGATGAGCGAGCACCGGAGAACCAATCTAGGAAGCCTCGGAGACCCCAAAGGGTAGTCCCAGCCAGTGTCCAAGAGCAGGCAAGTCACCCAATCGTCCCACTATAAATGTGTGATGACAATCCAAGGCCCCTCAGGTTCAGCGAGGAGACCCGAAACCGAAAGTAGGGGGTGCGCACCGGCCCAAGTCCTGCATGCCGTTGTTGTTCACTTTCTGCCCGGGCACCACGCCAACTCGAGTCCGGGGCAAGGTCCGCAGTAGGCCGCCAACTTGGAATCAATACTATTCCGGCTCCCGATGTCCGATTTGAATTTGGACCGCAGGTATCACCTCCACGTAGGTTCGCCCGTAGAAGCCCGTCGATAGAATCAGGATAAATTCAGGATAGACGTGGGAGGTTGTGGAGGCCCTCGGGAGCCCTGTGCCTGCGCGGCCATCTTGGTTGCGCGCTAGGCGCCTCCTCCAGCCATATATATTTAAGTGCATTATAACCTCACGGTAAATGCTAACTTTAAAACGGCTGCTTAGAAACATGTCGTCTTTGGTGTCAAACACCTTGGAATCATAACTCCACACCAGTAACTGGTGTGGGAGGTATGATTCCACCCTTCTAGAGGGACTTATGTGACACAACAGTATACCCGGTACCAGCTTTTTCGACCTGGGCATCACAAAATGGATGCTGCCAGCCACAGACACGAGTCTGCCCACCTGCTGCTGAGCCAAGCTCGAGCAGGGGAAGGCCTGACTATAGGTTTCCTGTCACAGGGAGGTGTGACCACCTCACAGAAAGGATTTAGTGTATTGGGGCTGTGTGGGTGCACTCTGAGAATGTTTGAAGTTTGCACTGGGGGCACATTTGGTGTCCCTGTGCATAGTCCAGTTCAAACCGGTTGCCTGAGCCATTTGCTCCTGCGTGAAACTGGACAAAGGACATGGGTGTAGCCACCCCTCTGTCCTGACCCTCCCATAGGTGGGTCCCCAGAGTTTGTCCCACCCCTTCCTTGGGGATAACGTAGGAACCCCTGACTACAGGACTTTAGATTTTACCTGGACTAAACTCTGCTACAGAAACCAAGTACTTCGATGATCTACACTACGCTGGATGACTGAAGAATCTCCCTTGGAGTAAAGGAGTTACTCCCCTGCAAGGCAGGCATCTTTAACGCATTAGACCGGTTTGCATCTCCCAAGCTCCTGAGGACTCCGAAGATTTCTGCAACACAGGAGGTGGGTTCCCAAACATCTCTGAGGTCGATCAGTTCTCTCAGCAATCCTGAGACCCGTATCCCTCGTGGGGACCGTGCAACCCGAACCTCTGTGCAACATGTACTTTTGCAGCAGCATGTGCTTTTTGGTGATCCCTGAGGCTGTGCTTTGGACTTCATGTAGTCCTGACCCCGAGCAGTATTTCCACTGAAGATTTCCGGCCTACACTGCACGAGGGCTGGTATTTCGTGATTCAGCTCGAGGTCCCTTCGTGATCCCTGGTCCGTTGGCCTGTGGCTCCCTGTGAAGATAAATTTGACTTTCCTTAGGCTTTCCTGGTTGCTCCAGACGTGCCCTGACTCTCCATTGCTTCAAGAGTCCCCAGGACCTTGCTGGTCCTCACCGTAGCTTGTTTCCTCTGCCCGTGTGGGTTGCAGTTGCCACGGCTTGTTGGTGTTCGATCCAGACACTGACCCCCCAGCACTCGACATCCTTCGTGGGGCAGCTCACCTCTGGACTTTGGTTGTCGTCGACGTATCCTGGTCCCCATGGCTGCAGAGTCAAGCATCCTATCTTCTCACCTGGTCACCCTGAAGTGATCCAGACTCTGTCCCCTCTGCTTTCAGGTTCTTCTCACCTCGGATCCAGGATTGGATTCCACCGGACACTTTTCATCTTCCCGGCAGCAGCACTTTTTAGCATCATGCCATTGAAAACGATGAAGGTTTCCGACACCACTTGACCCCTATGCACCCGGCTCCTCTGGGATAGGTAACACGGGAATCTAGGTACTCACAAGGGTGCTGGCCTTAGAACCTTCTATGTTCCAAAGGGTTTGCTTAAAGTCCTCTCCGAAGTGTTCTTTAACTCTAAATTTCCAACGGCGACTTTCCCATAGGGTTGTACGGAGCTCGCGCCTGTGTTCACACACTGCACCCGTGCTCCGTGGGTCCCCTGTGTCACTACTTTGTGTGGTTCCTTGGGGTCCCAGCGATTCTACATGCCCTAGGCGCTGTGTCTAGTTAACTCGTGGTTGTTATACCACTTTCTTTGTATATGGTTCAGTCTCTCCCTGTAGCCTGCTGTGTATTGTGCTATTTACTGTTGTTCTAGTGATTTAATATTGTGTGCTTTGTGCTCTAATCTCATAAAGAGGTTAGTAGAGAGTGTTTAGTAATAAATACATATATTTTATATATCTCTTGTGTGATTCTTCTTTCATTTGGTCATTCAAGAGATTATAGACTGGTAAAACAAGTTGCTTTACATTCCTTTGAGACTTCGCCTGAAGGCTGCTCTCCACAGCTACCACTAGGATAGATTTCTATAAAGGTTGACTTTAACCTAATCATCAATAAGGGCTGTTTAGACTGGCACAAGGTGCCCACTTTAATTAGTAGTCAGCATATACCAGGCCAACTTCTCACACCTACAAGATGCCCTTTCAGAAAAAGTAACGCTTTCAAGTCTGTGCAGTTTCATGGGTGCAGTTGAGATATTTATGGTCAATCAAATTGTGCTATGAAGTAAAATAGACAAATGGGAACTAAACATGTTATTTTAATTAATTCATGTAAATGCTTCTTTCTATGCCATCCTGCCAAATGCTTTCGGTTTTAAAATGATGGTTCTGTACAAATAAAACAATATATAATATGAATATGAGATAATTCATAATTACACATTGAGTCGTTTACTATCAAATTGGAAAAAGGTTGGCATGTATTGCTTCCTTGCCCCTGAGCATTGCATAACTATTCCTATATGGAAATATAGCAATCCATGTTGGAGGAGAGAACTAATTCTAGTCTGAAATCCATGTCTAAATATTTATGTTCCCCTCAGAGTAGACATTTTGTAACCTCAGCACTCCTCAAGTAATACATTAGGCTTTTGCCATCCAACCTTGAAAGGTGCATCACTTGCAGCCAAAATCTGATAATGAAAGCCAACTGCCTCGACCTCGTCTACATTTAAGTCCTTGGCACTCGAACAGTTGCTGCTACTGTAGAAATTTGAGGCGGTTCAAATTTCAGTTTACTGTACAGGAAAGCATTTTGTTTACCACCGAATGAGTTACACGAGTTACATATTGCAGCTAGCCTTTTAAATCAAAACATACCTTATGTTATATCATAATTGATAGCTAAATCCCTTATTATGTACGGTCATTGTGTGCATTGTACTTAAGCTCTACCAAATGAAACGATAGGGACAAGCTTTGCGTAAATGAAACCGGTCCCTAAAGTACAAACTATGGCACTGCAATAGAAAGTAGTCAGTGGAACTAGCTGTTAAAGACTTAGGGACTCGAGAGGGTATAGTGGAATAGATGCCAAAAACAGATGTTAAATTCATCCTCCTTTTCATTCCCCCTCATCTTTAGACTGATGGGTGAAGACAGTATTTCAGATGGTGGTGACACTACCAGCTCTCCCACCTGGAATTCCTTACTGTATACCCAGAGGTGTTTAGAAAAACCCTTCTAGTGTAATTTCCAAAGGTACTCTTTCTGTAGGGGAGCACCATGGAAACCATTGTAGTCCCAGACAGAAAAAAGTTCTCAAATGCCTCCCACACACTTGCAGAAAACTCTTAGCATTCTTGCAACGGGGGCACAATTTGGGGTCTTTCTTGAAGAATCACATAAGACATGGTGGATCTTCTATTCTTCTTTACCCCGCAAGTGGCTCACGCCATGTATGCAGGAGTGGTGATAGGGGAAACATTTGGAGAACCAGCTGCCTCAAGGATAGTTTGGTGGTTAGTGCATCAAAACTTGAATGAGGCCCTTGGAATGTTGCCAATGATGCACAATATTCACCCTGATCATTTATTCAAATGTTTTAGTATTGATAGGTGTTTAAAAAGTTTTTTGGTTTTATGAAACTCTTGGATTTGGTAAGTGTACTTGAGCATGCGCTACTGCTTAGGCATTGTATTTTGTGTTCGCTTTAATTTAAATCTAAAATTAAAATGAATAAAAATGTAATTAGGTTAAATTGATAAGTTACTTTTCAGGATAAAAGTGCTACAGATCTTCAAGCAGTGCTTTTCTTTGCTGCAAGCCGCCACCTTTTGAGAACAATCTGAGAATGTTTGTTTCCTACCCTCCACCCACCTTCAATTACACCGTAGTTAGGTAAAGAATTGAACTTTGAACCTTTTTCTGTGGTTGTTTTATTAGTGTAGAATGAAAACAGAATTGATAGAGGACAAGGGCAAGGCACCGTACTTCCCTTCATGAACAGTAAACACAGCAAAATTGTACGGTGCCAGTGATACACCAAGAAAAAAGGGTGTATCGAGAGCATCAGAGCATGGGCTCTGGTGCAAGTATTGCCGCTTTGGAGCTGACACCTCAGATTCCTAACTTATGGGGAAGACATCCTTAATGGAAGACTTCGTGTCATGCTTTATCAAAGGAATCTTCTCCCCACCCTGGTAGGACAATGCCACCCGGGTGGACTCGACCTCCTCGAAGGCTGACTAGTTAGGAGGCAGTTCTTGCATAAATCTTACTGGACAACTCCATAGAACAGGGGATCCAGATGAAAACTTTAAAAATACCTTAGAGTTCCCAGGGTAATATTACCTTCATTCATGGAACGCTAGGTAATATTAAAGATGAAAAAACATTTCGGTCATGGAGTACTATATCTCACCCCCTAATTATTGCCAACATGTTTTTGCCCACTATCATTAGCCTAGACGGTCTGGGGCATTTGTCAGGGCAATGGATCCCTATAAAAGTTACCTTTACTACGTTCCAATTGGAACTCATTAGATAGAGGTATAGTGGATTTCTAATTAAGTCCTACCATAATTACCTGTCTGTAGTTGGAACACATGTTCCCTACAATAAATGAAGAACAATCAAGCACAAAGTACATTAGTTATTCACAAAACTTAGCCATACATGTAGTTGTTTGTATTTAGTTATGCTCAGGACATCTAAGGTCTGTGTGGTGCCTGTGATCATTACCACTGGAAGACCACGCGTAAATTCTGTCAAATGTTGCTTTAAAAAGAAGGGTGAATCCTTCATGCTCAATAGTGTTAAGGTCGCTAGCCTATGTGTCACTACTTCTAGTATCCTATTGTGATTATCACTAGTTTAAAAAGCATACTTCCCTTACCCTATAGTCAGGGTGCTACCACCCTCTAGGTCACAGAGAGAGACCAGTATCAGCGATTTGGTTGTTCATACCTGCCCCCAAAAAAGCAGTCAGATAAATACACAACAAACACTCTGGAACAATCAATTTTTTTTTAAACTGGGGTGGTGTCCTTTTGTAGTGTTTTCACTATATTAGAGTTGGTTATGTGTAAGCTTTGCTCTCTGCTTCTGAGAAAAGCCTGACTACTCATGCCAAGCTACCAAGGAGGGGAGCATGGGTTATTTCAGTAGTGTATCCCCCTTATCCTGACTAGAAGGAAGGGTCCCTATTTGTACAAAGGTGCATACCATTGCCGAATAGACACCCCCATTTCTAACACATACAGAACTCATTACTGTATAGAGACTACCAGCCTTATTTATAATTTAGATTATGTAATAACGCATTGCTCTGGTTGTATGATTTTAATGGTCTGAGTGTGTGTTATTTTATTTGTTTGTTATCTGATTTTAAGATTTTCAGTTTGAATAAGGAATTAAGGAAGGAACTAGGAAGTGACTACAGCGGCCACCTATCTCAGTAAGAAAATATTGGCCATGCTTGTCTTTACTTCTTCTTATTCTGCAGTAGTCAAGAGCTTGGAGGTGAAAAACAATTCTTGTAAAATTGTCAGGACTGTTTTATTAAATGACAGTTATCTCTTGTTTGTTTTGTTAAGCATTATCAAACATTTTAGACAGCAATCGAAGACGTTTTACCAGATTTATTCATCTTGTTGCAGGTTTAGGGTTTATGTCTATGCAGGGAAAAAATATCAGGTTTCTCTGGTTTTCCCAATATTTTTACCAGCCTGTATCAAAAAATGCAGCAAAAACTGCCAGGTGGCTACCTTGGCGCCAGCGCAAGGGGCTGGCTCCTGTCTTTCTTGTGCAGTAAATTAGTGGGGTTACTCCAATCCTCTTGGTGAGATCAGGAGACTGGCATCGATTCTCCCTGGTGGTGCAGTGACATCAGGTGACAGTTTTTTTTTCTTTCCCTGGTGTAGTGAAATGAAGAGACTGGCTCCTATTCTGTCTGGTGCAATAGGATGCTCACTTTAGGAAGGTCAGCAGTTTCTGCCGAGATCGGTGTGTGATGTGCAGGTCTCCTGGTGAAGATGTTTCAGCAGTTTATCCTTCCAAGGTCGATAGACTAGCCATCAATTTCGAATCAATGCTAAGAATTTTATATAATTCCGTTTTATGTAAAGAGTTTAGGGAAAGTGGTATAAAATAACAGATGTTTGTTTTAGGGTATGGAAAGGTCCTTCCTTTGTCACAGACCCATGGACTAACATAAAGCAGGTGCTGTGGGTTAAGCAGAGAGCTGACTTGCTGAACCCCATAAGATATTCAGGGAGTGTGGACTCTGCACAGGTTTAGGGCAGCTCCTCAGTTATCTGCTTAACATGGCACAGCAGGTACAGAGCTAGAATCCGCTGGGCCTCCACATTCCAAACAGAGATGTAAAGGTATCCCTTCCAGGTGGGTGTAAATCTTAAACATTCATTAAGAACAGTAAAGAGCACTGCTTTTTGGTCGAAACCAGTAAGAACAAGCATTGGCATAGCCAATAGGTCGCGCCTTTAGGACCTTATAAGTGTTTAGTTCTCCAGCATAATATCCTTGGGGCAACAACATCAAATGTTGCATGGCTAATCACTTATAAGGTCCCAAAGGCGAGACCTATTGGCTATGCCAATGCTTGTTTATTTAGTATAAGGACTGTAGTTTTTATGGAAAAAAATTACGTTTATAGTGAATAAACAAAAATAAAATACAAGTTACATCAAACAACAGCTAGTATAAAATAACAGTAAAGCCAAAGGCGCTTGGGCGAATTTTGGAACGTGGTCCAGAAATCTAAATCTCCAAAAGTAAACCAGTGATCAGAGGCTTTCAGTGCAACCAGGGCTGTATGTGGGTTGGAAAAAATGGGGTTGAGGGGGGTCTCTTAAAAGGGCGTGGCCAATGTAATTAAAGGCGTGGCTTAAAGAACAGTAAGCAAAACATCTGTGCTTAGCATAGATGCTGCCCAACCAGCCAGCATCTTGCAGTTACTGCATCCAGATACATAATACAACAAGTAACATTTCAACTGCAAGAAGCCAGGACTGTTGGCTTTGTCAATGGTTTTTAGTTGCATAAGCTAAATTACCAACAACTAAGGTTTCGATGTACATAACATTGAAAATGCTTCAGTGCATGAAATGATGAGAATTTGAAAGTACTAGACCAAGTCTCTTTGATGTTACCTCAGGAGCATTGAAGGGTGGTACTGTGGCAGAGTTGTTGTTTCTTCCACCCTGAGTACCCGATAGAACTGTCGGTGCTGAGCATCTGTAGGACCCGGCACACTTAAAGCCCTGAGTGCAATCACGTAATCATGTGAGTGCTGTCGACCATTGAAAAGTTTAAAGTCACCAGTTAGGCTGGTACTGGCCTTACACGTGCGACTTTTATGAAGCGCAGAAACAGCCTCAGGATTGGATATTAAAATAAAAGTCTGCAGGATTGGGATACACACAATTTGAAAAGCTTTCGGTTTACTTGGCGAGCGATGCTGAATGGAATCACAGCGCTTTTCCTGCTATTAGGCGATGGCGTGTATTGGAAATCCTTACTGTTGCGAGCGACGTGAGAGAAGTTTTAGCAGCCAGAGTGGAACACCCATCATTTCGTACCAGATGCAAGCGCTTAGTTAAAGAGAAATCCATAAGCTGTCCAACCCGCTTAGTGTTATTAGGCTCATATTAAGTTACTTTAAAGCTACAATATAACCATAACTATCGTAATACGGCGGTACATTATTAAATGTATCAAACATTTGTATTTTCAATGTATAGCATAACTATCGTAATACGGCGGAACATTATTAAATGCATCAAACATTTGTATTTTCAATGTATAGCTGTATTAAGACTGTTTGCAGTTGTCTAACAAAATAAAAAATAAAAAAGCTGAAAAAGGAACTGGTGTTAAGGCATTCACAAAACCAGAGGCCAGAAAGGCTCCTGTTAACAAGCACGCGCGTAGTGCGCGCCGCGATAATTAAAAACAGATGTTGGAACAGATGGCCCATGCACGTAACCGCAAGCGTTAGGCCATGGGCGGATACATGCACACGCCTTTGACCAATTGCGTGATGTCTTTCTCAGAAAGACCCACGCATAGACCAATAAAAAAATAGCCACAAGCACGAGCTTGTGAAAACTGCTGGTCAGCTCCAAGAGGCCGTATCCTTTGAGCAGCGCATGCGGGCTGGCTCTAAGGATCGACCTAAAAAGTGAAAGGTACTGGGGAATCCATGTGTGGCACAGTACTTGAGCATCTCCAAAAATGGTTACAAAATCAATTTGATAGGGAAGCTCGACGCACCCACCTGAAGTAAGCCGCTGTGGGCTTGGCTCCAGATTGCCCATGCTTAAGTCTGACCTGCTCTGTAAGCCTACATTTCTGTGTGATTTTGTGTTATTTTTTTTCTGAGATGATTCCAGACTGCTTTAAAATGGTGACTCGTTTGTTATACTGGCCATGAAAATATTATTGTGAGCTCTGACTAGAGAACGGTCAGTCTTACCAACTTGATTGGCAGCAGATTCTTGTGCTGGAATGTTGCATGTGGTGCAGTGGGGAGGATGGAATACTTTGGATAAGTGTAGGCGTTCTTTGGCACCACTCTCTTTATTTCAGCAGATCTAACGTGTCTGAGGGATACCAAGAAGGGCAACATATGTGAAAGTGCCCACTCCCAAAAACACATTTAACCCCACAGCTCAGTAATGTCTGCTGCATCTCCTGTGTGTTCGTGTTACCTCTGGACCTTATAGTAAAAAGTTTCCAGGGGAGTTTTCTGTCATTGACAAATACTCCCTCCGTAACAGATACATTAATTTTTAAGGAATTGTTTATTAAGCTGTAAACGCCCTACTTATGTGAATCCCCTATAGGACTATGCCCACCTATTTCAACCACTTTCGTTTTTAGGTCTCTTGAGCTATGCCTGAGTTGCCTCTAATTACTTCTTGGCCCTGGGTCCGTCTGCATTAGTAGGCAATGTAATGTATCCAGTCTTAACAAATGGGCCTTTGTGATCTGGGTGGGTTGAGGGTGTGCATTAGTGTGCATGGTGGGGTAAGATTTAATAGATTTGGATTTAGGATGAAGGCAGTGTGAGCTTCTCATTGTGCTTGCCAGTGGGACACAAAGGTGCACATCCAATCCTTGGCTGCTCAGCAGAGTGCACAGAGAAATATGTTCCACATTTGCCAATTTTAATTATGATTATAATGGTAAGTGTGAAAAGGAGGCAGGCAGCTGATAAAATATTGACAAAAGAAAATGGTGCGTTTTTAGGTGAGTAGAGAGAGACTGAATGAGCATGTTTGTGGGTTTGAATGAGTACAGTGAAGGGGAGGTGGAGAAAGGATTCAGAAGTGCAGTATAAAGACATTTGAGAAGACAGAGATACTGTGAAGATTTCAGATAGAGAAAAAGGGTGCAAGTGTCTACCCGTAAAAAGGCAGAATGAGATTGATTGTCATTCCAAAGACCACTATCCCTCCCATGCCTTACTAATGTCTAATTCAGCCTCACATTTTCAGAATTAACATTTTTTAAACTGTAATTATTCGTAAAAAATCAAACTGACCACATTAGTCTTAATTGTATATAGTATCAAAATTCTACATTCTCTTTGTACCATTTGTGCAGAGGCAATCTACACATATATTAAATATTAAAGATATCCTTTTGCACATGCAAGAGCAACAAGAAACTCTAAAGATAACAGAAATGACTCTATTATGTGTGATGCAGCGCGGCTTTAACAAAACTTTTACAAACGATACCAATCCAGGAAAACCCTTACACGACTTGTTCATCGGCGGGGCCCATAACACCAAAAACACACATTCACTCAGTTTTCTGGATCAGTGATAAGGTGGCGAGCTGCAAGACATACGGGGTACCTTGATACTATTTCTTTGCCTAAATAATAACTATATACATTATATACATTTGACTTCTAGAATTTTCGGTTTTAAACATCAAGATACTCCGCTATTTTAGGTCGATGGACCAACTAGTAGGAATCAGTTGATGGCGATTAAGTCCAGCTCAATCACAATAAAACCTTTAACATTTATTGATCATAAATTTAATCCTAATAACCACAGACTCAGTTTGAGTTAGCATGAACTTTTATCTATGATTTATTGAATAAATGGATTAAGTAAAGTTTTATTAGACAAATTATAGACATTAATTTCATAAGTATTCAAGTAAAGATTGAAATAGAAACTAAGCCTGGGCAAAGCACTATGCTACGCTCGTGTAGTTTGCGAAGTTTGCGCAACTGGGCACTACGCGAATTGCACGTAGCACAGTGCAAACACGCGTAGCGTAGCGCAGTGCAGCGGTCATTTTTTGCTTGCTCGCGGTCCTCAACGTCAAGTTGGCGACCGCGAGCAAGCAAAATGACATCCCGGTGAGACTTTTTCCTCATTTGCGATCAGCAACATCAAGTTGGCAATCGCAAGCGTGGAAAATAAACCTCCCGGCGAGATTCCCAACGCGGGGAGGTCAGGTTTCTCATTGCGAGTGGTCGCGTATGCTCGCGACCGCTCGCGATGAGAAACTACCAGTCCGCGTTGAGAAAGCTGCCGCTCGAGTAAAAACCTACTCGAGCGGCAGAAAACTACAGCTCGCACTGTGCAAGATGCCATTTTCAATGATTGCACAGTGCCGGATGCTTGTTCGCACTGTGCAATCATTGAAAACGGCATCTTGCACAGTGCGAACAGGGTACTACGCAGTTCGCGAAGTGCTACACGTAGCTCGTGTAGTGCGAAGTGCACTTTGCGTAGCTACGCGTAGCGCTACTTCGCGAACTACGCCCAGGGTTAAATTAGAAACAGAAAATACTCATTACCCTTGGCCTTAGGGCGATGACATGAATGGTTCACCAGAGCATGAACCGCAGATCACAGGATAGGTTCCCAAACTGACTGACTGTCCCTCTAACCTCCTCGGACATATTCCCTCCCAGGATAGAATACCGCGACGGTCTTGTTCCTTTTCCCCATCAATGTTCAAAGTTCGAATTTGTCAAAGTCTTTTCAGCATCAGGAAGAAAAATCGTCTCAACAGACAGCATGTTGTGTTGAACAGAAGAATAAGCAAGTGCCACAGCGTCATTATAAGCACAACTCTTTATTCCCTTTCACTAACTTGCTATACCCAAAACTGAAACCTTTTTAGGGGCTACATTCATTCTGATTGTTCCATTGGAGTGGTGGTGCTGGTCACCTCATTGTCCTCCTTGCCTAAACCGGTTCTGTAAATAATATATTCATGTACAAGTCTCGTGACTTATCAAGTTCTGATATTTTAACTTTGTGAATGTATTTGCAACAATTTTCCATCAGTCATGCAGAGGATCATCTACTGCAGTTTGAGTCTCTCATCCGTTCCCAGGCATTCTTGCAGGGGCTGTTGGCACAGCTCTTGTCTTAGGTCACCTCGTACTTAACATCTCTCACTCCGGGCATAGGCCACACACTTGTGACTGAAACTTCCACTCTGCTCATGCGCGGGGGCCATTTTTGTTCTTGCGTACAGTCACATCTCTCGGCAGCGGCCATTTTCCCAGCGAGGCCTAGCAGGCCCGAATGGAACTAATATGAAAACAACATAGCAGAAATTAGACAGAAAATAAGCCCTTCTGTTTACCACCCACCATTCTAATGACCCGTGTTAGTTATCACCTAGCAGAAGCGACATTTAAAGCCATTTTACTTACCATCTGCTTTCTCTGACACAATATATTTACTACAAACGAAATACATGCATTTCTATCCTGTTTTTCTACACGAATCACAAACCTATGTTAATTTAATTTCACATTGGTAAATAAATTAGATTTTTGCAAATGCCAAGATTATTTAATGCATTCAAACAGTTAGTATTTTTAAAGTTATGAGGTCATTAACTTCGAAGGGGGTACAAAATTTTGTATTTTCCCTGCTCCATCATGTGCACCAAGAAAATCTGGATCCCATTAAATATTTGCCTCTAGCTCCACCCCCGAGCCACAGCCCCGGCCTGCTCCCTAGCCCACAGCCTAACTTGGTGAGTACCTGCACCTGTTTTTTCTATTTACAGCACTGATCAAATTGATATACAATGCTGGCACCACAAGGGTTAATTCCGGATTTGTTTATGGATTCCCCCTTGCAAATCAAGAGCCACTCAAGCTTTCACCATCAGTAAGGAGGGCCTCCCACTGGTGAACATTTCCAGCCAGTGAGAATCCACGTTTCTCACAGCTCAGGCCTTTCTAAGGGAGTAGTATATTGGTAGCGTTAAACATTTTGAACAGCGGTGGCAATCATGTTGCCTGAGTGTGCATTTGCTCAAAATTTATAAAGCACGCTCAGTGCAACCAAACATCACATAGAAAGTACGACCATAAAGCAGCAAAGTAAAAGCGTGAAAACACAACTCAAAACAACACACCAAAAAAAAGCAACATACACAAAACATCTCAATACAACCTAACTCAGTGCAAGTGTTTCGCTTTTGTTTTCTTGATGTGTTGTACTGTGCTGGGGTGTTGGTGTAGTGTTTTGGCGTATTGTCTTGTGTTGGAATGTTTTGTTCTTGTGAGGTTGCTATGTTTTGTTGGTTTATTGTATTGGTGAGATAGGTAGTGGTGATAGCATGTCATTGTGTGGTATGTTGTTGTGTTTCTTAGTTGATGTGTTTCAGTGGTCATGTACTAAGTGCAGAGATCTGTGTGTGTGATGTACCGGTCACATGTTTGAATCATCTCAAAATAACTTAAAGGGTTTATGCTTCTGCTGCACCATACTGTGTGTAATCTTTAGGTCACAGGTTCATATCCTTGAAACATACCATTACGTTAACGATGCATATCCTACTTAAACAGGTAAAAGAGCATATACATTTCGAGGAATATATCTTTTAATCCTTGAAAGTGTTCCCCCCAATGTCTTACTCTTTTAGGTTCATTAATTACAATGATCAAATTACAAACAAAAATCAGTTTTGCATTCTGCGCTATGTGTACGGTCTCCAGCGACACCAATTGTCTTTGCTTTATGAGGAGGGTGGTCTGAAGAGGGGCTGGAGAGTTGAAGCAAGGAGGGAGTCAGCCTGCAGCTCCCAGCCTCCCTGCAAACAGCAATGCCGCAACTCAATGCGCGCGGCGTGCCGTGCGTGCAGCGTTTGGACCCTCTCCCGTTCAACCGAAGACCTCCCTTTCATACGTAGTAATGCAAGCAGTAGGAGGGACAAAGGTAGCACATGCTGTCACAGGGAAGCTGCCTATGAAGGGAGTGGGAGATTCCACCAGGCAGCAAACCTTCGAAGCTCCTGTCAAAAAGACATCATCTCCTCAAATTTGACCCCAAGAACCAAACTCCCTTCATTCAAAAATCCCGAAGAAGCTCAACATTTAACAGTATGGCGTTGCAGGGCCCGCAATCGTGAAACAAAGACTTAGGAGCAGAGACTTACATCTCTGTCTGCCTCGACATACTTCTACATTTTGTTCAGTTCATAAACATTCTCAGACGTACCCATTGAAAGGTGCGCCAGGCGGGCGCAGCTTTCCCGGTGTACTGCTTGCAAAGTCCCATTTCCAATGTGCGGACCGGACGTCTACGGAGCATGGACACCAGCATATGGAATGGAGTCCGAAATGCAAAGCCACGTTCTTTTGTCTCTCCTTCAACCACAGCAATGGAGAGATGGGGAGTATTGCATGAAGGGGCCATATCAGAGTT
Source organism: Triturus cristatus (assembly GCF_964204655.1). Classification (NCBI taxonomy): domain Eukaryota; kingdom Metazoa; phylum Chordata; class Amphibia; order Caudata; family Salamandridae; genus Triturus; species Triturus cristatus. The sequence goes on from NC_140583.1 coordinate 1,166,835,920, forward strand.
TGCGAATGCCCTCTGTTTGTAGTGCTTAATTTGCAAAAGAAAGAGGGCCGGTGCCCGAAGCTCTGCTCAGAAACTCGCGATCAGTGCAATGAATGAATGGGTTGCTTGAGGAATAATAGCGCTGGTAGTCTTGAATCCACCTCACGTCGCTTAAATTCAGTACCAGACACCCCAGGCCGTTTAGCTCACTCTTGCAGGTTCCATTTGAGCCTTCCAGGAATCAGTCTGTGAACTCCTGGCAGACTTAAACCAATACGTTGTCAGACGAAAATAACTGTGTTAATAGTGCCCAGTGTATAAAAACAGATCATTTTGCGAGTTTGGAAATCACTTAAGGCTCGGCTTGTTGCATGGCACAATAGGAATAGGAACAAGGATTTTTTGTTGGCTAGGTCTCTTGACGTACTGCAGTGTACAAAACGAAATAATGAATAGATATTCTTGGTCTTTAAAAAAGAGAAGTTGTACTCGATTTCAATTCCACACGTTTAGAACAAGATACATTCTGTGGTAGGGTAGGTGCCATCTCCGGGATTGCGTTTTGTTGCAGACCTTGGGACTGGTGGGTTAGCTCGAAAGCTGTTCCTCTCGGAGCCAGTGCGCCATTATGGCAGATGAGAGAACCAGAGGAGACACTCACTGGGCCTGGTAAAACGTAGAGTATTATAGCAGATGAGAGAACCAGAGGAGACACTCACCGGGCCTGGTAAAACGTAGAGTATTATAGCAGATGAGAGAACCAGAGGAGACACTCACCGGGCCTGGTAAAACGTAGAGTATTATAGCAGATGAGAGAACCAGAGGAGACACTCACCGGGCCTGGTAAAACGTAGAGTATTATAGCAGATGAGAGAACCAGAGGAGACACTCACTGGGCCTGGTAAAACGTAGAGTATTATAGCAGATGAGAGAACCAGAGGAGACACTCACCGGGCCTGGTAAAACGTAGAGTATTATAGCAGATGAGAGAACCAGAGGAGACACTCACCGGGCCTGGTAAAACGTAGAGTATTATAGCAGATGAGAGAACCAGAGGAGACACTCACCGGGCCTGGTAAAACGTAGAGTATTATAGCAGATGAGAGAACCAGAGGAGACACTCACTGGGCCTGGTAAAACGTAGAGTATTATAGCAGATGAGAGAACCAGAGGAGACACTCACCGGGCCTGGTAAAACGTAGAGACATGGAGAGTTCAGAGCGTTCATAAGCACCCATGTGCCGCACTCTGTCAGAAGGGTGTATTCCAGTGACATGGGACATGCGCAGTCTCGTACATGAGAATGTGTCGTTTTTGTTTCACCGTGACCGAAGCCTGAAGGCTGCTTGGGTGAGGCCTGCACGCTTGAAGAGTCGAGTGGACTGTCCTCACGCAGTCTGATAGACCGACAGTGTTCTTCCGGCCCTGGTTTCAACATGGCTACCTACTGTAGTGGCTTCATTCCATGTGTGCATGTAGCCAACGACATAAGCAAAAAGATAATTGTATGTTGTGTTCTTTGTTGAATGTGCCGTGGTGCACATATACATACATTTAAATTAGTTTGTTTACCATAGCTCTCTCAGTGCTGGTTGTTCTTGGACTCCAATTTAATTGTTGTTGTAGCTCTCAGGATGATCATTGCTTCATTTCTTTGGGTGCTGATTGTTAAACGTGCCTCAGTGCACGATGGGACATTACCAAGACAAACACTGCTGTCTCACTGTGCTCATTACACATTTAATGGTGTTCTAATTGCTTTTTCTTGGGGTGCCATGCTTTATTAGCTTGCTGCGTAGGCGAATATTTGTTTTTAGTGTTTAAAGCTGACTTCTTACTGATGCGCCTTGATGGCTGAACAGCACACGTGGTTTCATGTCTTATGGCAAGCGCTTTTAAATTTCATTTCAGGGTTCCGGCTCCTGTACATTGCAGGATTTCTAAAGGTGGCCGTTAGATCACTCTAATGTAATGCTCATGCCTGATGTATGATATGTAATCATTATAATGGTGCACATTGTTACACGTTTATATTTACACATTGTTGCATTCTTGTGCTAAATCTTGATGATGCGTGGTGAACATCTCAGAGTGTGCCTGGCGAATTTAGGAATGTCTTTTGAGGGATCATGTTAATATCTCATGGGCCTAACTAAACAATATCCCATTTCACAACTTGATGACCTTCTTGTGCGCACATTGAGGAAAGTCTTATGGAAAACATGACACACTTCTCATGTTGCTCATTGTTCCCCTTCTTTTGCAACATTCTGAAGTTGTCATGGTCATTTGTCATGTTCTAAATTACAAAGCTGTTTTTGGGTTGTTGAATTACTGATAAAGCACATTCATGAATGTCTAGTTCACATGTTTTTTCTCAAACGGAAAGTGATATGTTGCCAATTTAGGGCTTGATATATTACAGGGTTAACCCCATTCTGGGTCTTTTCACTATTTTATATATAGTGCACAATTGCTTCTAGCACTGTAACCAATTATTAAATGTACAATATAGAAATTTCAGTGCACATTGATTCATGCCTCATGATCCACGTTTGTTAATTTTCTCTGGGGCGCAAAATTGCATTTTTCATGTTGCACTGTGATTTATTTCTTATGACTCTGTGAGAAAGTTGTCCTTGTCTTCGCTTATTACATGTTATTGTGAGACAAAAATCCTTTATTGTTGCACAGTAAAAGAGACCGTACTGGCAAAAAACAGATTGAGATTAGCAAAATCGTTCACACTTCAGGGAATTTATAATATCATTGAAAAGTAAATACACACTTTATTCAAAAAATGTTTTAATACTGCTGCCCCAGGGTACTGATGTTAAAACCTATGAAAAGAATCATAAAAGTCAGTGTGGAATGTATTTTATTGAGACAGCTGTTAATAACGTCCAGGCAGCAGCAAGGAAATATTGTATTTCAGAGATCGAGGCTTTCTTAAAAAAATACTTGCATGTCATATGTTGTTTGCACGAATATCTAACTTGTTTAGGATTAATGTGAGCAGTCCTTTATTGATGTCACCCCCTTATCTAACACAAATCTTTCAACAGCTGGTCCGAGTTAAAGTTTGGAGGATTAGCTAATACCTTCTGTAGAGTTGAAGAAAATTAAAAACACTACAGGCACATGCTTGTGTGAAGTATGAAGAGCTGGTGTAGGTCTGGCTTAACTAACGTTGTGATTCTTTAGATACCCCAACGTAGGGTCTTTATTGCCCATGGGAGGAGAGTTCAGGGACCCCTGTAGTCACACTTGCCTAAAGGTGCTTCCCTCGCCGTACACTTAAGTATGTCCACTCCTTCTCCCCGGCAGACCCCGTTTAGAGGCACACATAGGTCGCCCTAACAAGTAAGCAATATCTAATACAATATTTTGAACCAGGAGCCTGACTCTCGTCCTGAAGAATGCCGCGTACTCATCAGAGCCAAAGGCAGAAACATGTTGATTACGGTAGCAGTGGTGATGGGGTAATAGTTCCCCTAATCCCTACATCCCATATTTTTAATACCAAGTAGTATACCCTACCATTAAATGTAAATTGGGGTACTACATTGGTTTTCAATACACTATTTGCTCGTGCCCCCACTTTAATGATTAGAAGTGCCTCCCTGTCTTCAAGTGTAGGCCCGCTCTCTATCAAACCGAGTTTTTAGAGAGCGAGGGCTGCCTATGATGAAGCATGACACCTGGTGGTGTGTGAGGACAGCCCTTCACAATTTTTGATATGCCCAGCACTTCTATCAAGTAGTGCTATTGAGGACAAGGCAATGTAAGTGATTATAACTTTAGGGTAGCTACAACTGTGTGTATAAAGTGCACCCACTTGCCAGGCCCTAACCATCTCTCTTCATACATTTAAGGCACCCCTATGGTAGACCCAAGGTACCCCTATGGGCAGGGTGCACTGTATGTGAAAGGTAGGACATGTACTGGTGTGTGTGACATGTCCTGGTAGTGAAATACTGCCAAATTTACTTTTCACTATTGAAAGGCCATCTGCCCCATAGGATAGAATGGGCAGTACTTTGTAACATCTTACAAGTATAACTTCCCATTGGGACAAGATAGAGAAATAAAGTTTAGGCTCTCTGAACTCAGAATTTAATAACACATCTTTTAGTAAAGATATTTTTTAAATGGTGTGTTTGAAAATGCCACTTTTAGAAAATAATTGAAGAAACATTATCTAGCCGTCATATTAACTGCTGTTTTTTTACTTAAAAATATTTAGACCATTCACTGATTTCATTGGTCTATAGTATTTATTTACTCATCATTCTCTATTTTTGATGCGAGTCATTTACTTGTTATGTTATTGTGTCAGAACAAAAGAACATGTGATTATTCACACATTGAACATACATTTAAATCATAATCTTACAAGAAAAACATTACAAATTACAAACAATACAAATAGACAATAAATGAGTGATAAATTACACTCTTTTAGCCATTTAGGCATTGTTCACCACCAGGGGGACATATGCAATTGATTAAGATCTACTCTTGGGGAATAGTTAACATTCCGATCCTTAAGAGCGTAAATAATGTTCCCAGTGGGCAGCAGCATTTAAATAGAATAACCAATTGAGAAGTACAACAGTATTAAGGTCCCTGCTGTTTAAAAATGATGACTGGCTAAAAGAGTGTAATTTATCACTCATTTATTGTCTATTTGTATTGTTTGTAATTTGTAATGTTTCTCTTGTAAGATTATGATTTAAATGTATGTTCAATGTGTGAATAATAATGTGTTACTTTGTTCTGACACAATAACATAACAAGTAAATGACTCACATCAAAAATAGAGAATGATGAGTAAATAAATACTATAGACCAATGAAATCAGCGAATGGTCTAAGTCTGTATAAGTTAAAAAAACACAGTTAATGTGACGGCTAGATAATATGATGTTTCAATTATGTTAGGCCCTATCTAGTCGTCTATATTTGGGCCAAACCCCTCCATTCTATGAAACGTTTAGAAAGTAGGCATTTTCTTGTTTAACCAGTCTGTGTGCCTCTGCCTGTTTGTGTATTGACTGTCTGGTTTTGTAATTACAGGGGCTGGGGATGTGCATTGATTGTAAGCAGCCACTGGGGCGCTTGAGGCGTGCCTGGCCCTTCCTGGATGACTCAGAGCTGGGCTGGATAGAACTTGGCTGAATTTAGAGTAGTGGGAGGAGTTTTCCTTGCACCTGAATAGGGCTTGTTTCCCTTGCACAATGCTGTCTCCACCCCTGTGGTCATACTGCACCAGTGTAACGTCCTGGCTTTCTCGGGGTTGGGACAAACAGACGACGGACTAGAGAAATGGAGGTTTAAGGATGATTTAATAAACAGATAAACAACTACAGACAACAAAGAATACCGGTACTGGAATCACCAGTTAAAGTACGATACCCATTCACAGCTTGTCTAACCGTCCTCCGCATGCACACCGGACCCGGTATGCTCCAACGGAGGGCACAGTGCTAAGCAGTGGCCGACAATGCCACTCGACCGCTGTGAAGGGTAGTTCCAAGGTTGTGGAATCTACGGGGGGCACGTGGGAGTCACCCGGCCGGGCTCTCTACCACCTGGGAACAGCCGCTCTACCAGTATCCCCCAGAGTACTGCCACAACACAAAGACGCTGGGAACACCTCCTAGAGTGCGTCTCTTGTATCCGGGTTTAAGTGATGATACCCAAGGTGGCGCAGAGAATGGAGGGGAGCAGCCACTCTACCTATCCCAGTTCTCCTACGAGTGTCGATGGCTAAGACGCGGAAACACCTCCGGGATAGCGTCTTAGCTCTAAGCGTGTGTTTACCCAAGGAACGAGGGTTGGAAGCTTCGGCTCACACCAACCTCGTTTTCTCCAAATTGTCCGGCCGTTGGGAGCTTCGGCTCTACCAACGGGACTTGTGCCCAATGACGTTGAACACGGCTCACAGAACGGGACAGGACACGGGCAGGAAGCACACGCCAGCACCTCTCCTCCGCTCCTTAGAATGTTCCTTCCGCCGCTCAACTCACCAACGGGTCCGTGTACCTCAACCAGGTACTCCGGCAAAGATCAGAATATCCGACGCCGAGTCCCAGTGATCTTCTCCTTAAGTAGTACTCTCGGCGTTGTATAACCATGACTCTTGAGTTGCATAACATGAAAACTAGGCGTTCCCCTGGGTGTTATGCAACCAGAACTCTTGAGTTGCATAACATGAAAACTAGGCATTACCCTTGGTGTTATGTAACCAGAACTCTTGAGTTGCATAACATGAAAACTAGGCGTTTCCCTTGGTGTTATGTAACCAGAACTCTTGAGTGGCATAAGGCAATTGTTGCCGGAGGGCATTCTGGGAGTTGTAGTCCGCTCTCCTCCATGCGCACCAGGTTCACGGAAGTGGCATTGTGGGAGGGAATCCATGTGCGGGAGGGGATTCCTGACAACCAGTGAGGACAGAACTGGTTTGGACTAGACTCAGAGACCCTTCCACAAAGAGAACTAAGACAAAATGGGGTATAAGTAGTAGACCTTAAATCCCAGAACTTTAGATTACTTCTGGACTTTAGAGGAACATTTGCCAAGGAGAAAAGCTGAAGAGCTGTGAGGAGGAGTACTGCCCCTTTGCTGTGTGGGGTTGGTCTGCAGTTGCTGTTTCTGCCAAGGAAAGGGCAAAGACTCGAACTTTGCTTTGAACCTGCTTGAAGAAGTTCTCCAAGGGCCTGTGTGTGCTGGCCTCTTGTTCTGAAGTCTCAGGGACGCAAAGGCTTCACCTACAAGTCATATTCTTATTACATGTATGTTGGATTTTTGTCTTGTTGAGTTTAGATAAAGTTACTTAACTTTTCCTAAACTGATGTGGTGTCCATTTGTGGTGTTATCACTGTATTACTGTGTGTTTTGAGTACAAATACTTTACACATTGCCTTTGGGATAAGTCTATCTGCTCGTGCCATGCTATCCAGAGAGTATCTAAAGTGTGTTTCCCCCCTACCCTGACTAGAAGCAAGGGTCACTATTTTGACAAAGGTACCTACCTACCTCTGCAAACTAGAGACCCCCATTTCTAACACCATGAGTCTTGAGGCTGATGTTAATCTGATATGAAGGTGGCCTCTGGTTCTGGTGACACACATGCTTCACATAATATCCCTGGGCCATCACATAACAATCAATCAATCAGTTAGTATTTATAAAGCACATCTAATCACCATTAGGGTATCCAGGCGATTGAAGGCCCTATAGGCTTATTCAAACAGCCAGGTCCTGAGGGCCATTCGGAATTCTGAAAGTGAGATGATGGTCCAGACGTGCGTGGGGAGGCTGTTCCTGTTCTTTTTTGCTATGTGCGAGAAGAAGCGCCCTCCACTTCTGCTTCGGTAGATACGAGGAGTATGGACAAGCGACAGGGAGGCAGAGTGTAACTTTCTCGATGGTTGGTGGAAGTTCCGGCAGGAGTTAATGTAGACAGGTCCTTGGCTGTGTAGAGCCTTGTGTGCATGGGTCAGCAGCTTGAATTGGCATCTCTTATGTATGGGGAGCCAGTGGAGTTTCCTGAGGTGGGATGTGATGTGTGTTTGTCCGAGAAGGCTGAGGATGATTCTGACTGTGGCGTTCTGTATGGTCTGAAGTCTCTGTAGAAGGGATTTGGCAATTCCTACGTAGAGGGCATTGCCATAGTCCAGTCAGCTGGTGATGAGGGCTTGTACCACAGTGCTTCTTGTGTGTAGGGGTAGACACTTGAAGATCTTATATAGCATGCGCAGAGTGAGAAACCAGGTGGAGGAGATGGCGTTGATCTGTGATTTCATGGGGAGCTTGTTGTCAATGATGATTCTGAGGTTTCTGGAGTGGCTAGAGGAAGTGGATGCGGGTCCTAGGTCTGATGGCCACCAGGAGTTGTTCCATATGCTGCTGCTGTGCCGAAGATCAGTATTTCCGTCTTGTCTGTGTTCACCTACAGGTAATTGTTCTTCATCCAGTCTGCAGCATTTGTCATGCATCTGTGGAAGTTGGCTCTGGTGGGGTCATTGGTGAGTGGGAGGATGAGTTGGGTCTGGGTAGGAAATTATGTTGAGACAGTGGAATCTGATGATGTTGGCCAACGGGGTCATATATGCGTTGAAGAGCGTAGGGCTGAAGGATGAGCCCTGCGGTAAACCGCAGGTGATTTACTTGGGTTTTGAGGTGAAAGGTGGGAGGTGGATCCTTTGGGTTATTCAGGTGAGGAAGGAGGTGATCCATCTGAGCGCATCCCCTTGGATGCAGATGTGGTGGAGTCTTTCGATCAGTTTGTGGTGGTATACGGTGTTGAAGGATGCCAAGAGGTCAAAGTGGATCAAAACTGCAGTTTCTCCTCAGTCGAGGAGGGTTCGAATGTTGTTGGTGGCTGTGATCAGGGTGGTTTCGGTGCTGCGATGTCTGCGGAAGCCAGCTTGAGAAGCGCTGAGTAGCTGGTTCTGCTCCAGGTGTGCCAGGAGTTGATGATCTTTTCCAGTACCTTTACTTCGAATGGGGTCAGGGAGATTGGCCGGTAGTTTTTGAGTTTGCTGGGGTCGACGGAGGGTATTAAGAGTAGTGGCCTAAAAATTGGCATGTTTCCAGACATTGGGAAATGTTGCAGTGTGCGATAGAAGTGATGAGTAGGGTGGTGAGGTCCTGGTTTCCGAGATTGAAGATGTGGTGTGGGCATGGGTCTGTGGGAGCACTTGAGTGGATGGATTTCATGGTGGAGGTGGTGTCCTGGGTGAAGATGATGTTCCAGGTAGTCAGTGTGTGCTTCGAGTCAGTTACTGTGGTGGCGTATCTGTCGAGGAAGTCCGTAGGTGTGGGTTGGGGTTCAAAGTTTCTGTATATGGTTTCAATCTTGTCATGGAAGAAGTGTGCGAGGTTGCTGCACTGCTCTTGAGGGTGTGATGTTGTTTTCACTGGCAGCCGGGTTGGAGAATTCCTTAACAATGTTGAAAAGTTCCTTGGATGTTGTTGGCACTGGTTTCCATGCATGCACCAATGGCTGTCTTCTTTTTTGCCCTCAGCAGGCGGTGGCAGAGTTCGAGAGAGGTCTTGAAGGCTGCCCTGTTGGAGGTGTCCTTGCTGGTGCGCCATCTCCTCTCCAACTGTTTGCTGTCTTGTTTCACTGTCCTGAGTTATTGGGTGTACCAGCTAGCCTTTTCTAGAGGATATTCTCTGAATGTTCTTGATAGGGACGATGTTGTTTGCACAATTGGGGATCCAGGCAAGTTTTTCACTCCCAGTCGAGGTTGGTGGCGGTTGCAGGATTAGAGGTTTTCAGGACGTTCAACCATCTGGTCTCTGACATTTTATTCCACCTCAGCTGGGGGGCATTGGTCATCTTGGGGGTGGCTGTGCGGGGCTGGAGATGCTGAGGTGGATGATGGATTGCTGTGCCATGGCTGTATCTGATGTGGTTGCTGGAGGTGAAAATTGGGTCCGTTATGTGTCCTGCAGTGTGTGTAGGGTCATGGACGATCTGGGTCAATCCGAGGTTGGTCATACTGTTGAGGAGGCATGTGATGTTTTTGTCATTGGGGTCATCAATGTGGAAATTTAGGTTGCTGAGGAAGATGTAGTCCTTGGAGTCTAAGGCTAAGGGTGCAATGAAGTCTGCAATGGTGTTGGCGAAGCTGGAGCACAGGCCTGGGGGTCAGTGTGTAAGGATGCCTCTGATGGCTGTCTTGTCATCCGTGTGGAGCTTGAAGTTGAGATGTTCCATATGGGTGGTGGTGTTGTTGGCGATGGTGGTAAACTTTATGGTCTCTTTGTGGATGATGGCTGTTCCTCCTCCTGCCTTGTTGGTGTGGTCCTGATGTGTGATTTTATGTGTGTCAGGGATGCAGTGGCAATGTCTGGGTTGAATATGGTGTTGAGAAAGGTCTCGGTGAGGAAGACTATGTCAGGTGTGAGGGTGGCGATAAGGTCCCATAATTCACTAGAATGCTTGCATAGTGAGCATGTGTTGAGAAGGGCGCATGGAAGTTGGTGTTTTTGTTCAGGTGGTTTCTGTGGTGTGTTCAGGATGAGGAGCGTCAGTGGACTGGTGTGTGTGCAGTGGCAGGATGAAGTGGAAGTGGGTGCAGGTGAAAGGTTCTACTGTGGAGCTTGAGTCGGAAAGGTGGCAGTGTTTGTTGTGGTATCAGGGGTTGAGAGCTCGGCAATGGTGTATCTTCGGGGAGCATGAAGGCCAGGGAGGTGCAGTCCAGGCATGGATGGGCACAGACAGGCCTGTTTTTGGCATGCCGTTGGCGTGCTAGTGGCACAGTCGCACTGCGAACTGCATTACTTAGGTCCTGGGGTGGGCGATGCTTCTGTTGGCTGGAAGAACGGTTAGTTGGAAAACCCGGGCGGGAAAACCTGTGGGAAAACCCGGGCAGCTGTGGTGTCACTGGATCAGTCTTAAACAAGCAGGAACTAGAGGCCACAGGCAAGTGGGAAGCTAGGTGTCCAGGTTCCTACGTATGACAGTTCTACCATTGAGAGCCAGACTGCCTGCCTTTCCCATGGTAAACTCTGAGGAGAGATCAAATCCTTCAAATGATAATGTCATTTTACCACAGTAAATTTTGGAAGGTAGATTTAAAGGGGTGAAGGGAGAGTTGGTAGAGGGACTTCCCCAGTATGGTTCGAGTGCTTGCGTGGGCAGGGGGAGGACCGAGAATTGTTAGAAAAAAGCCACAAGCACCTGTAATAACACAACTACATAATACTTCTGCAGCTTAGGGACTGTTAACAAACCCATGTCGTATCTAATTACCCACAGCCAAAAGCTCATTCCTCCCAGTAACTGACGACTAACAGATCCGCTATGGAAACAGAATACACCATTCTAACCTTGAATGGGAGAGGCCTACGCAACCCTAGAAAGGATAGACAGGTGGATGTCACCTTCTTGCCCCCACTCCGATTCACGCAGATGTTGGGAAGCCCGGAGGTCGCTTCCCAGATCCAGAAAAACCTCCACTACAGCTCTGGACGCAGCCCCCTCTCATTCACTGTCTCGCTACCGGACGTTCACATGGTTACGCCAGCTCCGCCCAGAAGATTTGTTTCTCACTAACCAGAGGATGAATCGGACTGCGGATGCCTGGATGCGCACGCTTATTCCATTTTCCAGCTGAACTCCTGCGATGCAATCGGTGAATTTCTTCCCATTCAACCAGGATTCGTGTTTCCCACCCCAGGCACATTACCCAAAAGGTATATTACATTTACCTAACCCACCCAACTCCAGCACCAAAAAAGTGCTGTAACCCGGTTCTGAAGATGACCTGAATTGTCACAGGTTGAAACGCTGTTCAGCGCAATCTTTGGCACAATTTATGCAGTTTAATTCATTAATGACTTTGAATTTCCAAAATAATTTTATGTGGAATTTCTTGTAAAGCAGTATTTTCCAAGTGTTGGTACACTAATTACTTCCTTGCTCCGTTTTCCACTGTTTTCTTTGCCTCACTTGCACTGTTAAAACAATTGCACATGCACTGTTGTGCACAAGTTCTTATAGGTTACTCCCACATACAATGTAAATAGTGCTGATATATTGTCCTCCCATTTCTTTTTCCTGAAAGACCTCTCTTTTAAGTAATCATTTTTGTCTCCCTGTTTCTTTCTTTCTGCAATTATCATGCACGTACATAATTGTCTATAAATATTACCTGTTGAGACATTGTTTTGTGGTATAATACAAGATACCCAGGTCTCAACTAGGTTTATGGGTAACCTTCTGTGGTTTTGTACTGCCTTCTTGCGGGAGGCACACATTTCCCCTTTTAATGATATCAAACTCTTTAAAAAAAACACACATGACACCATGTAACATCATCATATTACTCATATGCTAGGGGTGAAGCTATTGTCACCAGGAAAGGAAGTCCCTTTAGATTAATGCACTCAAAAGCTGATAACATGGGAAGCTAGAATCATTTTCAGGGTGTCTTAGATGGGAGATATGTAACAATGGTAAACATTTATGGCCCAAATAATAACATTCCAGAATTCTTTAATATGCTGGGGGTAAAATACAGAAATTAACATCAGGAACCTTGATTTGGGGAGGCAACTTTAACACTACACTTGAGCCACAGGTTGACAGACCAACAACCCAATTCAGAGGTAAAAGCGTTGCGAGTAGAACTCTGGGAGATATTATAATTGAGAGTGAGCTGATTTATGTCTAGAGAAGCCGACACCCATATCTGAAAGCAGGAACATACTTTTCAGCAAAACATGCGATGTGGTCCAGACTTGACTAGCCAAGACATAAGCACATGAGTCCCCGAGGGTTTACATCTTGCTCACACTCTCTGACCACTCTCCGGTAATGTTGTACACAATACGTCCAGGGACTTCTGGGCAGGAAAGACCAAAGAGTCTGTCCCCTAGGGCACTGTTGGATAATCTATTTAGAGAAGAGATCGCTATAGAGTATAAAAACTATTTTAAGAACAATCATGGGTCAGTTCCTGAAGCTTAAAAAACAGAGAGGGCCCCCCTCTCCAAAGGGACAGGGCACCATATTTGGACTATCTACTCAAGTAAGTGCTCCCTTTGAGTATCTTTAAATAAGCTGCACACACAGTTCATACTGTTCTCACAATCTCACTCATCCTTCTTTGTTCTCCCTGGAAACATCAAGGTAAAACCCACGCTTATAGAAAAGCTCTATACTTTATTTGTAAGAAGACAATATCTATCTATATATACAGTGTATTTGAGCACTGAACTCACTGCCACATGTGTTGATGTCCCTCTATTGACATAAATACATTAGTATTGAATCATGATGTAATGTCCAAAAAGAACTATTAAGCATTAGATATGTAGATGCACTTTCATTTCAAAGGCATATATCATATATCTTAATTTGCTTGCCTTTAACCTGTTTTAGACATTTAGTTGTTTTAGCTATGATATTTTAATAGCTAATTTTAACTATGGATGTTCTAATTTTGCATTTTATTTAGTTATTTGCACCCACTCCCCTTATATGTACTGAGCGACATTAATTTGCCATTAACTGCACTGAATTTGGTCTTGTTTTTATTAATGAAATGTATGATTAACCAATGTTTCTGGCCACTTGGCCATAAATAATGTCATAGGCTTATCCATGTTCAAATCAATGACGTTGACATTTTTGGTGAAAACCCTAATGCAAGGAAGTAGGTTTTCTATCTCTATTAGAGTGGGGGGAGCGTTTTACCTAGGTTCACTTTAAAAGGTTGTCTATGACTCAAGCATGTCATGTGATCAAGACAGGGGAGACCCGGTCGAAATGCGTCAAGCTGGAGGATATAGCCGCAATAAAGCACTTTGAAATTTAGCTCGTGGTGGTCCGTGCCTGATTCCTGAAAGAAGTGAATGTCAGGAGTTTTGTTCACCATATATATATATATATATATATATATATATATTCACTTAAAAAATCGCAGGTTTCAGGTATGTTATAGTTAGGAATTATCATTTAAAAAACATTTGAAATTCACGGAAAAAACCATAGGTTTTAGGCACGTTATAGTTAGGAATTAGCATTTAAAAAACCTTAGACATTCACTGAAAAAACCATAGGTTTCAGGGGCGTTATAGTTAGCTGGACATTTCCCTCGTACGAAACCATTGAAATTCCCCCGTTATAGTTAGTTCAGCTAACTATAACTTGCGCCCTCGCAATGCACTGCTGATGACGTTTCAAAGGTTTTTTAAATGCTAATTCCTATCTATAACTTATCTCTAACCTATGATTTTTAATGAATTTCATAGGATTTCTAAATCTTTATTTTTCAGAGTATCAATTCCTTTATTTATGTTTTTATACTGTCTTTCAACATTTTTTTAAACGATTTTTTTTACATATTTAAAAAAACAAATATATATATTACATGTTTTTAATGGAATTTGTAAAAAAAATATTTGTACATTTTTTTTAACTTTATTTTTTTATTATTTTGTAAAATATTTTTTAACCTATATTTTTAATACTTTGTTATTATTATTTTTTTTCAATTATTGTTTGGAGTTGTGCACCCAACGCGCTAGGAACCATGCACCCTACGCGAGAGAAATCGTGCACCCAACGCGTTAGGATGCGCGACTCCTAATTTTACCGTAAAAAAAAAAATAGCCCCTATCACTAATTTTCATTAGCCCCGGGGACCCCATCCCCCGGGGCTTATAAAAAACATTGGGGACCGTGGGGGGAGCCTCAACGCCCCCACGGTCCCAGCCGGCTCCCCGCGTCCTTCGGGAGCCGGCATTGCTTTTCCACATGGGGAGCTGCTGACATGCAGCTCCCCGTGTGGAAAAGCAATATGGTTTGGATTTTGAAAGAGAGAGTAGGTTTCCCTGCTCTCTCTTTCAAAATCCAAACAAAGTTTGCTATGGGAGGGCGGGAGACTCCCGCCCTCTCATAGCAAACAACAGTGTCCTGGGGTGGGCACCCCAGTACACTGTAGGAGCTGGCCCTGGGGGGTGGCGGTCCCCAGGGCCCTCGAGGGCTCCAGGAGGGGGGCCACACAGCCCCCGTCCCTCAATAAATAAACCTCGGGGGGTGGTGGTCCCCGGGGCTTGTGGGGGCTGTTCTGACCCCCACCCTATTTATTTTCTAGCCCCCGGGGAAGGTGGTCCCCGGGGCTGGGGGGCCCCCAAATAATTTTTTACGCATTTGGCCCCTCGGGATTTGGCACCCCGCGCTTCGTTTTTTTTTTACGGCCGGATCCGCACACCCTGGGCGCATTTTGCCGTTTAAAAAAAAAAAAAGGGGGCCCATGGGAGTCTTCTGGGACTCTCCTAAGCAACTCTAGAGGGTCAGAGTATTTCTACCCTGCCCCCTTTATATCTTTCACACTTATATCCCTTACTTCTTCCACCTCGCTTCTACCGAGGCACAAAATGGCTGCCAACAGTTTCTGGTTTCGAATGTTGACAGACACTTGACAGCCAATTAGCATTTAGCGTGTGATCGGGAGGGTGCGCGCACGGTTCGCAGAGGGTGCGCTCAGGGTGCGCATAGGGTGCGCGGATCCTCCGAGGCCATAGATATATATGTACTTTTAACTTTAATTTTCTCAGGAACTACTGAACGAATTTACACCATTTAAGCAAAAGGCACGAGTCGAAACTGAGGACTAGCTTTTTGCCAAATTTGGTGTAATTCCGTTCAGCAGTTCGGGCTGTAGCTGCGTCAAAAGGTCCTATGGGAAATTGCATGGCGTTTTGGGACCCCCCTTTTTTCTCGCCCCCCGCTTGACAAATCACCCCGAAACTTTCAGGATATGATAGGAGCGGACCGGAGTTGGCCAAAAGTTTGGAAAATTTGGCGAAGATTCGTCAACCGGCGCCAGACTTATTGGGAATAGAATGTTACGGATTTCCTATGGAAAATAGGTCCTAACTATAACTACCTACTGGCGACCGCCAGTAGGTAATATATATAGAGAGAGTGAGAGAGAGTGAGAGAGAGTGAGAGAGAGAGAGAGTGAGAGAGAGTGAGAGAGAGTGAGAGAGAGTGAGATAGAGAGAGAGTGAGAGAGAGAGTAAGAGTGAGAGAGAGAGTGAGAGAGAGAGTGAGAGATACAGAGAGAGATACAGAGAGAGATACAGAGAAAGAGATAAACACCCAGTGATAGTTGGTTTGCAATTGAATGTGAGAAAAACAAAATCATAAAAGTTTTAAAAAAAAGTTTGCGTACAGTGACAAATTTAACATATCTTTCCCCCTCACACCAGTGGAAGGATTTCTTTTTTTATCAGGACAAACAATACAAACACAATTAATTACTTAAATACATAGACATGAACAAGGACAGGGAGAATACAATAGACAATCACATATGTCTTTGAACCACTAATCTGTTCTGGTTATTGTTTATAGTACAGAGCATCTATGAATCATTGATCAAACTGATCCAGTGGCGTACCAACAACAGATACTCTACTACCATATACTCACCTGGGCCCATAAACACACACACACAATGTCGAGTAAACCGCTGGACTGGTTTTATAAGTTTCTCCTCAATGTTTAGGATTAGTCTATATACCTCTATTCACCTTTAACTAACGCTTCACAGATCAAAAAGTTCTTTCCTCTGGTCGATTGACCATTAGTTGAACTAATTGATGGTGATAATTAACATAATTCTAACTTTTCTATACCTTGAAGTAAATAACCACAGACTCGGGAAAGTTTTAAGTCTTTAACTAAATTAAATGCATGTGAACCACTTAAAAAATACAGTACTGTCACCATCATTCATTAGGAGAAAAAACTCAATTGATTAAACACCAAACATATACTTCGGACTCAAGCTCAGAAAGGGAGAGGACAGAGAGAAAAGAACATCTACAAATAAGGTGAAATTATAATTACCAAGAATGGTGTGAAAGACCAAACCCCTGGACAAGGAGCTGGTAAGGGTCCCCCGGATATGTCAGGCGACAAAGACTTTAGGACAGGATTCAGGACAGGACAGTTGACCTCTCTAGAACAACGACGATTGCGCCGCACCCCTCTCTGACACTCTCTTCCTCCTCGAGATTCTTCTGTGATCTTCTGATCTAACCCAATTAATTTAGGATAGAAAGTTCTGCTTCAGGCTCTGTATTAGATTCTTCATCAGCATCTCCCAGCATCTCTCCCAGCATCAACATCTCCCGCTACACCGACAGCATCCCGAGCTCTGCAGCATTCAGCTAAACTTCATCTAACTAAATACATCTATCTTAATTATACCTCTCGTTCTGCATGTTCCACCCACTAAAGTTTCAGTTTCGTAAAAATACGAACTATGATTGGTCAGGCAAGGGGGGAAGCTCCATCACACCATGCATACATGACACTGAATTCTATTTAGCGAAAACCAAAGGAAATGATGGACAGAGTGTTGAACATTGCAAGCTCTCACCCCCAGTCAACTGATCTGGGTTTAATCCATCACCGTTCTTTAGCCCACTCTGCCACCCCAGTTCAGACATGGCCATATGCAAATCAGTCTGACCCTGTGCCTCATGGGAACAGTCCAGCCCGAACTGCCAAGCCATGTCTTCCCTGGACCGGAAACAAGCTTCCTAGGACCGGTTTCTGGCATTTCAGCCATCTTCAGCCAGGCTTGCTTGAATCCAGTGGCAAAGTGAGCAAGGGACTCACGTCTGAGCATACCCTGCCAACTTATGGCGAACAAAGCAAAAACCAAAGGAAATGATGGACAGAGTGTTGAACATTGCAAGCACTCACCGCCAGTCAACTGATCTGGGTTTAATCCATCACCGTTCTTTAGCCCACTCTGCCACCCCAGTTCAGACATGGCCATATGCAAATCAGTCTGACCCTGTGCCTCATGGGAACAGTCCAGCCCGAACTGCCAAGCCATGTCTTCCCTGGACCGGAAACAAGCTTCCTAGGACCGGTTTCTGGCATTTCAGCCGTCTTCAGCCAGGCTTGCTTGAATCCAGTGGCAAAGTGAGCAAGGGACTCACGTCTGAGCATACCCTGCCAACTTATGGCGAACAAAGCAAAAACCAAAGGAAATGATGGACAGAGTGTTGAACATTGCAAGCACTCACCCAATTCTATTTAACCATTGTTCGCAAACCCATCCCCTTAATTTTTATTCATAGTTTTAGTTTCACACACGCATTTATGTTTTACTTGATACAAATTTATAACAATTTGAATGAGACTTCTTCTTCATTGAACTTTTCACCATCTGTTCCCAGGGTATGGCACTCAAATTGACTTCCGTTCAAGTGTTCTGTCATTGACCTGCATGGCTTCATTCAATAGACATGCGCAGTCTTTCTCTTACTAGTAATAAAGTCAGAAACACAAATATTAATTTCACAAATAAAGTGGTCACACCGTTTACCACCCACCTCTACTCTATTCCTCTTTACTTATTAATACTTTTCCCGCATTAGCGTTAGTAGAATAGCTAGTTTTCTTTTCAGCTAAGCAGATGCCATGCACGCGAGTCTTTAAAACTCCATTTTAGTGCCTTCTGCTCATGCGCAAGAATTTCCCTCGAAGCGAGAGCTGTTCATACTGCGTAGATGTAGTTGACGCATTCTCAGTAAAGACTCCCCTTTTAAAGCAGTTTTAGTCCTTCGTTCAAGTTATCTTCATTATTAAACACATAAGCAAGCTTCACTAACCCTCGTGTTCATGTGGTGCGCATTAGTTTTACACTAAACACGTTTAGTAACTTGTTAGGCAGTTAAAGGAGCGGATTTCTTTCGAGCAAGTCTCTTTTCTACGAGTCCTTTGCTCCATCAGTATCACTCAACGCCTTTCAGATTCAGTAATAAAATTGCATCAGTTCTTGAAGCTGCCACGCTCTGGGAGGCCTTTAAAGACTTACTGAGGGGACAGAGACCAGGGCAAATACCGGCAAAAATCTTTAAAAAAAAGATGTGACCTGCTAATAATGTCACCTCTATCATTGATGATAAAGATAACCCTAAATTTGAAGCTCAGGAAATTAAAGCAGGGTTTCTCAGTTATTATAAAAATCTGTACTTGTCACGCTATACAACAGAACAAATTTACATCCAGTAATATGTGGAAGGCACAGCCATTGTCAGGCGGAGCAATGCCCACAGAGTTCTTAGCACAACAGCTAATACTTGGAGAAGTCAAAGATATCATCTGTAACATACCTAATGGCAAATCCCCATGGTTAGATGGGCTCCCCACTGAATTATTTAAAACATTTTGGGCCACATGTAGGTAGCCAAATACCGGTCGGTAACGGCCGAAATTCGGTAAATTTTCCGTTACCGACCGGTATTTAGTCAAGTGAGATGTAGGAGGCCAAAAACCTAAAATCGGTAAATATGAAGCGGTAAATACCGATTCATATTTACCGAGTTCTAAAATACTGATTCATATTTACCGAATACATGTTTACCGATGCGGTAAATATGAAGTGGTAAATATGAAGTGGTAAAACAGAAAAAGACATGTAGGTAAATTCGGTATTTTAGAAATCGATGAAATTCGGTAATTAAGAGTCGGTAATTAACACAGATTGAAAGCAGGTGGTAATCATCAACAGTGCATAAAAGAAATCCCAAAATGCATCAGCGTGGACAACATGGCCACTCTGTATGTCATTGCAAGGCGTCTACGTCTACAGGCAGCAGGACTGAGGATTTGGAGACGGGAGGAACGCATTTACAGACAGCGCATCACACTATTCCAACTGACTGAGGATGAGATACATGAAAGGTACAGGCTACACCCCCAAACCATCATGGACCTGATAAGGGACCTGCACCCACTCCTGGACCAGCCAACACCAAGGGCGCATGCCATACCACCACATGTGCAGGTACTCTGCAGCCTACATCTCCTCGCATCTGGCAGTTACCAGGTGGTGATAGCTGCGGTGGGCGGTGTATCCCAGAGTTGCCTGTCCCGTTTCTTCAGGAAGTTCCTGGATGCCATGATGCAGAGAATGCACCACTACATCAGCTTCCCAAACACACAGGCTGACCTGCAGAAAACTAAAACTGACTTTTATCGCATGGCACAGTTCCCCCATGTAATTGGCTGTATTGATGGCACACACATCCCAATCTGCCCACCAGCTGCCACTGAGCACATCTACAGAGACAGAAAGTCCACCCACTCCATCAATGTGCAGGTTATCTGCGATGCAGGGAACATCATCACTGACATTGTTGCCAAGTTTCCTGGGAGCACCCACGACTCATACATCTTCCAGAACAGTGGGATCTACACACGACTGCTTGCCGGAGAATTTGGAGAGGGATACCTGCTAGGTAAGTAACAGTGACGCACCATGAAACTAGCAAATCAAAGTGTATTGAGGCATGTGACTGATGGTTCCCTTTCACTCACCCAGGCGACAGTGCATATGCCGTGCGCTCATTCATCCTCACTCCCTACCTACACCCATCAACCCACAGTGAGAGACGATACAACGTGGCACACAAATCAACTCGCAACGTGGTGGAGCGCACGTTTGGACTATTGAAAAGCAGGTTCCGCTGCCTCCACAAGAGCGGAGGCGCACGCCAGTACACACCCATCATCTGTTGCAAGATCATCGCCACTTGTGCAATGCTGCACAACCTTGCCACGAAGAGAGATACAGAGGTGGAACTCACAGATTTTGAGGACAATGAGGATGATTCAGGACAGCCAGAGGCCAACGCAGATGGAGTGCCAAAAGCAACAGATGGGAGAGTGAGACGGGCAGAGATCACATGCAACTATTTCTGAGTAAGTAAGGGGACACAGGCAGTTGTTGGTTGTCATGTAGTAGTTTAATAATGCACCACTACGCCACGAAACCAAGATAATGCAAATCAGGTAACATTGCACTTTCACAAGTGTGAAGACCAGGGTTACGTCACCCAATAGTCTATTGCTACGCGGTGCAGCATCAAAGTTTGCGGCCACGCGCTACATTGTGAGATGGCACGGATTCAGCCTCCTCACTGGTGCCAGCCCCATGCCGCCTGCTGCTCCTGCGTGTTTCTGGGACGGGGGGTGTGATGCTGCTCCTGCTGCTGGTGTCCATGCTTTCAGCAGCATCCCCTGCACCACTTGTGGCCGCCTGACTGGTCAATAGGACCTCCAGGGCACTGGTGACCTGCACCATCCCCCTAGTGACGTCGCTGCTGCAGTGTGTCAGGCCCTCCTGCATGTTCACTGAGCGCCGGCAGCGAAGTGATGTTGCAGTTGCCAGGCGGTTGAGTGCCCTGGTGTGCCTGTCTCCCCTCTGCCGTTCCCGGCGCCTTGCAGCTCTCTCTGCGTCCAACTTGCTGCACAACAGCTGCATGGACTGTGAGACGTCCCGCAGGCCCGCTGCCATGTCAGAAATCCCCGCCGCCATTGCGCCGATGTTCCTGTCCATGTGTCTGAATGTTGTTCTGAGTCCCCGCACATGCCGCTGTACTGAAATTACTGCCTTTGTTTGCAGGCGCTGTTGTTTTAACATGTTGGCCTCAAGGCCCCCAAAGACCCAATGGCTGAGATGGATTGGTGGTGGACTTTGCTCACGCGACCTGCGGCGCCGTCCTGCACCCGTGTCTTCTCCCTGTGAGGTGGAGGGCCCAGTGGTATGTCTCCCATCCTGGGGCATAGTATTTGGCTCTGGGCCCCTGCTGTCATCAGATGATGTGTGCAACACGCGCAGCCTGGCAGCAGCACGCCTCCTCGACCTCACTATTGCAGGCGGTGATGTGGCCGGTGAGTCCAGCATGAGTGGTGATGCTGGCTCAGGTACTGGGGATGCTGGCTCAGGTACTGGGGATGCAGGCTCAGGTACTGGGGATGGTGGCAGTGGCAACGCTCTCTGGCCAGAACTTGTGCTGCCCATAGCTGAACTGGATTGACGGTGTGCCCCCTCTCCTGTGCCATCTGCAGTCCTGCGCGATGTTACGTCTGTGGACAGAAATGCAACATCAGCTCAGTGTACCTGAAGGCATGCATTGCAAGCAAGACAATAAATTGTTGTAACACTCTCACATTGTCCTCTGTCTGCTTTAGGCTAATGTCTGTACCATGCATCATTGATCTGTGCTATTCTGTTCATGGTGGGGGATCCCTGACTACATCTCCCATAATGCATTGCCTGTCTGCAGTAACACATGGACTGGAGTGGGATACTCATTTCACATTGGGGGATGTGGGATAGGGGTAGGGGGGGCTACATTGCTGTGCATTCCTCTTACCTTGTTGGGTGGCGGCTCTGGCAGAGCTGTCGGCATCCCCAAGGCCCACGACACTCTCGGGCTCGATTGTCGACTGCACCAGCTCCTCCAGTTCGGTGAGGGCAGGTGCCCTGTTAGTTCCACCTCCTGTCCGGCTGGCCTCCTTCTGGATGTCCCCCATCTTCCTCTTGGTCACGATGCGCAGGTCGTACCAGCGTTTTTTCAGAACGTCAATGTCCCTGTGGGTCACTCCCACGGCATTTACCTGCGCCTGGATTGCCAGCCAAATGGTGCGCTTCTCACACTCTGCCACTTGCAGGGATTGCCTCCCAAAAAGCTTCTGGTGCTGCTTCACCACCTCCTCCACTAGCACCTGGAGTTCCTTGGGGCTGAATTTCACCTTGCGCCTCCTTTCCCCTCCTGTACTCTGGCTGGACATAGTGTAGTTTGGTCTCAACAATCAGCCACTGGCTCCCTGCCTCTCCTCTGCACTCCAAGCCTCTCCTGAGTCTGTTGATGGAGTGCACCTGCCTGGGTGTGGCCACTTCCTACTTGGGTGGGGTTTGGTTGCACAGGATTGGCTGATTCAAACAGTCATGTGATTTCGTTTTTCCGATTCGGTATTTTCCGATCCGGTATTTACCGATTCGGTAAATACCACCGCGGTATTTACCGATTCGGAAAATACCGAATGTTACCGATTCGGTGAATGTTACCGACTTGTTACCTACATATAACTTACCGATTCTTAAATACCGATTCGGTACGGTTCGGTATTTAAGAATCGGTAAATTTTATTTACCTACATGAGGCCCTTAGTGACTGATAAGCCCCGCTGTTGCTGGAAGAGTTCAATGAAGCCATGGAAAATGGTAGCCTCCACTTCTTCTCTGTGAGAAAGCAGTCCTGATCACCAATCTGAAACCGAATAAGAGCACAGATAGTTGTGAATCAGACAGACCTCTTTGAATAATATTGTGAAGGAAAACTTCTCACAAAATTTATAGCTACTAGAATCCCTCTGCTGCTGCCTGACATGGTGAGACCAGATCAGGTAGGGTTTATGCCCAGGAGATCAACACTGCATATCTTAAGCACGATTTTTACTCAGTTCATTCAGCTAGATCCTGAGAAAAGTGTGGTTGCAGTTTTTTTGGACACTACTAAAGTGTTTGACTCATTGAAGTGGGATTACCTTATTTGTTTAATTTATTTATTTAAGGTTTTATAGCGCGCGAACGTGCCTCGTAAGGGTATCAGAGCGCTTTACAGGGATAACATGTTGTATACAGGTTTGACACAGGCGAAAAACAGGATAGGGATATAGGGAAGTGACTACATTCAGACATAACCAGGGTATATACAATAATCAGGGGCGACAAGTCAGCAAAATGCAGTGAAAACCAGCAATTACATATGAGGGGTGACACGTCAGTGATATACAGAGAGAGTCCACAATTACATATGAGGGAATAATAAATCAGTACAAAGAAAAGGAGCAACCAAACGGGCAGGAGATTTTTTTTAGAATAACCAGAGCAATGCTGCAGAGCAGAGTGCATGGTGAAAGAGAATTATGGGAGGAATTTGCTCATTAGGAATGTTTTAGCTTCCTTTTCAAAGGTTGACAAAGAAGGGATTCTTCTGATGTAGGATGGCAGCGAGTTCCATTTTCTAGGTGCGGCCCCAGAGAAGGCACGGTTATAAGTTTTATCCTTACGGAAGCGGGGTGGCTGGAGCACAAGGTCTCTGGAGGACCAGGAGTTTCTGGCCCCCCCCCCCCAGATACCAAGAGTTTCTTGGCAAGATATGCAGGGGAATTCGTGTATAGCGTGTTGTGTGTGATACAGGCCAGTTTGAACTGCACTCTGGCTTCAAAGGGGAGTCAGTTCAGTGCCTTCAGATACGGAGACACGTGGCCAGATGTTTTTGAGCCTGTTAAGAGTCTTGCTGCGGCGTTGAGGCAAGCTTTTAGCTTGGATATCTTAGATAGGCCTGAAAGGGTTCAGCAGCCGTATTCAATCCTGGAGATAACTAACGCCTGGACTGCGTTTTTTAGGTTTGCAGCTTCAAGGAAGGGCTTTAGTTTTCTAAAATAGCTCAGTTGGACACTGGCAGTTTTGGCCATCGAGTTGATGTGGTCACGCATATTCAGGTTGCTGTCCAGGGTTATGCCGACAGATAAGGCGGATTCCACTGTGGTTGGTGTGCAGTTAAGTGCTGTAATCGAGTTAGTTCATTCCAGGATGTCAGTAGTGTTTTTAGGGGGAAGATGAGAAGGAACTCTGTTTTTGTGCATTCAGTTTGAGCTGGTTGCTGGCGAGCCATTGAACAGTTCACTTCAGAGCCTCATTCAAACAGTTAATCTCCTCCAGAGATGAGATTTTGATGTAGATCTGGGTATTGTCAGCGTATATGTGGCAGGAAATGTTGGCATTGTGGAGTATTTCAGTTAGCGGTTCGAGGAAGAGATTGAAGAGGGTAGTTGAGCCTTGAGTGTAGGAAACTGGCTCTATATATACTACACCAAAATGAGGTATAGTGTGTATAGAGTCCAGGTGACCCCAGAGGTAGGCAGAGGTTAAAGTTAGATAGAACCTTACTCTGTATTTGTGGTAGAGTGGTCGAGCAGTAAGGAAGTATCAGAGGACAGTGTTAAGCATTTGATGTACACATTCAGTCAGCAAATGAATTCACACACTCAAGAACTGAACTCTAGGTCAATTGTTTTTGCATAAAAAATATACTGTTATTTTATTTTTAAAACCAAGCAAGCCTGGCACAGGTAAGCATGAAATACTTTACAGTAATACGTTGCTAAATGTAGAACAGTTTGAAAATGCAATAGGTATTGTACTTTGATTTACAGGGGATGCAGTAGGTTGCAATACTTAGCAAATACAGTACAGGACTTTTCACGTTACTTTTCTAACTCAGTGCTGGATACCTAGATTCAGCACTGGGACATTTCCTGCAAACAGGGAAGTAAATGCATTTTGGTTATTCGTGCGATTTTTCAAGAATATTTTTAGATTTCAAAACTCCACACTTAAAAACTTTTCGGAAGAAAAATTGTCAATGTTATCCTATGGAGGAAAAACAGGTTGTCGGTTCAAAGCTAAGCTATTGACTGTGGGAGTTAAGGTTCTGGGGTTAGAATCAAGGGTTCCCCAGAGTCAGTGATGCCCTCTAGTTACACCCTCAGCAGCACTAGGGTGGCCGGGTGCAGAGTGTTGAGGCTCAGTGTTATCCTATGGAGGATAGGGGGTCTCCGGTTGGTGGCTGCTAACAAGCAGGCCACATGGCTGTGGGAGCGAAGTTGCTAGGGTTTAGCACAGGGCAAATGGGGTTGCAGGTTGGCACAAAAGATGCACCCTCAGCGGCACTGGGGTGGCCGGGTGCAGAGTGCTGTTTTGGCGTCGGGCGCCCTGTTGTTTGCTATGGAGAGACTCCGGTCGAAAGAAACACTGCAGGCTCAGGGACGAAGCCTTCTGGGTGCGACCACCACTTCGGGGGGTAAGTTGGGATGTCTTGGGTTGGCTAGGCACTGTTGGTTGTGGCACACAAGGCCGTGGGGCGTCGGGTGCAGGGGTACCTTTTGGCGTTGGAAAGTCTTACCCACTCTTGGTCGCGGTCGAGGGGGTCCTCTGGATTGAGGCTGCAGGCGTCGGCTGGGGTCTTGAGGCTGGTCTGGGATCTCCGGATCTTGGGTCACAATCGCCGGGGAGACCTTTTTGCGGTGTTTTTCCACTCTAGCTCGGGCCGGGTTTGGCGGGTGCAGAGTGGGCTGAATTTGTGGTCTCCGGGTGCTGCCAGAAGTTGCAAGTTGAACAGGTCCGCTGTTCTCGGGAGACACAGTCTTTTGACGTAAAGGCAGGCAGGTCCTCTGGGTTTGTTGAGGTTGCTGGCTGCAGGACACACCGGGATTTCGCAGGAGCAGATTCGAGGGAAGACAGGTCGGTGGGGCTGGGGCGTCGTCCTCTTGTTAGCTCTGCACGGCTCTTCGGTCCTTCTTCTTATCTTCTTTCTTGTCATTTCTGGATCTGAGGAAGCAAGGTTCAGGGGGCCCCCTAAATACTAAATTTAGGGGTGTTACAGCTAGGTAGGGTCCTTCCCTGGGGTGGGTACACCCCCTATTGTGCCACCCTCCAGTGGGAGGGGGGTAGGAGCCTGTCCCTGGTTGGTTGTGTTCCCCCATCCACAAGATGGCGGGGACTCAGAGTTGTGCTTCACCTCGCCTCCCCCACCTGAGGGGTGCAGTTGGCAGAGGTGGGCCCACCTCTTTTTCTCATTTGTTTTTTCCGCCTGTTCTCCTGCCCAAACTGGTGGGTAGAACCAGTCGGGACCAGTTGCTAAAAGTAGCAAATGGTCTGGGGAAGCTCACATAGGTGGTACGCCTTTGAAGCCTCCCCTTCGTGAACCCAGGGGTCCAAAAACATGTCTGTTGGTGGCAGCCTAAGCAGCCACTCAGTCGGGGCACTAGAAGTTGGTAGAGTTTCAGGGGGCAATCACTAAGATGCCCACTGACGTGCATTTTACATTAAATCCCACACTGGCATCAGTGTGGGTTTAATGTGCTGAGAAGTTTGTTACCAAACTTCTCAGTTTTCAGTGTAGCCATTATGGTGCTGTGGAGTTCGTAATGACAAACTCCCAGCACCATATACTCTTAATGGCAGCAGTGCACTTACAATGCCCAAGAATAGACTTGGGCACTGTAGGGGTATAGGGCTCATGCACCTGTACCCTAACCACTGGCATAGTGCACCCAGCTGGAGGGGTGGCTCATCTAGGCCAGGGCAGTGGGTTGTGGGCATGGCACACAGGGATGTGTGACATGTTGACTCTTCACTTTGTTCTGCACCAAGACACGCAGGCTGCAAAAGCAGTGTATATGTGTGAAAAGGTGCAGGGCCTCTAAGGGTGACACAATATGTGCTGCAGCCCTTAGGGGCCTTCCCTGGTCACCGTACCCTGGGTATCTGTGGTACCATTTACCAGTGGCCTACCTGTGGCCAGGGATGCCAATTGGGTGTAGGCTTCATTGCAGTTTTAGGGAAGGAACATATGCCCTGGGTACCTGATTAGCAGGAACTCAGTCCAAGAACATCAGCAATTCAGCAAAAAGTGGGGGCATACCATGCAGAAAGAGGGCACTCCCCCCCCCCCCCCCCCCCCCCAGTGAAAGATGATGAGACTAACCTTTTCCTAGAGAGTCTTCATTTTTTAAGTGGAAGAACTTGGAAAGTCCATCTGCATTGGCATGGGCAGTCCCAGGTCTGTGTTCCACTCCAAAGTCCATTCCCTGTGGGGAGATGGACCACCTCAACAGTTTAGGATTTTCCCCTTTCATTTGCATTAGCCACCTGAGAGGTCTGTGGCAGTTTGAACTAGGAAGTGAGTCCCAAACAGGTATGGTCTCAGCTTCTTTAGGGACCAAACCACAGCAATGGCCTCCCTCTCAATGCCACTCCAATGCTGTTCCCTGAGGAGAAACCTTCTGCTTATAAAAGCAACAGGTTGGTCCTGGCCTTCATCATTGATCTGGGACAGGACTGCTCCTATCCCTAGCTCAGAGGCATCAGTCTGCACTATGAACTGCTTGGCATAGTCTGGAGCCTTCAGAATTAGTGCTGAGCACATTGCTTCTTTCAGGATGTCAAAAACCTTTTGCCAACTAACTGTCCAGTTTACCTTCTTGGGCATTTTCTTGGAGGTGAGTTCTGTGAGGGAAGTCACAATGGACCCATATCCCTTCACAAACCTCCTGTAGTACCCAGTCAAGCCAAGGAATGCCCTGACTTGGGTCTGGGTTGTTGGAGCTGCCCAGTCCAGGATGGCCTGGATCTTGGGCTGTAAGAGCTGTACCTGGCCTCCACCAACAAGGTGGTCCAAGTACACCACAGTTCCCTGCCTTGATGCCTTGATAGTTAGGCCTGCAGTTTACAGGGCTTTTAAAACCTTACCAAGGTGGATCAGGTGATCCTGCGAGGTAGAACTAAAGGCAGCAATATCATCAAGATATGCTGCACTAAAGGACCCAACCCAGCAAGGACTTGATTCACCAACCTTTGGAAGGTGGCAGGGGCATTCTTTAAATCAAAGGGCATAACAGTGAACTGGTAATGCCCATCAGGTGTGGAGACTGCTGTTTTCTCTTTTGCTCCTGGCTATTTGCCAGTACCCTGCAGTTAAGTCAAAGGTACTTAGAAATTTTGCTCCACCCAATTTGTCTATTAACTCATCTGCTCTTGGGATAGGGTGAGCATCTGTCTTGGTGACAGAGTTGAGCCCTTTATAGTCCACACAGAACCTAATTCTCCCTTTCCACCCTGTGGGTGAGGTTTGGGGACTAGAACCACTGGGCTGGCCCAGGGCCTCTTAGAGGGTTCAATAACCCCTAACTCCAGCATCTTGCTGACTTCAGCTCTGATGCTTTCCTTGACTGTCGATAGATTTTGTTTTTGACAGGTACACTGTCACCAGTGCCCACATCATGGGTACACCAGTTGGTCAGACCAGGGGACAAGGAAAAGAGCTTGGCATACTGCTGCAAGACTTGCCTGCAGTCAGTCTGCTGTTGGGCAGAGGGGTATCTGAAAAGACAACTCCATCTACTGACCCATCTTTTGGGCTGTATGAGAGGAGGTCAGGGAGAGGTTCACTTTCTGCTTCCAGCTCCTCATCAGTCACCATCAGCATGGTAAGATCAGCCCTGTCATTGTAGAGTTTTAGGTGGTTCACATGGATAACCCTTTTGGGTGCCCTGCTTGTGTCCAGGTCAACTAAGTAGGTGACCTCACTTTTTTTTCTAGGATAGGGTAAGGGCCACTCCATCTTTCCTGGTGCCACTGGCTCCAAAACCCACACCTTTTGCCCAGGTTGAAACTCAACCAGTGCAGCTTTTTGGTCATACCAGGGCTTCTGAAGCTATTGGATGGCCTCAATATTTCTGGATGCTTTGTCCATGTTCTCAGCCATTCTGGACCTTAGGCCAAGCACATAGTCCAGAATATCTTGTTTGGGTTCTTGGAGAGGCCTCCCCCAACCCTCTTTTACAAGACAGAGTGGTCCCCTCACAGGTTGGCCAAACAGAAGTTCAAAGGGGAAAAAACCTACTCCCTTCTGTGGCACTTCTCTGTAAGCGAAGAGTAGACATGGTAAGAGGACATCCCATCTCCTTTTGAGCTTTTCAGGGAGCCCCATAATCATGCCTTTCAATGTCTTGTTAAATCTCTCAACAACGCCATTGGTTTGTGGGTGATAGGGTGTAGTAAATTTGTACTGCACTCCACACTCTTCCCACATGTGTTCTAGGTAAGCAGACATAAAGTTAGAACCTCTATCTGAAACCACCTCCTT
Organism: Triturus cristatus; assembly: GCF_964204655.1. Taxonomy (NCBI): domain Eukaryota; kingdom Metazoa; phylum Chordata; class Amphibia; order Caudata; family Salamandridae; genus Triturus; species Triturus cristatus. Next base: position 1,166,864,956 of record NC_140583.1, read on the forward strand.
AGGAAACTCTACCCTGGCGAAGACACCAATGAGGGCCTTGGCTACTGCAGGAGCTGTAGTAGTCCTAAGTTGAATTGCTTCAGGGTACCTAGTGGCATGATCCACTATCCACTACCACTAGAATGAATTTGTTCACTGAGGCTGTGGGAGGTTCAAGTGGACCCACTATGTCCACACCTACCCTTTCAAAGGGAACCCCTACCACAGGCAGTGGTATCAGGGGGGCCTTTAGGTGGCCACCTGTCTTGCCACTGGCTTAACAGGTAACACAGGAGCTGACAAACTCCTTCACCTTTTGGTGCATCTGGGGCCAGTAAAAGTGGCTAACTAGCCTCTCCCAAGTCTTGGTTTGGCCCAGATGTCCAACTAGGGGGATGTCATGAGCTAAAGTTAGAAGGATTAGGAGGAACTCCCTGTACCTCTGTGGTACTACCACTCTCCTGGTGGCTCCGGGTTTGGGGTCTCTTGCCTCAGTGTACAGTAATCCCTCTTCCCAATGAACTCAGTGGGTACCACTGACATCTCCCTTTGCTTCTGAAACAGCTTGCTGCCTCAGGCTTTCAAGAGTGGGACAGTCCTGCTGCCCCTGGCACAGCTCTTCCCTAGAGGGTCTCCCTGGGCCAAAGAGTTCAACCTGGTAAGGGTCAAGCTCTATAGGCTCAGTTCCCTCTGGGGAGCCCAAGTCCTTACCCTGAATAGAGGTGCCCTGATCCTTTTGCTGAACAGAAGCTGGTTTCCCAGTCTTCTTACCTTTTCTCTTGGAAGGTTGGGCCATACTTTCAGGCTCCAACACTTCTTTTTCACCCTGCCTTTTGCTCTGTGCTCTTGTTTTTACACACACCAATTCACTGATATCCAGTTAGTTCAAACTCAACCCAGGCTGAGGTTTCCAGGTCCTTGCCAAGCAGACATGCAGCTGGTAGCTTTGGAGAGACCACTGCCTGTTTCAGGCCAGTAACCCCCACCAGTCTAAAGCCACCATAGCCATTGCATGGTTAGTGGTAACACTGTCAGCATTGGTGACTGGGTAAGTACGCCCAATGAAGTATTGCTCAGGGGAAACCAGTGTGTGTCTTACCATAGTGACACTGGCACCTGTATCCATCAGAGCCTCTATCCTAGTTCCAATAATCCAAGGGTATTGTAAGTACTTCTTTAAGTTGGGTGGCCACACAGGTACAGTGGCAAACTCAACTTCCCCCTCTGAAACTAGAACTGCTTCATTGTGCAACCTGATTTGCTCTTGGCACACTGTTGATCGCATCTGGAGACTTGCTACACCAGTAGTGGCTGTAGCTGTAGGACTAGGGGCCTTTTTGCTAGGGCAAGCATTGTCTCCAGTTAAGTGTCCCAACTTTCTACAGTTGTTACACCAGGCCTTTGAAGGATCAAAGTTCTTCCCCCTGATTCTAGGACCAGATTGGGAAGAGTTTTGAGACCCATCCCCCTGTGCAGGTTTTTGGGGCCCTTTAGAAGACTCAGACTTTTTATCTTGGGTATTCTCACCACCTTTCCCCTGGGGAGGTTTTGTAACCCCTTTCTTTGGGTCACCCCCAGTGGTTGTCTTAGTCACTCTAGTTTTGACCCAGTGGTCTGCCTTCTTTCCCAATTCTTGGGGAGAAATTAGACCTAGGTCTACCAAATGCTGATGTAACTTTTCATTCGTGCAATTGCTTAAAATATGTTCATAAACAAGTTGTAAATTCCAGTAAAGTCATGCACATTGTGTCCAGTTAACCAACCATCTAGTGTCTTTACTGAGTAGTCTACAAAATCATTCCAGGACTGGTTTTGGTTTTTGTGAGCCCCCCTGAATCTAAATCTGTACTCCTCAGTTGTGATTCCAAATCCCTCAATCAGAGTTCTCTTCATGAGGTCATAAGACCCAGAATCTGGCCCAGAAAAGGTCAGGAGTCTGTGTCTGTAGTTCCCACAGGAGTGCCCCCAGAGAGGTTTCTTCAACTTTCTCATGCCACAAGCCCTCTCAAAGGCTGTGGACCATTTAGTGATGTCATCACCCTCCTCAAATTTAGGGACACTCCCTTTGGGGATTTTAGGATCATAAGATTGCTCTTTATTCTTATTATTTTGATTGCTGCCACCATGGATGGGTGCTAATCCCATCTCTTAATCCCATCTCTTTCTTTCTTTCTTTCTTTCTTTCTTTCTTTCTTTCTTTCTTTCTTTCTTTCTTTCTTTCTTTCTTTCTTTCTTTCTTTCTTTCTTTCTTTCTTTCTTTCTCTCTTCTTTCTTTCTTTCTTTCTTTCTTTCTTTCTCTAGAGCCTGGAGTCTAGTCTCTAGGTCCAGTCTTTTGGTCTGCCTTGCTAGAAGGCTGTCCTCCTCATTGAGGCTGTCCTCAATGTCCTCACCAGAACCTGAGCCACCTGTATGGCCTCCAGGTCCCCAGAGGTTGATTCTTGGAAGTAAGGACACAGGGTCCCTTCCTTCCCTAGGAAGTGGTGGAGGTCGGCACCTATCTCCATCACCTCACCTCCTCCCCCTTCTGATTGGTCATCACCATTTTCAGAAGGGTGGACCTTTGCATACTCAGCCAACAGCTCCTAGAGCTTTTGTTTGGTTGGATGGGGGCCCATTGGTATGTTTAACATTTTTCATAAGGACCTTACTTCCTTGAAAGACAAGTGAAGGTAAGGGGTGAGGTCAAGCTCCTCAACCATGTCCTCTCTGTCATCATGGTTATCTTCACTAGTAGCTGGGTTCCTATTTTGAGACAATCTAACAAAAAAGTTCTAACCCCTCTACCCTTGACTACAGTGACTTTTTATTTTCTAAAATTCTGAAGGGACTTAACCCCTTCGCCGCAGGGGGGGGATCGGGGTCAGCGCGGCGCCGCCATGCTCGTGACGGAACCACTCCGTCATGAGCCACGGGCGCGCTGTGCTCATGACGGAGTGGTTCCGTCATGACTCCGCCCACTTGCATTGATCGCCTGCACAGGCGGGGAATCAGTGTCGCGTGGGCGGAGCGGCCGCCAACGGCCGCAGCATGACGGAACCACTCCGTCATGAGCACACGGCGCCCGTGGCTCATGACGGAGTGGTTCCGTCATGAGCAGGGAACGGGTTAAGCAAGGCCCTAACAAGACTTTTAGTAGTCTGGTAGAAATGCCAATTTGAAAAAATCTAAATTCTAAAGGCAATTTTAGAGTTCTGTCGTGTGATCAGGTGGTAACCAAGTAGTCCAACAAATGCAGAGTTGTATTTCTCACCGCTGATCCACCAATGTAGGAAACTGGCTCTCTATATACTACACCAAAATGACGTATAATGTGTATAGAGTCCAGGTGACCCCAGAGGGAGGCAGAGGTAAAAGTTAGATAGAACTTTACTCTCTTTTTGTGGTAGCGTGGTCGAGCAGTAAGGCAGTATCAGATGACAGTGTTAAACATTTGATATACACACTCAGTCAGCAAATGAATTCACACAGTCAAGAACTGAACTCTAGGTCAATTGTTTTTGTATAAAAAATGTACTGTTATTTTATTTTTATAACCAAGCAAGCCTGGCACAGGTAAGCATTAAATACTTTACAGTAATAAGTTGCTGAATGTAGAACAGTTTGAAAATGCAATAGGTATTGTATTTTGTTTGATTTACAGGGGATGCAGTAGGTTGCAATACTTAGCAAATACAGTACATTGACATGAATTACAGGTAAGTTACTTTTCACGTTACTTTTCTAACTCAGTGCTGGATACCTAGATTCAGCACTGGGACTTTTCCTGGAAATAGGTAAGTAAATGCATTTTGGTTATTCGTGCGATTTTTAAAGAATATTTTTAGTTTTCAAAACTCCACACAAAAACTTTTTGGAAGAAAAATTGCCAATGTTAACCTATGGAGGAAAAACAGGTTATCGGTTCAAAGGTAAGTTATCGACTGTGGGAGTTAAGGTTCTGGGGTTAGACTCAGGGGTCCCCCAGGGTCATTGATGCACTCTAGTTACACCCTCAGCAGCACTAGGGCGGCCGGGTGCAGAGTGTTGAGGCCCAATGTTATCCTATGGAGGATAGGGGGGCTCCAGTTGATGTCTGATACCAAGCAGGCCACACGGCTGTGGGAGTGAAGCTCCTAGGGTTTGGCACAGGGCAAATGGGGTTCCAGGTTGGCACAAAAGATGCACCCTCAGCGGCACTCGGGCGGCCGTGTGCAGAGTGCTGTTTTGGCGTCGGGCGCCCTGTTGTTTGCTATAGAGAGACTCCGGTCAAAAGAAACACACCAGGCTCGGGGACGAAAACCTTCTTGGTGCGACCACCACTTCGAGGGGTAAGTTAGGATGTCTTGGGTTGGCTAGGTACCATTGGTTGCTGCACGCAAGGCCGTGGGGCGTCGGGTGCAGGGGTGCCTTTTGGCGTCGGAAAGTCTTACCCGCTCTTGGTCGCGGTAGAGGGGGGTCCTCTGGATTGAGCTCGGGTCTTGAGGCTGATCTTGGATCTCCGGATCTTGGATCACAATCGCCGGGGAGACCACCTCGTGGTGTTTTTCCACTCGAGTTCGGGCCGGGTTTGGCGGGTGCACAGTGGGCTGGATTTGTGGTCTCTATCTGCTGCCAGAAGTTGCAAGTTGAACAAGTCCGCTGTTCTCGGGAGACAGTCTTTTGAAGTGAAGGCAGGCAGGTCCTCTGGGTTTGGTGAGGTTTCTGGCTGCAGGACACACCGGGATTTCGCAGGAGCAGGTTAGAGGGGAGACCGGTCGGTGGGGCTGGGGCCAAGTCAGTGGGCATCATCCTCTTGTTAGCTCTGCACGGCTCTTCGGTCCTTCTTCTTATCTTCTTTCTTGTTGTTTCTGGATCTGAGGAAGCAAGGTTCAGGGCACCCCCTATATGATAGAGTTAGGGGTGTTACAGATAGGTAAAGGGCAGGGACCATTGGGTCCCTTCCCTGGGGTGGGTACACCCCATATTGTGCCACCCTCCAGTGGGAGGGGGGCAGGAGCCTGTCCCTGGTTGGTTGGGTCCCCACATCCTCAAGATGGCGGGGACTCGGAGTTGTACTTCATCTCGCCTCCCCCACCTGAGGGGTGGAGTTGGCAGAGGTTGGCACACCTCTTTCCCTCACTTGTTTTTCCTGCCTGTTCTCCCGCCCAAAGTGGGGGGTAGAACCAGTGGAGACCAGTTGCTGAAAGCAGCAAATGGTCTGGGGAGGCTCACAAAGGCGGTATGCCTTTGAAGCTTCCCCTTCGTGAACCCTGCCCATCCTGGGGGAGGAAGCTTGGCACCTCTTCCCAGGATGTACATTGTTTCAGGCCCTGAGAGCAGCAGGCTCTCGACCCAGGGGTCCAAAAACATGTCTGTTGGTGGCAGCCTAAGCAGCCACTCAGTAGGGACACTAGAAGTTGGTCGAGTTTCAGGGGGCATCTCCAAGATGCCCTCTGTCGTGCATTTTACATTAAAACCCACACTGGCATCAGTGTGGGTTTAATGTGCTGAGAAGTTTGATACCAAACTTCTCAGTTTTCAGTTTAGCCATTATGGTGCTGTGGAGTTCGTAATGACAAACTCCCAGCACCATATACTCTTAATGGAAGCACTGCACTTACAATGCCCAAGAATGGACTTGACTTGGGCACTGTAGGGGTACAGGGCTCATGCACCTGTACCCTCACCACTGGCATAGTTCACCCAGCTGGAGGGGTGGCTGATCTAGGCCAGGGCAGTGGGTTGTGGGCATGGCACACAGGGATGTGTGCCATGTCGACTCTTCACTTTGTTCTGCACCAAGACATGCAGCCTGCAAAGGCAGTGTGTCTGTGAAAAGGTGCATGGCCTATAAGGGTGGCAGAATAAGTGCTGCAGCCCTTCGGGGCCTTCCCTGGTCACAGTGCCCTGGGTACCTGTGGCACCATTTACCAGGGGCCTACCTGTGGTCAGGGATGCCTATTGGGTTTAGGCTTCAATGCAGTTTTAGGGAAGGTACATAGGCCCTGGGTACCTGATTAGCAGGTGGGGGCATACCATGCAGAAAGAGGGCACTTTCTCACATTAAGGGACAGCAATTGTTATCGGGAAGGGAGCAGATAGGTTGCTGTTAACTAAAAATCTCTGGGAGCGGTTCTGGAGGAAGGAACCAAACCATTTGATGACGGTACCTCCTATTCTTATCCTGTGTTCGAGGCTTTCAAGTAGCTTCTCGTGGTTGACTGTGTCAAATGCCGAGGATAAATCCAGTAGGATTAAGAGGCAGGTTTTGCCTTGGTCAAGGGCTTGAAGAGCATCGTCTACAATGTGAAGAATGGTTGTTTCGGTGCTGTGCCCTGGCCTGAAACCAGATTGGAATTTGTCTACTAAGTTGAAATTAGCGATGCGTTGGCGCAGTTGAAGTTGCACACATTTCTCCAAGACTTTAGCAAGAAGAAGAATATTGGATATTGGTCGGAAGCTGTCTGGAATAGCAGGATTCAGAGTGGGTGTTTTTTAGGATGGGGATGACTTGCCTGGTTTTTAGGGAGTTAGGTATGGACCCTTGAAGAAGGGAGGCAATGATGATTGTAGTCCAAATGGGAGTGATGGATGGGGAGGTTGCTGCCAAGCAGTTGGAGGGAAGTGGGTCATTAAAGTGGATATTCAGTTTTAAGGAGGATAGAATTTTCGAGGTCGTCAAATGCTTTGAAGTTGGACCAGTGAGCTTGGTTTTTGGGTGTTGCCTGGCGGGATGAGGAGAGAGATGGGTCCCGGCAGGAGGAAGTGGGAAGTTGGAGGCAGCATTAAGTGTGTTTCCTAGCGAGATAAAGAAGGAGGAGAACTCCTCACAAGTTATTAGGGATTTTGTAGTTTCTTTGGAGGTTTTGGCTAGTTTGTTTGATTGGAGTTTGACCATTTCAAAGAGCTTGCAGGGTCTGTTCTTAGCGTTTTCCAATTTAGATCTGAAGAACTCTTTTTTGGATTTGAGGATGTTTCTGTTGTATATATTTCTGGTCTGACCGAGAAGTTTTAGTTGCCAGGCTGAGGGGTGAAGTCTCCAGTTTATTTCTGTTAGCCGCAGAGCTCTCCTTTCGTTATTGAGTGGTTCGTTGAACCAGGGGTTTCTGTCTTTGATTTGGGATCTTTTTAGCTTTAACGGGAAAAGATCATCAATTATGTTGGACATAGTCTAGTTGTAGTGCTCTGTGAGGTCATTGACATTGGAGAGATTTGGAGGGGGTGTAAGTCATTCTCGCAGGGAGCAGTCAGCTTCTCGAGATCAAGGCTCTTAATGTCTCTGAGCCAGCGTTTTGGTTTCACAGGTTGCCCTGGTCTTTTCATGAGGAGGCCAGGTATCAAGAAGGTAATGGCGTGGTGGTCTGACCAGTCACACAAGACTATTGAGTTAAGCCTGACCGCCGACGGCTTTGCGATGATCCAATCCAGTGTGGAACCTTTCGTGTGAATTGGTAGAGTGCAGGCTTGAGTGAGTGAATTATCAACAATAAAGGCTTTGACGGCATTGACCTGGGGGTCTTTGGGGTCGTTCCAGTGCAGATTTTGACTGTGGTTGGTCACTTGGGTGTGCCCCTGCTCCTCCCGTATTTATAATCAGGTTTTTTACACCTCACCAGTTTAAACTTTACATAAATAACCGGGTATCCTCCAATTCCATTTAGGAACATGGCACCCAACCGGAATGCCCCCGTGACCCATCTTATTTGCCCTGGCATTAGAACCTTTGGCGGCTTAACTTCGACAAAACATGCACAATAAGCAGTAATATTTCTGGACAGCCCCATTCTTGTCTCAAGGTACACAAACAACATTGTGCTCCCGGGACAGTTTGACCCCATTTTAAGAGAGTGATATGGGCCAATTAAATATCTCAGCATTTGATTAAGTCGAAATAAATATGTAATAATTCAATTAAACAAAGACCTCAATAGGCAAATTAACAGATGGCTGAGTGATTGCTGCACAATGGCTGAGAGATTGGGCTTGATTTAAATGGTTGTCCTACCCAAATTCCTATATTACTTTGGTAACATACTCAGCCGGGTGATCAAAAGTTTTCCGATCACTTACTATTTTACTTATTAAGCTAACATGGGCAGGGCTAACCCTAGAATTGCTTGGGAAACACCGATCCTCCCTTACCAACAAAGGGGATTCACAGTTACTGAATATGGACATGTACTATTTATGATCACAGACACATTTTGAATACTATTGGTTTAATCCTTAACGATCCAAGGCCCATCTTGTGGTGGAAAGAGATGTGGCAGACTTGGTCCTGCTACAAACCGCCTTGTGGGCTAAATGCCATATTAAAGCAGACTAAATCAACACACACATGGTAACGGCCTTGGACAAACTTAAAAATAATACCCAAACAAAACTCTTATACTTGCCTCCAATCCCTCTAACACAACACCCTCTGCTTCCTATGGCCAGGGAGCAGAAAGTGGCATCCCAACTGCACAAATTGAATATTACCAAGCGGGGATATATCTATAAAGACAGCAGATTCATGTCTATGGACATCCTAAAAGCCTGTCTCATGATCACTCCATTAAACCTCTCCCTGTACCACAGATCTGAAGCAACATGCAGAAAAAATTACACCTTTGTTGCCGCTAGAACCAGAGGGGCATATTTAAAAAGCCCCAAATGCCACCATGCGTCACTTTTTCTGCAGTTCTGGTGGCATAGCACAATTCCCCATATTTACAAGGTGGAGCTAAGCCACTTAATGTTGCTTAACTTCACCTTGTAAATATGTCCCTTTCCGCTGTAGTCTGCTGCAGCAAAGGGGCGGGCAATGGGTCTTGCTGTGGGCGTTCCACTGCAACACCCATTGCTGTTTGATGCCGCCCCAGATTTACAAGGCTGGGGCAGCACCAAAGACTAAGAATTGGTTTTAGGATGGTGATACGAGGAGAAATTAATAATTTCTCCTTGTTTTTTGCTCTTTCCATGTGTCCCTTCCTGCACATAAACACTCGGCTCTGCAGTGCAGGCACCTTCACAACATGGGGGCAGGATGCTTTAGCTGGCGCTTGGCAGCTTTTTTAGTGCCAGCGCTAGGGGATACGCAGGGGTGCGCCACATTTTTGTAAATACAGCGTATCCCTGTGTTTTGAAAATGTCAGAGCGCTCCGTTACCAAATTTGACATGAAACAGCACTCCGGCATTTTTTTGTAAATATCCTTCAGAGGGTTTTACTGTACTCGTTCAGAACACAGGCTCCCATTGAAGTCAATGCCAGTCTGACTGAACAATGTTTGGAGGCATCGTAATTGGTCGGTCGGACTCGCAGAACCCGAGTCAGTCAGAAACGATTCTGAAACAGATTCGGTCGGAAGAGTTTTCAAATGGCATTGTAATCGGCCCCTTAGTGTCAAAACACTGGGATCATGGGCACTCAACCAATTAAGAAATTATGGCTGAACGAACTCACATACTGTAGTGAACAAATGCCACTTTATGATGAACTCTGGCTAGAGACACCACGCCCAAAAGATATCTGTGCACCATTTAGACAGTACTTAAATATGTGGCGGGGAATAGCCACGATTATTCGGTCCTGGCATGATGGGTGCGACAGAGGCCAAATGCGGGTGGGGGCATTGAGGCTTAAGGTACTTCTGTGTGAACTGGTAATCAAGGCTGTATATGGGATCATGGTAATCGCAAACAGATGTACAGTTTTCTGCACTATTTTGATGTTCTTATGTAATAACTAAGGGGAAAAAAAGAATTATCAGAGGTATGGAGATTGCCTGTGCCGTTTAAAAGTTGATTGTTCTTCACTAGGGATTGGATACACATGTGTGTTATTCCTGTTTTGATGAAACAGAACATTTTCAGACTGCACATTTTGTTATGTATATTCAGAAACCTTTCTGTAGTTGGTGCTTATAGACAATTCAATTGGTAAAATGTGGTTTGCAGTAGAGCTAATTCATTGTGATAGCCATAGCAACAAAAATAAACGCTCCAAGATCTTTCAGCAGCCTTTGATATGATATTCTTCTCAAAGGGTAAAAGTAGTGGGTTTTGATATTTGAGCAGTCCCGCTTGACTATTTCGGAGTGCCATTAATCTTGAACCATTTGTACCTAGTGGAGCTAAAGCAATGGGTTAAGGATACCTTCATGAGATGCATTTAACAGTCTGCCAGTCTCTAACGAAAAGATATAATTACCTAATTGCTAACTTGGACTGTTCGCAGTCTAATCTCACACACATTTAAATGTGGGAAAGAGAAGCGCAGTATAGTAAGAGATAAAAACAAGACATGGTGGCAGGATTGAAGGACCAGTATAAGGACAGTAATTGAAAACACAAGAAAATGGAATGCTGCGAATAGACATTGAGGGATTTTTCACTATCTAATGAAAAAGATGATTTTGTTTGATAGGAGTCAGAATAAGGAGACTGTCATCCTACTTACCAGGCAGAATTCAAGAATCAAGAAATCGTGACAGGCATAAGCCCTTGACATCCCCAAAGTTCTTCTTTATAAAGGTGATACTTTTAGAGGTAGCCAGGATTATTTAGAAAACCCTAAACTCACTGCAGTTTCCATAACATAGATGTCCATCTGCACCAATAACAGATCTTAGTCAGCTACTAGAGTACTGTACAGTAGAGTACAGTAGAGTCCCAGGATGTTTAAACTGTCCTTTGAACACTGCGCTAATAAAATAATAAAAAAAATCCTTAATTACAGGAGGTTAGACCCATTTCTGGAACCTCTGTGCTGACATAGATTATGGAAAAAGTCATCATCAACCAGATAATGACAGTACTTGCAGATAATGCAATAGACTACTTGGGGACTTGCAGTCAGGTTTCAGGGATTGCCACACTACTGAAACTGCATTGAACCTTTTGTGGGAGAGATTTCTGGAGGCTGCAGATGTTAGTGCTTCACGACCTTTCGGCTCTGTTCGATACCATTGATCATGGTGTCCTTGTCCATTGATAACAGCAAATAATCAGCATGTGGAGTGCTGCAAGACCCTCCCTAATACTCATTCTTTTAAACATTTATATGAAGCCATTAAGCGATCTATGAAAAAGCACAGTCTAAAGGTTTCCATATGTATGCCAACAAAATCAAACTACTTCTCCCCTTTGAAGGAAGTGACCCAATTACGGCCACCCGGGACACTTACGACCACCTTTTAGCCATCCAAACAAGTGATGAGTCTATCAGACAGTAGAGATTACAAACAATTGTTTGTTAGCAAATTACACTGCAGTGGAGCCCAATCTGATCAGCACCCGAGATGTCTGTCGAGGGGACTGATTCCCCAACACTTGGTAACTCGTATCCACTCTTCTGTCAACCCCCAACTACGCCCCCAATGGAAAGTTACTGGCCTGAGCCATACATGAACAAAGAAGGGATGGGAGGATGGGCTGCCACCTGCATGACAGGTACACGTTATCACTATCTCAAGGTTGTCTTGCTGAGCCTGGCTCTTCCCAATGCGGGAGCAGGGCTACGAAGAAGGATAGGCATGCAGATGCAAAATGGTCTCTTCATTAGTGAATCGAAATTCAACCTGGAACACAAATGGTAAAAAAATAGCTGAGCACAGTCTTTTGTCGAGGCGAGAAATACAGAAATAAGGGGCTTGAATCGTCTTCCACCTAATCATGGCCTACAAATACAAAATGGCACCCCAAATGCTCACCTAAGCTTGTATCATGAACATGGCTCCTCGGAGCAAGCTTCAGGACTAGCGATTACTGTTAATCAAAGCCTTCTAATGCTAACATATCATAACGAAAATTTGGTTCACATAGGTACATAAATCGCCAAATTCTAACAGACCCACTTTTTAGCGTGAGAATGCTAACTTTATTAGAGCTATCAGGTAGGGTCTTTAGAATTCTAAGAAGGAAAGGACGATTATAACCTGCATTCTATTCATTCACCAACAAAATTAAGCAAGCATGTAAGTATAAAACACATTCAATATTCAAAATGCCCTCATCTATATTCATCAAATCCTAAACCTCCTGCCTCATCATACCTGTGACTTTAGTATCATTTGATTTTATTTTGGGTGTAGGCGTCAGCTTCCCCACACAGTAGGAACAACAGGCTGGGAGGCAATTAACACACAGGCAACATGAGAAGATGATACCTACAATGAGTACCAGGGTAAGAAGTAACTTCTTACCCCAAGTAGTTAGCAAATCCCAGAACCACCCGGACAAGGACCAGGTCCTGTTTTACAGGTGAATATCAGAAGAAAGTTTATGCAATTTCTGTATGGCTGCATATACATTCGGGGCATGGTCTGGTATGTAAACACAGCAACTACTGCCAATGACGTAGCAGGCTTCACCCCTATCAGCAAGTATGATGTCTAACACCATCCGGTTTTGAAGAGCAGCAAGCCTGGTAGCCTGAAGCTCTGCTGTAATATTAGTCAGTATCCCTGCAGTAGTATTAATAACCCCTTCCACTACTCTAGTGTGTCGACGAATACTACGACTGTTGTACATGGGACCCCAGAAAGGCAGAATACCCTTCATTGCGTCAGTAAATTGTTGTATCTGTTTGATCTATATCTTCTGTATCAATAACTCTTTTGATCCGCGGCAGGTGTACATTCCTGCGCTGTAGCCTATTATCCTTGTGAAAAATTGGATGGTGCAATATATACAGGGGGCAATAGGAAAGAGACATAACCTATCCAAGCCCAGCCCCTCAGAAGCCATACATATTCTTGAGGCCCACAGACAAAGTATACATTATGGGGCAGGAGCAGAGGTGGGCTACTAGTTGTGTTCAAGTGGTATGTATAATTGCAATTACTTTTTCCCACTGGGACTTTTCCAAACCCTTGGACACAGAAACTGTCCGTAACATTCACTACCGGCACTGGCATTGCTCTGTCTTTGGTAATATTGCGTGAATGGAAAGATCTAAAGTACATTGAATCCCCGAAAATCCAACATCTCATTCTGGAGCCATGTGACGCTTTTCTTAAGTTCATAAACATTCATACAAGCATCAGGGTTTAAAGTATCCTGCTCCCCTATTTCCCCCAGAGTGAATCCTTGATGTTCTACTATGTATTCCAACACCGTTTCATAGGTTTCAAGGTAACAAAAATATGTTCAGAGGGGACAGGAGTTGTCCTTGCAGGATGTGCACAGGATGTTTCTCTTCCAAATACCACACCACTGCAAATACTGTTACTAATACTGCAAAAATGAACACTACTTCAACTATCCTACTCTTATTGGACCAACTAAACCAGCCAGGACTGCTCGGCTCTACCAGAGGGGCTGCTAATGGCTGTTCTTCTTCTATATTGGGACGACAAAAGGGATACATTTTTAATAATTCGCAACTGCCAGAGGAAATCCGTATACTGAAGCCAACAATAATATAGTAAGCAAAAAGAGCACAAATCACCCAGCGTCCTTCAGAGCCTCGCTGATAGACTCCTATTGTTCATCTCCGATGTGCATTTGTCAGTGGAGCTGCGCGATCACAGCCCTTGCTGAAAAATGCGTCCACTTCTTTCAGGATAGGGCACCCTTCCTCCTGGGATAATACCCTCAACTGATCCTGTTCAGTGTCCAGGGTGGTGCACTAGTCTTTTGCTGACCCTATTGCTATCACCAGTACCTTAGACAGGGTACCTGTACCCTATTCTTCATCCATGAAGTCCATCCCAATTCTTTTGACTTTCCCTTCAGTGCACTGTCCTTCTGTCGGGGACGCAAATTATATCGAGCTACTCCTGGTACAGTGTCATCACGAAAAAGAACCTGTGCTTCCTTTCGTCCACTCTCACTGCCGTATGAGTGGCAAGAAGGACCAGAAAGTGTCCTCTCCAACGAGGCTCCAGACAATTCTTCCTCTGGAAATTACGACTCAAGATATAGTCTCCAGGCTGCAGCTGATGCCCAGGCCCCTCTGGTACTGGCCGTAGTGTCTCCTGGACCTGTTGATAAACAGAGCATAAGTTTTTAGTCAATTCATAAAGGTAATCCACAAGCAAGGGGTACTCTATCTCGGAAAAGCGTTTGGGGCGTTGGACGCCCCATACATTCGCAGGGCGGCCAAAAACCACCTCGTATGGGGACAACCCTGTCTTAGAATTTGCGGTCGCCCTAACAGATAACAAAGCTAGGGGTAGAGCATCTGGCCACTGCAATGCTGTGCTTTCCTTTATCTTGGCTAACTTCAATTTGAGATTCCTGTAGTACTTCTCAACCAAACCTGCTGATTGAGGGTGATTCGCTGCATGAAATTTCTGTTTAATGTATAGCCCATCACAAACCAGTTGTGTGACCCTTAAGTTAAAGGGACTTTCGTTGTCACTCCAAATCAAATGCGGCAAACCAAACCGTGGGAAGAACTCTTTCAGGAGTGCCTTCGCCGTTGCAAATTCTCTTTGGTGGGGTAGGCTTCGATCCATTTATTGAACGCACAAACCACCACTAATACGTACTTCAAATTGTTTACTTGTTCCATTTGTATAGTCCATTTGGAGAACCTCGAAAGGGAAGGAAGGCGATGCAAAATTACCAGTAGGTATAGGGGAGCCCTCCCCAGGATTGTGCAGAATGCAGATCATACAATATTTCACTAAATGAGCAGCTACTTTGGGGATAATGTCATTCTGCCATACATGGTCTAACACCTTACATATTCCCTTTGCGCTAATGTGGGCTGAGCCATGTGCCATAGTGACAACAGGGAGCACATATGCCTTGGGCAACATCCATCTTTGTTTCTCCGAGAGATCTGTCCAACACCCATCCTCATCTAGATGCCCTGTACTCTCCTGCCATATTGCCAACTCATCCAACTTGCGTTTAATGTACATACTCAGTGTATGCGGTACGAGCAAAGCGAAACTAGCATGCCAGTAAGCGCACAATCTTCAATCTGACATCAAACGCTTTAACTGAGGATTAAAATCGCCAGCGGAGAGCCCCCTACAGCAACGTAGTGCAAAATGGTGGCTGCCAAAGCGCATCGGAGTGCATAAACTGGGGGCTGTTGATTGTGGCCCCAATGAGTAAACACCGAAGCACGCACAAACACTGTATCATGGATGCCATATTCTAGCGCATTGTTCACCCCTGCATCAACTCCTCTGCGTGGATGTATAGCTGACGGGAGCGCCGCTAACAGAGGTTCCCCTATGCCTGCTCCCTCTGACATACTTGTCCTCTACAGAGAACCCTGCGGTCCACGAGCTGGCCTTCATTGGGTTCATGATATTCCCCCTCAGCAGCATGATTCTTAACTCTCTCCCCTGGATGTTGACTGGGTTAAACACTGTTTGTTCTGAGCATCATCCTCTGTACCCAAGAACTTACTATGAATACACCTGGATTACTGATGTGCAACGTGCTATAAACTTCTGTGAATTGAGAAAAATAATTCGAATTACAAACTGAGTGTTTCTTGTCCTGGATGGCAAAGCTTCTGGAATGGCCTGTGCTAGACTTTTACCTTAGAGATGGGGCAAACTCATGGCCACAGAGTGAAAACAGTCTGTTCCCCAAACTGATGCTGTTTGTTCCCATTTAGTACTCTTTCTTTCTTTGTCTACTTCCTTTGCTCCTATCCCCTCTCCCCTGAATCTCTCCCCTTGCCTGCTTCACGGCCTAGCCCCCTGTCCTTTGTGCCCTTTGACTGAGCACTCCTTCTCCCCTTGTTGGGGAAAGATCCAATATTTATACTCTGGAGTCTCAGCGAACCCGCTGAGAGAGTTCACAGCGCCAAGGGAGCCACTCACAGCCGAGGTATGGTACGGCACCCCTGGCCAAAGCACTCCCTCTCCCCTTTTTGGGGAAGGATCCAGTATGTAGGCCTTGGAGTCTCAGAGATCCCTCTGAGAGAGTCCACTGCGTAAAGGGAGCCTCTCGCAACAGAGATGGGGAAATGATACCACTTCCCCTAGGGTCACAGCTTACTGGACTTTAGACGCAGCTTTAACTCGTCTACCGGTTTGTGTCCCCATCGCCCTCCCCCTCCTCTTTCCATGCTGTGTCTCTCATCCTCCCCTCCTCTTTCCCTCCTTCATTCTCTGTCTAATTCCTCTGCTCCTACCCCCTCCCCTGAATATCTCCCCTTGCCTCCTCTTTCCCTTGCTTATTGTCTGTCTCGACCCTACATGTAACTATGTTGCCATGCTCTAATAACTGTATAACCTTTGTAACGATGTATCCTACAACTATGATCTGATACTCATGTAAAGCACTCTGATACCTCCGGGTCTAGCCAGCGGTATATAAAACCTTTAAAATAAATAAATAAATAAAATAAATCCATAGTTGCCTCACTCTGTATCTCCTTAACATTGTCTAGTGTGTTCTTAAACATCCTGTTTTCGGCCCCCCACCTAGCTGGGCCTGCCACAAAAATCTTTTTCCTCTTTGATCTAGCTGTCTCCTTCGCTGTCTGATCTGCAAACGCATTGCCTCTCCCTACATCGTCAGTAATCGCCTTATGCGCACTACACCTCACTATCGCAACTCTTTGTGGAAGTGTCAGGGTTGATAAAAGTCTATGTATCAGGGGGTCATTCGATATTTGTGAACCATGCAATGTTAGGAAACCTCTCTCTACCCAGAGGCGCCCAAAGTTATGAGCAACCCCAAAGGCGTACTGGCTGTCAGTATAAATATTGACAACCAGTCCTTCACTTAACTCACAAGCCCGGAGAAGGGCAATAAGCTCTGCAGCCTGGCCCGACTGATATGGGACACAGGATGTTTAAACAACTGTACATAGCATTGTTATCGCATATGCTGTAGTAGTGGTGCCATCTGGTAACTTAAAACAAGAGCCATCGACATTTAGTTCGCCTTGTGGGTCAGATAGAGGAACGTCAGTCAAGTCTACTCATCCCTTCGTTTCTTCCTCCGTACGATATACACAATCGTGCACATCAACATCTCCATCCGGCAAAGTGAGGGGTAGTAACGTGGCTGGGTTCAGGGTGGCACATCGTTTGATGGTAATGTGTGGTGCAAATAACGTTAACTCATAGCCCGTCAAACGAGCACTAGTAAGGTGCTGGGTCTTCGTTTTGTTTAGGAGCGTATCCACAGCATGAGGTACCATAACTGTGAGGTCAGTATCAAGAACGAGCCCCGCCGATTGTCTGATAGAGACTGCCCCGGCCGCGGCAGCTCTGAAACAGCTTGGCAGAGCTCTCGCGACGTTATCCATGATAGCAGAAAAGTAAGTGATTTCATTACCACCAAAGGTCTGTGTTAAGATAGAGAGCGAGGTCTAAAAGAAAAATCCCCTTCGGGTAAACCTTATACACAACACTTCACTTAAACACACACAACCTTTATACACCAAGTAGATGAGGACCAATGAACAGAGAGGGAATGTAGTTAAAACACATAAAAATCATTGATTTATTCACAGTGTCATTTGAAACACAATATATACACACATGTATTTCATCAAGTCTAACATTAAAAAACAATACTATTCATCAATATACAATATCCTGCAATCTATATCAATCAGAAAATATACGCAATTGGGAACACAACAACAAAGGAAAAAATGATGATTCCTATCATTCAGAAAACACTTCATCAGTTTAGGTGTAGATCAATTTCTGATTACTGAAATCATTATATAAATTAATTCAAATCAGTATAATTGTCCCCTCAGACTCGATGAGGTTTCCTTTTTGAAAGCATCGACGCGTTTCGGTGGGCAATCAGTATGTGGCCAACACCTTCTTCAGGAAGACAACATTTTAGTCCCAACAGTACTATTAAAATCTGAAAATCCAGGGCAAAAAGCGCCTCCAGAAACGACTGCAAGCCAGTGTTTAAGCAGCCCAACTCTTTTTATTTTCTGTCCGTTGACACCAATATATATAGTGATTAGTATTTCTCAGGCAACTCTGATCCAGAAAGAAGAAATCGCCCCTCAATATTTTCATTTGGTTCTCTGTCCGTTAACAGCAGTATATGCAGTGATTAGTATTTCTTAGCCAACTCAGATCCAGATGAAAAAAATCCAAATGGAAGAAATTGCCCCTGAATCTTATCTTTAAAGCCAACCAGCGATGACGAATTGGCCATAAAATTCTTATTGATTCAAATCGGCATAGTCAAAAGCATCCAGTGTTGTAGTGAATACAATCGCCAACGGGACCTCTATCAGATCGGCAGTTATCACGGGGCCAGCACCTCCGGAAATGGTTAAGACAGAGAGCGCACAACTAGCCTTCTCATGTACATAGAGCACAAACGGCTTCTGGTAGTCAGGCGTACCCAGCACAGGAGCAGAGCAAAGCGCAATCTTTAACTGTTCAAAAGCTTGCTGGCATGCAGGTGTCTAAGGTAAGGGTTCATGCACATCAATAGTGGTTAATTGGAGCAAGGGTTTTGTTAATAGGGAGTAATTAGGGATCCAGTGACGGCAGTACGAAGTAATGCTGATAAACGCACACACATCACGTTGGGTTTTAGGGACAGGCATGTTAGTTATAGCAGCAATGCATTCAGACATTAGTCTACGACCCTCCTTCGACAGCAGGTGACCGAGGTAGGTGACCTCCTGTCGACAATACTGAAATTTGGAAAGGTACACTTTATGACCGTGCTGTGCCAAATGCAACAATAGTTTAACAGTTGCGTCTTTGCAGCCGTCCTTAGTGTTGGAAACCACTAAGAGTTCATCAATGTACTGCAATAAGACATTACGAGAGGGGAGTGTCAGTGAATCCAATTGCCCCTTCAAAGCTTGACTATAAATACTAGGGCTCTCAGTATAGCCTTGAGGAGCCCGACAGAATTGGAAGCTCCTACCAGCTAGGGAAAATCCAAACAGATATCTGCTATCAGGATGGATTGGAATGCTAAAGAAAGCATCTTTGGAATCAATCACGGAGAAATATTTTGCTGTGGGAGGAATCATCATAAACAATTTAGTGATGTCAGGAACCACAGGATATTGAGGGATCACAATCTTATTTATCGCGCACAGGTCAATGACAAAGCGGTAAACATCAGGGTGAGCATCAGGGGCATCAGAGGGAGCCCTCTCAAGGATAGGAAGAATAGGGCTATTGCAAACATTCACCTCTGTCTCCTCAACCACCCCTGTCCTTATCAAATCCCGAATTATTTGCAAGAGGGCTTTCTCCCCTGCCTGCGGAATCTTATACTGGGGAGACGCGGTAGTACAGCATTATTCTTGATCTTGATAGAGACAGGTGGTATTCACAACAACTCCACGTCCATATCCCCTGTGGCCCATAAGGTACGCAGCACATCTTTGAACTCATCAGGGAGGGGGGCATATTTAGCAAAACATTGTTTCGCACCAACCACCTTCGGGCCAATTGTCATATAGACACCATCTGGTGAACAGAATATAGTCGCCCGGAACTTCTTCAATAGATCGAATCCCATGAAATTCTCTCCACAATTCTTTGTCAGTAAAAAGGGGAGTCAACCCTAAAAGGGCCAATAGTCAAGGCAAGGGGCTTAGAAATGGGGCTCACAACCGGCACACCAGAAAAACCTACCGAAACATTTTGTTGGCCAGACAAAGCTGCCCTCGGGACAAGCAAACGAGAAACAGAGCTATTCATAGCACCTGTATCAATTAGGAATGTCTTGGTCGTGCCATGTATGTCCGCGCTGACATAAGGGCCACGCTGATCTACAGGCACTGAACCTGGTCCCTCACCCAGTCCCTGGCAATCCTAGCTATAGGACATTCCCGTCATCTCATCCATATCATAATCTTCATGGTAATATTGCCCTCCTCGAGCATCATCAAAACAGTTCTTATTCTGACGACCCACTGACAAATCCGCCCCCTGCATGTCATCGCAGCCGCCTCCACCACGTCCACGGCCTCCCTAACCCCGACCTCGCGGGGCTGCCACCTTATGCAACGATTCCGGTCACTCACTTCTCCAATGCCCCTCCTTTTGGCAATATGCACATTGGCTTGGTCCAACAGGTGCACCCGAGGTACTATTTCTACTCGCCCGAGGCAACTGCTGAGCCGATCCCAAACCACCTCTTCCCCTGCCATTGCCTCTTGACACTTGCTGCATAAACACTTTCGTCTTCAGCTTCTTAGACTTTTTCTCCTTCTCCTCATTCTCTCTGTGCTCATAATACTGCGCCATGCTCAATATTACCGATGGAGAGGAAGTAGTCCAAGTACTCACCGAAGCCTGCAGCCGAGCCGCTATCTCGGGGAGCAAATTCGTAACAAATCTATTAACAAACAATCGGACACCACCCTCTACCGACAAGTCTTGGCCACTGAAGTCCAGGAACACACCTTTAAACCTAGTAAAGAAATCAGACACACTTTCATCCTTCTTCTGAGGGCACGCTGCTAACTTGTCTCAATCAACCCGTCTAGGCGGAATAAGGGACTGCATGTAAGTGATGATACGACCTGGCAAAGCTAATATTTCGGCCCATTAGCTTCTCACCAGGTTTCCTGTCATTATCCAATGCCCTAATCTCATTCCAGGTCCCTCCTAGTTCTACGGCATGATCCTGCGTATGCACCTGTCTCCATATATCCACTGGTACCAAGAGTCAGAAGAACAGCTCAATATCAGCTAGCGTCATTACGGTAGAGGAAGCCGCCTCCGCCAACTCCTTATAGTAGGCTGCTGGATTCTTTCTAGGATCCGGCAACTGACTTTTAAGAGATAGCACCTCACTCCTCTTCCAAGGAGTGTAAACCTACTGTTCCTGAAAATGAGCCTCTACCCGTTTTCGAATCACAACATTCGCTGCATTACGTTGCTCTGGGATCTCGGGATGATAAATGGGGTGTCCCTCCATCATCGGGAACTGCGCACCCAAAGATGGCGTTTTCTGATGCAATCTACTACGATAACCAATCAGAGTCGCAACATTGCTAAAGACACCATTTTGAGCCAAATCCGTAACATACACCCGATCCCGGATGTCATATATGATCTGCGGTGCTACACCATTGGAATACTGTTCCCACAATCCTATGAGTGTGCCGACGTGTTTGAGAGTATGCTGCTGTACAAACGGTTTGTAATCTTTCATTACACTCCATACATCTTCCACACTGTAAATCGGATTCCGGGACCACTGCACAGCTTGCTCAGCCACCATTCTTTTCTCCTCATTTCCCACGTCGGATCTCACCAATGCCCTACCCATCTATTCTCTCGCTGCTGCCCAATTTCCTTCAACCTCACCATGCACAGGCATCTCAACACTCAACAGCACAGGAGTTGACACACTTGAGGGAGACAGGACAGATGATGAAGCAGGTAACAGCATTAACAATGGTTGCGAAGAAGGGGTGAGAGAAGAGGAAGTAACAGGTGGAGGAGCAGCAGACCGAATAGGGGAGCCAGCGGCCCCCACACCGGCAGCTGACACAAAGAGGAAGTGAGCGGGGCCGAGGCCGAAGCCACCGACCCAGAAACAGAAGGACCTACATCAGCAAGTGCAGAGTCAGGGGGTTGGGATGCCGGAACAACAGGGTACACTCTCTGCGGAGCATAAGGAGGTGGGGGCCGGGTATCGAATAGTTCTTCCACTAAGGCATCATCTTTGCCTCGAGCTACATAACACTTATCACTCTGCAAATGAAACTTCCTATCAGCACATTCTATTCCCTTCTCTATTTTCTCTCTGTCATAAGCCATGGCTTTCTGCGTCACCGTCTGGACCTTGCCCCTTCTAGCCTCCTTCTCCGCCCTCATACGTTGCTACTTCGGTTCCTTCTGCTACACCTGCGCACCCAAAGATGGCGTTTTCTGATGCAATCTACTACGATAACCAATCAGAGTCGCAACATTGCTAAAGACACCATTTTGAGCCAAATCCGTAACATACACCCGATCCCGGATGTCATATATGATCTGCGGTGCTACACCATTGGAATACTGTTCCCACAATCCTATGAGTGTGCCGACGTGTTTGAGAGTATGCTGCTGTACAAACGGTTTGTAATCTTTCATTACACTCCATACATCTTCCACACTGTAAATCGGATTCCGGGACCACTGCACAGCTTGCTCAGCCACCATTCTTTTTTCCTCATTTCCCACGTCGGATCTCACCAATGCCCTACCCATCTATTCTCTCGCTGCTGCCCAATTTCCTTCAACCTCACCATGCACAGGCATCTCAACACTCAACAGCACAGGAGTTGACACACTTGAGGGAGACAGGACAGATGATGAAGCAGGTAACAGCATTAACAATGGTTGCGAAGAAGGGGTGAGAGAAGAGGAAGTAACAGGTGGAGGAGCAGCAGACCGAATAGGGGAGCCAGCGGCCCCCACACCGGCAGCTGACACAAAGAGGAAGTGAGCGGGGCCGAGGCCGAAGCCACCGACCCAGAAACAGAAGGACCTACATCAGCAAGTGCAGAGTCAGGGGGTTGGGATGCCGGAACAACAGGGTACACTCTCTGCGGAGCATAAGGAGGTGGGGGCCGGGTATCGAATAGTTCTTCCACTAAGGCATCATCTTTGCCTCGAGCTACATAACACTTATCACTCTGCAAATGAAACTTCCTATCAGCACATTCTATTCCCTTCTCTATTTTCTCTCTGTCATAAGCCATGGCTTTCTGCGTCACCGTCTGGACCTTGCCCCTTCTAGCCTCCTTCTCCGCCCTCATACGTTGCTACTTCGGTTCCTTCTGCTACACCTGAACATTGTCAAACATCAACTGTCAACTTCTTTTAGCATATAATTTGTCCTGCAGGAAATTCAATTTGTGTTCGTCAAACGTACCTGTAAGTGGCCACTGTAAATCGGCATTGTCCCTTGTAACTTATGCCACAACATGCTAAACATAATAGGGCCAATTCCATACTTGCCGTATACATCAACATTTGGGGTATCTTCTGGAGGCTCAGGCTGCCTTTCTTCTAATCAGTCTTCGGTGGAACAACACCGACATCCAAAACACCCCAATTTACTCAAACAAGGCATCTTAATATAAGACACGAGATCACTGTCCACACTGAACAAATATCATAGCAAACAACACAATTCAAGAGGGTCCGAAAACCATACCAGGCAGTCTGCAGACTGCACCAGACAGTCCAGAGACTTTACCAAGTCAAGAGGACAGGCTCTTGCCCAGGCCTTTTCAAGAATATACCGAATTGCCAAGTGGCCTGGCAGAGCGTTCACAAACACTCTGTACCTCCAGGGTCCGCAGACCCACCAAGTCCGAACAAACTGGAATTCAAAATGGCACCATATCATCACAAGACAAAACAAACTCACCTGGTGCACACAGGACAAGCAAAGATATTCTCCACTGCCGACTTTTCAGACCAAACGGTCAAATCCAAGGATCCCTCCTCCTCAGGACCGCAGCCCGGGTGACCACTAGACGAGGAGCCACCTGATCAGACAGGCGGGCAGCTGCGAGTGCAAAACGCTGTGGTATAGGGTACCCTAATCCGCCCATCCAACCAGACATGACCCTGTCCTCCTTGCACCCGATTATGGGTGAGGATGGGATACCCGATGAAGGGGCCACCCGGGTCACTCACGACCACCTCTTAGCCTTCCAAACAAGTGAAGAGTCGATCAGACAGTAGAGAATACAAACAATTGTTTATTAGCACATTACACTGCAGTGGAGCACCCGAAGATGTCTGTCGAGGGGACTGATTCCCCAACACTTGGTATGTCGTATTTACTCTTCTGACAAACCCCAACCATGCCCCCAATGAAAAATTACTGGCCTGAGCCATACATGAACAAAGAAGGCACAGGAGGATGGGCTGCCACCTGCATGGCGGGTACACGTTATCACCATCTCAAGGTTGCCTTGCAGAGATTGGCTCTTCCCAACGTGGGAGCAGGGCTAAAAAGAAGGATAGGCATGCAGATGCAAATTGTCTATTCATTAGTGAATCGAAATGCAACCTTGAACACAAATGGAAAAAAATAGCTGAGCACAGTCTTTTGTCGAGGTGAGAAATACAGAAATAAATTGCTTGAATCATCTTCCACCTAATCATGGCCTACAAATACAAAATGGCGCCGCAAATGCTAACCTAAGCTTGTATCATGAACATGGCTCCTCGGGGCAAGCTTTAGGCCTAGTGATTTCTGTTAATCATAGCCTTCTAATGCTAACATATCATAACGAAAATTTGGTTCACATAGGTACGTAAATCGCCAAATTCTAACACCTTGAGAATGCAGACATCATGACCAATATCAAATCAGGCAGTATTGCCAAAAAATGAGAGCAATTGTATGTTCTCCCTTTTAGAGAACGCCCTATGAAGTGGAAGTGGTCTCTTGTGCCGCCAGGTCATTGATATTGCCCGATGAGGTACTGAAAACATTGAAGGGCAGGTGCTGAATGATTTCCCATTAGGTCTCAAAACACAATCCGACATTAAATGAAGGAACAATCTAGAATGCTTTTGTAGGTGATTGTTAACAATACAGGAATCTGTCGAGAAAACTGTTTTTTTTGGCTACACCAGACAGATCCTTTACGCCATTTTCTATTGTGCTGTGTCCTAAGAAGGCAGGCTAGGAAGACAACGTTTTTTCCAGATTTTCGAAATCACAAGACATGATCTGTGACTCTGAGACCTTAACTCTATGCACTACAACAGAAATTGGGCCTTTAGTCTTTGCTGTTGCTAAGTATGTTCATTCTGCTTGGCAGAAGAGGGCAAGAATTGTTGGCACATAACATTTTATTTTACTGTGTTACAATTGTTAGATGTTTACCCAAAGATTTGGTATTAGTCATTAGTCATTGCTCTACATTCACCAGCACTTTACCAGTGATCTGCCTACTAAAATCAAATTCAGAATGCTGATCTTTCTAAACCTTACATTTTGTATGCATTTGTTCTGAGAAATTGGGTTGTATAGTGACTGGGGTGTGAGGCCTAGTAATGCAACAGCTGCAACCCCTTGCACGGTGAACCACAAGTCAGTAAATTAACCAGTGCTTATCCCTGGGTAGCTACGCACAAAAACAGTCAGGCTTAACTTAGAGGCAATGTGTAAAGTATTTATGCAGCACAAAAACAGTAATAAAGTTAAAACACAACACAGAAATAATCCCAAACAAATTTAGAAACATAGAGAATAGTTCAATAAATTATTTGACACCAAAATGACCAAAGTCCAATCAGTAGAACTAGAGTTATGAATTTTTTTAATTTATAGTAAAAACGAGTTCCTAAGAGATCAAAGCGCCAACCGTGGACATCTAGTTGTGCAAGACTGGATCAAAGTAAAAAACATATGGTAAACCGCTATGGAGCGTGGTTCAGATACAAGAAGTGGATTGGGACCAGTCAGCGTTTACCTTCGGACTTAGAAGACATTTTGAGAAAAATAATTCTGAGGATGTCAGGCTGCAGGCGGTCTCTGAGGAGGAGCCTTGTGGCGAAGCCATGATGAAGATTTCTTCATTCGGACTGAGGGCTAGATTTACTAACCTTTCACGAAACACAGTGCAGCAAGGTAACTCGCTGCACTGCATTGTTTGAAATGGAGAGCGTCAAAATGTACCATATCTACCAAGATTAGTGCACTTCTGTTCTTCCATAGTGCTTGCACAGTTCAGGCTACCTGGCGCCAATGTTTGCACCATGGTGCACGGGTGCCTGCGTTACAAGGAGAATTGTTTTTGTGCATGAAGGCATACCTGGCATATCAAGCCACGTAAGGTGGTGCAAATTGCACCTTTCATGCCTTTGTAATATCTACTAGCATCTTGCATCATCGTTGCTCCACAAAAATGGTGCAACCTTGACAAAAAATGTTTAGTAAATCTGGCCTTCAGACTCCTTTTTGGACGGAGGCAAAGGGCTGTAGCCCAAAACACATCCACAAGGCCGGATACCCTTTGGCGAAGTACCGCTGAACAGGATTTGCTGCTGTGGAGAAGAGCATAGCGGGAGAAGCCATGAAGGCAATCCGACCAGCGATGCACCTCGGGCGGATAAGCGAGCAGCCTCCTCCTGGTTCTTAGAGTAGTTTTTGCCCCAATATTTCCTTAGTTTTGAGATTTGGACATCTGCAGCACACATAGAAAGGGGGAAAAGCCTTCCAGGGTTGTTTTTGAGCAGGAAGGTGCCCATTCCTGAATAAAAACGATCCTACCTACAACATTGGCACCCTTGCACTATGGTTCAAGGGTGCATTTATTGGCTCTAGGCAGCCAAAACTGGGCAGCATAAGGGAAAATGACAGGAACGCACCATATTAGTTAAAGATGGCGCATTCCTGCTCTTTCTCTGTGATGAAGAGCAGCAAGGTATTTTGCTGCTCTGCGCCACAAAAATCATAAATATGCCCCTATATCTCTAAAAATAGCGCAACTGCAACTATGGGTAACTTTAATGCAAACACGTATTCAAAGGCATCGTTTACACTCTACATGCCCTCTTCAGTTAACATATATTTATATTTTTCTTCCACCTAAACGTACAGGCATAACAGGCACATATCTACTAAAACGTTTGGGATTTTTGTGCACAAACACAAAAACCCAGCAATGCGTCACTACCATACTTGACTTCAAACCTCTTCAAAACCCCACACGAAATAGCAGGACTTATCTCTGCAGCCTGAGCTTAAATTCACTGTGTAGACTTGGCTCCTTTCTCCACTTTTTTTTTGTTGCATTTGACTAACTCTAAATCTGCAGGCAAAGACAACTCATAAGACTACTATCTTAAAAACTCTTTCGTAATAATTATGCGCACCCAACCTGTCCAACTTAACCAAATAAAATCAAGCCCCTGTCTTTGAAACAGATAGCGTAATTCGGTTTTACCTTCATTACAGAAAGCGAGTGCCATTTACCTGCCATCGATATATGACTTGACCTCGTTAAGCCAGTTCAAATCCTAATGATTTCCTGATAATTTCTTTAATTAGTTTGAAATGTAAAGATAACCCCTTTCCAATCACTAACCCAGCAAGGCCAAACCCTCTATGCTTTTAGGGCTTACAGTTAAAGTGTCATAAACCCAATTAAGCATTTGCAGCTTTCTTAATAACCGTATTCACTGAAAATAATATCCAAATGCTTATACAACGGTACTATTTGTAGTCTAAACAGCATTCAAACAAAATTAAACCCTGATTCTTTAGCTGAGTCTTGGTGATGTCAACAACCAACTTATTTTCCCTGCAGTATGAACTCAAACCATGTAACTGTGTCTGCACTTTTATCTAAAATTCAATGCTAGACACATATATTGCTGAAGGCAGTTATGTTGCTCACCATTAAGATTTGCAGGAAAACTCCAAATTGCCATAACTTCTCTGGAAGGTCACATGATAAAAAGACGCCCCCTTGCTTTAACCGACTCCCCATCGATTCTTGTGACTTCCTTCAATCCCCTCCATCAGGAGCTGAATCCACCATTCTGAATAAAGGGCTATTAGAATCCTCAATAGACCAGCCGGGACTCTATTTTAATATAATGTTGCCCACAATAATATCATTTTGCAACTCTGTCAAACACAGATTAACAATTCACAAAGTATTATATCCTAAGCCTATTTAAAACTTACCTTAACAAGACAAAATTCAATACCAATATATGATGGTGGGTCAACCACCCACCTCAAAATCCAACCAGCTCCCATGGAACAAGCTGGTTCTTAGGAGCGTTACAGCAAACAAATGATGAATGGAATGCTGACAATGCAAACATTCTCCCCCGTCAAAAGATCTGGGTTAAATCCATTGTTCTTTTGCCCACTACGCCACCCCAGTTTGGACCCAGCCATATGCAAATCAGTCTTGACACTGTGCTCCTTAGGAACAGTCCAGACCCACCCTTCTTCAGCCAGGCTAGCTTGAATACAGTGGCACAGTGAGCAAGGGACCCACGTCTGGGCATACCCATCCCACTTAGGGCGAAAAGTGTTACAGCAAACAAATGATGGACGGAATGCTGACAATGCAAACATTCTCCCCCAGTCAAAAGATCTGGGTTAAATCCATCGTTCTTTTGCCCACTAGGCCTCCCCAGTTTGGACCCATCCATATGCAAATCAGTCTTGACCCTGTGCTCCATGGGAACAGTCCAGACCGAACTGCCTGGCCAGGTCCTCCCTGGACTGGAAACAAGCATCCTAGGACCGGTTTCGGACTTTCAGCCCTCATCAGCCAGGATAACCTGACATTTGACCTCTGTATTTGAAGAGCAGCGACTGTCACAAGATAAATAAGAATTTAGAGGCATCTTTATTTATTTATTGGACTTTCCTGACCCACCAAAAATCGGTTTGCGACCCACCTGTGGGTTGCCACCCATAGTTTGGGAAAAGCTGTGGTAGAGGAAACAAGAAGACGGAGAGATATATTTAAAGAGGACAGTGTTTGAAACATGAGGCTAGACTAGTTTCAGTCACATAAGAAAAAGCCTGACCCAGGTGATTATCTTTCTGAGGTCAGTTTATTTTTCCAGAACCAGGCCACTTTTGACAAGTTTCCTTCCCCAGGAGGCAAGAGGCCATGGTAGCGATCAACTGTTATAAGGGATCTACTCACCCGAGAGGCACAAGAGATTTACCAGTATGAGTTGACTCGGGGGCAATGGAACGACTGAAACGGGTGTGACTGAAAGAACACGTCCAGTAATTCATTTTTTTGTTCTAAGTTTTAGAGCAATGGGTGTGAGTGGGCGTTGAGCTCTGGTTTAGATGACATCAGTTGTTTAAGAAGCTTCACACTAAAGTGTTCATTATATTTAGAGAAGATATCGAGTTTACACAAATTATGCAGGAACACTGCACCCCTAATTTTTTCCCTTCAAACATTTTCCCAGGAAAAGTCTGGAGACGTGCATAGGGAAAAAGACCGCGAGCAAGGGTAGAACAAGAGAGAGTTGGTACGCAGAGGCTGATTTGCCAAATATTGCATATTTCTGAATGAAAAATAAACAATGGACTAGAAATAATGCAACAAGGAAAAGGGCACTCACTAGTATTGATGTTTTTGGGTCCTTCATCACCTGTAACGAGGATTTTAAAATTATAGTAGTACAACGCGTGAAGAGATTTATAATTCAACTGGTAGCTAATGTAACTCATTCCATGTCCTGCATGAATCCACACATCAATATTAAAACAGAGTTTGGAAGTTAAAATAAAATCTACTTCATGAGAGTGTTGTAAAGTCTCAAAAAATCCACACACATTACACAGTGTTTCTGAACAGCTTATGAGGCCCTACAGTGCTATCACGTCGTATAGGAAATGACAGCAACTTCACATATGCTAGGTGACGACAATCTGCGTATATTGAAGAGGAGGTGAGAAAAATGGGGGGGTTAGCAATCTATTAAGCAATAAGTGAGTTTAACAATTGCAGCAAGAGAGCTGGATGCTCCCCATGTAATTATTTGTTGTTTTGGAGGGGAGAGTTGCATTTTATAGCACTTTATCCTTATATGTTACAGTATGTTTTGAAGTTGGACTTGTAACTCAGATGACACCCCTAATAAGAACACCATTTTTGTATACTCATCTATAGTTTCTACTCCTCAGTTTGAAGGATGAGGTTCCGTAGCTTGTCAGCGTTCTCGAAGGAGGGTGCTCACTGTCATTTAGAAAAGGGTTTTTAATTGAGCATGGCTCACTAGTACTCCCTCTATTCAAAGAGGATTTGTAGGCATCAAAACCTCCTTGTCAGGTCTTGGCTTAGACAGCGCATGCGCTGTCGCTCGCGAGACATTTTGTTTGCTTACAGTGATCTTAGAGCCCACCCTTTGCTTACCATTTGTTGGCTTCAATGCCATTCTAATTGTCTTGCTTCTGATTTGTTAAACTGTGTGGGCTTTAGGTCTCCTGCTTATGTTTGATCCTTTCCTCGAGCAAGGACAAAGTACTTGTGCTCTTCCACTGATTGCATTGTGGGCCCTACTTTCTTCTTTTTGTTTAAGCACTCCGTGTGAGTGAATGTGTCAGTGAGTGTGCTTGTTCCCAGACCCACACACAGACCCATCTCTCCCCGTGCTGCCTATTGCCCCTTCCTTCTATCTGTGTTGCCTCCCACCCCATCTCACTTTCTTTGTGTTGCTTCATGTCTTTCAAATACAAAAAAGCACTATGACGTGGGGTCATGGAGATTTTTTTCCTATTTGTCCATGTTACTCTCACGTGTCCTCCCTCTTTCTGTGTTGCCTCCTGCCCCGACCTCAATCCCTGCCAGCAATGAAAAAAGCAATATAACATGGCCAGGGTTGGCTGCATCATAGTTCTCATAGTGATTTTTTTCTTTTTGTCCCTGTTGCACCCCACACACCTTCTCTCCTTCTTGTCTCATGCCTGACTCCCTCCCTGCCTGCAATAAAAAAAAAGCTGTATGCTGCGTCATATTGCATTACTTTAAATTTTACTTTCAGACATGCTGCACAGCAGCCGTGCTGCTCATGGCTAAAAAAACATTGACCAAGCCATTAACGCTCGTTGGCTAGTCCTATTGGCTTTACCAATGCTTGCTTTCTTTACTAGAGAGAGCTATGCTATTAAAAATCCAATATGCAAAAGCAAGGAGATACGCTAACCTGTATATCCAAGTTCATGCCTTCAAAATATTCTGTGAATAAATAGTGGCTGCCCTTTTTAGCAGTGCTAAACTGGGAATCAAAAACAGCATTGGCAAAAAAGTTCAAACCAGTTCGCTCTCTTGCCCTTCTTCTCTCTCTCTCTATTGCTTTCCGTATTCTCTATTTCTACCCACACATTCTCTCTTTTTCTATCTACTCTTTCTCTTCTCCCTCCCTGGTCACTCTCTCTCTACCTCCCTCCCTTTTGAAGCCCCCCTGTGCCTCACATCATTAACCTCCGACGGCTGGGGAAAGTGGCAGAGGTATCATCGGAGGCTCTAGACTTTCAGCATCGGCCTCCAATGGCTCAAGCTCTACTGGGAAATGCCCGATTTTAAAAAAACTCTCTCTCTTGGATAGGCTGAGTAGTTTTGAAAACCGGCATGCATGCTTTTGATGTTGTCCCCAACAGAATGGATTGCAAGCTCCCATGTCCAGGGTTCTTAAATCTCGTCTTAATTGCCCCTCTCTTTCGAGTTCATAGGGGAAATATATTACTTAAGAAATGAACAGTGGGCCTTATCTTTCTGTTGTTTGAAGTCGTTTTTACAATGTTTTTTATGGCCTATGTCTTACCCTTGATACCTTGACAGTACGGTTAACCAGAGCATCAGTCTTATAATCTATTAATAGTTTAATTTAATCTTGAGCATACACTGTTGATATTAATCAATTTCTTTCAGGGTATCTGATGATTATGTGGAGATTAAGATAGAAAAAGGTGCCTCTCTAATTGCTGTTTACTAAATGTTTTAAAATATTTTATACTGGTTTTACTGTAATATATCTAGTTGGATCTGTTTTCCCTCTTTTATATGCTTGTATTTTATTTGCTTTTCTATCATCTGTATTTATGCATTTATCTTGCTCTTTTATGGCCTTTTAGGCAGCAATAAAGATATTATTGATTGATTGATTCCATACACTTTTTTTAAAATAGCACATTTGAGTTTTCAATTTCTACACTTGCTTATCTGAATTATATGGGCCTTCCACAAAGTGATCCTTTGTAACGCTACTTGTAGTACACATTTTCCTTAGGTAGGTATTAGTGGTGCTATTCGGTTTGGTGCATTGGTACTTAAAAAAGAACTAGGGTACACATTTTAAATCTTTTTCCATGGCAGAAATATACCAGGCCGCAATCACAAACAAGCATTTGCAATGCAGTACGTCTTGCATTCGGAAGAGTTAGAGCTATTGGCATGGTAAATGACAATGTCTTTTACCTATGTGTTTTGGTTTGGAGTGTAGTGGGTCAATGTGGTGTGGAGTAGAATTATGTGGATTGTGTTAGAATTGTGTGGCGTGGAGTGGAGTTGAGTAGTAGAACTATGTAGCATGGTGAAAAGATAGGGATGAGAGCTGCAAAGACTAGATAGAAAGGAAGGGATAGGTAGTTTGTGCTGGAAGTGGTGAATGAATTCCAGACAGAGGAGCAGAAAATGTGTGTGAGAAAGAGTGAAAGAAGGGGAGAGCAGGCTAGAGATGTGATGTAGAAGAAATCACATTTTGTTTGATGGGGTGTATTATATTCACATGTGTAGTGTGCTCTCGCATATAATCTTTTATCGTATTAACATGAAGTGTTAGAATTTTGAAATGTATTAACTCAAAAAGTGATGTGCATAAGCCATTGGAAAGTAACATGGAGAATTAACGTTGAAAGTGAATGTAACGAGCAGAAAACATTAACTTGGAGAACTCCTGTTGTGAAACTGACAATTATTCATGTACTAATTGTGTTTATTAATTGTGTCATTTTACATGTAGGTACATGCATTAGTTAAATGTGCCTTATTTTCTATGCAATTGGTAAACGCATTTTTAATCCGTCTTGCACTTTTGCACGCATTAGGAACTTTTGTTTTTAGCACGATTCTTACCTGGAGAGCCCCCGGTCCACCGCAGTCAAGAGCGGACTGTTTGAGTGGAGGGAGGTCTTGGGGTAATTTTTTTCATTTCCAACTCCCTTCCGGGTTGGGCAACACGCCTCCGTCATTTTAGGAAAAGAGACGGTCTAGTTGTTCTGGTCCCTTCCCAAGGCGGGCACTATTAAAAGAGCCTATGGCACAAGCACGCAGTGGACGCGCGCAGCGGGCGCACCGCCGGCGCGCCAATGGCAAGCCCGTCTGCTCCTGTCCGCGCCTGGCCGGGACCCGGGGCCACGACCCCTGCTCCTTTTAACTGCGATACTATAAAGTACTCCTCTAATCAGCTGTTGAACCTCCGCAGCAATCCACAGCTAAATTGTACTTGATTTAATACTGAGTAACCCTGGGCGTAGTTCGCGAAGTAGCGCTACGCGTAGCTACGCGAAGTGCACTTCGCACTACGCGAGATACGCGTAGCACTTCGCGAACTGCGTAGTACCCTGTTCGCACTGTGCAAGATGCCGTTTTCAATGATTGCACAGTGCGGACAAGCATCTGGCACTGTGCAATCATTGAAAACGGCATCTTGCACAGTGCGAGCTGTAGTTTTCGAGTAGATTTTTACTCGAGCGGCAGCTTTCTGAACGCGGACTGGTAGTTTCTCATCACGAGCGGTCACGAGCATACGCGACAACTCACAATGAGAAACCTGACCTCCCCGTGTTGAGAATCTCGCCGGGAGGTTTATTTTCCACGCTCGCGAACGAGGAAAAAGTCTTGCCGGGATGTCATTTTGCTTGCTTGCCAACTTGACGTTGAGGACCGCGAGCAAGCAAAAAATGACCGCTGCACTACGCTACGCTACACGTGTTTGCACTGTGCTACGTGCAAATCGCGTAGTGCGAAGTAGCGCAAACTACGCGAGCGTAGCGTAATGCTTTGCCCAGGCTTAATACTGAGGGAACTATTGTCCCATGTCCAGGCTGCAACTTTACAGTGCGTACTAATTTATGCAGATCACGTAATGTTTTATCATCCAACACTCTAACTCATCTGCAAAGACAGTCTAACATGAAATATAAGCCGCCCCTTACCAATCATTTTTCCTTTCTTAATATCAATTGTCGCTCCCTCCCAAAACATCAGGCTGGCGTTTTTGATCTTTTAGTTGACATACAACCAGATGCTATCTTTCTTACTGAGACATGGCTCAACACCAGCTCTGGTCCAGACGTAGCCAGAGCCTTGCCATCTAATTACGCCATAGTCAGGAAAGACAGAGAGGATAAAATAGGTGGAGGGATCGCTATAATTTTCAAAAATACATATAGTTGTAAGTTTGATGTTCTATTAATCCCTGGCTGTGAAGCAGCAGCGTTTAAATTGACTTTAACCCCTCATTTTACCTTTTCATGGATATTGGTGTACCGCCCCTCTGGGCCATCAGTTCGGCGAATTTCTCTATTCTGGGAGACTTTAATCTCCATCTGGAGGATCCCGCCTGCACTATTAGTAATGCCTTGATTTCAGACCTGGCTGCCATAAACATTTTGCTCCACAATGCGGGTCCCACTCACAAAGCTTGCCATCTGCTTGACCCTATTTTTTCTAACTTATCCAATATTCAATGTCCTGCAGCTACTCCTCTTTGCTGGACTGATAATTTTTTAGTGGGTTTTAGGCTTGCGGTTTCACAACTCTCTCACGCGGCGTACGACAGTGTCTCAAAACCAACTAGGAACTGGAAAAATTTGGATTTTTCCAATTTTAATAATTTTCTTTCTATTAATGCCCCCATTTAAAAAAAAAAATATTGTTCTGGACCTTGTGGCCTTCCAAAACCGGATCCAGTCAGCCTTAGACACTTGCCTTCCTATCTCTGTTAGGAAGATAAATAATCATCGTCCTCCTGCCCCGTGGTTCTGCGAAGAGTTAAAAAGTGAGAAAACTAAATGTAAGAACATGGAAAGACGGTGGCGAAGGGCCTATGCATAACTGCTACGTTGATACTGCCTCACTGAGATAATTCCCTGTATACCTTGTTCAGGCTTGAGCCTGCAGTTCCATAATACCAGACCTGCCAAATTTAACAACACGTTTAACCTACTGCTTTCTGAAAAGAGTGCTGTGCCGATTTGTGTAAGGGCTGCCCACTGCAGACAAAGCCTCCTTCTAGATCAAGTTGTCAATAGGCATCACGTAGTCCCCGAGAGCGTGTGAGACCAGGCAGTGCTCTAAGTGTAAAAAAAATATTTTTAAAAACCAACTAAACATGTCTGCATTCACACCTCCTCCCAGACTCCTGGCTCAATGTAACAGATCAGGAAAAAGAACCTCCTTGCACATGCACTACATGAGGTTTTGCGCTCGAGAAAAGCAGGGATGCATACACCTCGTGAAGGATTACGCTAACTTTTCACAGTGAAAACACATTTGCTTAGACTTGACCACGCGCACAAATTTCTGCCGATAAATATGTTACAGAAGTTTTGCACCCGAGAAAACCTGGGATGCATTCACCTCCATCAAGGATTACCACTAACTTTTCACAGTGGAAATGCAGAGAAAACACACTCGCTTAGCCTTGACCATGCACACAAAGTTAGGCTGATTAATACTTTACAGAAGTTTTGTGCTAGAGAAAAGCAGGATTACATACACCTCCATCAAAGATTAGAGCTAACTTTTCACGGTGGAAATGCAGAGAAAAGTGGAAATGCAGAGAAAACACACTTGCTTAGCCTTGACCACGTGCACAAAGTTAGAGTGATTAATACTTTACAGAAGTTTTGTGCTAGAGAAAAGCACGATTACATACACCTCCATCAGTTATGTGCTCATTAAAAGCAGGGACGCATACACCTCTATCAAGGATTACAGCTAACCTTTCACTGTGGAAGGTCCGGAAGACAACACTTATGTCACGTTATGTGTAGTAACATCACGACTGGGATTCACACTTGCGCAGTGAATCAGCTTAAAGCACCACCCACTGCAAATCGGGCTTATAGAAAGTAGCCAAAGCCAATTTAAAAAAATGTGATGAAGCGTGAAGCGAAGTGGCCTGCTGTGGGGAGGGGATGGGAAGGAGCGTCTTACTGCAGATTTGGCTTGTTTACATAATGAAGCGTATCTGTTGTTTCCCAAACAGTGTGCTTGGTGCGGTGCCACTGGCTAAATTTCACAGCGCACTGGGGTGCAGCGACACACATATTGTGAACCACTTAGAAGCTGTTAATTTTAATGAAACTAAATAAAATAGAACCGGTTTTGGAGGGATCCTGGGGGCAGGGCAAGCAGTGTTGTGGAAAGGGTAAGGGGGTCGGCATGCTAAAAGCAAAAGCAACTAATAAAAATCATCTGAGGAAGCATAAAAAGAGGCTGCTGGTGTGGAGCAGGTAGGGGGCGTCTGTAGAAAATATAGAGTGGCGTCCATGATCGGGTGCCACACTGAGCCTCGAAAACACGTGGACTCTGGTTTGCTGAAGCGGAGAGCACAGAGCCTGTTGTGCCTGCAACAGCAGCTAGGAGAAAGGGATAAGAAAATAGTGCTCACAAACAATAAATAAAACATACTGAGTAACAACACTTGTAACTGGGGCAGTTCTCCTGGGATCTTACAACAGGAGAAACGGTGGTATTAAGGAGGGTCTACTAATCCTATTAACAAATCAAAAGCCACCATTTACAAAGGACAGTAATGGGAGCCAAATAAAAAGATGGGCGGAAATGGGTGGAGTTTACAATCCATACCTGAATTCAGCACGTCTCAAGAAGACATTGCAAGGGGGGCGTGGTCTCGCTGCAGATGAGGTGAGATGCACGCCATGGAGCTCTGGCCGGCAGCTGCCTTCATTAGCCTCTAAAGCAGTGCTGGGGCCATGTAGACGCCCCTGCCTCACCTGCCTGGATGACGGAATCGACGGGGCACCTCTCTGGGTCACTCCGCTGCGGGGCTGGTCCCGGCCTCCCTTTGCCGCAGCGGCCGAATCCCAGCGGCTGCCATTCTAAGCACACCGGGTCCCGACCCTCGTTTGCTGCCGGAGGCTACAGAGGCTCCAATTCCTCCTTACCTCCTGGATGTCATCTCTGGGGCTCCGGTTGGCGGAGAGGACAGCCGGGCCGCCCGGGGTGTTGCGCCTGATGGGGGTCATCTGCGTCGTCCGCCATCTTGGGCCTTTCGCCCACGACTTGAGGACACAGGGCGGCTTGCGGCCTTAATTGTTGCGGCGGCCCGCCTGCGATGCTGGGCCCTCTCGAGGCAGAAGGGGGTCCTCTTTCCTTCCTCCCCACATTGCTTGGGTGCGCTCTGCTATTTCCCGGGCTGGGGGAGCCCACAACTGGCCTGAGATTTCAATACTTCCTCACCTGAGCGTATATACCCGGCCAAAAGAAATTCTGGATGATGGATGCAGTGTTTTTTTCTGCCCCCGAGTGTCCTGCCAAGATATGTGCGTGCGCATAAAACATAACCTGGTCTCTGAAATCAGTGGGTACAATCGGCTGGGGATGGGCATTTTCGCTCCCCAGCCTATATAAGAGTCCTTTTTTTTCTATAAAACCAGGGTAGACACGGTGGGGGTTGGTTTTGTTGTCCTGGGCATTCTGCCAGGCTTGGGCAAGACTAGCATCGTTCAACTGGGCGGTCCTAAAATGGGTGTCGGTGGCCCAAGGCTCTGCTGCTAAGAGGGCTGACGACTCATTGGCCACCCCGTCGTTTTTATGTAGGGACTCTAGCATTAGGGTGGAAAAACAGGGGTTGTCAGCGCCTATTATAAGAGGTTCAGGCAACTCCGGGAGGACTCCTAACTCACACCGGTTTCCTCCCCCTCTTGGGCCCTTTATGATGACTCTGGCTACCGGGTAGTTCCTGACATCCCCATGTACACACCTTATCCCTACGGTGCTCCCTGGTAGGATAGAGGAGGGAGAAATGAGGCTTTTCCTAACAACGGAATGGCGACAGCCTGAATCCAATAACGCTCTTACTTGACTACCGTCCATTGTCAGACTTACATAAAACGTGGGTCCGGTCTCGTGTGCATACATGAGGGCTCGGGGCATGTAGCCTACTTCCATGGGTTCTTCTTCCCCTTTCTCTTTCCTCTTTCGGCAGTATCTGGCTATGTGTCCCCACTCGCCACATTCATAACACTGTGGTCCCTGGGTGGCTGCGGTCTCTGATTTGTTATACCGTATTCGAGGAGGGAGCTCAAAGGATGGTCTTACAATTTTTTTGTCCGGCTGGTGGGGTTGGGTGCCCTTACTCGGTTTCTCTCGTTCCCTAGAAAAGGTACTGGATTGGGCTCTGGCATAAGAGTTGGCCAATTCGACTGCCTGCTCCAAGGACAGCCCTGCATGTTGTCGAAGCCATCGTTGAGTGCCATAAGGCAAGGCCTCGAGAAACTGCTCAAGATATACCTTGTTCATGACGTCCTCCATGGTTGACTCCAGGGGCTTCAGCCACCTATCGGCTGCGTCCTTAATTTTAAAGAATAGTGTTTTTGGGGTATCGCTTGACACTCCTCTCTCCTGTCGGAAGCGTAGACGGGAGCCAAATGAAAAGATGGGCGGAAAGTGGGTGGAGCTTACAATCCATACCTGAATTCAGCACGTCTCAAGAAGACATTGCAAGGGGGGCGTGGTCTCGCTGCAGATGAGGTGAGATGCACGCCATGGAGCTCTGGCCGGCAGCTGCCTTCATTAGCCTCTAAAGCAGTGCTGGGGCCATGTAGACGCCCCTGCCTCACCTGCCTGGACGGCGGAATCGACGGGGCACCTCTCTGGGTCACTCCGCTGCGGGGCTGGTCCCGGCCTCCCTTTGCAGCAGCGGCCGAATCCCGGCGGCTGCCATTTTAAGCACACCGGGTCCCGACCCTCGTTTGCTGCCGGAGGCTACAGCTCCAATTCCTCCTTCTTACCTGCTGGATGTCATCTCTGGGGCTCCGGTTGGCGGAGAGGACAGCCGGGCCGCCCGGGGTGTTGCGCCTGATGGGGGTCATCTGCGTCGTCCGCTATCTTGGGCCTTTCGCCCACGACTTGAGGACACAGGGCGGCTTGCGGCCTTAATTGTTGCGGCGGCCCGCCTGCGATGCTGGGCCCTCTCGAGGCAGAAGGGGGTCCTCTTTCCTTCCTCCCCGCATTGCTTGGGTGCACTCCGCTCTTTCCCGGGCTGGGGGAGCCCACAACTGGCCTGAGATTTCACGCTGCGATCCTCCGCTGACGGAGTCGCTTAAGAGTGTTGCTAGTCACGTCTTGACATCCAGTGGGGGTGCATGCCGGACTCTCTTGGTGCCCCCTGGCATCCGCGCTAGGGATCCCCTCTACTCTCCATTCTCCTGCTGGACTCTCCGCTGCGCACGCTGGTGCCGTCCTGTCCTTGGGGTGTGCGGAGGGCCAGCGCATCCCTGCCGATCTGGTGGCGGAGTGGGGCACAAGCGCAATCTGCTCCCTACCTCAACGTCCTACTGTATGTTAGAGTCTTGAATCTGGCCCAGGCCCGAATCCTCCTGCGATAGCTGCAGCCCTGGATTTTTCTGCTTTCTCGGCCTGCTGCCCTGGTCCCTGCCAGGGGCCATCTCGCCTGCCCCATCCCCTGCCACATCCCCGCACGTGGACCTTGGCTTCTCTTTCTGGGGAGGGGTACTTTCTGACCGCTGAGGTGAACCTGTGGAGGCATTGAGCTCCGGGAGGAAGGTACCCACACTTGGAGCATAGCGACCTGCTGAAAGAACTCTCCTCAGCTATCGCCCCCTCTCTTGTTCGTCCTCGGCGGTCTCTGCCTGCGCTCCCACACTGAGGCGCCCCGCCACCTCCTACAGGACCGCGATGCCACTGGACGTTCCTCAGCCCCTTCACTGACTGCCTCACCTGGGCCCTGTGGCAGAGGATCTGTGGGGCCATGACTTGCACGAAAGCTGTCAAGGACACAGCGGTACCCTCGAAGGATAACCCTGTTGCGGCGCTCTGGAACACGCCCGATGCTACAGGATCCAGCGACATGTCCTCATCAGCAGGGGGGCCCCTGGACCCGTCACTCAATCCTTCATGGTTAGTTTTATGCAGGAGCTGAAGTCTGAAATTGGTTCACT
This sequence comes from Triturus cristatus, assembly GCF_964204655.1. Classification (NCBI taxonomy): domain Eukaryota; kingdom Metazoa; phylum Chordata; class Amphibia; order Caudata; family Salamandridae; genus Triturus; species Triturus cristatus. The sequence goes on from NC_140583.1 coordinate 1,166,904,476, forward strand.
CCGCTCTGAAGTTTACTTGTGTGTCCGGGAGCTCAGGAAGGAGGTTACGGCGATCGGTGAGAGGGTCGACGACCTCGAGAAAACAATGGTTGCCCGTACGGAGGACCAGGAACCGTTGTGGCGAAGGCTGGCTACCCTGGAGGAGCAACACATTGACCTCCAACTGAAGCAAGAAGACTTGGAAAATCGGGGGCATCGCAACAACTTACGCCTCCGAGGAGTGCCGATCGGAGCCGAGGGAACGGACATCATGACTTTTGTTGCTAACTTACTCCAGGACATAGGGGTTGATGAGGATCTCTCCTCTCCCGGCACTTGACCGTGCCCATTGAGTCTCAGGCCCCCCTGGTCATCCCGGTCTAGTTCCTGACATCTTAACCCAAGTCCATTTTTTCACTGAAAAGGAGGCGATCCTCAAAGCTGCACGCTCCAAACCAGAACTTAAATGCTACAACGCCACGGTTCAGATCTTTCAGGACCTTGCACCCACTACACTATGACGTTGCAGGGACTTCAAACTCGTCACTGACAAACTGAGAAGTCTGGGCATCCAGTATCAGTGGGGGTTTCCCTTTGCCCTTATTTTCCAATGGGAATCTAAATGCAGGGTGGTACGTTCTCTTCAGGAGGCCGTGCAATTGATCCGTCTTTCTCTCTCGCCGCCACACAACCCTACCAGGTTGCCTCCCCTGAAAAGGAAACCAGTGAAATCCCAATGGTCACAGGTAAGTCACCCCCGCCGCTTGTCCCACCCTGATGACCAGGCCTCCTCCCAGGCTTGACAGGATATCATACAACACATCCGCTCGATGCAAGAGGGGTGCTCCACCACCAGCTCTCGCCCCACGTCGTCTTAACCAGCAACCTCATGCCTTGCAGCACTACAGCTCCTCCTACTCTCCCCGGTGGCCTCCGGTTATGGATAAGACGATCTAGCTTGCTCTTCCATGGACTCTCCCCAGCACTGCAAAGCTCCTGGCAGCGGCTTCGGAGTACCTCCCAGGAGATGATCCTTCGCCTGGAGACTCACCCCCTTACCTGCTCCTTGGAGAGTGACTCCTTCGTGATGGCTTGTGCCAGTGAGCCTAGCCTATTCCCTTACAGGAACAGGACCCCACGGCCTGGTTGGCCGAGTTGGATTCGCTTTGTTTTTGGACGTTTTGTATTCTCCTCTTATGATTTTCTCTTCCTTTCTCTTCTCTCTTTCTGTCGGGAGGGTGGCACTTTGTGACATGGGAACATGCCTCTATGCGCTAGAGCGGCTCTCCTCTTTATCCTCATCCCATACCTAATGTTGTCTCTCCCGCGGTTGCTTGCACCTGGCCTCACTCCCCACCCGTCATGACTAGTTCACCCTGCCTGAAATTCCTATACCTTAATGTGAAGGGGCTTAACTCCCCTAACAAGCGGCATCAGGTATGGCGCTATCTCCTGCTCCTGAATCCTGATGTAATTTTTCTTCAGGAGACTCACTTGGTTAAGGTGGAGGTAGCCCGCATGGCCCACCCTTTCTATCCGCTACGAATCAGGGCGTCTGCCCCTTCTAAAGTTGCTGGAGTGGCAATCCTGTGTGGGGCTGGCATTCAGAAGGGGAACCCAAAGTAATTCGCAACCCTGATGGCAGGTTTCTCAAAGTGGCCGTCAGAATTGGTCGCAGGACCATTACTCTCTGTAATATCTATGCCCCTAATCAGGCCCAAGACCTTTATCTCCGAGAGACGCTACAGGAACGAGTGTCGTGCACGGACTCCTCTCTTATCATAGGGGGTGATTTTAACCTGGTGTGGGACGCTAACGTGGACCACAGTGATTGTTCATTTCACGGGACGGGGGCCATGTCTTCCACCCTTAAAAAACAATTGACGGACTTAGGCTTAATAGATGCCTGGCGTTATCACTCTCCTGACATACGCGATTACTCATATTACTCCCACGTCCATCGCTCCTACTCGCGCATCGATTATTTGTTTATCTCACATTCTTTGGTCGAAGAGACGCTCTAGGCCTCTATGTCGGACATCTCGATCTCTGATCACGCTCATATTGAACTTCTCTTAAGAGACCTGTCTACTCATAATGGTCGCCTGCCGCATTGGCGGCTTCCTTCTCACATCCTCCGGGATCCGGTTGATGTTGCGGAACTCAGGGATGCCATTATCTCTTACTTCGAGACGAATGATATACCCGAGACTCCTTTTCCCGTGGTTTGGGATGCCTTCAAGGCCACTATTCGTGGGCACATCACGTCCATTGCAAGTGCCCGGGCGCAGGAGTCGCGCCTTTTCGAATCCACTCTCTCTCGCGACATCAAGGCGCTCAAGAAGCTCGACCAGGACCAGCCACGGGTCATCCACAAACGTCGTTTGGCCATGCTCCGAGGCCAGCTCCATGCACATCGCACCAACAAGGCCGAGCGGGCTCGTTTAGCTCTTAAGCAGCGCTACTGTGAAGGAGGGGACAAAGTGTGCACAGTTCTTGCTCGGAAATTAAGGGCGCAAGTGGCCAAAGCACACATAGCCAATATTCACTGCCCTGGTGCCACTCGAGCCACCACTGAGGCTGCTAAAATTTCAGCTTTCCATGCATATTATTCGTCTCTTTACGCTCAGGAGATGCCCCTCCCGGAGCAGATTCAGGCTGTCCTAGATAACTGCCTTTGATCTTCGATAAATCCATATCATAAGCAGCTGCTGGAGAGCCGCTCTCTCAGAGTGAACTTGATAATGCTCTGAAAGATCTCCCTCTTGGGAAATCCCCGGGTCCGGACGGTTTGCCACTTTCTTTCTACCGTGTCTTTCTTCCGCAGCTTCAACCCCATCTCCTTTGCCTTTTTAATTCTTTCACGGACACAATAGGTCCCTCTTCCTTCATGGGATTGGCCAAAATAGCCCTACTTCCTAAACCAGGCAAAGACCCCACACTTTGCTCATCTTTTCACCCTATTGCACTTCTTAATACCTATCTCAAAATGTATACTAAAATCGTAGCCAAGAGCCTAGACCCCAATCTTCCTGGCCTGATCACCCCGATCAGGTCGGATTTATTCGCCACCGACAAGGGGCAGACAAAGTACGACGGGTTGCGCACCTCGTTGGGAAAGCCCACCATTGGAATATACCTGCTTGCCTACTATCCCTTGACGTGGAGAAAGCGTTTGACCGCATGGACTGGACCTTTCTCCGAGCAGTCCTAAACAAAATTAGGCTTTGCCCTCTGATGGTGTCCCGCATCATGGCCCCCTATCTTTCCCCTACGACCCAGGTTCGGGTTAATGGCCAACACACCAATCCCATCACAATATACAGAGGCACACAACAGGGTTGCCCCCTCTCCCCCCTCCTGTTTGCTTTTGTGGTGGAGCCTTTCGCCATTATGATTCACCAGGTGCCATACATACATGGCATCCCCCTCGGAGGCCAACAGCACAAAGTAGCCTTGTTCGCAGACGACCTCCTCCTCACGTTATCCCAACCGCATGTGTCTCTGCCTGCCCTCTACCATCTCTTGCGCTTATTTTAGCAAGCATCGGGTCTTAAGATTAATCATGAAAACTCTTGGGCCCTGAACCTCACCATTCCGGTAGAGGAGCTACCTGCACTCCAGGCGCTTGTCCCCTACAGGTGGGCCTCTCACTCCATCAGATATCTGGGGCTTAATCTGACCCCCAACCCTGCCACCTGGTCGCAAATCAACTGGCAGGAATGCAGACGGTCGTTGCTTGAGGACATGCGCACTTGGAAACCTCTCTCTCTCGTGGCTGGGTCGTATCCATGCTCTTAAAATGTCCATCCTACCGAAAATGTTGTACGTGTTTCAATCGCTCCCCACCCCTATCCCACAACATCAGATCCAAAGCATGCAGTGCGAATTCACCAGGTTTATCTGGGGAGGTCGGCGACCGTGCTTTTCTAATAAACTTCTCATGCTGCCCTGGGATCAGGGCGGCCTGGCTTGCCCCAACCTGATGGAATATTACTGGGCATCGCACTTACGCTTTATCTCTGAATGGATGGCATGGGAAAGTGAGAAGGTGTGGTCCACATGGACAGGGCGGTGACTGGGCGCTCTATATAGGACCTACCTTGGCAACACAGGGCCTCTCGCTCTCGCAGTGCGTACATAGCTCTTCCTACCAAGAATGTCCTCGACATCTGGGATAGGATAGCAGTGTCCAAAGGGCTTACTACCTTTCCATCTCCCCACACTCCTCTCGCTGGCAACTCCCTCTTCCCACCTGCCCTACATCCCTCTGTATTCAGCGAAAGGCTGGATGGCGGGTGCAGAACAATCCGGGACCTTTATTTAGGGGCCTCCTTCAAGACTTTAGAACCGTGTAAACAAGAGTTCCAACTCCCTGAGGGGGCTCGACTACAATACCTGCAACTTCGACACTGGTTATGACCGACTCTCTGACACAGGCAGCCACACGTGCCCTTACTCCCTTTGAGCGGCTGATTTGCTCGTTCGATAACTCCAGGGGCCTCATATCTCGTATGTATCATATTTTACAGCACCCCCCGTGGATCGCCCTACATCCCTATCAATCTCAATGGCAATCCGAGCTGTCTATGGACATCACGCCCGCACAATGGGATCATCTTTGGCGCGACATTCCAAAGGTCTATCGTTGCATCCCCCAGCTGGAAACTGCTTATAAGGTTATGACCCAGTGGTACTACACCCCTCACAGGCTACATAAAATGTTCCCTACATCCTCTTCTCTTTGCTGGCGATGCTTGAATTCTCCTGGAGATTTCCTTCACATCTGGTGGACTTGCCTACTTCCGGCTACGTACTGCTAAGAGATCCTCAGCCGCATCAAACTGGTCCTTGGCTTCCCCCTGCCTGACACTCCAGCCACGGTTCTCTTGGGTAACAAGCCTGATAATTTACACGCGCTGACACGTAGAGATTGGCATATCTGCCTTCATGTGTTGGGCACGGCTAAACAGCTCATAGCATTACATTGGAAAAAAACAGAGACTCCCCCAGTCGCTATCTGGTTCACTCGCCTGTGGCATACCAGGGCGATGGAGTTACTCACTGCTCGCTTACAGTCTGAGACACCCATTTCACCAAACTCTGGCAACCGCTCATAGACCCTGTAAACTAGAACATGCCCGTCTTCAGCCCCCGAAACTTCGGGATCTATGCCTTTTTGAAGACGCAATACATCTCCCTATCTCCAACACACTCCCTTGACTCCCACGTTACTGTCCTGCATTTTGTCATGTCTGTCCACATTGCCTGAAGCCGTCAATATATAGTTCTCCCAGTCTCCCCGGCCGCGCTTGCTGCAGTAACCACTTGTCGTGTCCAGCCCTCCCTCTCTCCTCTCTTTCTCCTCTCCTATTTGTCTCTTTATCTCTCTATTTATTTTACGTATTTTTTTTCTTTTTTCTTTTTATTCCTATCTCCTCTGAGAGTATTAGGGGGCTCCTCCCCTCCTCTCATTTTTCCTCTTCTTTTGTTTATATATTGCTTTATGTTTGAGGTCATGTATTTGTTATGGTTCTTTCCATCTGGAGAAGTTTTAAAGCTTGCAACTGCCACACTTGACTGTAACACTACGCGGCCGGCCCTGTCTGGGTTGTAGGCGACTTGCTGTGTAATCCAATACTCATGCATAGTCTTCCAAAGTCTCACCCTCGCCCTCTGATCGTTTACCTGTTACCGCGGCTGGCCCATCAAAGGGTTGTAGGCGACATGCTGTGTACATGCTGATACTTCTCCTCTTTAATAAAACAGATTTAAATGAAAAAGACAGTGCAATCACTGTCTATGCGAGACCTAAACACATTGAGCAACAAGCATTTACAATGTAATAGGTCTCGCATTGACGCGAGTTGAGCTATTGGCATTGCAAATAACAATGCTTTTTATTTTATTTTTAAAAACATAGATAAAAGGCCTTGTAATTTACAATGCCAATAGCTTAAACCCGCGTAACTGTGAGACCTATTGCATTGAAATTGCTTGTTCCTAAATGCTGGTTATTTTGCGAGGTCTTCATCTTGAGTGTCCCAGAGCTCTGCCCCTACCAGTTGGGTTGACCTGCCTCCATAGCACTTGCAAATAAATCTGGCCTGTGTAATCAGATTTACATTACTAGGCCTAGATCTTGTTTCCCAAGATCAGAGTAAGGGTGGGAATAAACCCCTCAGAAAAAAATTCCTTTGACCTCTTACTCTTCTCCTGTAGAACCCAGTGAGATCACAGTTTGCACAGGCTATCACTTTATGCCAGTCAATATTCATATCGTGGGTATCCAGAGACAGCAGCTGCCACCCCCTTGGCTTGGTCTCTGTAACCCTGCCCCGACCCTTGCTCTAAATAGTTTTTAGGGGCCTAATGAGCTGGCAAACTGTCCTCCAACGCTTACCTCGACCCATATCCCAGTGTCATCTTTTTCTGCATATTTCCAAAGTCACCTTTAGTGCTTCCTGATTCTAACAACTCTAAGGAAGTTTTGCCTTTCTAGAAGAGGTCTTGCCTTAGACGGCACGCATTCATTGTCACTTGTGAGAGATATTGTGCACCAGGGGCTTGCAGCCTGCCCATTGCTTATTATTCCTTGGCTTCATAGTACTTACTTTATCAGAACAATTGGAACATGATATCCAATTGAAAAAGAGTGACTAATTGTTTCATCTTGATTGCTGTCCTTCCCAGCTCATGCTTGATTGAGGTACTATTTTCTTCTTCCACTGTTGTCCTCTTCTGTGTTGCTTCTTCTCCTCCCACCCCTGTGTCCATGGTGCTACTTCTCCTCCCACCCCCAGCCTTGTCCTGGTTGCCTCTCCCCCTCCGGTCTATGGAGCTTCATCTCCACCCACCCCCACCCTTGTCCATGTGGCTGCTTCACCCGCCACCCTTGTCCATGTGGTTTCTTCATTCATTTGTTTACAAACTCAAACATCATCCACCAGCTCGCTCAATCATCCACTCAAGCACTCACACAGAATCATTGATTCAATCAGTATTCATCCTCTCATTCATCTATGCAGTCATTCCTCCATGCATTCATGATCCATCTATCCTTCCACTCAGTAGATCCCCCAGTTACTCACCCACTTACACAATAAAGTTTTAATTATAAAAAGATATATATTTTGTCTCTGTTCTTTCTAAAGCATTGAAATCCGTGATCTGTACTTCGAGTTGTACAGGGGCCATAGAAATCACTGAAATTACGTGTTGTGTATGAACGGAGGAGTGTGATACCAACCATAAAGCGTTTCAACGCCTTGTCAGGGGTAGTAAATGCTAAATAGATTAATACAAGTACTTATGAAGACATGCGTACAGCATAAGCAGTGATGCAAGAGTATAGCAGGATACCCATGGCTTCTTAAGATCCGGATGAGGAGGAAGATCTGGAGGAGAAGAAGATTCGAATGAGGACGACGATCCGGTGGAGGAGACGATCCGGATGAGGAGGACGATCCGGAGGAGGAGAGGATCCGGATGAGGAGGACGATCCGGAGGAGCAGAGGATCCGGATGAGGAGGAAGATCCGGATGAGGATAAGATCTGGAGGAGGATAAGATGCGGAGGAGGAGAGGATCTGGATGAGGAGGAAGATCTGGAGGAGGAGGAGATGATCCAGTGGAGGAGATGATCCGGTGGAGGAGGATGATCTGGAAGAGGAGAGGATCTGGATGAGGAGGAGAGGATCCGGATGAGGAGGAGAGGATCCAGATGAGGAGGAGAGGATTCCGATGAGGAGGAGGATCCAGATGAGGAGGAGGATCCAGATGAAGAGAGAGATCCGGATGAGGAGAGAGATCCGGATGAGGAGGAAGATACGGATGAGGAGGAAAGGATTCAGATGAGAAGGAAGATCCGGATGAGGAGGGAGATCCGGATGAGGCGGAAGATACGGATGAGGAGGAAAGGATTCAGATGAGGAGGAAGATCCGGAGGAGGACAGGATCCGGATGAGAAAGAAGCTCCAGAAGAGGGTCCGGAGGAGGATGTGGAGGGGAGGATCTGGAGGAGAAGGATCCAGAGGAGGATATGGAGGAGGATCCAGAGGAGAATATGTCGGTCTTCAGTCAGCCTATTTCCGTAAAGCAGACAGGACACCGAAAAGTTGCTGTGTGTGAAGAGCAGCAAGGACTATTCATATCCAGTAGGCCGAAGCAGTGGAATGAGGCAACTCTGCAGCTGCAGGGATCCCCATGTAATTACTGATTTATTACACTTGCCACATATTCCGTCTGCTGCTTAGTTTGTGGATATAATATGATTTCTAACTAAAAATAATTGAAAAGTTACTATACGAAACGCAGAGCTCATGGTATAGTGTAATGACAGAAACGTTTCTAAAGTTAACCGGTCACCGCTCTGTTCTGGTTTACTGTATACAGAAAATAGACTATGGAGGTTAAACTTCTACCCAGACGATATTATTGTCCCAAATGAAAGGCCTGAAGAAGGGCACTTGTCTGCAAAATTAAAATGTAATTCAGACATGCTGGAAATAGTGAGTCTTTGTTAGTCAAACATATTAAGTTTCATTGTTCATGCATCTTCATGTTACACCACAAAGACTGTTCTCAAAGCTGCAGAAATTCCCGAGAGTGCAATCAAAATACATGAAAAGCTCATACATTTTACTTCTCTTTCTATGGCCTGATGTCATAAATGTGGTTGTTCAGCTTAGCTTTTCAATGAAAGGAGGCAATTTTAGAAGAACATATTGCGCACACAGTGTATGTTCAAAATGTAAGCGACCATTTCACAAGCATATTCTGTGTACTCAGATAAAAGATGAACTGTGCATTAAAAGAAGCGTGCACACGCAGGCATGTGCTAAGTAAACACACTTGTTTACTGGCGGAGGGAGACATGGCGGTCATGACAAAATAATTTTCTGCTGCCAAAAGGATGGGGTGAATGGATTTTCTTTCATAAGAGAACTCGACATGTAACTTAGCTTTTGAGAGCCTTTTTGGATGAATGTGTGTTAAAATGACCAAATAGTGAGCTAATGCTACCAATGGATGTGCCACATAATGTGTCTTTCCTAATCTAATGATTGGAAATGTAGGTATGTATAATCCAAAGCACATGCCTGACTCCATGGAGCGGACGTCTGTATTTAAGAGCGAGCGGAAGGAAAATGGCAGGCACAGGGTGCTGCTCAACGAACACTGTGGTACCTAAAGTCTGGATCACAAAACTAGAGTGCGGGTGGGGAGTAATGTAGACTGTTCCAGACAGAAGACTGCACTGCAGTTTTCCACACGTTTACATTAGACACTTTCACCAAGTGAGGCACTTAAACATGAAGCGACCTGAGCCGACCTTAGGATGGGACACGACATCCCTGGGCGTCGAGGTCAAGCTCTTGGTCAACACAACACACTGTGGTCACGTGCCACCTGCGTTGCAGCCAGGGTGACCCTGAACGAGGCCATGTATCCTCTCCTTACTGTGCAGGCACACGGGCCCGCGATGACGTCATCACAGAACAGGCAACCCCCATGTGTGAACTTGGCTTCTAAACGTGACATTCGGTTCCCATGGAACAGGCGCTGTTCACAACAAACAGCCTGGACCGCCTCTGGGGGGACTATCCCTCCACGTGCCTCTGGGAGGTATGTGAGATCACCCTCTTCCTCCACAGGCATGAAGCAGACAGATGTTCCTTCATATCACAAGACCAATGACAGGAAACCAAAGATGGCCAGCAGCAGCGCCGCGTGTGGACCGATTCACAGCGACATCTGCTCATGCAAGTTCAACTTACACGTGTAAACCGCTTGAATTCAGTGTTCCAATTATTTTTTTTCCTCAAAAATCGAATTTGCTCACTTAAATAGATTTAACCATGCATAATATTTCCCAGCATTGCGTGCATGAATAAATCCACTCCGAAAGGAAGGATTGCAGTTCAGGATAGGAGGCTTTGGAATCTTTGGCAGCTCCCACTAACGTGATAAATGAGTATTCACAGACATAGCCATGACCCCTCCCCCACCCTGCAAACACATAGAGATTTACTTCTGTTGAGAGCAACGGCAAATCGTTTCCAAAGTGAGACCGCTAAAACGGTCCTCTAAAATTGGAAGAGGTACAGATGGTTTCTTTTTGAAAGAGAAACATGTTTCCCTTGCGGAGGAGAACAAAGAAAAACAAGCGCTTGCCATTGGGGGAAGGCAACGCTGTTTATATTTGCATCGCGCTTTCACTTTCAAAAGCACAATGCAATAATAAACACAGGGCGCCCTGTCTCCTTTTGGGAGGCCCATCAGGACTGGATCTCAGGGGTTGTTTACATAACAGCCTCCTTGAGATAAGAAATTGCTTCACGACAGCCGTGAAGCAGGAGACCCAGTCTGGATGGGCCGTCCCAAAAGGAGAAAGGGCGGTAACACAGAAGCCTCATTTTCAATAGGGAGCCACTGTTTACCATAAATGGTGACGAAACCCAATGAAAATGAGGGGCGGGGCTTCAAGCCCCCTTCTGAAATATACTCCCCCACAATATGTCTCGCAGAGGCGAGCAGTGCATGCGCGCTGCAACGCAGGTCTATGAGAACTTAAAACTGCCAATACGTTACTAGTAAAAAACGAATTCAGGAATCACTAAGAAGGAATTTCCAGTGGTTTGGAACTATTTGGTGGGTGACCTTTATTACATGTCCATTCCAGAGACCACTCACGCACATACAGCTCCTGTTGCCTGAAACCTTCACCACATTCAGGAGCTGGTTTAGACTTGGGCTCTAACGGAAAATCCTTTGAATTTGGGGAGTAGCACTTAAAGCTCAATCTTCTGGCACAAGATACGCTATTGTAATATCTCTCTAAATGAGGAAAATTTACCTGCATATTTTCCTATAGAGTTAGTACTGCAAACTGGGAGCGTTTCCATTACCCACAACTGTGACTCAAGTCATCAAAGTGATACTGCCTACATTAATAGTAAAAACAATCTGTAAAGAGGGTCACCATCATGAGGTGTCAAAAAAGCCAGTCACTTTAATTACATTTCCATTGCACGCTGTTGCTTTCGGGCACATTTTTAATTATTTTTGGATTGAGGAGCCTTTAGATATTCAAAGCAGTGTTGTGAAGAACTAGGATGGAAACTTCACAGGAAAATAGAAGCTTCTGTCAAGGCATAATGTAGATGACCGTGAAAGAGAGACGGGGTGAGATTTATTGGGAATTGGTAAAGGGCCAAGGTTCTTTTTTTCAAGTGACCACATATTTTGACGTCCTTGGAGGCTCGTTCTGATTCTGGAAAGCCCTATTTGGAATCATTCCAGGGCAGGCTCACCACTTGCCTACACTGAATGATGGATAACGCGCACAGACTCTGCTTTGAAAGGCCTGTGACAGGCCAGGCTGGAGATTTATAGAGTCATTTTGTAAAGGCAGAACATGATGGCTTCTAATTTTGTGCCATACTCGCAGCAGTCGAAGTCAACACAACTTGAGACTTGTGGAAATATGCAGACAGTACTTCTGCCTTTGCATGGATTGGCAACCCTTCACTGCGTGCCTAAAGCTGTTATTCTTCACTTGAAGCAAAACATATTGAAGTTGTGTGTTTAACACAAATATCCCTGCCGACACTTCAACAATTGCCCTAACTGTTTCTCCTAACCCCCAACATTAGGAAGGATAGAATCGTTTTGCACCGATGTTCATGAGCCACCAACAGTAAAATAAGTTTATATCTGAGAACGTTCAAACACTGCAGTATGTTCTTAATCTAAATCTGTGCGATTCTGGGAGTTGATTTGTGGTCACTTCTTCTCGTGAGAATCAGTATCTAAAAATCCAGCAACGTCCAGGAAAGCTGCACCAGTTTCTCTATACTTACTGTTATCTCCGAAAATATTGGCAAGTGAAGACAAGGTGAAAATTGTCACTATTCACTTCTATTATTGTATAAAGCACCAATATGTAGGCGTAAGGTCACCTCTGAGTACACTGTTCGACGGAGGTAAATCTGCGTGAATTTTGGACTGCTACATGCAGTGCTTAATTTGTGAAAGAATACCTCACTGTACCGAAAGTCTGGGGCTGTTCAAAATTCAAAACTGATTAATCTGGATTTCATCTCATTCTTTTTTTATTCCGTCGCCAGACATTCCCTGCCATTTTATCTCATTCTTTCAGGGTCTTTTCCATGCCTGCTTTGTCACTGATTTCCTTCTCCCCTTTTGTATTTTTCTCTCTTCTCTGCTCGTGGTCAAAGTCTGCCGAGGAAATATAAGTGCCGATCCCCACATTTGAGTGTCAGTGGGGGCAAAATGTAACAGTTGAGTGCCAGTGGGTGCAACATGTAACCACTGGCTCAAATGTATCACATATTGCATGTGTTCAGAGTTCTCTTATAATGAGGGCAGCAGATCATAAGAACGAGAGGCAGTTAATAACCTTTAGAGTGAGTCCAAAAGGGAGGAAGAGTCCCTCTGTGTGCCACAGCTCAGAATCGAAGACTGGTTTAAACAGGCAGGTTTTCAGTAGTTCCTGAAAAGCAAATATTCTAGGCCTCAAGGAAGGCTCAGACTTATTCTGGAGGACAGGGTGCAGTGTGCTGAGACATATGTCTTGATGTGTTCGCTGCTTGATTTGCAGCTGTTTGGATTGGCAGTTTGTTGGTCGATGTAAGGTTCCCTAAAGGTGCATTAGGAGGAGTGCACTTTCTGCAGATTTTCAGGCCCTTTGTTCCAAACCTGCCTTAGAATTGTATCCTGTGCTCTCGAATGCGTGTGGAACACTTTTCATGTTTGCTTTGTATGCTCTTTCTTTTGCCTATGTTACGAATTGGGCATTCCGTTTTGAACCCCTGCAGCATCTCTGTTAGATTTTGAAGACTCCTTGAATCATCATATTCATTTTTTTTTTGTTAAATCTTTTTATTGAGTTTGATTTTTTTTAAACAGCAGTAACATTTATAAACAGTGTTACATGGTTAGCAGCGTGTGTGTTTAGATCACTTACAGCAGTTCTTTTAACTACAAAAGTGATCATACGTTGAGCATGCACGTATGACAGTACCAATTACACTACATCAGGACGGTAATCATCGTTCCGGGTCTGATCTTGTGAGAGAGAGCCTACAACTTGCCATGTATAGTCAGTAACCTTGAGTTGCTGAAGTGATGTAAGGAACCATGATAAACTGTATTTCTTAAACCACACCGTGGGGAGGGATTTAGAACTTGGAGCCGAGTTGAAGTACCTCCCCTTGCCTACGCGTGGGTGGGGGAATGTTGTCTGCTATGTCTGTGCCCATTACTGCAGCCATACGACCCCTGAACACACCAGCACCTGTCTTAGCTCTAGGGTTAGCGCCTGTGGGTGCCTCAGGAATACTAGTCGCATGTGCGGCATTACCCCTCCGGGACGGGTGCCAGTGCTTGTTGGACTGGCAAGTTGGCGTGTTGTTGCAGTGCCACAAGGATTGCCTCTCAGCGTGTAGCTATTGGTACTTTCCTAAATTCTGTTATTTCTTTGTGGCGAATCGCAATGCCCTCTGCCCTAGCCCATGCGAGTGTGGAGTGTCTCCAAGCCTGGAAGTGTGGAGGGTCAGTAGCCTTCCATCGCTTTGTAATTAGCCGTTTGGCAGCTCTTATACCCAAGTCCAGGAACCTGGATGTAACCTTGGTGTTGCACGTTCTGCGGACTCGGTGCAACAGGTATACCGGCCATTCGAAGGGTAGTTCTCTCTCTGTGCAGGCCCGTAGGGCGTCTGCCACGTCTCTCCAATAGGTGTTAAGACTGGCACAGCTCCACAGCATGTGTATCAAGTCTGCGTCTACCACACAGCATCTAGGACACGCGGTGTCAGTACGATGAAAATATCTTTTAGTTTTGGCTGGCGTGTAGTAACCTCGCTGCATGATGTAATATTGGATCTGCCTGAACCTCGCATTCCTGGGTATCTTAACTGGGCTGGCCAGTACCTGTCCCCACTATTTGTCTGGAAATTGTCTACCTTGGTCTTGCTCCCATTTAAACCTGAGGGGGTCTAAATTGATCGCCCAGTGTTGGTGCAGCGAGGCTGCGAACCATCATATCAGGCGTCTGCCTCGTCCTATTACATGCAGGTATTGCACAGTTAGGTGTGTGGGTGGCTCGGTCTCCCCTAAGCGCCGTAAGCGCGGCCAACAAAGATCTGTGCAGGAGGAAATGTCCCGCGGGGAGCCCGTCTTCTGCTATGATAGTCTCATATGGAATCAGGGAGCCCTCCCGGTAGAGTTCACCCAGCATCTGGACCCCCGCCGTGTGCCACTGCTGTAACTCAGCGGCGGTAAACGTCCCCTGTCTTTTTGGAGCGCCCTCTAGGGAGAGGGCAGGGGCGTACGGCATGATACTGCGAGTTATGTAACGGGTTTGTTGGTAACATCTATGTGCTATGCTCAGCCATATAGACTCAGGGGGTCGTGTACGCGCACCCGGGTGAAAAAGCTGGAGAATCTGAGACCGCGTGACCGGTGGAAGCATGGTCGCAGTGTCGTCGCATTGGTGACCTGCCATCCATCTGCCCATCCATTGAAGTTGAGCTGCCGCAAGTAGTGTTCTAGGCATGGTGCGGCCAGGCCCCCTTGGTCAGTGGGCAGATATAGTTTTTTAATCACCACACTGTGTCTGTTGGAGCTCCAAATGAAGTCCCTGGCCAACCTCTCCAGTGCAGTAAAAAAGGAAACCGGCACATGAACGGGCAGGTTGGCAAAATAATACAAAAATCTTGGTAAGGCCCCCATTTTCACAAACGCCACCCTGCCAGTCACCGCAAGAGGAAGCATGCTCCAGAACCACATCTGGGATTTGATGGCTGTGAGAGTCCTACCTAGGTTGCTGTCCAACAGATCCGTCGGCTGGCGATATATTCGGATTCCAAGATATCGGAAAGTGTCTTCAATCGATTGCACCCTTACCCCGTTTAGCACGAAGCCCGGGTCAGGGACACCCAATCCAAAGGCGTAAAGCTGCGATTTACCAGCGTTTACCTTGAGGCCAGAGATAGCCGCAAATTCCCGCAAGATTTGTGCCAGATTATCAGGTACATCGGCGATGTTGTGAAGATAAATCAATAGATCATATGCATATAGTGACACCTTATGTAGACCGTCCCCTAGCTGTATGCCCCCCGGCATTTGCATCCGTATCGATTCCGCTACCGGCTCCATTGCAAGAGCAAAGAGGAGGGGGGACAACGGGCAGCCTTGCCTCGTCCCCCGTCGCACTGGAATCGCCTCCGAGATGTACGGACCCGTCTTCACCATTACTACTGTGTTCGTGTAAAGCAGGCGGACCAATTGTAAGAAGGCAGGGCCTAGCTTGTACCTCTTAAGTGCAGCAAACATGTAATTCCACTCGAGAGAGTCAAAGGCTTTCTCGAGATCAAGCACAAGGCAGCCTGCTCTTGGATATGAGCTTACAGAGTAAGTGGCTATGCGGAAGAAACGGCGCTGGTTAAAAGAGGTGCCGCTGGCTGGCACAAAACCATTTTGATCTGCGTGTACCAACGCAGTAACCACTTGTGCCAGCATTTCAGCCAGTACCTTCGCCAGCAGCTTATAATCAGAGTTGAGCAGGGCGAGGGGCCTAAAGGAGCTCATGTCAGTTGGGTCTCTGTCAGATTTAGGCAACGATATTAGGTGTGCCTCGCGCAGTGACGGGGGAAGTCTTCTCGTATCCTCGGCGGCTGTGTAGAGGGCATGCAGTCTTGGACCTATTGTCACCCGATATGCTTTGTAGTACTCCGCTGGGAGTCCATCTGGACCCGAGGTCTTCCCTGTGGCCAGTGACAAGATTGCGTCTTCAATCTCCTCAAGTGAGATTGGCTCATCCAACATATCACTGAGTGCAGTTTCTATCTCAGGCAGTTGTCTGCAGTCTAAAAAATCCGTCAAGGCATGTAGGTCGCAGCTGCAGTTGGATTGGTACAGCTGATGGTAGTGTTGTGTTAGGGCCTCGTGGATGTCTCGTTGCATGTATATCAGCGTTCCCTCACTAGTTTGCAGCGCTTATATGGGTTTACGGGCGTGTTCTTGGCGGATTAGCCAGGCTAGAAGTCGACCCGCCCTGTCGGCCTTGGCATGCGTACGTGCCGTGTGTGCCACATAGTTATGACAGTGGAGACGTTCTAGCAGCTCCATGTGCTGCGTGCTTAGCGTGTCCAAGCGCTGCTTATCCTTGCCCTCTCCTTCCCCACCTGCTTCATACTATAGCAGCCTTTTTTCTATTGCGGTTAGTTCGGATGAGAGCTGCCTGCGAATATTCCAGGTCATACCCATGCAATGGCCTCTCATGGTGACCTTGAAGGCTTCCTATTCTGTTAAGGCATCCTCTGCCGTACCTTCATTTATCTCAAAATTAGTGAGCAGTGCCCTGCCTAGGGAGGAGCAAAATGCTGGGTCATCCAGTGCAGGTATTTGGAGCCTCCATGAGGGGGCAAGGGGGCGCCCGACATCCCAACGCAGTTGTAGAATTTGCGGGTTATGATCGGAATGTGTCCGGCCTAAGTATTCTGCGCAGTGTACCAGGGGGAGGAGTGCTGGGGATCCCATTATCCTATCAAGTCGCACATGGAGGCTGTGTACCGCTGAGTAGTATGAATAGACCCGGGTGTGGGGGTTGGTAGCGTGCCATATATCTATAAGTGCCCAGTGTGCTAGCCATTGTGTGAGGGCCTGTGCATTGGACCCTGCTGTGGTTTTGGACAGGGGTGGGAACGATCTATCCAGCACTAAGTTAAGCACAGAGTTGAAATCTCCTCCGAGGAGCCAGGGCATGCCATTCCACCCAGCCATTGTCGTAGTGAGGTTGTCTAAAAAGGCCATCTGACCCACGTTCGGGACATAGATGGAACCAAGAAGTATTGGTTGGCCATTGAGTCTGCCACTGACTAATGTGTATCTGCCTTCGGGATCGATTAGTGCCCTATCACTAGTGAATGGAATCCCAGCCTTACCCAGATGAGGGCACCCCGCGTGTGAGCTGAGTAGCTCGTACCATACACTTGGCCTCTCCATTTACTGCGCAAGCGACCCAACTCCACCTGGGACAAATGTGTTTCCTGGAGCATAGCAATCCCGGCTGATCTGCGCTGCAAATAGGAGTAGATAGAGTAACTACTCGCCGGTGTGTGTATGACGCGCACATTCCATGTCACTACATTAACTTGCACCTTGGTTCTTTCTGTGGGTGATCAGGTGGGCAACAGGGGGGCCAGCCGCTGTGGCAACTAATATGTGCTAATGTACTCTATCTCGGTATCTGTAATAACAAAACATAGTCTCTAATTAAACAATGCATAACTGTTAGGGGGGAGTTCCAACTAGGATTTCGTCCAAACTAGGTTGCCTAACTTTAGGCTGTAACTGTGACTCTAGGGGTCTTGCGGGGTGGACTTTTTGTGATGTGTGCTTGACATGAGTTGTGTCGGCCCTCGGTGTTGTACGGTAGCCTGTGTTTCCACCCAGCCAATCCAGCCGGGCGGGGCAGCCTGCACGCCGCACACGCCCCGCTCTATGCCGTTGGGCATGTGTTAGCTGAGGTGTCATGTCTGGGTGCGCCATCCTACATATCAGACAGAAAATGGTGAACACAGTGGGGGAAGGGTTACATTTTGCATCACACTATGTATGTCGAATGGGCAGACATTTGCGCATGCTTAGTCCCAGGTCAGAGGAACCGGCCACCTAAAGTCATATGAAGTTTTCTGCGGTGTGACATCAGGCGGGGGATATTCTTCTGGATCGCCCAGTCCGGAGGATGCAGAAGTGTTGGTTACAGAGGATCTGAATGGGCTCTGCTGACTCTGTGTTTTTCGGCGCAGTCCCCAATGCAACAGCCACGTGTAGTGCTTCCTGCTTCTCCGCCCTTCTCTGCTCAAGGTCGGGCGCTGCGGCACCCAACGTGGCATTCGGCCGGAATCTACCACTTCCACCGCGGGCTCGTCGCCTTCTGTTTGGTCTCTGTAGTGCCACCTCTGCAGAGGGTCTGGGCCCCGTCCATCTTCCTGATTCTTCCAGCCAGTCCCAGACGACGGCAGGTGAATCAAAGAAGCGTGTCCTTCCGTTTGCGACCTCCCGCAGCCTGGCAGGGAATAGCAGAGAGTAGTTGAGGTCAAGATCTCACAGCTGCCGCTTTACTGTTGAGTATACGCTTCTTCGGAGCTGGACTTGTGTAGTGTAATCCGGGAATAACATGATCTGGATATTTCTTATTTGCACACATGGCATCTTGCGGGTTTCGCGTAGTATCGAGTCTCTGTTCCTGTAGTTGAGGACTTTAAATAAGAATGGGCGTGAGTGGGCTCCCGGCGGTGGCTTCTGTGCAGGGACCTGGTGTGCGTGTTCCACCACAAACTGCGGAGACAGGGCACCGGTTGGTAGCAGATCTCTGATCCAGCGCTCCATAAATTCTTCCGGATTACGTCATTCCTCCTCCTTCAGCAGTTCAACCACGCGGATGTTGTTTCTACGAGAGTGTCTCTCGGCGTCTTCCACCTTATCCTCCAGTTCGTGCTCTCCCTCGATTAAATGCTGTAGGGCAGCGGTGTGACTTTGCGTGACATGCTTCAGTTCTGTACGTATTTGTTCTTGCTGTCTCACCTTGGTCTGCGTGTAGAAGGGTGAAGTCTGAGGTGACTTTATCAATTTTGCATTCCAGCGATGAGCGAGTCTGGTCAAGAGCGGAACCAATTTTCTCAACCGCTGCTAGTACGGTATTGAGTTTGGCAGTAAGCGCCGTGTGAGACATCTCCAAGGGCGTGTCGCCTTCCGTAGACATCACTCCTGAGGTGCCATTATGTGCATTGAGTTGTTGATTGTTGATGCGTAGGCGGTCCATTACTAACTGTTGCGCTGTCGACATTCGGCTAGCTTAGTATGAACAGGGCCGTCCGTCCGTGTCATGATGTTTCCCCCCAACGTATCCGGTGACGTCTGCGGGTTGGCTACTGACCAGGTAGATGTCGCTCCTGTTGTTGGTTGCACCTCTAATGTACCACCTGTCGTATCTTTGAGCAGTTAAATGGTGCAAAATTCTGCATGGTAGACCTGATTGAGTCTGCACTATGGCGTCTGCGGAGCCCTGCACTATGTCTTAGCGATTGCCTTTAGCACGTTCCCAGTTAAGGAGTTCAATATCGCCACCTGAGCACCTCCACCGCCTCAGTCTGAGTTGCCACACTTCCGCTGAGGCAGGACAGATCTGTATTGGCCACTTCTTTACCCAGGTATGCTTTCCATACTTGGTGCTGTCCTTACTTCGGCTGGATTCTGCACGTTGAGCCAAGTGCAGGAGGGTTCTCTCACCAGGGCTGTGTCTTTGGTCATTGCCTTTCCTTGTGACCCCTAGGCGCTGGGGTGGCAGGGCTCACCTGCTGTAGCACCCTGTCATTTCCGCATGTACCAGCATCAGTGGGTGCACAGCATAGGCCCAAACTGGCCCCCGGACTGTTCACGAGTCCAGCACAGGCCGCTCCCACTTCTGACGGGGAGGGCGCCAGGCCCTGGTGCCGTCGCCTGTTTCACTCGCACCGACTTCTGAGCGCCCACAGCCTGGGCCCGACCTGACCCCCGGGCTTCAAAGCAGATTGGACCTCCCACCCCCCTCCGCAGCAGTGCCTGCCGCCGTGGCAGTCCTCCCAGCGCGAGCGCTAGCCCACGTATTCTGCAGGGGCGATGAGGCACTAATGGCTCCTGTTGCCGCTTGGCTGCCACCCCACACTGAGGACCTCTGAGGCCGAGCAGAGAGGAGTTCCCGCAGCTTCCCTAGGTATGTCCCCTGACTGGGCCCAATCCAACCCCCGTTCCTGGAAGCGCCGTCGTTGCCCCCCGATCCTGTGTCCCAGCCTGGTCGCGCCCGGCTACTATCAGAAGGGGAGAAGGTTGTGGGCCTCACCAGTGTCTTGCTTCTCCGACCCCTAAGCGGTATGTCAGATCGCGTTTCCCTCGCAGCGCCAGGCCGGGGGGATGCAATATGGGGTTAACAGGTTGGTCCCCACTCCGTGTCATCCAGGCCCGGCCCCGCTGCTGTTCCTTCACAGCCTGGGCCCAATTCGACCCCAGAGCGCAACGCGGGACGGGCCGCTCCTCCCCAGCATCTCACTTCTGCCCCACAGCGTCTCAGAAAGCAGTGTCTGAGGAGGCTGGGGGGGAGGGGGAGAGAAGGCCGCCAGGCCCCCTACGGCGTGCTTCGCTTCCCCGGCGGGTAGTACACCTTGGGCTCCAGTGATGTTGCGGGTAGACTGCAGGCACGTCAACCGGTGGATTCCACTGCGCAGACCGTTGCCCTCCAGCCGCGTGCAAATGCCTTAGACCACTGCGATAGTGGGTGATCGCCTCTTCCCCCTTAGAGGCAGCACAATGACAGGAGAAACAACGTCCCCCAGGCTGCCCGCACAGTGTGGGGGCCCTCGTACTTCTCTGCCACAGTTGGCACGAACGCGCGCTCGCCTGTCACACTTACAGCAAATGGCAGCAGGCACCGAGGAAATCGCTCAGGAGGTTTCCTCTGCAAACATGCCACGCACCCGGATGGCTGGGGATACCGGGTCCAGACAGGATAATCGAGGGCTGTGATGCGGAGCTTTACCGGCTCGCATTCTCCATGTTCAACTGGCTAGCCACGCCCCCCTTGAATCATCATATTCATTATCACCACTGAGCTCATGTATGGAGTTAAAGAAAACTCTCGGCATGTATCCAACCGCCTGTTAGATGCTGTCTGTCAGATCCACAAATGACCGGTTACTTACCGGTAATATTCATTACTCCGAGTCGTAGCCCTCCCCGTCCCAGTCCTAACTACATGAGCATAGGTTCTCCCACCAGCAACTCCCAAGCAACTAAAAACCCATCCCTTCCCTCCAGGCCACACCCACACCCTAAGGCATATAACCATGTGACCCGCCCATCCACATCCTGTACCACCAAGCACAAGAAGCCGAACAGGGAGGGAGGGATGGGAACCTGGACTGGGACGGGGAGGGCTACGACTCGGAGTAATGAATATTACCGGTGAGTAACCGGTCATTACCTCCGCGTCAGCCCTCCCCGTCCCAGTCCTAACTACAAGAGCAGATACCAAAGCAATAATCGGCTTCACCCAGTAGTACATACAGTTTTAAACAGCACAAGCCGAAAGTCACACAACCTGAGCAGAACACAGCACCACGTCCCCAAACCTAGGAGACACAGATCCACTCACCACCCAATGAACATGGGACAGAAAAGAGCGAGGAGAACACCAAGCCGCTTTAATGCAGAACACGGCCAGGGAAGCCCCCCGGAAGCAAGCCCAGGACGCAGCCACCGCCGAGTCGAGCCACCCTGAAAAGACCCAGGAGCCAACACCCCACAAGCCCAAACGCCGTCCCCACAGCCACTGACAGAGAGCATCCACAGAATGCCCCGGACCAAGAACAGTCAGCCCAAAGGAAACAAAAAGGGGAACCCCCCCATGAAAAAGGCACAGCAGGAAGGAAGCACCCCACCAGAGCCTGCCCAACGGCCAAACAGAGCAGCCGCACCAAAACCCCAGAAAGAGGAATAGGACAAAAAACCGGCCAAACCAGAAACTCCAACAAGGAGCAAAGGAACGAAAGACCTGACTCAGGAGGAAACAACTCCACAACCACCCGGACATCAAGGAGTACCCCGGCACAAAGCCCGAACCCCGAACGGCCCACACAGCCGCCCACAGAGCTCGCAGGGAGGACACAGCCAGACCCAAGTCGAAGCCAACCTCCCAGAATCCAAGACACGCACCGGAAACCAATGCAAACCCCCCCTGCGTCGCCCAGCAAACCAGCAAGTAAACCCCCTGACTGGCATAGGACAGGAGAGTCGAAGGGCGCCCGGACCGAGGAAAAAACCCAGCCACCGAAGGAGAACACCCCAAAGCCAATAGGGCCAGACACACCACAGCCCCAGGACACCCGAGGCCCGACCCAGTCCGACCCGCAGCAGGACCCGTGAAGCCAGCGCAATCGGGGGAAAGCACACACCAGGCCCCCGCACAACAGAAGGACCCGGCAACCACGCTCCAGACCGCGCCGACCGAACCAGAGAACAACCGCACCCCAAGGCGAACCCAGGAGAGGCAAAAGTGGGACCCCGAACCAAGCCAGCGACAGGCCCAACACGGATAGCAAGGGAAACACCCCGCGCAAGCGAGCCGCCACCGAGCACAAAACCCCCGGCAGACGTAAAGCCCAAAGGGACCACAAGGAAGAACTGCCCCCCCTGGCATAACAGCAAAGCCGCCAACGGAGCCAACCCCGCACGCCAATGGCGGAAGACAGCCGACTGACCCACCACGAACCTCAGGAGGACCCAAGGCAGAAAGAGGCCAGGCCAACCGAACCGACCACGGGACACGTAGAAAGCAGAGGCGGGATTCAAACCCAAGACCAGTGCAAGCCTGCACCCCCAGAGGCACCAGACTAGTCATCGAGCCATAGCTCTGTGGGCCAATGTAAAGCACCGCAGGAACCAATACCACCACGGGATACAAAGAAAGCAGAGGCAGGATACGAACCCAAGTCCCACGAGGGACAGTGCCAGCAGAGGCCCACGACATACCACCGAGATACAGCGCCCAGGACAAACAACTCCGAACAAATCCAAGAAAGTCCCAGGACCAACCGCTCTTCGGACACAAAAGGACAGCCCTGCAAGAGGATTGAACCACTAACCATCAGGGCAACCCGCGGCCAATGGCCACACCCCCCGGAAACAACAGCCGACAACCCAGAGATGCCAGAACCCAAAGCCCCAGAGCAAGACACACCAGGGGGAACAAGTGCCTAAGGGCCCCAGGAACAAACCCCACAGCAGCGGACAACAGCTGCTGAAGAAGGAGCCACCGGGGAGAAGAGGAAGACCGAGCCCCCAACAACCACCGCAGTGCGCGCAACAGAGCCAGCCTGCGGGGCACCGACAGGAATACCCTACCTGAACAGTAGTACCCGAGTGGTGCAAAGCTTGGAATCCTCCAAGCGTAGAACCGCCCAAACCAACGCAGGAGCCCGCAACCATCCAGGGAAAGGGCCGGAGCCGGAAGGAAAAAAGAGGATGAATCCACCAACCGCTCAAGGAAGGGAACACCCGGAGCACCGGAGCAGGCAACAAAACCACCAAAGGCGCCAAAATGGCAGCAAACCTACAAGGAGATGCAGACCATCCAAAAGGCAATACCCAAAACATAGGAACACAACACACACCGAAACGCAGGAACCCCCGCGAAGCCGCGTGTACCGGCACATGAAAGCAGAAGGCCCGGAGAACCAGATAAGCCAGGAACTCCCCCGCCAACCCCCAGGAAGGGAAGAAACCACTGAAGAGACACCATCATGAAGGACCGAAGAGGCAGACATAAGGGTTCAGCCGTCCCAACCAGGGCAGGACTGCAATCCCCATACGGGCCCCAGAACAGAACCAGGAACGAGTAAATACCCCGACCGAGCCGAATCCACACACAACAGCGGAAAAAGACCCAAACACAGGGTAATAGAAGCCGACACAGTGTCTGAGAAATTGGAAACGGGGCCGCACCGAACACAGCCAGTAGCCCAGCACGACCAGGAGGGACCAGAAGAAGAGACAGCACCCCGTCGACCCCAGGACAAGAGGAAGGAAGGGACACCCAGGCCCCGATCCACACCACGATAGGGTTGGGCCGCCCAATTTGAATGAAATGCCACCCAAAAGCCCGTACGCAATCCAACGGAACCCCAAACAGTATAGAGCCCGCGAAGGGAAGCTCCAACACGGTATCCAAGGCAAAAGCCCCAACTGCCACCGAGCAGCGACAGAGGACCCAGCCGCCAACGCCGCCGAACTAAGGGAATCGGAGGACGAAATCGCCAGGAAACTCAACTGCAGTACCAACGCGGAACAAATGACGGAGGGAACCACACCCAGCAAGACTGCACAGAAATAACTGGACAGACACATGAAGCGACTGAACCCTAAATCCGGGGAGAGCCGCAGCCCGAACCGCAAGACCAGATGCAGCAAAAGACTGCACCAAGGTCCCCCATCCCGTAAGACCACAGGAGAAGAAGGAACTGCAACCACGGACACCACCAGGCTCCGAGAAGCCACACCAGCCAGCAGGGATCCACCAGCACTCCAGCCAGGATACCCCAGCGAACTACCGTAAAGGAAACCCTAATGCCAGAAACCGGGGAAAGGCATGTCTAACAACATACCCCCACACCCCTACCAGCACAGCACTCACAGAGGAGTAGGAAAAGGGAGGCCTACAAGCCCCACCAACTGGCGAGTGGCTAAAAGGTCCACTGACTAACCACCCACCAAGGGCCATGGAACCCAAAAGCGCCCAGACCACGGAGCAGAACACCGTGAAGGCCTTGAAATTTCGCCATCTCATGACACTGTGACAGCGTCAGCGGGACTCGAACCCTTGTCCCGTGAGATCCTTTACAAGCACAGGCACAAGCCTTACCATTGAGCTATAGCTCCTGGATTTAAGACCACAGAGACTCAAAGTCCAGGAGGGACACATCAGAGACACACGGAACGACAAACAGAACGCACCCTCAAAAGTACAGGCAGCCCTCAACATGAGTCAAAGAGAGCAGTGTTCACCAGTACTTGACCTGCCTCAATACCGAGAAGGGGACACAAACCACTGAACTGTCCATCGACAGCATACAATCACTGTAACTTGAGTTACCACAACGGTTTGCCGCCGGAAACCAAAGCAATCCCCTTCAAAAGGGGCAGGGAGCGGCCCGCGGTACATAGTCAAAGAGCGCTAACTCGACCCGAAGGTATCGGAGCGCGTTACACAGCACCGCAGTTACATTACACAGGCAGGCACGGGGAGACTAAGTGACTAGCCCAGAAACACAGCCAGGGGACGCGACCCCGAGGCCTGAACCCTGGTTCCCCGCACCCAGTTGGCAGCGCAGCTGATGGACCACGCAGCTGCTGCATACAGAGTCCCGGCCACCCAAAGCACCGGCCCCAGGCCAGGGTCACGAGGTGCAGACCATTACCGTCTCAACATTCCATCTCAGAAACCACAAGAATGGAAAGCAGAATTAAAATAAAAAGGGAAACGCGGGCCCAAAACGAGCACAGAGCCCCCAAACACACCTCCGAGGAGGAGCCAAACCGCCACGCCCCAGGCGCGCAGAGAAGCCAGCCGCGCCCAACACACCTCCCCTCCCTCCCCGGGTGTTCCCGCTAGGGCAGGGAACGTACCCGGAAGAGGGGAGGCCGCAGCAGGGAGCCACCACCCCACATCAGGCAGTCCGGACCCCCCAACCCCATGGTCCCGCTAAAGCAGGGACTCAAACGTACATGAAACAACAGGTATCCAAGGGGATTAAAACGGCCGCCAAGCAGACTGTCACACACTCACCCGAAAGGAGGCCAGGACCGGCACCCCCCACGACGCAGCTACCAGGAAGTCAGTCCGCAGAAAAAACAAACAGGATGTGGATGGGCGGGTCACATGGTTATATGCCTTAGGGTGTGGGTGTGGCCTGGAGGGAAGGGATGGGTTTTTAGTTGCTTGGGAGTTGCTGGTGGGAGGAGCTATGCTCATGTAGTTAGGACTGGGACGGGGAGGGCTGACGAGGAGGTAATGTCTTTATGCATCTTCATTGAATATAGGTGCAACAACTATCTCCTTTTAGAAGTGTAACATCAAGTGTTTTTATGAACAACATGTGAATATACACTCTAATGAATTTTGTCACAAGTAATATTATTCCTTTATTATATAATACTATGTGTGAACAATTTTGCTTCCAGGTAAGGGGTGTGAGTGTTCCAGAGTGTGGTTTCTTTCCTGAGTAGTTGAACACCCACAAACATTCTAATTATTTTTATTGCTTTTGTAACAACATAAAGACACAACATAATCAACACCACATACAGGCTTTGCCAGGAACATATAGCCTTACAAATTCCGCAATTCCAAAGTGATCTCCTTGTCCCACCCCACCCCATATCCTAATGGAACATCTGCACAAGTATAGAGCTGGATTTAGTATAGACCAGTGGTGGCTGGTGAATTTAGAAAGGAGTGTGGCAAAAATAATGTCTTTGATTTTGAGAATGACGAGATTAATCAAAAGATAAAATTCAGATCAAATTCTACAGCACGCAGGCCGCCTCAACAACTATACAAGCAAAAACAAAGAATAGCCTCTGACAAAGCGCAATACAGAATCTAAGACACAAAAACACGTTCCAAACTCATCATCACAGTCTTCGTTAATTCATGATCGGTTTGGCCAATTCAAGACATCTGATACCTCACTGGACCGCCCTCATATCCTTTTTAACTTTAATTACTCATGTTTGAACATGACACGCCACTTTGCTTTTGGAACAGGGTATTAATTCCGAGCCGGTGAAAAGGTGCCCAAATGAAAATACTTACTTGCAGCTCTGAACCCGCACTTGTTACAGATGCACTCTCTCCCCTCCCTCTCTTTACTGCCAGGTACCTCAATCCACATCGCGCCAGAGCGAGGTTCATGACTTATGCCCAATCAGAAGGTCAGATAGGAAAGGAGGCTGTCCTTTTCCTTAATCGAGGATTCTGATGGGTCATAAGGGCGCATGACAGACAGGCCCCATATCACCATTCCCTGACATGCTGCACTGCCTGACGCTAGTGCAGAATGAAAAATTGTCTAGCAAGCGCGACAAAGAATTTTCAATTCTATTAAGGACACGGAGGCGAGGATTATGCTTCTCTTTGCTTTACTGCAAACACACAGCAGCCAATAAAACAACTTTAAACATCAGCATACCCCGGAAGTACAAGCCCCTCCAGTAGTATGCCCCAATCACTGTCCACACTATCATATATAAGGTCCGACTTGCGACATCACTTCCTCTTTCTTTGCATGAAAACTTTTTAACACAGTCCACCAACTTGACCGTCGAACACTGGACCACCGATTGCTCCATCGACGTGCGTCCGAACTTGAACCTTGAATATCCTCTCCGGAAAAGACGACAACTGTCCTCTGTCCAGATGAATTGTCTCCCCGATGAACCGAATCATCCCTATCGATGCCAGACGTCCTGGACCTCAAGATTGCTTGGTCTGTTCTCCTGAAATGGAAACTGACATCGTAACACCCGTACAAAACAACTATGAAGGCAATGTACAGGATTATCGGGTGGGCACAACATCATAATAATTACATCAGTATGCCAACATGCCAATTGCTTGGGTGGGATAATCCTCGCCTCCGTGTCCTTAATAGAATTGAAAATTCTTTGTCGCGCTTGCTAGACAATTTTTCATTCTATGTCAGTCCACGGAGGCTCAGATTATGCTAGTTTAAAGTTGATTTACCACCACCGAAGCTACATCCACAATAGGTTTATGATAAAACGTTTTGAATGTGGAATCAGTCGACCAGTCCGCCACAGTCATGATGTCTTGCAACCGGGAACCCGCCCCCAAAGACTTGGAGGCCATAGCTCCCCTAACAGAGTGAGCTCCAAATATGGAAACATCCACCCCCGCAAGGCCCAGTAACCAAGTGACCCACCTGGCCAGGGTTGCAGATGAGACCGGGCGAAAAGGTCGCTGAAGAGCAATTAACAATTGTCCTGAAACATCAGATCGAAATTCCCTAGTACAATCTTCATAAACCTTCAAACATTTTACAACACACAACTTGGTATGATGAGGAAATGCAGGATACGTAATACACTGAGAATGCGTCTTAGTACGTCTGGAAATCGTAAAGGAAACTCCCGAAGGAGTAAATACTCTACCTGCCAAATCCAGTGCTCGCACATCCGACACCCGTCTACATGAAATTAAGCACAGTAGGACTGTTAATTTTGCCGATAATTGTTTCCTAGAAAGTGCCTCATTATTCGGCCAATTCCTCAAAAAACGCAAAACCACCGACACATCCCAAAGTGCGGTGTACCGAGGTTGAGGAGGATTCACCAATCGAATCCCTCGCACTACCTTGCAGACCAAGGGATGTTCCCCCACTGGTCTGCCCTCCACATGCGGGTGGCCCGCCGAAATAGCCGATCTAAAGTTATTCACCGTCCGGTACGCCAAACCGGACTTGGCCAATTCCGACAAGAAATTCACGATTAGATGAATGTCGGATCCCACGGGATCACACTGTCGCTCACCACACCAACCAACCCACCGTCTCCAAGCTGATTCGTATCGCTTGTGTGTGGATGGAGCCCAAGCCTGGGACAAGAAAAAGAGAGTGTCTTGCGAAACTCCCGGCACCTGCCAGCGACGCCTGAAAGTCTCCAGGCCATGAGGCCCAGTTGGTTCTGCAACACTAACGGGTGGCGCAGTCCCTGAGGGTCCGTGAGGATGTCCGGAAAGGACCGAAGACGCACCGGAGGCGCACAAGCCAAGTTCAAGGCGGTTGGAAACCATGCCTGCGCCTTCCAACAAGGTGTAACCAGAACTAACTCTGCTTTCTGTCTGCGAACGTGAGCCAACACTCTCGGAATCATGGCAAATGGTGGAAAGGCATATAGAATGCCCGTCGTCCACGAGTGAAGAAAGGCGTCCGAGCCGACCGCTAGAGGGTCCGGCCGCCAACTGTAGAACCGCGGAAGTTGACTGTTGAGTCTGGACGCAAACAGGTCCAACACACAGGGTCCCCACTTGAGATTCAGCGCTTTGAAACAGTTGGGATGCAGTCTCCAGTCGCTGCTGTCCCGCAAATGCCGTGAATTCCAATCGGCAATCACGTTGGACGACCCGGGAATATATTCCGCCGTCACCACCAGACGATGGTCCAGGCAATAATGCCAAAAGTCCTTGGCTATCTCTGCCAAGAGGCGAGATCGGGTCCCTCCGAGGCGATTGATGTACCTCACCGCGGACACATTGTCCATACGTAGAAGAATGCAACAAGACACCTTCTGCGGGGCCAGAGTTCGAATCGCGAACGCTCCCGCCAGAAGCTCCAAGCAGTTGATATGCAACTTTAGTTCCTCCTGAGACCAACGACCCCCTGTCTCCATGGTCCCGCACCGCGCTCCCCAGCCCCAGCGACTCGCATCTGATTCTATCACGACATCCGGGCTGGAGGAGAAAATGGCCCTGCCGTTCCAGGCCTCCATATGGTCTAACCACCAATTGATCTCCGTACGAGCCTCCGGTGAGAGGGCTATCTGTTGCGCATACGAGAGACCCTTGCGAAGATGCAGAATTTTCAGTCTCTGCAGGGCCCTGTAATGCAAGGGCCCCGGAAAAATCGCCTGAATGGACGCCGCCAGCAATCCTACTAGGCGAGCTAATGTCCGTAACGAAATTGTCGGAGAGGCAAGCGCTTTCCTCAATTCCTTCCTGATAACTACTCTCTTCTTCAAAGGAAGGAGCAATTGGCACGTGAGGGAGTTGATCTGAAATCCCAAAAATTCCATCGATTGCGATGGAATCAGGACTGACTTCTCCAGATTCAGAAGGAAACCCAAATCCTGTAACAGTTGGAGAGTCCAAGTTAGATGTCTCAACAAGAGTTCCTGTGACTGTGCCATAATTAGAATGTCGTCGAGGTAAATGATCAGGCGGACCCCCCGTGCTCTCAACCATTGGACCACCGGTCTCATGAGTTTGGTGAAACACCAAGGGGCGGAAGACAGACCAAAGGGCATCGCGGAAAACTCGAACCATTGGTCGCGCCAGAGAAACTGGAGAAACCTCCTGTGTGGTGAGAAGATAGGGACCGCCAAGTAGGCGTCCTTTAGGTCTAAACGAACGAGCCAATCCTCCTCTAAGAGGATGTCCCTCAGCAAATGGATGCCCTCCATCTTGAAATGTCGATACACCACCCAAGCGTTGAATTCTCTGAGATTCAACACCAAACGGAACCCTTTGTCCTTTTTCGGAACTAGGAAAATCGTGCTTACAAAACCCCGAGGATGGGGAATAGCCCTCACTATTGCACCCTTCTGGAGTAGTGCCTCCACTTCCCTGTCGATGAAACTCTGTTCTTGTAGGGAAAAATGTAGGGCGCCAGGCACCCGACTCTGAGTCGGAGTGGTGTAGAATTCTATGTGGAAACCCTGGACTGTTTGTAACACCCAGGGATCGACCGTAATCTCCTGCCACCTGTGAAGGAACAACGCAATACGACCTCCCACCATGCATTCTGTGGCATTCAACATCGTTACCTGAATAGGAGTTATCT
The DNA here is from genome assembly GCF_964204655.1 of Triturus cristatus. Taxonomy (NCBI): domain Eukaryota; kingdom Metazoa; phylum Chordata; class Amphibia; order Caudata; family Salamandridae; genus Triturus; species Triturus cristatus. The sequence continues at coordinate 1,166,934,651 of NC_140583.1, forward strand.
CCGGAGTTCTGCTGTCCTCGATAGGATCCTCTGTGGCCTCGACCTCGGCCACCTCTATTGCGGGAGGGGTAAAACTGCGACCTCTGACCTCCTCTGCCTCTTTGTTCCGCCCCTCGGGAGGTCTGGTTGTAACCACGGCCGGACCCTCGACCTCTAGCACGTCCGGCCCTATCAAAAACACCAGTGTGGAACACTTTCTTGATGTTAGCCTGCGCCTTGTCTAAAGCTGAAAAAGTGGCCACGTACTTGCCCATCTCCTTGACGAATTTGTCGCCAAACAACATACCATTGGCCAAAGAACCCGGTTCGGTCGTGGCCATCTCTGCCAATTGAGAATCTATTCTCATCAAGAACGAGCGCCTCCTTTCGGTAGACAGCGCCACATTTGCATTTCCTAGAAAGCACAGGGCCCGCTGAGCCCACTCCATAATCTCAGAAGTGTCCAAAGGAACATTCTGGTTTTTCGCGTTGACCGCCGCGTCTAGAATTTTAGTGAGGGGACCCGAAACATCCAACAACTTATCCTGGCATCCCCGCCAGGCTCTATCTAAGCCCTTTTTCGGGTCTTTAGCGAACTTTCGCATAAATGTAGCCATATTAGGGTCTAATTCTGGCGTGTCCGCCACCTTGCCAGTCAGGGATGGCCTCGGGCATTCTGAGCGCAATGTGGCTCGCACTTCCTTCTCGAAGCCCTGCCGTAAATTTACCCCCACATAATGGGCCACCTCAGGACAGGGAACCCATTCCGAGGACCGCGGGTGAATAAGGCTCTGCGGGTCAAACAGCAGATTTTTAGGAGCCTGGCTGTCATCAGCCTTGTAAGCAGTATGCTTCACCTTATGTGATTTCTTTTTGGGTCTCACTGACTCCACATCCGAGTCAGAAGTGGTAGTAGTAGCTGGCAACGAGTCATCCGTGTCATACGCAGCCATGGAACCATGGTCTCTCATTACATTCTTTGCCATACGTGCCAAAACTTTGGCCGAGGATTGCGAAGTGCCTGCATCACTGTGCTTGGCTTTCATTTTCCTCTTGCCATACTTAAGGAGGGGCTTAGTAAAAGGCTTAAGGGCTTTGATTAAGGCCATGTTAACCGAACCCTGGACGTGGGTATCCAGGGCTTCCACCAAATTCTCCTCCAAGTGTTCCGGTTCCTGATAGTCCTCATAATTGTCACATTCTACCCACTGATCCTCCTCCTCGGCGTAGTACGCCATTGCTATAAGCTCAGAGGGGTTGGAAGAGATTCACGGGGGGGAGCAGCCCAGGGGTCTGGCAGAACCTGCTCCTCAACAGGAGCACAAAAGAACAACCTAAACTAAAGGTTCTGCGCTATAATCAAGGTGGAAGGAGCAACCCCAGTACACTCCCCTAGAGCAGCGCTCTATTCCGGTCACACGCTCCGGTAAGCGTTCAATAATTGAGGCCAGAGATGGGTGCAGTCATGCGGCTCTAAGCGCGAGGAGCCGTTCGTTCAAATTGAATGAAGAACGAGTTCGCGCGCCCAGCCAGAGCGTCCTGCTAACGACGCGACCGCTCTCTGCGCACGAGCGTGTCGCGTCTGCCTCCTCCTTCTCCACCGCCCCCTAACGCCCGCAGCAGGCTATCGACGCGCGCGCGCTGCGAGACGCCACAACTTCAGCGAAAACGGAGCCGAGAACAGACGCTCCGGAGCCGACTCGCCATCAACAATCAAATTACAATAACCATGAAAACACAGGTAATAACGATAAATTTCACTAAACGTAAAGTATCCCCACACTCTACCAAAGCTGATAAAAGTAAGGGAAAAGCACTTATCTGCTGCTGCAGCAGCAAAGAAAGAGGAAGTGATGTCGCAAGTCGGACCTTATATATGATAGTGTGGACAGTGATTGGGGCATACTACTGGAGGGGCTTGTACTTCCGGGGTATGCTGATGTTTAAAGTTGTTTTATTGGCTGCTGTGTGTTTGCAGTAAAGCAAAGAGAAGCATAATCTGAGCCTCCGTGGACTGACATAGAATGTCAGAAATGTATTGTGTCTGTGTGAGGACGGGCTGTGACACATGCGCAATACAGGCTAGGGAAGCCCTTCCTTGCTGTAAGGTGCTATTGCAGGTTTTCTATGAAAACGAATGATTGGTAGGATCATTTGGTTTCATGTAAAAGCTGCAAAAGATAAGACATTAGATGCAGCGTGACGCCGTGATGGTTAGGGGATCGCTGCCCTTTTCCCTCTATGGAGGAGCCACCACTGGTACAGACCCGTCTTTAAGCTGGTTCAAAGTACATGGAATGCTCCCTCCAGGAGCCCCCATAATGTAATATATTTTTTCAGACAACCCCTGGACTTGTAAACCGCTTCTTCAGTGATCAAACAATAGTCCATACCCAGGATCACTGCACTGGTGCTTTGCTGTATCTCATTTGGCCAGCACACAGCCAATTCGCACCAAGGTGCACTGGCCCCGAAGCCATCCTATCCCAAAAATACTCTTTTTTACAGTTTAGTATGCACCCAATAATAATCATAACATTACATTACAAATGCATTCCTTGTGTAACAACACATTTAACGAAAAAATGTACTTCTAGCCCGGAAATCTTTTTTTAGATTCCGAATCTGCTTTATTCTCTTTACTTTTCCAAATTCTTTTAACATTTCACGTCCAATCAATTCATTGGCAGCTGACATGTCTCATCCACACTGGGGCTTTCTCAAGGCTGTGAATGATAAGTATATACATATAATTATCAAATATAATATTGAAATCGCGAAATATTAGATAAAAACACCCTATTCAACTAAAACATAAACGGTTATCTTCAAATCAAAGGGTTCTTATTGCGACTCCACTTTATTTCACCAAAATTCATATACACATATGAAAGAAAAGTATTTACAATATTCAAAGATTTAAGTCATCATTAGAAAAAATATCCATATCCATCCTTATCAGTATCGTATTCAGTTTTCCAAGTGCATACCACATTTATAATTAACTTGCTCTTATTTAATATACCCACATCACAGTTATGTAAAACTCAATTAACTGTGGGAGACACCTATTCAATCATTTGATAACCCTACATGTCCTATAACATGAATTCATAATGTCAGTGTATGATGCTTAATAGCATTACCTCATTTAACCATTAAAGCTCAACTAAATATTCCAATATTAAGTCTTCCGATTCTTTCACGCTCATGCTAAGTCTCTGTAACCAATCATGCCCAACATTCCCAACACATTGTTGTTGTTACAACAAACGACTAAGGCCATCGCTATTATATTAAGAATGGTGCCACACAAAGGAGCACTGAAACGATGTTGTAATAAAACTGTTCTTTGGCAATAATCTTTACTCAGCAATGGGACATAGTAACGGTTATATCTTTTATTCAAAAGATTTCTCTTTTGAAACCTTCGTTTAGGCATCTTGCTTACAGTTCATAGCATACCAGTGCATCAGGAGCTGCATTCTCCTTTGTATAACACAGTGTTTTAAATGTCAGATCTTGCGTGCGTATGTATTCATGTGTTCGACCAGTGATATGTAGCTAGCTCTCCATGTGGATGTGTTTGTATGCATCTGTTTAGGTGTGTGCGCACACATGCATCTGGACACTGTCTGAATGCATATGAATGCCTGCCATTTGTTTTCTGTTAGTGCATTCAAACATGATACCCAGCAACATTGCAAAGAGCACATACTCCCAAAACAAGCCAGACCCATTGGCTTTGACAATACTTACTAAAATAACATTTTTTACAGTGTGAGCCATGAGGTGTTACTCTGGACTATTTCTGCAGTAAGAATTGAACTATTACTAGCACTTGGTCGGCTCACGGCATCATATGGTGTTTGTGTCAAATTAAGAAAGACCAGGCTTTGTGGTCCTTTCTGGCTTACAATTCGGTGATCTAAATAAAGGCAAATAAATGGGGGAAAGTGTGGTGCATATCAACTATACACTGCTGATACCAAAATCTTCTCCTTTCTGGATTATAAACACTACTTCCAGTCATGCATTACTGACTCAGTCATCTGGCATTGGATGATACTACTTTCACTCACAAGCCCAAATCATTCAAAATAGCAGATATTTTGCTTTTCATCGACAGCTGTGCCTATCTCTCTTTTGGACTCTATCCTCCCCCTGAAATTCTCCGCATTGGGCAGAAACCTACCAATTCTCTTAAGCCCCTCATTTAAGATGAAATGCAGCCACTACAACGTACTTTCAATTACTAAGCATTCGCAAGATCTACTAATTTATACCATGCAGTCGTGCTAAACTAGTCATAAATGTATTGGTATTCAGTGTACTGGATTACTATTAATCTTATGCACTACTAGACAAGGTTCTAAACTTTGTCACCTAGGGCCATATTACACATTATCACTATTTGCACCCGGCGCACCTTTCAAAAGGTGCGCCGGGCTAAATCAGTGATAATGCGCCTCATTATGGTGTATGCGCTGCCCCAGGGCAGCCGCCAATTCATGTAAAAACACAGAGCAGCTGCACCGTGTTTTCACAGTGCAGGCGGTAGCCGCCTGCACTTTCAAAGTGGTTTAGAGATCCCCTTGCAGGCGGGTGCAGTCAGTGACTGCACCCATCTCCAAGGGGATGTCTGGGGGTTCCATGGGAACCCCGTTACCCCCTGTTGAGGGTTGCTGTGAGGAAGCGCACTGACAGTGCACCACCTTTTAAATAGCGCACTGTCAGTCCGCCTCCTGAGGGCTTCTTTGATCCTGCGCCCGTGTCTGTAATATGGTGCAGGCGCAGAGTCAAAGGAATTTCCACATTTGCATAGTGCACGCCCCAGTGCAAATAAGCGAACAGCCTCTGTTGATAGCGCTGGCACTTTAAGTGTGCCAGCGCTATTGGTATTATAGAAGGTGACGCACAAGCATCTGCGTCCCCTTCTATAATACCAAAGTGCCCCGGGGGCGCGTAAAGCGGGCGCAAATGTCCGTTGCGCCCCCGGGGCACCCTCTGCAATATAGCCCCTGGTCTCTGTAGAGCTTATCTAGGTACATGCTTCAGCACACCATCAACAAGCCGGCTAGTTCACTGCCAACCACAGGTCCGTCTACATATATCTAGCACTCCCGTTCAACTCAGTAGATTCACAGTCCCCTAAATGCCTCTCATACATATTATCATGCTATGCATCAACTCAGAACATAAGCATCGTAACCACAATCTTCTTGCAAAACCAAATTTCCCCTATAATGCCTTTAAGTTCTGTGACTTCTTCCACCTAGGCCTCCCACTTTGAAACACTCCATCTTCCAACCTAGAGGCCATTGGCACTCTTAGAGAGTTCTGAGAGTCCAAGTTCCAAGATTCAACTGATGCAACTGAAAAGATACAGGTGTTAACTGTTTCACACTATGTTAAATATGTACAGTTCAGGGTGTAGCCTAGCCGGGGATGAAGTAGGTCGCAAACTGTTGGAACTCCGCTCCACCCCAATCTTTCTACACTGAAAAGCTCCCCAATCTGGGACCCTCCCCCCCAGCTCTGGGAGTCAACCAAAGGAATAGGAGCTAACACGGCTTCTCCCTCCGGCCAGGAGGAACTTGAAAGGACACACATCTCTCCTTTGCGGCCAACAAGGCCGAAAGCATTGACCTGTCATCTTGTGACTTCTACTCCCCCTATGGGCCTGGCTGATTACGGCCTGTCCAGAGAGGAGGACCGCGGCTCGGCCGGAGACACACATTAGGGTAGCGATGGCCTCCGCCTGCATGAAGGGGACATCCTCCCACCCAAACCATGGACAGCAGCGGGGAATGACCCTCACTGCATTTCTCTGGAGACAGGCCACTGGGGCTCAGACACAGCATCCAGGAAGGCCCTTTTCCTGTTGACCCAGCCCACGAGGTATTGAAGCTTGTAGACCTCTGCCCTGCACCCCCTCAGTCACTGATAGCGAGGTAAGAGATCGAGCTGCAGCCAGTCTGGTCCCAGCATACTAGACATTCCCAACAGCAGAGCCATTACCAATTGTTCCCTACCCACTCCCGGGTTGATGAGGCAGACAGATATCAACCCACTTGGAACCTGGTGTTGCCGGTTTCAGCCTCAAAAGAGAGGTGAGGGGATACTCTTGGTACCCAACTATCTGCCCTCAGCAGTAATACCCCGGGAATGGGCCCTCCCTATGCCCTAGTTTTGACAGAATACCGCAGACGGAATACTGCTGCCTCCTTGGCCCTGCCCTGCCATCCACAGCAGTCCTCGGGAAGCTCATACCTCCTGACTTTAATGCTCAAACACGGCCCTTGCACTTTAAGACCACCAGAGGGGCGAAGGGCACAGCTTACACCTCTACCACTCTGTGGCACATGGGGTTTGGCAATTTCAATGCCAAGGCTAGACCCCACAAGTATGCCGTACCACTATTTGATGCGCTTAAAACTGCTATGCGGGAGTGTGCCCCCTGACCGCTCACCTATGGATCTCTTCTCCCCCTGCATTGCCAACCCTTGGCTTCAACTGTGCCCCCAGACCCAAAAGGACACATAGTCAAGGGAAAACAACGCAAAGAAGGCTCTGTACCTGATATCTGAAGATGCATTGCCACAGGGGCATCCATCTTCCAAGCAGGATGAGGCACCTTCCAAGACCTAAGAGACAGTGTCCACTGTCCCCATTACTCAAGAGTATATGGACAGTTTCCTTAGGGAGATATAGACTGAAATTGGCTCACTCAAATCTGAATTCAAATCATGCCTCCATGAAGTCTTTAAAGAAATCACTGAACTTGGTGATAGAGGTAACGATATACAATGCCCTCTGTAGATGCTCATTCCGAGGAACAGGAGATGCTTTGATGCAGGATCCAAATGCTTGAAGAACAAAAACTCAACCTTCAAATCAAGCAGGAAGACCTGAAAAACAGGAGCCCCTGCAACAACATTTGCATCAGATGCGTAAGAAGAGAGGCAGAAGGAGATGACATCCTGACCTTCACACACAAACTACTCCAAACAATTACGAGTCTACCAGATGCCGCCTTCTGAAGCTGGAGAGGCTCACAGATCCACACTCAGCACACCCTGCAGCGAGATTGCCCCAGGCATCTTCAGCCGAGTCCATTTCTTTGAGGACAAGTAAATGATAATAGTCAATGTCAGAGGCTCGACCATTCAACTATTCTAAGACCTATCGCCCATTACATTTAAAAAGCACAGAGACTTCAGACCCATCATGGACTACCTCAGAGAGCACAACAGGATAAATCAGTGTGGTCATTCTTCAGCATCATCTTTTCCTGGAAGGGAAAAAAACAAAAGAAATATTCCGTAGCAGAGGTCAAATCACTGTTAGGGATGCTAAGCAGTGGTGGCTGGTGTTAAGGGGCGTAGGGGGCGTTGCCCCACCTACCAGCATCGTAGAAAACTAATGGGAGAGAATGAACACCAGTGGAGCAGTTTAAAGAAGTGCTCACTGCTTGGAGCTCCCCCGTGAAACTTGAAAGTTAAACTATGTAAAACAAATATATATTTCTACTTACTTATACTTTGTCCCGGAGTCTTCCTGCGCAATATGCACATGTGCAAAAGCTGGGCGAGAACTATTCCTCGCCCTCGAGGCACAAGCGAGGAGCGAGGAGGCGGGTGACATCAGCCTTGTGGGAGTGGCTGAAAAAAGCAGCAGTAAATGGGTTTCAAATGGGGCGATAATGAATTGGCCCAGGGCGCGGTCAGTGGAGCGCCATTCAGAGTAATGGGAAGGGGCAGGGCTGGCTCACAGTGCACTGAGTGCAGGGGGTGGTAACAATTATACAGCAGCACTGCTTTCGCCTCCATAAATGAGGCTTTCTCATTGGGTAAGGCTGAGGCGACCAGGAGTGGCTATCCATTTAGTTTCAGTTTGGCAGGCAGCTCCTAATTCCGTGAGGGGTGTGTTTGTTGCTGGAAAAAGGCGCCTGCAGCCGTGGTTTCAAACGACACGACACGTGCAGGTAAGCCTTTTCCCTTTTTTTGAACCCCAGGACTCGGCAGACCTGCTGTTAAATGTCGGATCCTGAGCCCTCTGCTTGATGCGTACCCAAGCACACACTCGACATTGTAGGGTACTTAAACGTTCCACTTCCAGCGCATGGTTTGGCTTCCTTTCGTCCCCCCTGCCGACAAGACAGAATAGTTTTCCCACCCACTCATATCTGTGTGATATAACTAGGGAACAAGTTAATTTCTAAAGATGTATTTCATTAGCCAACGGTTTAATTAGAGGATTAACAACCACTGCAAAGGGCTATATCTGTTGTTAACGGTTACGGCCCTGTCCAGTTGTAGGCCTGAGCGGCAGCCAGGGCCTTTAATGAGGAAGATAACCTTTAGCTACCAGTCTAGCGTGAGACATAAGGGCTGTAATGCTATTACAAGATTATGAACCGTGCGCCCTTTCCTTACATTATCGGGATTGTAATGTGGGGGTTGAGGCGCGGGCGGGGTCGCCTCTAAGCTCGTCCACCGTTATGTAACTTACCAGCAATTTGTTCACATTTTAGGTTTCTGAAAAATCGTCTATTTTCATTTTTACCATTGCCTTTCTATCTGTATCTGCTTTAATTATCAGTCCTTGGTCATTAAGACTGCTTCAGAACACATTTAAAGGGCTTTCCTCAAATAATTACTGTAATTTTTGATTGCCATTCAACCTTTCTGACTCCATTCCTTAGCTCATGCAGTTGAATTTAGATGATGACATTACTTAAAATCCTGTACTACTAATGTGTTGTATTGCTATCTGCAAAGCTATCGCTGTATAGAGGCATGCTGTCATCTCTTTAGTTATTTATTTTTTTTTTTTACAGAGTTTTATATAGCGCAAACTTGACCCGAATCAGGTATCAGAGCGCTTTACATAGCACCAGTTGCATTACATGAGGACACATTCATTTGTGTTGGGCACAGGGAGTTTAAGTGATTTGCCCAGAGTCGCAGGGTCATTGCCGAGACTCGAACCCAGTTCCCCAGATTTGAGGTCGACCGCCGTAGGAGTTAGGCAAAATCCTCTCCCCAATACATTGCTTTGACCAGAAACCGACATGTAGAATTGTAATAAAGACACTTTATCTCTTTAGCGCCTCACCTCTTTTTTATTCTCTTTAATTTCCCCTCTAATAAATAGAAGCTTTGCCTAAGCAGTGTAATCCCCAAATTGGGAGTGAACCTGCCATTATTGATGAGCTGAAACCAGCCCTGCAGAACACAAGGCTCATGCTTGTCATCCGTACGGGTGTAGTATGTTACTAGTAGTCGTGCCGCTTGGAGCACACTGTCGCAAATATATTACTAGAGGATAGTGCAGTAGCGCACTGTCATTCATAAATAGCACATTTCCACTGTAATAGCCATTACATTTTCTTAATCATGCAATTCTATGGATAAATATTATAAACCAATATTTCTCCACTCTTTTTTTAAAATTTATATTATAAAGAACTCTCCCGTATGATAGTCGGGCTCGCTCACTTCATGACGTAACACTCATCCCTGACTTTTACGCCCTACCACTTTCAAATGTCACCAGCCGCCACTGATGCTAAGGACTTGGACTCTGATGAACATGCTTAGAGCAAGCACACCGAACTGCGCCCTGAATGACAAACAGTACAACGCCGCCCTAGATTCCACAGAGTCACTTGCAATTCAACCTCCAGAACATGAAGACGGAAATCGCCTTTGGTCCCCAAACTCCCCCGATTAGAGGTGGCCGCTTCAAGTCTTCTGATTAGCTCTTGTGATCATACTATACTTTCGATTGGTGCTTTCATCCAGGCCGGGTGGATGGAATCTGTAGGCACAATCGAGATTTTGATTTTTCTTTTTTCATGCTCCTTTCACTGATAATCGCAACTTTGGATGGATAGTCTGGACTCAGTACCTTGTGTGCAATTTGGAGATATCGAGTTCGGTCCTGTTGGCCTAATGTTTTTCCTTTTTATGTTTTGGTAGTGGGGCTGGTTCTCCAGGGGTCTGCTTCTTGCAATGCTTTCTCCTTTTCTGGTCTAGCTGATGGGACATCTACACGCTCTCAACCACTTTACCTTAACGTTCAGGGCCTTAATTTACACAACAAATGCAAACAAATCAGGAGGTAATTATTATAACATTACCCCAACATCCTTTTTCTGCAGGCCATACACTTTCTCTGGAAGGATCCCCCAGCATGCACCACCTGATTTATTCCCTTTAAATTTGGGCCTCCCCCACAGGGTAAACAACAGGAGTAGCCATCCTATGCAAACACCATATAGCCGATCAAAAAATAGCCCAGCAACAGCCACTCTTGTCTACCGAAAGAGGGGATGCTTCATTAGGATACATATCCAGAGCGTGGATACTCCTTTGATAAATTAAATGAGTACACAACCAACTTGGCACAGGACTCCTTCTTACACTCTCTTCTTAGAGAACAACTGAAATATGCCAGGGTGACGTCATAGTTGGGAGGGACATTAACCTGGTGTAATAATAATAATAATCAATAGTTGCACCACTCTGCTATGAGTGGTGTCCCTCTGAAAGCACAGCCGTGAATAAGGCGACTACGTCGCAATTAATCCAAAACGTTCAACAGGGTAAGTCTTGAATTTTTTATTTGAAGATTATATCCATTGTAATCATGAATACTTCAATGAAAAAACTGCTTCAGCAGTTCAAAATGAGATTTTTGAGGTAACTAAGGAAAATCCCCAATGCAGTTCGGGTATGGGTTACCCTTCGTCAGGAAGAATCCTAAAAACATAAAGATTGGAGTGAGTTTCACGACCGGTTAGCGAGTAACAATCGTTAGTCAACACTGTGACTCCTAATTGAAAAAAACGTGTGTTATAGAACTCAGAATAAAAAGGAAAATGAACCAAACACTAAAATGAGATCAAATTCCCAATAGGTGAAATGTAAACGATAAAACAATATCCGTATAAACAAGTTTAGGTGCCGCTGGCCTGAGTCAACAGAAAATCATAAGCTTGTGTCAACAAGAGAATCACCGTGACTGCATGAAGATCAATGAGTGCAGCAAAAAAAGTGAAAACCGTTACCTAAGCTAGTATCGACGAGTAGGATCACCGTGATTGCGTAAAGCCCAAAAAAGTGCAACAAAAGAAGTAAAAACCGTTAACCATCATATATGAACCCCTCAAGTGACCAAAAAAGAAGTTACCTTAGTCGATCCAGAGCAAACATATAGCGTGCTCGCGTTGAAAAATTACGAGTGTCAACCATTACTCTCACCCGTTATAAACAGTGAAAAAGGGGCAATACGAGTGACGCCAAAGGGCGGCCATCTTAGAACAGGTCAATGAAATGACCGTAACGTAATAAAGGTAAAAACAATGCGAAATATAAACAAATATAAGGAAGTTAACTGCAAGAATATCCACAATAAAAAAATATAATAACATGCATTGACTGTTGATGACACTCGTGAGGGTAAAAAGCATAATAACGTGTGTAAATACGAATAGAAACCAATTGGTAATAAAGTATTGAAAAAAAGAATGTGTATTGAATGTATTGAAAATAGAACAGGTATATAGCTCTGTGCATAATAATAAAAGATGAATTAATTATGAGAGTGCATAAGAGTGAAATAACGGATAGATCAACTGGGCTGCAACACTAGAAAATGAAAGTAATAATGAAAATAAGAAGATATAATATTGAGAGTTTTAGGAGAATAGAGCTGAATGTTGGCACAATAAAAGATCAAGGAAAGTAAAAATGAAGGTAACTTTCAATCAGAATTAGTATGTTGTATAGTCAGAAAGTTAATTGGAGCCAAAAGCATAGTACAAAACACAGTAAATGTTTACACAAAGCAACTCAGTTCTACGCGATCATTGAGTCCATTTGGTGCCAGGGAGTTGATTTTGTACATCCAAGCTGTTTCCCTTTGAATAAGAAATTTTCGGTTGTCTCTGCCTTCTTTTATAGGAACGATTTCGCAAACTAGGAATCGTAGTTGACTGATGTTATGATTATGTTCATTAAAATGCATCGCCACTGTGGATTTCAAACTTTTATTACGGATGTTACTCTTATGTTCGTTCAAGCGTGTTTTGATCTTTCTTTCTGTTTTGCCTATGTATGCAAGGCCACACGGACATTTCAACATGTATACTAAATTTGTAGAGTCACACGTTGCTGAGACAAATAATTTGATGTTATATCCGCGTGTAGGATGCTGAACAGTGTTTCCTTTGATAATGCTGTTGCAATTTCCACAATTGTGGCAGGGCATAGTGCCCTTATGTGTCAAAGTTGACTGAGCTTGATTGGATGGCTTGAGTAATTCCATGAGATTCTTGCTCCTTTCATAAGCGAACAGAGGTCTTTCAGAAAAGATTTGGTTGAAATCAGATTCAACTAGTAGCATAGGCCAGTGTTTTAAGATAACCTTCTTGAAATTAAAACTTTCTGTAGATTACTTGCCAGAGCCATTGACAAAACATCCATGAAACCAAGGGTTCAACTATTAGACCAACATAAAAACATCAAAGTACCATCACGAGCAGTCATCGTCACCAAGTATTCTACAGAAAGTTTTAATTTCAAGAAGGTTATCTTAAAACACTGGCCTATGCTGCAAGTTGAATCTGATTTCAACCAAATCTTTTCTGAAAGACCTCTGTTCGCTTATGAAAGGAGCAAGAATCTCATGGAATTACTCAAGCCATCCAATCAAGCTCAGTCAACTTTGACACATAAGGGCACTATGCCCTGCCACAATTGTGGAAATTGCAACAGCATTATCAAAGGAAACAATGTTCAGCATCCTACACGGGGATATAACATCAAATTATTTGTCTCAGCAACGTGTGACTCCACAAATTTAGTATACATGTTGAAATGTCCGTGTGGCCTTGCATACATAGGCAAAACAGAAAGAAAGATCAAAACACGCTTGAACGAACATAAGAGTAACATCCGTAATAAAAGTTTGAAATCCACAGTGGCGATGCATTTTAATGAACATAATCATAACATCAGTCAACTACGATTCCTAGTTTGCGAAATCGTTCCTATAAAAGAAGGCAGAGACAACCGAAAATTTCTTATTCAAAGGGAAACAGCTTGGATGTACAAAATCAACTCCCTGGCACCGAATGGACTCAATGATCGCGTAGAACTGAGTTGCTTTGTGTAAACATTTACTGTGTTTTGTACTATGCTTTTGGCTCCAATTAACTTTCTGACTATACAACATACTAATTCTGATTGAAAGTTACCTTCATTTTTACTTTCCTTGATCTTTTATTGTGCCAACATTCAGCTCTATTCTCCTAAAACTCTCACTATTATATCTTCTTATTTTCATTATTACTTTCATTTTCTAGTGTTGCAGCCCAGTTGATCTATCCGTTATTTCACTCTTATAATTAATTCATCTTTTATTATTATGCACAGAGCTATATACCTGTTCTATTTTCAATACATTCAATACACATTCTTTTTTCAATACTTTATTACCAATTGGTTTCTATTCGTATTTACATACGTTATTATGCTTTTTACCCTCACGAGTGTCATCAACAGTCAATGCATGTTATTATATTTTTTTATTGTGGATATTCTTGCAGTTAACTTCCGTATATTTGTTTATATTTCGTATTGTTTTTACCTTTATTACGTTACGGTCATTTCATTGACCTGTTCTAGGATGGCCGCTCTTTGGCGTCACTCGTATTGCCCCTTTTTCACTGTTTATAACGGGTGAGAGTAATGGTTGACACTCGTAATTTTTCAACGCGAGCACGCTATATGTTTGCTCTGGATCGACTAAGGTAACTTCTTTTTTGGTCACTTGAGGGGTTCATATATGATGGTTAACGGTTTTTACTTCTTTTGTTGCACTTTTTTGGGCTTTACGCAATCACGGTGATCCTACTCGTCGATACTAGCTTAGGTAACGTTTTTCACTTTTTTTTGCTGCACTCATTGATCTTTATGCAGTCACGGTGATTCTCTTGTTGACACAAGCTTATGATTTTCTGTTGACTCAGGCCAGCGGCACCTAAACTTATTTATACGGATATTGTTTTATCGTTTACATTTCACCTATTGGGAATTTGATCTCATTTTAGTGTTTGGTTCATTTCCCTTTTTATTCTGAGTTCTATAACACACGTTTTTTTCAATTAGGAGTACCAGTGTTGACTAACGATTGTTACTCGCTAACCGGTCGTGAAACTCACTCCAATCTTTATGTTTTTAGGATTCTTCCTGACGAAGGGTAACCCATACCCGAAATGCATTGTGGATTTTCCTTAGTTACCTCAAAAATCTCATTTTGAACTGCTGAAGCAGTTTTTTCATTGAAGTATTCATGATTACAATTGATATAATCTTCAAATAAAAAATTCAAGACTTACCCTGTTGAACGTTTTGGATTAATTGCGACGTAGTCGCCTTATTCACAGCTGTGCTTTCAGAGGGACACCACTCATAGCAGAGTGGTGCAACTATTGCTTGTACTTTTCCGCCTTGGTTTAGAGGATGACTCCTGTTCAGCACGCCTAGAACTTTTCAAAATCTTGTTTCATCGGTTTAAACCTGGTGTGCGTGGTATACAATATCATAATAATAATAATCCACATTTGTAAAGCGCAAACAATCACTCATAAGGGTCTCTAGGCGCTGGGGGCTGTCAGGAAGATTAAGCAAGCTATTGCCCAGAGTCACATGGTGCTGGGCTAATCTGCCACCGGCGCCGGGGATCGAACCGTGATCCCCAGATTCCGGAGTCAGTCGCCCTGGCCGCAACTCATTCCAGGGAGTGGGGCGATGTCAGTGCTACTAAAAACAAGACTCCGCCAAGCTGACCCTGTTGGATATCTGGTGCCACCTCATCCTGAATCATAGGGACTACTACGATTACTTGGATGTCCACCAATCCTATTCTAGAATCAACTATATACTCACCACCCACTCACTTCTGAGCTCGACAGAGATCTCAGACATCTATCTCTGTAACCATGCTCACATAGAACTCACCTGGCCAGATAGCTCTTGCCAGCCCCCTGTCACATCCCGCTAGTGCCTGAAACCAAACATCTTATGGGACCCAGTGAACAGGGACACCATAGTGACTGCCTTCAAGGAATACTTCCTGACAAACTCCCAGCCCGAAACCACTTCACAAACTATGGGATGCAAATAAGGCCACAATTAGGGGTTCCATTAATACCCTGAAGATAGACAGATCACAGGAATTGCATCTTCTGGAAGACACACCCACCTCCGAAGTTAAAGCACTGGAAAGGCAGGGCAAAAAGGACCCCCTCAAAACCACCCAGAGGAAGTTAGCAATATTGTATAGCTAGCTCAGATGACACTGAACAAATTGTGTGAAACGCTCATTGCTATACCTTAAACAGTGCTTTTATAATAAGGGGACAAGATGGGGGACACTATTGGAACATAAAATCCAACTCCTGCGGGCCAAGGCATTTATCCCACAAGTTATGTTCTGGGACGGCTGTTGCAGCGCGGAGCGTCAAATTCCCCCTCCGGCACAGACCAACTACATCAGCATCAAATTCACTAAAAATACATTCATTTGGTGGGGCCCATAACACCAAATATACTTACACTCCGTTGATCTGTTTTTCCCAAGGGAAATACGCCTCCAAATGCTGACATGAAAGGAATACCTTTACCTTACACTTAAACACATTAACCTCAGACCTAAGATATCCCTCTCATAAGGAAATGGATCATTTAGTTGTTTTGAAGGTTTAGATTCACAGTCATTTATCTAGTCTTAAATCCCATCAAACTCTCTTTTTATAATAATCGACACAACACATTTGTCAATTAATCAAATATTCTTTATCTCAGAAATATTGCAAGAAACGTTAGAAATCATCATCAGCATTTTAGGGTATCATATTTACCTATTCTGGCTAAAGTCGTCCTCTAAGTCAATCAGTCAAGGAAGAATTTATTCAGCAAAGTTAGGACGCAATTCAGTCTCTCAAAGATTCAGGATAACAGCTGTCCAGCAGTGTCACCGTCCTCACCTTCAGCATAACGTCAGGAAATCGAGTTCGTCAAAGAAGAGCGTGTCGATCAGCGATATCGTTAGCGTTTTTTAGCCTAATTCCCTACCTACTTTTATAATGAGAATAATGTCAAAAAGTATCAAGATCGGGGTTTAGAGAGTCCTGATTGGTCCATTTGGGGTAGCGGGGTACAGTTCTCAGGGTGTCGAATGATGAAGTAATCAAACTTGCTTGTTCCGGCTTTTAAATTGAGCTTTGTCTTTGGTCTTGGATGGGTTCCCAGAGTGTCCTTGAAGGGTACATGTTCTCCCGGGGTCAGGTCCAGCCAACTGCTGCTGGCGGTGACGCCTGCGCACTTCACCCAGAACCTCGTGTTGTCAGGGCAGTCACGTTTAACGTCTCGTTCAGCCATCTTGTTTAGGCCTGTGAGAAGTTGGCCTGGCATATGCTGTCCACTAGTTATAGGGGACACCTTGCACCAGTCCAATTTGACTCCTAAGGTGATAGGTTAAAAGACAACCTTTAAAGAAAGCTATCCTAGTGGTAGCTGTGGAGAGCAGCCTTCAGGCTAAGTCTTGAAGGAGTGTTAAGCTTATTGTTTTACCATAGATAACCTCTTGAATGACCAAATGAAAGAGTAGTCCACACCGGTATATGTATAAAATATATGTATTTATTCTACGAATAATCCCACTAGTCTCTTTATGAGACTGGAGGTAGAAATACAATTCAAACAAGCATTGATAGTTACAATAAATAGCACTGGAATCATGGGGCCCCGGGGGGGGGGGGGACCAAACCATATATTAAAAAAGTGGTATAAGAACCAAGACAATTCTACAGACAGTGCCTAGGGCACTCAGGGTCGCTGGCCCCTTACGAAACCACCCAAGGTAGTGAGGAAGGGGACCCACGGGAGACGCGTGCAGTGGTATAAACTACTGTCGGGATCTCTATTAAACCCTATGGAGAATGTCGCGGTTGGAAATTACAAGAATCTAAACACTTCTAGCAGGAGTTCAAGTTCAGCAGCTGAAAAGAAGATACGACGTTGTAAGGTAGAGCTTCTTTATTCAGGTCCTGACACTCTGATTCCCCGGCAGCAACTGCCAACCCCGACCGCTCCACATTCCCTGCACGGAACCTTCATTCCAGGTTCCGTGCAAAGAACCCGAACGCGGTAAGAACCCCAACACACCCCCCTTCCTTCGCAAAAAAAACACAAACCACTAATTACCTAAAAACAAACACAACCCACATGTAAACACATCAATCACAAAATACAGAAAGTCAAAATCTAACATAATCCTGTAATTTAACAGGAGATGACCTGGTTCTGGCAGGAAGAAACTTAGTTCTCAGAGGACCCTGTTGAGGAGCAAGGTTGCTCTCCGAAGTGCAACCACCATGCTTATCAGTGCTGGAAGGTAGAATTGTACCCTGAGTATCAACACCAAATTTGGTTCTCACGAACTCCACCTTGGACTTAGGCACCACAGAAACAGCAGACTTATTCCAGACCTTGCCATTTTCCAGAACAACCACATGATCTCTCACCTTACTGACCTTAACAGGAGCAGAAAACCGAGAGAAACCCTTAAGAACAAAAACAGGTTTATTAATCCTTACCCAATCCCCTTCACACACAGAAGACTGCTTAGGACAATCAGAACCATACTTGGCTTGAGTGGCAGCTCTAACATCCGCCACCGCACCCAACCTTAGAGGATCCACTGCCTTCCTTAGCATCCAATCCTTGTTAAGCTTTGAACCCGCAACTCTCCCCCTTAACAAGGAAAATGGAGACATTCCAGTACTACAGTGTGGAGTTGTCCTCATAGCCCACAACACATCCGAAATCACAACCTTCCAATCAAGACCATTAACAGAGGCCAACTGTAGCTGTTCCTTGATGACACGATTAAAACGCTTAACCAACCCATTACTACGTGGATGGTAAAGGGAGGTAAGTGTGTGTCTGATGCCATGCTTGCTCAGAAAACTTTGCATCTCAGTAGACACCAACTGCGTACCATTGTCTGTCACCAATTCTTCCGGAAATCCCTCCCGAAGGAAAACCTCCATCAGAAATTTAATAATCACACTTGAGTTGATACCATCCACAAATTTAACTTCCGGCCACTTGGACATATAGTCAATCAAAACTAGCACGTATTTAGGAGAAACCCCTAAGCCACTGAATGGACCAGCCACATCAAAAGCCAGTTTAAACCATGGTGTCTCCTTGACTGCAACGGGACTGACGGAGGACGGACAGGTTACCTGAGATTTGTCACTCAGCACACACGCACCACACTCCCTGACGCAATGCTCGATGGACCTATCAACACCTGGCCACCAAAAATCTTCCCTCACCCTCCGCTTCATAGCTCGAATACCCAAATGACCTTCATGGGCTAGGTCTAAAACTTTCTTGCGTAATGACAAGGGAACAACCAGCAACCCACCCCTGCGCAAAATCCCATCAACCAGGGACAACTCGTCACTAATTCTCAAATAGGGAATCAATTCCTCAGGAATAGCAGTACTGTTGGGCCAACCCTGAATTACCAAATCAACTACCCTGCAAAGCTCCACATCTTCAGAAATGGCCAGTTTCCAATCCCCTTCAGATAAGGCAGCTCCCGTATCAGCAACAGTACTGACTGCACACACCATTTCCACAAGGTCAATAGCAGGTTCAGTAACACTTCCAGAAAGAGGCAGCCTGGACAAACAGTCAGCCACACAGTTCTTCACACCAGCAACATACTCAAGGCAATAATTGAACTCATTCAGTCTGTACTGCCATTTAGCAATGCGAGGCGTAGCTCTACCACCACCACCTTTGGTGGTAAACAGGTCTACCAAAGGTTTATGATCAGTTCTGAGAATAAAATTGTTACCCCACAGAAAATTACGAAAATACTGTACACCCCACCATAGCGCCAACGCTTCCTTTTCGATGGTAGAATAGGTTCCTTCAGCACCACGAAGTGTTCTGGATGCAAAAGCAATAATTTCTTCCCTATTGTCCGATCTCCTCTGCATTAAAACAGCACCTAGACCCACATTGCTGGCGTCGGTTGTGACAATGCATTTGTCATTGATGTCAAAAAAGTTTAAGTGGCTGTGCCTGTACTATAGCCTCCTTAAGTAACCTAAAATCAGACACACATTGCTCAGACCAGGTATACTTCACATTTTTCTTAAGAAGACTGCGCAAACATACAGTTCTGTCTGAAAAGTTGGGTACAAATTTAGCGTAATATTCAACTAGCCCCAGAAAAGAGCGTAACTGGTCTTTGTTTATGGGTTCAGGTGCATCCTTAATGGCATCCAGTAACTTCATCTTTGGTTCTACACCCTTAGCAGAGATATGGTGACCAAGGTAATCTACCCCATCTTGCAGAAACTTGCATTTATCCCTTCTTAACGTCAGACCATTAGATTTGACTATGTCCAACACGTGCTTAACTCTGACATCGTGCTCCTGTATGGTCTTCCCGTGAATAAGAATGTCATCCTGGAAAAACACCACTCCCACAGTGTTCCTGAACAAGTTTCCCATGAGACGCTGGAACACTGCGGAAGCTGATGCCAACCCAAACGGCATACGTAAATATCGGAAAGCTCCATCAGGAGTCACAAATGACGTAAGATGTCTGGAGTCCTTGCACAGTTCGACCTGGTGGTACGCAGAAGATATGTCAAGAGAAGTAAAATACTTGGCACCCTCCAAAGTCGACAACATCTCATTAATGTTGGGTAGAGGTTGTCGATCCACCCAGATGCACGCATTCAGATCGCGCAAGTCCACACACATCCTAAGGGACTTATCGGCCTTACGCGCTAAAACAATGGGTGACAACCACTCAGACCCTTCAATAGCTTCAATCACCCCCAATGCGCATAACCGTTCTAACTCAAGCCTCAATTCCCCACGCATACTGAGTGGTACTTTCCGTACCTTGTGTGCCACAGCCGTTGCACCATCTCTGAGGACAATGCGGTGTTGAAAACCCTTAAGTTTGCCCAACTTCCCGCTAAAAACCTCAGGATAACTTTTAATCCAATCACTCTCAACACACACATCCATCGTGATAGTATGTACAGGAGGAGCTTCTGAAAGACTAGCATAGTATTGTATAGCCTCCCGTTTGGACAGCACCATGTCGGCGTGATTAGGATCAAGGATGATCCCAAGTTCGCCTTGTTCATGCCATC
Source organism: Triturus cristatus (assembly GCF_964204655.1). Taxonomy (NCBI): domain Eukaryota; kingdom Metazoa; phylum Chordata; class Amphibia; order Caudata; family Salamandridae; genus Triturus; species Triturus cristatus. The sequence continues at coordinate 1,166,954,899 of NC_140583.1, forward strand.
CTAACAAATTCGCACCTTCTTCCACTATGAATATAGTACCGAAAATACACTCACCCTTGAATTCTAACTTTCCCTTGAATTTGCCTAGTACCTTCACTCTTTTGCCACCATACGCAAAAATTCTTATGCAGGAGTGGACTACCGGAATACTGCCCAAACCTTTAAAATCCTTGACATTAACCAGAGTAAAAGGGGAACCGGAATCAGCAAGAAACTTCATGCCGTTCCCGTTCACATTTATAATACACACAGGACTTTTCCTTCTTTGACCCTCTCCGATAGAAGCTATCTCTACAACCCCTTCTTCTTGTATAGATGATGAAGACAACATTAATAATTCGTAGCGCTCATCATTCTCATACATGCAGTCCTCTTCTATGGCCCTCACAGTACGAGGAGGTACTCTCTGCGGTACAGTTGCCTTGCAAATCCGCGCTAAGTGTCCTTTCTTCCCGCACTTGAAACAAGTCTGATTTATGGCATAACAAAACTTGAAGTTCCCCAGATGAGAGGTGCTACCACAACGATAACACGAAGGATGTTGTTCAACTCTCGCGTTGGGGAAATTAGACACAGATGGTGTCCGGGAAGCATTGACGTTACTACTCTTGGCTGGTTTAACAGAAGCTTTTGTGGTGACCAGCTTGACCTGAGATGCAGAAATGGTTTCGGATGACGATACATGTGTATTTAACTCTTTCATGCAGAGTTGAGAATGCTCAACACTCTTTGCTAAGATAAGAGCAGTCTCAAGATTAGGATCGTCAGAGGATAAAAGCTTCTGTTGGACTTTCTTGTCACACGTACGCTCAATTAGCTGATCACGAATTATTTCATCACGAAATTCTCTATAATTACATTTGAGAGCCAAAATTCTGAGAGCAGCAACAAAGTCGTCAATGGATTCACCAGGCATCTGCGCACATTTGTGCCGTTCCAGAACTACATTGCGCTTGGGATTAAACCTTTTATCAAGAGTTTTTACCAGGGAAGCATAATCATCGACAATTAGTGCATCCCCATCTTCACCACCACTGGTGGACGTCCACACCGACTCCAGAGGTAAAGTTTGCAAAATTGACCTTGCCTCAGCACCTACATTGTACATTAGTAAGGCCTTCTTTTTCTTGGATGTGAAAGTGTCACCATCGATTGCTTCCAAATAAGCCTCAAAGGTGGCCTTCCATTGTGGCCATAGCATAGGAGGAGGGCCAGGTAACTGTAAAAATGGAGGTGGAGCAGTAATGTTATCCATTGTCAATCTTGCATGGGTGAGTTGCTGCCACTAAGATTAACACTAAGCTGCAAATGTCACTTAGGAATCCTTCAACTGCTACAAAAAGTGTCTTTTAGCGAGAGAAAAGAAAAAGAACAAAAAAAAATATATAATACACTAGTTAAACTTCACAGATGCTCTATTGAGCTTAAGGATGATAATATGTGCACATAACTGTATATAGTCATTCCTGCACAAGCAAAAGTGCTTTCCCGTGAACAAGACTGTACGTTTCCCCAAGGTTAAAGAATTGTGGGTAAAAATATTCCTCCATATTATCGCTCCATATGCAAAATATTGCTCCATATGCCATCTCAACAAAAAAAACTGCAAGGATTAACGCTGAACTCCAAGCACAGCCTTTATCTAAAGCGCATGCTTCAGAACACCCAGTTGCCAAGGTTACAGTACACAACCAGGCGAGGAACGTCAGAGCGTGACGCTCGCGCTTACGCCGCGCGCCGATCTGCGCGCCGAGCAACACCAAAAGAAGGGGAAAGAAACAAACACTCTCACCGCCGACGATCAAATCTGGAAGAAGAGCAGCAGAGAAAGCAGCGGAGGAAGACTTCAATCCGGCAATCCCAAAGCTCGACTACGCTCAATTTTCTCGAATTCCCGCCGTCACAACAGCAGTGCAGGCAGAAACGGAACCACAGGACCGATGAAGGGGAACCGAGAGCCGGACCAGCCCGTCGCCAATGAAAAGAAGATACGACGTTGTAAGGTAGAGCTTCTTTATTCAGGTCCTGACACTCTGATTCCCCGGCAGCAACTGCCAACCCCGACCGCTCCACATTCCCTGCACGGAACCTTCATTCCAGGTTCCGTGCAAAGAACCCGAACGCGGTAAGAACCCCAACAGCAGCTTTGAGTTAAGCTCTTGGAGGGCCCACACTCACGAAAGTACCGAGGTACCACTGTTACCTGCCCCAGGGAAGCCGGGTGCATAGGTCGTTTTCGATGTCGGGTCGCGATCTCGTTTTAATGGAAAAAGATGAAGAACTGCTGCTGGCGTGAAGCGTCGTCGATGTCGTGCAGATTGAAGATGTAGATCTTGAAGGTAAGGACCTGAAAGCAGAGGGGACAGAGTCTGGGTCACTAGCCAGTGACCAGGGAGCTCAGGAGAAAGATCCCTTCAATGTCGGGTGCTTCCAGGCTGAAGACAGGTAGCTTGGATCAGCAGCCACGGGGTCCAGGAGGCTTCAAGGAAGGCCAGCTTCTGGAGGGCGACTGTCCCACAAAGGATGAAGGCCGCTGCGGGGTTAGTGTCCGGATTGGATCCACTAAGCCTTGGCAACCGCAACCCACGCAAGGATAACAAAACAGCTACGGTACAGACCCACGAGGTCTGAGCAAGGACTCCAGTGAGGAGACTGTAGAGCAGGCTTGGAGCAACCAGGGGAGCCCTTTAAAGTAAAGATTGACCTCCGCTAGGGCCCACCAGTCGAGAGACAAGGGACCGCAGGAGGCGGCAATTTGGAGTGCGTAAAGATGAGCCCACGGGTCACCGGAGCGGGCTGGAGCGTCGTCCTTTGGCACAAGTAATGCTGAGAGGTTGGCTCAATAATAGGCCAAAGCACAACTTCCCCACTGGTCGGGGTCTTGTGCTATGCAAGAGGTAGCCGGTGTCCTGGGGTATTGGGGATCTCGGCGTCCACGGTGCTGAGCTTTGCTGTGCACACTCACTGGTCTCTGGGATGCTTGGAAACCCACCTCAGGGTAGGCAGAAGTCTTCGATGTCCGTAGGAGCAGCGGAGTTCCAACCGGGTCACTTGCAGTGTTTCAGGTGCCAGCCAAGCAGGGGGGTAACTCCTTTACCCCAAGGGAGAATTCTTCATTCAGCTGTGCGGCAGCAAGTCGAAGGTTCAAGTCTTTGAAGTCCAAGATTAATCTTAGGCTCTGGGGACCCTGCACCCACCTTTATCCAGAGATTAGGGGAGTGTCTGAATCAGAGCCCACCAATGAGAGTTCAGGCGGGAAAGGGTGGCTACACCCTCTCCCTTTTGTGTGTTTTCCCACCTGGGCAGGGGACAGGATGCCCCTGAACCGGTTTGAGGCGGTGTATGCAGAAGAAGGCACTGGAGAAGCCTACGTGAAAGTCTGAAAGACATCCTATGGTGCACCCACCCAGTTCCAATCCACATAGTCTGTCTGGGGAGGTGGGAACACCTCCCTGCAACAAGATCCCTATTGTCCAGCTGCCGTGGCTGGAGTACTGCCCAGCAACAGGCAGCCAGAGTCGTGTGGGTGGCGGGTAGCATCCATTTTGTACTACGTGTGCACTTTTAAATTGGTGTCTAAAATCTGCAGCTTTTACCATATCACCCCTCTAGAGAGGGGGGAATCATGCCCTCACTCCCATGGCTGGATTGGGGGTATGATTCCACGATGTTTGACACCAAACATGACATGGTTCTGTGCAGCCACTCTCAAGTTATCACGCTATCGTGATTACTTATAATGCGGTTAAGAGTATATGGTATGGCTGCACTACAAACAACCCAGCAATAGTTTTACAAAGGTTGCAGAGAGGCCCTACTCAGGTAGGGGTTCCCCCTCACACATATCTCAGTACCCTGCCTTGTAGGATTAGCAAGGCCTGCCTTAGGGGTGACCTATGAGGATATATGTGTTGTATTAAGTGGGATACAGGATACCTATATCCCTGCAAGGGGCGCAAGCACCACCTTACCCAGACTACAGTAGTGGTCTGGTAGTGTCAGTTTGTATGGCTGTCCCAGGGGTGGCACAATAAGTGCTGCAGCCCCTGGTAGGCCTCTGAGGGACCCATGCCCTGGGTACCTAGGGTACCATCTACAAGGGGCTGATAGAGTGTCCTCAGTATCCAATTGGTATGTACCTAGGGTACTACCATCAGTTTAGAGAGGAAGCAGATAGGCTGGGGTCCTGGATAGCAGGGCCACAGCCTGGCTAGACTTAGAAAACAGTCAAAACATCAGCAAAAAGTTGGGGGCAACTATGCAGTCGATGCCACTCTCCTACAAGGCCGAAATGGTCAACTTAAGCAAAAGGAACACAAAAAACGTAATTAAACATAGAAATGGCTAATAAAATGTTATCCCCTTGCTAATACCCATATGTGTGTGTATTTATCTAGCAGAAGCAACACTCAGAGCGGTTTATATTCACTGAATAAAGCACAAATCACAAATACATCACCAAAGCGACATATAACATACAATATTCTAGTTTTCTACTATTAATATGCGTACTCAAGTTAGTTTACAATTAATATAACCATGCAAGGTGCAATTCCCACGTGTAATTCTTTGTTAATATAGTTGGTGACTTATCACTTCAAACAAATTAATAATATTACAAATAATTGATTATTCGGATTAATATAAACATGCAGGAAGGGGGGGGTATACAAAATGTTGTATTACCCGCTCCAGCATTCCCCCCTTTGGTGATTATATCGCCACACTAATTTAAAATTTTGCATCCCTTTTACGGAAATTTGAATTGATTTCTTGTTTCGCTCATATTTCAGTTTCCCCTGTTTCTTCTCTTTTTTCTGTTTTATACATGCTATCCTTTAACTTTTCTAATTCTATTTCTTCAAATTCTCTTTCTTGTTTCTTATCCTTTCTCCTTAAGTTTTCTCTTTTTATTCTTTTCTGGTTTTTATTCTTTCTACAACAAATACAACCTAGTCTAATTATTAATACTAAAGTAATCACACATGTTAATGGAAATAATATCTTACCTATAAATGTACTACCTAATTTTACTACAAAATCTTTAATAGCTGATATTTTCTTACCAATCTTTTCCCAAACACCTTCAACCTCCAGTGGTACAATTTCGTCATGCAATTCTGCAATATTCTTAATATAAATTTTCAAATCTCTACTTTCATCAGGAATGTAAGTACAACAATGTTGAACTTTCAGCATTCCACAGACTCCACCCTCTTTTGCCAATAAAATATCAAGGGCAAGTCGATTTTGCATTACCATAGCACGCATGGCAACCATTTCAGTATTCACCAATAAGAATCCTCCAGTGGTGCTTGTTGACAAGCGATCCACTACTGTTGAAAGTTTTCTAATTTTGTTCGCATTCAGAGATATTCCCACTGCGGGTATCAGTGTTCCAAAAATGTCACCCACAATTTCAGTCCAAGATTCTCTCTTACTATTTGCTAAATAACTACCTAAGCTATGTACACCATCTTCTCCTCTATCCATGTGAAACATTTTTGGAAAGACCAGGCCAAGATAACATGTGCCATACCATTGGTCTGGCAAACGATAATATGCCCTGTTCCCACAGATAAAATACAGTCCTGGAAAGACTGGATCTCTTCCACCTTTAAATCCCCATCCTCCCATGATTCGGTATGTATCATGGCACTCACTATTCCCTAGAAAATAATTGTCATACGCCGTCTGATTCCTTCATATACACGATTTCCCTTTCTGAGGCCAAACTAAAGCCATAGTTGGACTTGTTTCTCCTCTTAAATGTTTCTCCGTTTTTACATCCCAAACCGTTTTCTCCACTTTCCCTTCTGAAACCTTCCTTTGCATTTTCAATCTCCTTTCTTCAACCATATCCAAAAATGTCTTCTCTTCTTTCTTTAAACTGCAAGTCAAGTTATTTCTAAATATATATTCTAAGGTTAGTTCATTTGTCTCTAAGAAAAATTCACCTAATACCTTTGCAGGTTTTACCTTGTTTAGTTTGTTAATTGCTGGTACTTGTGAAAATATAGTATCTACATCAGAAAAATAATACTCTAATTTACCTGTTTGATAAAATAAACTAGCTATTACACTACATGTTATTCCATATGTTACAGGAAGGTGATGATAAGTCACTCCTTCAGATACAGATGCAGGTAATTGTATACATACGTAGCAATCCCTTACGTCCATTGTTTTTACATATTCATACAACAACTTTGAAAACACATTGTTAGTAAAATCTGTTATTGACCTGTCTTTATGTAAATATTTTTTATCTATTCTAGTTGGAACTACCCTTTGAACTTTCCCTATATTAGTTATGTTATCACCATGTCCTTCTAATGTATCAACAGTAACTTTAAATGAAATTAGTAGAGCAAGAATACTCCAAAGAAGCATTAATAATCCTGTACAACAACAGCACATTTTGCACCATTATCTAAGAAAGGTACATCTACTTTTGCTACTTTCTATGTTTGCCATCTTTCTAAATGAGCCGTGTCTTTTGACTTAGCCTCTTCTACTTCACAGCTAGTTTCTAACCCAAGGCTTCTAAGTACCTACGTAGTTCTACCAGTTTTTGTCTTTTTCAGTATTTTATTGTTTTTCCATCAGTAACTTCCTTGTCTCATTCAGTTTGGCATCTCATCATCTTTCACCTTCCCTTCGTTTTCAACATACAGGTTGTCCTGAACATCTGCTTCTTCTCCAATATCGGACAAGATAACTCTCAGGATTTCTGATTCTTCGTCTTCCTCAACCACTTCCGGTACAACCACCTCTGGATTTCCTTGGCTATCCGCCTCTTCCTTCACTTCAGGCAGGGCCACATATGTCCATTGCGGTGATTTATACTTCTGGTTAGGTTTCCTTGTTCTTTTGCTTTCTTTGGCTACTATTTGTTCTTCTTCCTTCGATTTTTCCTGACTCGTTACTTCATTCACCTGTTCAGCTCTTGGTGAATTTACACGTGTCAGTCGATATCTCAGTCTCTTTATTTTGTGTGGCCACACCTCGTCTTTGGCCGCTCTTTTCAGTTTACTCCCTTTATCATTCTTTTCAGTTCTTCAAGCTCTCTTTCTCAGAACTCGGCCTTCTGGTATTTCATCTTCGCTTTCCTCAGACTCTGTTTCAACTTGCTTTTTACCTTCAACGAGTTCTTTTTCCACCTCTTTTGTTTTCCCTACTTCTGTCCCTCCTCGAATCTCCGTCATGCAATCTTTCTGCTGACTACTTGTCCCTGCTTCTAACTGGATGTTGGAGATCCCTACACCTCCTCGGGGGTCTTCCACAATAATCTTTCCCTCTCTCTCTGTATCTGGCACGTGTCCATCTAAAGGTGTTGTTTCCAGTGGAATTTCTCTCAATCCTTCATCTGGCACTTCCTTCTCACGGATTTCTTTTATTGTCTCTCCACTGTCCTTTTGTTTGTTCTTCCTTTGTTCTTTCTTAGACGAATGTGCTCTTTGTTCTGTCTCTGAGTCTGAACTGGATTCAGAAATCTGTGACCTTTTCCTCAGGGAGTTACTTCTGGGGACCAAAGTTAACCTTGAATCTGTCTCCTCCCTTTCAGAGTTTTCTCCTTCTTTATCTTTTGGCTCTCCGTCTTCTGACTCAGTACTGGATTCTGACTCATCATAATACTCCTTTTCTTTACAATCAACTGGATTTGGAATTCTCAAAGTATGACTTGCATGGATCCAGTTCTTCAATCCAGCACACTTCACAGCTGTTGTTGTAGTCAAAATAACTTGCCTTGGTTTTCCCCACCTGGGAACCAAACAGTTTCTTCTTCTGTGTACTTTTATTCTTACCCAGTCCCCTGGGCTTAGATCATGAGCTGGCTTCTTTTCAAGAGTGGTGGCATCCGCTCCAAACTGATGAAACACAGAATGAACTGCTTCAGCCAGGCTTTTACAGTATTCCAATACCATGTCATCAGTTATTGTCATCAGCTTGTTGACTGGTATAAATACATGTCTCATTGCGCGTCCCATGATGATCTCATGAGGACTCAAACCAGTAGTTCTGTCTGGTATTGATCTAATAGTCATGAGTACTAGAGGCAAGACATCGGGCCATTTCATACCTGTGGCTAAACACATTTTCCCTATTCTGTTTTTGATAGTACCATTCATTTGTTCTACTACACCAGAAGCCTCTGGTCGGTAGGCACAATGCAGTTTTTGTCGTACATTCAATGCTTCATAAATCAATTTTATGATCTCATTATGAAAATGTCCTCCTCTGTCTGATTCAATTGTTATTGGGAACCCAAAACTAGGTATAAATTCCCTCAACAATAATTTTGCCACTGTCATTCCATTATTTCTTCTTGTTGGGAACGCCTCTACCCACCTAGAGAATAGGCATACAATTACCAAAACATACCTCAACCTGTTACAAGGAGGCATCTCAATGAAACCTACTTGCATTCTGGTGAAAGGTCCTCCCTCTCGACCTATTGTTCCTAGAATCACCACTGTTTTTCTTCCTGGATTGTACTGCTGACAAATTAGACATCTTTGACAAATACTTTCCGCCACAAGCCTAAACTTGGCATTATACCAAGTTTGTTTAAAAGACCTAATCATGGCGTCTCTCCCTATATGTCCCTGTCCATATAACATCCGTGCCATGGCAGACATCATGCTATCAGGCATAACTGGTCTTCCATCTCGATAGACCCACACATGATCTTTCTCTCTTGGTGCACATCCTGCTTTTACCCACTGTTTTACTTCTTCCTCTCCTGCTTCTTCCTGCAATTGTCTTACCTCATCCCATGTTCCCACATTGTTAGTAAACATTGGGAAACAAGAAATTATTTCCCTTTCCTTTGCGCGATTGATTGAATTCTGATTTCGTGCACAATACTGTGCCATGTCATTGGCAAATTTATTTCCAGTGGCAATGTAATCACCACTGCGACTATGAGCAGCACATTTTACAACAGCCAATTGCCTAGGCAGCTGTATTGCCTGAAGCAACTTTCCAACCACTTCAGCATTCTTAATGGGAGTTCCACTTGAGGTCAGGAAACCTCTTTGCAGCCAAATTTGGCCGAAATCATGGACCACCCCGTAGCCATATTGGCTATCAGTTATCACAGTCACTCTCACACTTTTCCCAATCTTACATGCTCTGGTCAGGGCAACAAGTTCAGCTACTTGGGCCGACCTTACTCCTTTCAAATAGGATGCTTCCATCACTGCTGCAACTGTACATACCGCATATGCTGCACTCAGCACTCCATCATCTGTTCTTAAACAAGATCCATCAACAAACATGACATAATCACTTTCTGGTAAAGGGTCATCTTTTATGTCAGGTCTTGGTTTTGTACAAAAGTCAAGTACATCCAAACAATCATGATCTGCTTCATCTCTTACCTTCACATGCTCTACATCAGGCAATAATGTTGAAGGATTCACATTTACGCATCTCATGAGACTCACATTTGTTGCACCCAAAATGACCTTTTCATACTTAGTCAGTCGGCTGTGCGTCATATACTGAGTACGACTCCTTGTCAAAAGAATCGCCACATCATGAGGCACAAACACTTTCACAGGGTATACCATCACAATTCCTTCCCTCTGTTCCAAACTTCGACATGTAGCAGCTACTGCTTTCAGACACCCAGGAAGGGCTACAGCTACTGGGTCCAACATGGATGAAAAATATGCAATTGGTTTCCTCAGTTTTCCATGCTTCTGTACTAGAACAGAGAGCGCACATCCATTTCTCTCACTGCAATACAACTCAAACTCCTTATCATAGTCAGGCATACCTAATGCTGGCGCTTCACACAGTCCTTCTCTCAACTTCTTGAATGCTGCCAACTCCTCTTTGTGCAAATCAATTGGATCTCTTACATCACTTCTTGTTAATCGTACCAAAGGTTTTGCAATCAATGAAAAATTTCCTATCCACTGACGACAATATCAAACCATTCCCAGAAACATTCTCACTTCTCTTTGGGTCATTGGTGGACTCCTTCTTTTTATGATCCTGATTCTATCTATGGTTATTTTCCTGTGTCCTTTCTCAATGCTGTGTCCCAAATATTGGACTTCTTTCTTACAGAATTGTAATTTCGATGGTGACACTTTTAGTCCTCCACCTGCCAAATGATTCAGCAAAGCTACCGTGTCTACCTCACAAGCTTCACGAGTTTTCGATGCCACAAGTAGGTCATCGATATACTGGACTAGAACTGAATTTTCAGGCATTTCTGGACTCTCCAAAGACTTTTTCAATAGCTGATTAAATATTGAGGGGCTTTCTGTATACCCCTGTGGAATTTGGCACCACGCCAAAATACGCTCACCGAAACGAAATGCAAAAATTTGCTGACTGTCATGGTGCAATGGGATGGAAAAGAAAGCATGGCACAAATCAATCACTGTGTACCATTCTGCGTCATGAGGGATCTGATATAAAATCACAGATGGATTCGGTACAATGGGACAACATGGTACAACAATTTTGTTTATCTTTCTCAGATCTTGCAATATTCTGAACTTCCCACTAGGCTTTTTCAGCCCCATTATTGGTGAACTACATGGGCTACTCATTATTTCTCTCAAAATTCCTTGTTTTATCATTCTCTCAATCACAGGAGTAACTCCTTCGATTATTTCAGGGGTCAATTTATATTGTGGGACATTCGGATAACATACTCCTTCTTTGACAATTATCTTTACTGGATCTATATTCCTCATCAATCCTACATCTTCTCCTGTGAAGTCCCAAAGTTCTGCTTTTACTGATTGTTTCAATTCTTTTGGTAGTTCGTCAGGGTTGAATACAGCATAGGTTCCTGTAACCTCTTTCTCTCTGTTTGCCAATGTCATTTTATACAACACATTATCATCTGGTGTTTCAAAGGCTATTCCATCTGGAGTACAAAATATAGTGCAATTCATCTTGCACAATAAATCTCTACCTAACAAGTTCACAGGACTAGTGTCACACACTACGAATCTGTGCATTTCAGAAAATTTCCCTATACTAACTTTCACTGGTTCTGTAAGGTAAGTTTTAATCTGTCTGTTGGAGACCCCAACTACTTGGATTGTTTCATCTGAGAGAGGAAGATTCTTGACATCAGCTGATCTAACAGTTGATCGAGTAGCACCAGTATCAACTAGGAAAGTAATATTTTCATTATTAACTTTTCCATCTACAAATGGGCCTGTCTGGTCTACTTCTAGAGTTGCGCCAAGTACGCACTCCTCTTCCTCCCTTCGGCACCGTCAATAACCCTCTTCTGAATCGCTTTCATCGCGTTGCAGCCAATACTGCGAAGCAGCGCTAGCGCGTTGCGGCTTATTTACCTGTTCTTTGTTGTAGAATCCGTTCTCCTTACTATACTTCTGGCAATTTTTGTTCTGTGGAAAAGGTGGTTTTGGCACCTGATTCTGTTGTGTTACACCCTGCTGTTGTCGTTGCTGTTGACCACTCACCTCATTCTGCACCTGTGAATTCAAGGATGAATTTTCGTCATTAGTACTTAGTGGATTCTTACACTCGGATTTCCAATGCCCTATCCTACCGCAATTATGACACGGAAATTTATTTTTAGCTTCCTCAATATTCCCTTTATTTTTCCCAGGATTAAATCTTTGTTTTGACCCAGCTTGTTCCACTAATTGTGCTTCCTGTCTCTCAGCTACCTTTACCTGTGCCCACATTGCCTTCTCTTTTAGTTTTCGCTGTTTTGCTTCAATTTCATCACTGAAAAATTTAGCATGTCTTAATACTTCGTCTATTTTCTTATTTTGCCAATCTACCGTATGCTGTTTTATCATTTCACTAATTTCTGGACGAAGACCATATACAAACCTGTATACGAAATGACTCAAATCCTTGTCACTCAAATTTTTGTCTCCACTGAATTGTTTAACGGCTAAGATTAACCTCTCATAATAGGCATGTACTAATTCTTTGCTTTCTTGATGTGTTCTGTCAATTTTCACCCAATCTGTCTCTTTAGGGGGTACCTTGTTCTTCAGGAATGCCATCACCTGTTCATATTTCTTCCTTACCTCAGGGTCTGGAGCTCCTGTCTTAGGATCCCTTGGGTATTCCTGTGTCGGCCAATCTATTACTATTTTACATTCTGTCCATAGATCTGCTGGTACTATTATGTCCAACAAGCTATTCAGGTCAATCCACAATACTTTGGATAGCTTCACAAATCTGTCCACCTGTCTATACCACCCTACGGGTTTTTCACGCAGTCGAGGGAAGTCATTCGTAAATGACAAAATATCCTGTCTAGTCCATGGGACATGCACATATCCTCCTCCCGGAATCTCTCTCATAGGATATTCTGTCACAACCTTCTCTTTTTCTCTCATAGGATAAGCTGAAAACGTTTTGTCTGAAACTTCGTCTCGCTTACGATACCATCTGCTCTTCCATTTGTCCACATCTCCCCATTTTCTCAACAAAATAATTATATCCTTAACCTGACCTATTCGTCCTGTGGTATTCATGTTTTCAATGTCTTTTTCGGTGAAGTCTACTCAATCGGGTTTCTGTAGGGCTTTTACCTTTTCAATATCAATACCCATCTCATTCGCCACTTCTTCTAATCTTTCATGAAGACTTTTTGCTCTCCATGTTACGCTTTTGCACAGAAACAACAACTCCTCATCTTGGTAGGTTCTTAATTTCTCTGTCGGGATAGTTCCTACTATTAATTCTTCCAGTACCATTCGTAATTTAGCTACATCTATTGACTATGAAACCTTGTCTTTCTTTTGCAAGCTTCTCAACCATTCACTCAACTCTTCTGCAGACGGTCTTACTGGCTTCTCTACATTTCCTTGTCCAAAATCTTTTTGTGTTTCTGACATCGTCTCTATCATTGTCATACGTTTCTCTGCACAGTTCTGACCTACAAACGGGTTATTTGAAAAATGTGGTTCAATCATGCTCATAGTCTGTCTCCATGGATTCTCACTCTGACTCATTCTTGGTTGTTCAACCAGTTTATTACTTTTATAAGGGACTGTCAAACAATATTCGCTGTCTTTCTAGTTGTCAAAAATAGGCATTACTGGACCTATCGTTACTGGTACAGTTACCGCTTCCAAATTCTTGGTTAATTCTCTTATTTTCTCAGTTAATTCTAGGGTTGTTTTTGCTAATTTTGCTGAATTTTCTCCATCCAATTTTCTTCCAGACTTCAACCTTTCTAATAGGATTGTTTCTTCCCAAATCTTGGAACTCTGGTTCCGATTTCATGATTCGTACTGTTTCTTTCATTGGGGCACTTGGAGTTAATATTTCTGGTTCTGGTCGGTATGGTGGTGGATTCTTATAGAACATATCATAAAGAACATCATCCTCGGACTCATTCACTCCGTACCCTCTCGACTCCACATTATGCCTCTTTTCTACACACTTTCGTCCTTCATTCTCTCCTGCAGTTCTTACGGGAAACAAACCCTCAGTCATACTCGCATTTCTCCACCTTCTCATTCGATCATCATGCGTCTCATGTCCGTATGATTTGCCAAACCGGTACCTATATCCTCTACCATTTCCCTGTCTTTCTCGGTCATGCATTTCGTCTTCCCACTCCGTCAATGCTCGAATTGAGTCGGTCTAGGTCTCGGTTCTAAATTCATCATTCTCTCTCTCAAATTTCTCAAAACTGCCAAATTAAATGAACCATGCTCTGGAAAAGCCAATACTCCGTCTTTTTCCGAATTCTTAACCCAGTTGTCTAACCAAATACAGGTGTGATATCCATATTTCGCAACCATAAAGGATGCAGGGGTTTTCGGTGGAGGAAGTAACTGTCCTTCCCTAGTTATGATCGGTTTGTCCTTCTTAAACCACTTCTTAATTTTACCAAACAATGACTTTTTCTCTTTTTCTGGTGGATCGTAATACATTTTCCTTTCTTTCGTGTCTTACTAGTTTCTCCTTACGACTGTACCGCTTCTCTGTCCAATTGCAGCGCGACTCACACTAACGCACCAATAGGGAGCGTTTTACGTCACCCTGTATTTCTCCACTCCTAGCGCGGCGCACACTAACGCACCAATCCGGAGCCTTTTACGTTTCTGACCGACTGTCCAATCCCAGCGCGGTCGTTCTGACGTTAGCAGCTGCTGCGGCAGCTCCTGCTCCTGTCTACCCCTCCTTTACAAACCTGCTTAGTAAGTTTTTGTTTCAATTTCTACAACTCTGTTAGTAACAACATAAAAACGTCTCGATTGTCCGCTTCGCTAACCAAAGAATAGCAATAGACCTTTCTCACGAGAATTCCGTCTTTCCAGAGAGTAGCGCTTACCTCTGCCCTACTACGGAATCGTTACTTCCGTCGATAAAGTAGCACATGCCTCTACTTCACCCTTCTAACAAGCATTAGCTAACCGTTTCTCCAGTATTTAAGACACATAGTTGGAGACCCAATGCTCCTGAGAAATAAAACCAGAGTTTCACAATTAACCTGAACGCTATTTCATTCACGCACTTTCACACAAGAAAAATGTAGTACATTCACACAGAATCCTGTCTTTCCCGAGAACAGCGAACAGTCTATCCTACTACAGAATTATGACATACGTTAACAAAGCAGCGCTTACCTCTCCTTTGTCCTTCTATCGAGCTCAGAGAATACCTATTACCTTTCCAGTGATAAGCGTTATCGGAATGCCAGTAGGATCCATGGTACCTAAGACCAGAGTTTCACAGGTAACCTTCGCTATCATACACACTTCTTCCACACAGAAAATGTCTCTAATGGCAACACACGGCGATGTCACCGAATCGAACCCAGACAATGCGTCGTGCAACTTCAATCGTCACATGTTTCTCCTGTGCACCTACAGGATAACAACAATTCCGTCTTTCCCGAGAACAGCGCTTACCTCTGCTCTACTACGGAACCGTTACAAACTTCCGACTTCCTACATCCCAGAAGCCGTGCAAACAACATAAAAATTGACACGACTCAACAGAGTGTTAGTACATGAACCAATATCAATAACCAATAAGCAATAAGAAATTTACAAGCAATATTCATCAAACCAAAACAATAAAAACCATCGTCTTGCTACCAGAAAACTGTTTCAGCGCGGAGCGTCAAATTCCTCCTCCGGCACATACCAACTACCTCAGCATCAAATTCACTCAAATACATTCATTTGGTGGGGCTCATAACACCAAATATACTTACACTCCGTTGATCTGTTTTTCCCAAGGGAAATACGCCTCCAAACGCTGACATGAAAGGAATACCTTTACCTTACACTTAAACACATTAACCTCAGACCTAAGATATCCCTCTCATAAGGAGATGGATCATTTAATTGTTTTGAAGGTTTAGATTCACAGTCATTTATCTAGTCTTAAATCCCATCAAACTCTCTTTTTATAATAATCGACACAACACATTTGTCAATTAATCATTTCATTTCAAATAGTCTTTATTTCGATAAAATTTCATCATAAAAGACATTTTGCAGACATAAAATTTAAAATACCATATCATTAAAAACGGATAAAAAAGAACGTAAACCATGTGACACTGTAAGAAGGGAGGAAAATCACAGCAACATACCAGGCAACTATTGGGACTTATTACGAATAATCCAGACCCAGGCAAGGAATTTAGCCACAGCAATTACAACGCACTCACTAGTATCGATTCTCAGAATGTTGAGTGCTACAAAGCCTTGCCGGGTGCCCATATTCTGGCAGAGTGGTTTTAGCCATTTAGCCCGGGGTGCTACATAGGCCGGGCAGGCAAAGAATATGTGGCCAACGGATTCGACACAATCCGAGCACCACCTACAGGTATCTCGAGAGCCACCCTTCCATTTTTTAGTAAATGAGTTGGTGGGTAGGGAGCCTACCCTGAATTGATGGTATAGTTTCCTGTCGCTAGGCCTGGTGATGATATACCAATACTCTTCGGAAACCGGGGTTTGTTTAAATCCATAAAAGTTGCCGGTCAGGGACTCAGGGGAAACAGATAACATGTGTTTTTGAGAAATCATGGACCAATAGAGGGTCTTAAAACTTTGTTTCGGGGGAAAAGAACTATTAGCTGGGTCATTCCAGAGGGTATCTAAGCCCATAGAGGACAATAGGAGACTGACATGTTTACACCAAGGGAGGTCACCCGCCCCCAAAATACAACGAACATCCATAAAGGCTTTGGCAAAGGGAGCCAATTCGGGGACTGTCCATAACCTCCTCCAGTAAGCCAGAGGTTTGAACCTGGCGATGTCATCAAATGAACAACAACCAAGGTCCAGAAGAAGTGGTTTCACTGGCGTTGAGCAGGGGAGTCCCGTTAACTTTCTGAAAAATTTGTTTTGGGCTATAACCAGGGAGGAAAGATCTGCATGACCCCATAGTTCGGCGCCATATAAAATTGCCGAATTGATTCTGGCTTCAAAAATTTTGATAGGCGGACCTATCATTTTTGCTTGGGATCGTTTTTGCTCCTTGATCAGACAGCCCGATAATTGAGCAAATTTGAGAGAAAGAGCGTCAATTTGAGGTCCCCAGTTCAACTTATTTTCAAACAAAACACCTAGGTAGGTCATAACATTTGTACGTTCCAGAACACCACTATCCATGGTCACCTGGCCCCTCACAGATTTCCCTTTATTAAAAACCATATATTTGGTTTTTGAAACGTTAACTGACAGGTCACAGTCGGAACAAAAGGAAGAAAATAAATTCAAAGCCGTCTGCAACCCTGACAGGGTTTGTGAGAGGAGTAGGGTGTCGTCCGCAAACATAAGCAACGGAACCTTTGACCCTCCTAGTGTGGGGGCATCTGTGGATTTGTCGGAGAAGTATTGAACAACTCTATTGATGAATAGTAGGAACAAGGTAGGTGCAAGTACACACCCTTGTCTGACGCCTCTGTTGACATTAAACTTATCAGAGACCTGCCCTTGGTTACCCCAGCGGACTTGGGCAAAGTTATTGTCGTGTAACCTAATTATGATGTTTAAGAGGTCAGGAGATGGCCCAAGCTCCGCTAATTCACCCCAAAGTTTGGTCCTATTGACCAAATCAAAAGCAGACCGAAGATCTACGAAAGCTGCATAGATTGTACCACTGCAAAGATAAACCGTTTTCCAGACAATTAGTTGGAATTTAAAAGCCTGGTCAATGGTACTAATGCATGAGCGGAAGCCTGCCTGAAGGGGCGAAATAATATCAAACTGCTCAGCCCAGAGCTGAACCCTTACCAAAATCATCCTTGCTATAATCTTTTGAACAGAGTCAATAAGACTAATGGGGCGATAATTGCCCGGGCACGAGCGGTCGCCTTTTTTAAAGATGGGCAGGATTTCGGTGCCCTTCCATGAGTCAGGGATAGGGGCCCCTTTAACTAGTGCATTGGCCAAGAGGGCGATGTAAGGGGCCCAAATTCCAGGGTCGGATTTAAAGAGGTCCGCGGGGACACAGTCGATACCTGGGGCCTTACCGTTAGGAACCCTTAATATTGCCATCTTAACTTCATCAACATCAAACTCAAAGTTAGAAGGTATAAACGGGTCCCGGCAAAATGATTCTGGAGATGTAACGGCCATGTCAACGTCGGAAAACTGGGATTCATAATGGGATACCCAGTTGTCCGGAGAAACATTATTGGTGGGAGCCTGAGAGTTAGAGGTATTACCCCACTTCAAGGTGTGCCAGAACAATGTTAGGTTCCTTGATTTGCTGGCTGCCAGTAGGGCACTCCAGTGGTCATTATCCCAGTCACGCTTCGCCTGGGCTTTGGCCCTGGTGTAGAGTTTTCTCATAGATCTTATGGTGGCCTGATCCTTAGAAGCGATAGCAGTTTTCAAAGCATTATATGAATCTCGGCAGTTTTTATTATACCAAGAGCTTTGCTTGGGAATCTTGGGGGGCATAGCCTTGCAGGGTTTTGAAAAGATGGATTTTAGGTCCAAAAACAGATTGGTATGTATATTAGTGGCATTGGCAAAATCGCCATTGTCAAGCCTAAGTGACTGTAAGGCTGCTGTTGCTGTAAAGACTTTGTCACCAATCTCAGAAAGTATGGCACTGTCAAGGGCAACCCTATCCCATCGCACTCTGCGATGATTATTGGTTAAAAGGGCATTTGCAGTCAGTATCTCGGTTTGAGTGTTTCTAAACTGAGGACTGAGCAGGAGTGTCAGAACCAAGGGATTGTGGTCGCTCTCAATTCGCTCACATATCATCATATCACCCAGAGTATGCCAGTACTCCACTTTTATAAGAGCATAATCAATTCGACTACAACGACCTCGGCCATCGGAAAAGGTCACTTTGCCAGACGGGTCCGAGGGGGTTCGTCCGTTGGCTGCTCTAAAACCACGTTCAAGGCATAAACTCGTCCATTGAACAGCAGATTCACTCCAGCGTTTAATAGGAGTGAGAGCGAGAAAAGGTATGTTCCAAATAACATCGAATTCCGAGGTCAGAGAATCACATTCTGGATATAGTGGCTCGAAACAACAGTTGAAGTCACCTGTAATGAGTACGTTGGAACTGGGATCAACTTACTCAAGGAACTCGTCCAGTTGAAGGAATGTGTTGGTTCCACGCCCTCCTGGAAGACCCCGGTTGTAAATATTAATTAATAATATTGAGGGTTCATCGTTACTCTGCAAGGAGATAATCAGAAGGTCAGGATTTTCTGTAGACACTTCGGTTAGGTTATACTTCAAGGTTTGCCTAACCCAAAAACAGAGACCACCAGAGGGACGACCCCTGGGGTTACTTATTGCCCCCTTGAAAAAGTTGACGTATCCAAGATAACACACAGGGTCGACAGCCCATGTCTCCTGGAAAGCCAGGATATCATGGGTAGAGACCCAAGCGGACCAATCCTCGTTGGTTAATTTACTACGGAGACCCGCAATATTCCAGGAAGCCAGGGTAAGAGCGAGGGGGCCAGGAGAGGCCAGGGGAACTGGGGGGCAAGGTAAAGTTAGGCAACTGGGGGACTCCAAAGGAATCAAGGGACATAGAGGGGTTGAAAACACGGGAGGGAGTTCGTCACCATCCAAACACGTAAACTTAATTCCAGGGTTACAGGAAGCGATTAATGCAGGGGATGGAGGTACTAGGAGCAACCCACCAATATCAGATACCACATCAGAGCATGTGCTACTGGTGATAATGGGGGCACATGGCAGGGATAAATCTAAGCTCTCCAGAACTGCGGGTGGTGCAGCGGACTTATGGGGGTGTGTATCACATGAGAGACCGGGGGATGAGATCCCCTTGACCGAGCTAAGTCTACCATGCATGCCCCGGCCACTGGTCCTATAAGGCGCGGGGCTATGGTTGCAAAGAGGTCAATCAACCCCGTTCAAGTCGCTCAGCGGGGCGTATGGGTTAGATAGTGGTAGATGGAAATCCAGGCCCTGTACTCTTCGAGGACCCCTAGAGACCATCTCCCAACCAAGTGACCCGGAGTTGAACTGTTGGAGAGGTGCAGGGGGATAAAAGTAAGATAGATCTGTAACAAAAATTCCCGAGGCACCCGGGATGTAAGGGTGGGAACATAGGTAACGCACCACCCGGGGATCACGGAAATTTACAAGCACACAGTCCCCCTCCACTCCCTTAACCCCACTACCCAGCCAACATACCCTACGAACAAGCAATATTTCTGCGCAAGAAGAAACGGGCAGAGGCCTGTTACGATTTAACCAGTGGGTAACCTTGTTTTTTAACTCACTGTGAGTCTCGGCCTTACCCTGCATAAGACTGGGAACACCCACCAGAATAGCAGTATAAGGACGGGACTCAGGCGGAAGGTTAATACGAGGGAGTTCAGAAGATGGAGAGGAGCCCTGGACGGGGGAACGATTGATAATAGGTTGGTTTCTATTGTTATTTGCATTACTATCTGGAATGTGGTGGGAAATGATACAAGGTGGCTGGTGGAGAGTGGTTGTAAGAGGGACAGTGGGAACAGAGGGATCAGGGAGAGCTCCAGACATGGGGGTGATGTCATTAGAAACGACCTCAACCGCAGTGGTTACATCAGGAGGAGTAGTGGACCCAGAAGGCACTGAGGGAGCTGAAAGCTTCTCTGTTATTGCCAAATTGGCGTGCATCGTAATCTCTAGTTTATCAACCACGTGGGAAAGACGATTAACCTTCTCATATAGTGGAGTAAAGAAAGCCTTGAACAGCTGCTCTAAGACCTCAATATGGGCGGCAGAAAAAGGGAATGTAGTGGTTGGGGGCACAGGGCGAGAAATGGGCGCGGAACTCTCGTCAGTGGCAAAGTTAGCCTGTGGCGCTGGGAGGATGGGATCGAGACAGGGAGCAGAAATAGAGGACATTTTGATACTATTAGCTGTATTGCCCTTGGAATGCGCTTCCCTACACGAATTCGTCCGCTGGGTTGTCGGTGACAAGACACCCAGTAACGAGATAGCGGGACCAGGCAAATCAGGAGGGGGCTGTAAAGGATTGTCTGAAATGGTAGAGGGCAAACCGAGGGGAGGAGAACCAGATGTAGAAAGTGGAGTGTTAACCAGTGGGCCTGTTACTAAGCCAATATCCAGGCCAAGCCAAACGCGCTCTGTAAGATCAGAAATAGGTTGTGGGGGCCTGAGAATGGGAGAGGGGACTGTCATAAGGCTGCCCAAAGAGGATCTTTTGGAGGACAGCTCAAGAGACAGTCTTTTTTCTGTTAAATCTATTTCTCGTTCAAGAATCCGGGCAGCTCTGGTGATAAAGTTATCTAATGTCCCCGAAACACAACCCCCGGTACTACTCTGTGCTAGTTTCCTACCTGACCTCAGTGACGACATCACTGTATACGGCAATTTGGAAGTAGGACTTGGGTCGGGGACAGGTAGGCTAGGGTTATACACGACCTAAGTACAGAGTAATGGCCCGTCCCGTCCACTTCCGTCCACGAACGGCCACAAACGGCCCGCTCTTTGCCCGGTCTTCGCCCCGGGCCTCGTCCCGCGCGCGTACCGCTAGCGCGAAGGCTGAGATAAGCCCGGGGGAGGAGTCAGGGGCGTGAACGGGAAGAGGAACCAGGTGAGCAGAGTTGGAGGAGCGCAATGCTCCGTGGTCCTCGCAGTCCCGTGAGTGAATCAACCAGCGTCCAGCCCCCAGCAAGCAGCGTAGCGTCCAAAGCGTGTGGTTCAGCAAAGAGTCCCACCGAAGAAGTGCCCCAGCCAAGGTTTTATACACCTGGGGTCAACGAGCGGCTCCCGCGCAGCGGGGGCCGCGAGGCGTGGCGGTTGAGAGAGGAACCAGGCGGGAAGAGGAACCAGGTGAGCAGAGTTGGAGGAGCGCAATGCTCCGTGGTCCTCGCAGTCCCGTGAGTGAATCAACCAGCGTCCAGCCCCCAGCAAGCAGCGTAGCGTCCAAAGCGTGTGGTTCAGCAAAGAGTCCCACCGAAGAAGTGCCCCAGCCAAGGTTTTATACACCTGGGGTCAACGAGCGGCTCCCGCGCAGCGGGGGCCGCGAGGCGTGGCGGTTGAGGGAGGAACCAGGCGGGAAGAGGAACCAGGTGAGCAGAGTTGGAGGAGCGCAATGCTCCGTGGTCCTCGCAGTCCCGTGAGTGAATCAACCAGCGTCCAGCCCCCAGCAAGCAGCGTAGCGTCCAAAGCGTGTGGTTCAGCAAAGAGTCCCACCGAAGAAGTGCCCCAGCCAAGGTTTTATACACCTGGGGTCAACGAGCGGCTCCCGCGCAGCGGGGGCCGCGAGGCGTGGCGGTTGAGGGAGGAACCAGGCGGGAAGAGGAACCAGGTGAGCAGAGTTGGAGGAGCGCAATGCTCCGTGGTCCTCGCAGTCCCGTGAGTGAATCAACCAGCGTCCAGCCCCCAGCAAGCAGCGTAGCGTCCAAAGCGTGTGGTTCAGCAAAGAGTCCCTTTAATCAAATATTCTTTATCTAAGAAATATTGCAAGAAACGTTAGAAATCATCATCAGCATTTTAGGGTATCATATTTACTTATTTTGGCTAAAGTCGTCCTCTAAGTCAATCAGTCAAGGAAGAATTTATTCAGCAAAGTTAGGCCGCAATTCAGTCTCTCAAAGATGCAGGATAACAGCTGTCCAGCAGTGTCACCGTCCTCTCCGTCAGCATAACGTCAGGAAATCGAGTTCGTCAAAGAAGAGCGTGTCGATCAGCGATATCGTTGGTGTTTTTTAGCCTTATTCCTTACCTACTTTTATAATGAAAATAATGTCAAAAAGTATCAAGATCAGGGTTTAGAGAGTCCTGATTGGTCCATGTGGGGTAGCGGGGTACAGTTCTCAGGGTGTCGAATGATGAAGTCATCAAACTTGCTTGTTCCGGATTTTAAATTGAGCTTTGTCTTTGGTCTTGGATGGGTTCCCGGAGCGTCCTTGAAGGGTACATGTTCTCCCGGGGTCAGGTCCAGGCCTCTGCTGCTGGCGGTGACGCCGGCGCACTTCACCCAGAACCTCGTGTTGTCAGGGCAGTCACGTTTAACGTCTCGTTCAGCCATCTTGTTTAGGCCGAAATGGTCACCTTAAGCAAAAGAAACACAAAAAACTTAATTAAACATAGAAATGGCTAATAAAATGTTATCCCCTTTGTAGGAGAGTGGAATCTGACTAATGGTTGCCCCCAACTTTTTGCCTGGTATTTAAGTGGTTTTTGACTAGTCTGGCTGGGATCCTGCTAACCAGGACCCCAGCCTATCTGCTTTCTCCCTAAAAACTGTTGTGAGTACTCTAGGTACAAACATAATTGGATGCTGGGCATGCCCTTCCAGTCCCTTGTAGATGGTACCCTAGGTACCCAGGGCATGGGTCCCCCAGTAGGCCTACCAGGGCTGCAGCACTTATTGTGCCACCCTGGGACAGCCACCCAAACTGACACCACCAGGCCACTACTGTAGCCTGGGTAAGGTGGTGCTAGCACCCCTTACAGGGACGTAGGTACCCTATGTCCCATACCATTACAACACATATACTCTCATAGGTCACCCCTATGGCAGGCCCTGGTAATCCTACAGGGCTGGGTGCTGAGGTATGTGTGAGGGGGGACCCCTACATGAGTAGGACCTCTCTGCAACCTTCGTAACACCGTTACTGGGTTGTTTGTAGTGTAGCCATACCATATACTCTACCGCATTATAAGTTATTGCGTCATCGCTGTAACTTGGGACTGGCTACACAGAACCATATCGTGTTTGGTGTCAAACATGAAGGAATCATACCCCCAGTCCAGCCATGGGCATGGGGGCACGATTCCCCCTTGCTAGGAGGGTGATATGGGAAAAGCGGTATATTTTAGACACCAATTTAAAAGTGCACATGTACCACAAAATGGCTACTGTTCGCCACCTACACGACTCTGGCTGGCTGTTGCTGGGGAAAATCCCAGCCTCTCCCGCTGGACAATAGGGCTCCTGTGGCAGGGAGGTGCCAGCACCTCCCCAGACAGGTAATGTGGATTGGAACAGGGTGGGTGCACCAAATGTCCATTCAGAGTTGCACGTAGGCAGCTGCAGAGCCCCAACTCTGCATACACCGCCTGGAACCGGTTCAGGGGCATCCTGCCCCCCGCCCAGGCGGGAAACACACAAAGGGGAGTGGGTGTAGCCACCCTTTCCCGCCTCAACTCTGATTGGTAGGCTCGCTTTGGGACCATCCCCTAATCTTGGGGATATATGGGAATAACTTTGCCCTAGAGCCTTAGATTCGTCCAGAACTTCACAGAACTGACCTTCAACGAGCTGCTGCCCAGCTGACCGAAGAAATCTCCCTTGGGATAAAGGAGTTATCCCCCTGCTTGGCAGGCACCTAAAAGACTACAAGATACCCGGTTGGAACTTCGTTGCTCTCACGACCTTCGACGCCTTCCAGCAACCTCGAGGTGGGTCTCCAGTGCATCCCAGCGTCCTGTGAGCGTGCCCAGCAAGTCTGAGCACCCTGGATCACGTGGGTGTCGAGATCCCCGCATACCCCGAGACACCGGCCACCTCTTGTCCAGCACACGACCCCGACCAGTGGGGAAGTTGTGCTTTGGCCCATTCTTGAGCCAACCTTCAAGCAGCATTTGTGCCGACCCTCAGCTCCCTGGCCCGCTCCGGTGGCCCGTGGGAGCCCTTTTACGCACTCCATTTTGCTGCCTTCCGCGGTCCCTTGTCCCTCGACTTGTGGGCCCTGACGGAGGACAATCTTTGCTTCCAAGAGTTCCCCTGGTTGCTCCAGGCCTGCTCTACGCTCCCTGCAAAGGAGAGCACCCTCAGACCTCGTGGGTCTGCACCAGCAGCTGCTTTGTGTATTTTGCGTGGGTTGCGGTTGCCAATGCTTAGTGGATCCAATCGGGACACTAACACCGCAGCGACCCTCAGCCGACGTGGGACAGTCGCCCTCCAGAAGCTGGCCTTCCTTGAAGCCTCCCGGAGCCCGTGACTGCAGAGCCCAGCTGTACCTTCCACACCTGAAGCACCCGACATCCACGAGCTCCTTCCTGTGAGCTCCCTGGTCACTCTGCTGTGACCCAGACTCTGTCCCCTCTGCTTTCAGGTTCATCTTTGTCTTTTCTTCAACTTCAATCTTCACGACTTCAGCGACACTTCCAGCTAGCAGCAGTTTGGACTCCTTTTCCATAGAAAATCAGCCCGCGACCCGACACCAGAATCGACCTATGCACCCGGCTTCCCTGGGGCAGGTAACAGTGGTACTTCGGTACTTCCGTGGTGGTGGGCTCTCCAAAGCCTTAAGTCTCAAGCCTTAACTTTGTACTGTTGTTAGAAGTGTCCTTAAACCTTAATTATTCAACCGCGACATTCTCCATAGGCTAACATTGCGATCCCGACAGCAGCTTCTCGCACTGCACACGCCTCCCGTGGGTCCCCTTCCTCTTAACTGTGGGTGGATTCTTAAGGGGCCAGCGATCCTGAATGCCCTAGGCATTGCCTGTAGAATTGTCGTGGTTCTTATACCACTATTTTAGTATATGGTTTGGTCCCCCCCTGGGGCCCATTGATTTCTGTGCTATTTATTGTGTTTAGAAATGCTTGTTTGAAACGTAACTTTGCCACTAGCCACATAAAGTGACTGTGGGATTCTGTCTAGAATAAATACATATATTTTATATATATACCTGTGTGGGCTACTCTTTCATTTGGTTATTCAAGAGGTTATTATGGTAAAACAATAAGCTTAACACTCCTTCAAGACTTAGCCTGAAGGCTGCTCTCCACAGCTACCACTAGGATAGCTTTCTTTAAAGGTTGTCTTAAACCTATCATCAATAGGAGTCGAATTGGACTGGTGCAAGGTGTCCCTATAACTAGGAACAGCATATGCCAGGCCAACTTCTCACATTGGTGTGCAGCGGTTGGATTCAAGCTTGCCATTGTTTTACCAGATAACAAATTGAATTTCTAAAGTGAAAGCCACAAGGTACCAAAGGTACATATAAATTCAAGCTAGAATACAATAAGTTCTACTGAACTTGGAGTTGTGTGTAGAGGGTTTAGCACACCTTGACTACAACTCAAGAGAGGGTTCAGTAGGCCACACTTAGTGTAGGTAGATACATCACTACACTAAACATGTCTTCAGGTGGCACTAAGGCTATGGAAGGACCCCAGAGGGTCCCAGTAGATAAGTATGATAATTTCACCTTTGCAGAGCTCAGGGAAATGTGCACCCTTAGGGGACTGAAGACAGAAAGAGGTGCCAACACAAAACGTCTCAAGGAGATCCTGCTCATAGCAGACTTTATGGAGTCCATAGGATCCAGAGGGACGGACAGAGTGGGTGGGCACCCCTCAGAAGAGGACACTCCCAGAGTGGAATCTGAAGAGGAACAGGAAGAGGATGAAAATCCTGACCTGGAAGAAACAAACCACTCACAGCATGGAGGTGATGGCCCAAGAGGCACTCCCTCCACCCTTAAAATGGGAGTGGTGGGTCCAAGAAGGAACAGATCCCCCTCAGTGGGATCCAACCATTCTAAGGGATCCAAAGGGTCCTCTGCCTCTTCTCAGAGAAGAGAAACCTCTCATGAGAGGAAATGCAGACTGATCAAATTTGAGCAGGCTAAGCTTGAGCTTAAAAGAGAACAGTTAGCATTAGACAGGGAAACCCTGGAGCTTCAGAAAGCTTCAAGAAAGTGGGGTCTAGAGATCCCTGGTGGCAGTAATGAAACCCCTAGAGTTAGAGAGAGAGTCCCTGACAATAGGAACCTCCACAAGATTGTGCCCCCCTATCAGAATGGGGATGATATCCACAAATGGATATCTGCTCTTGAAAGGGCCTGTAGAGTACAGAGGGTCCCTGTAGAGCAGTGGGCAGCAATCCTGTGGCTCTCCTTTTCAGATAAAGGGAGAGACAAGCTCCTCTCTGTAAGAGAAGAGGATGCTGATGATTATTATATCTTGAAAGCTGCTTTAATAGATGGGTTTGGCTTAACCACTGATCAATACAGACTTAAGTTCAGAGACACCCAGAAAGCACAGAATCAAGATTGGGTAGACTTTGTGGATTGTGCAACCAAGGCACTGGAAGGTTGGTTAAATGGCAGTAAAGTTAATGATTATCAAGGATTGTATAATCTCATTATGAGGGAGCAGATTCTTAATAATTGTCAGAACCAACTTTTACACCAGCACCTGGTGGACTCTGATCTGACCTCTCCCCAAGAATTGGGAAAGAAGGCAGACAAATGGGTCAGAACCAGGATCAGGCCTAAGAACCAAGTTGGTGACCAGAAGAAGGATTCCACTAAGCCCAAAGAGAAAGGTGGGGATGATAAACAAGAAAAGTCCTCTGAAGGGCCCCAACAAACCAGTGCTGGGGGTGGGTCCCAAAATACTTCCTCTAATACCAAGAAACCATATTGCCATGTGTGTAAGAAACCTGGCCACTGGAAAACTGACTCCAGCTGTCCTAAGAATGGCAATAAAGAAAGTGTTCCTCCAAAACCAGCTCCAACACCTCCTGTTACTACTAGTAGTAATCCCCCAGGCGGTGGGAGTGCACCCAAAAACTTAGTTGGGTTTTCTTTGGGGACACCAGTGGACTCTGGCCTAGCCAGGTCCCCTGCATTAGCAACAATGGTCTGTGATGGTGGCATGGGGTTTGCCAACTTTACCATGAGCCCCAGTATTCTGGGCAGGTACAGACAAGAACCAATGATCAATGGTCAGAAGGCTGTGGCCTATAAGGACACAGGGGCCAGTGTCACCATGGTGACCAAGAGGCTAGTGCCCCTAGATCAGCTTTTACCTGGGTTTAGCTATCAGGTGACCAATATTGATGGAATCAGGACAGATCATCCCATGGCAGTGATAAATCTCAGCTGGGGAGGAGTCACTGGCCCCAAGAGAGTGGCAGTGTCCCCAAACTTGCCTGTAGATTGTCTACTGGGGAATGATCTAGAAATCTCAGCCTGGGCTGAGGTTGACCACAAGGCCCATTTGAAAATGGTAGGAATTCCTGAGAGAGTGGAGGAGACCCTGAGGGCCTCACCTCCACCCCAGGAGAAAATAGAAAGAGTGAAGCCTGAAACTATGGATCACTCTACACAAACAGAGAGCATAGGGGAGGAAGAGCAGTCTCCCCCCCACCAGACTACAGGTAAAGGTCCAGTTTCTCAGGGAACTGACCCTGCCCCTTGTGAAGTAACTGCCCCAGAAGTGGACAGGCTTGGCCTGCCCACCTCTCTGATGGCAGGGGATCCTTCCAAGGTGGTACCCAGTCTGGAGCAGGTATCCTGCCCCTCTCTACCCTGCCTCAGTCAGCCCAGGGCTGCAGAGGTCAGGGAGGTCAGTGGACCCTTATTGGGCCCCTGCCCAGAGGAACCCCCTCATCAACAGATTAGGGACACCCGGCAGAGTAGTTTCAGCCAGGTGAATATTCCTCTACAAACTGAGGGATCCCCCTTACCCCTAGGTATAGGCACCCCTCAAATGGATGTTGTTGAGCACAGGGAAACCTGGGGCCTAGCTGCCCCAAACCTTCCAGTGCCCTCCACTATTCCAGCCAAAGGGATCCAACCCCCAGCTGTAGGCAGCCAGAGGTTGACCCTTAGGGCCAGATATGACCCAGTCATGGGCAGAAAGGCTTCCATAGTGGCCAGTGATCTGAGGAGGTTGAGACCAACCCAAGTAGGGTCTCACTTCCAGACTCAGACACCCCACCAGCCCACCTCTGACCCAAAAACCAATACAGGTAATTTCCCTAGACTTTGGAGAAACTCTAGAACCCCTTGGGGTAGGATTTCCCAAGTGGACCATGACACAGGGAGCAACCATGTTAGTACAGGTTCTTCCTTATATGGCCACTCAGGAAATAAAGGCTTATCTGGACAAGGTTAGCCTTATCTCCTTTCGTTTGGGGGGGGGTTATGTAGGAGAGTGGAATCTGACTAATGGTTGCCCCCAACTTTTTGCCTGGTATTTAAGTGGTTTTTGACTAGTCTGGCTGGGATCCTGCTAACCAGGACCCCATCCTATCTGCTTTCTCCCTAAAAACTGTTGTGAGTACTCTAGGTACAAACATAATTGGATGCTGGGCATGCCCTTCCAGTCCCTTGTAGATGGTACCCTAGGTACCCAGGGCATGGGTCCCCCAGTAGGCCTACCAGGGCTGCAGCACTTATTGTGCCACCCTGGGACAGCCACCCAAACTGACACCACCAGGCCACTACTGTAGCCTGGGTAAGGTGGTGCTAGCACCCCTTACAGGGACGTAGGTACCCTATGTCCCATACCATTACAACACATATACTCTCATAGGTCACCCCTATGGCAGGCCCTGGTAATCCTACAGGGCTGGGTGCTGAGGTATGTGTGAGGGGGGACCCCTACATGAGTAGGACCTCTCTGCAACCTTCGTAACACCGTTACTGGGTTGTTTGTAGTGTAGCCATACCATATACTCTACCGCATTATAAGTTATTGCGTCATCGCTGTAACTTGGGACTGGCTACACAGAACCATATCGTGTTTGGTGTCAAACATGAAGGAATCATACCCCCAGTCCAGCCATGGGCATGGGGGCACGATTCCCCCTTGCTAGGAGGGTGATATGGGAAAAGCGGTATATTTTAGACACCAATTTAAAAGTGCACATGTACCACAAAATGGCTACTGTTCGCCACCTACACGACTCTGGCTGGCTGTTGCTGGGGAAAATCCCAGCCTCTCCCGCTGGACAATAGGGCTCCTGTGGCAGGGAGGTGCCAGCACCTCCCCAGACAGGTAATGTGGATTGGAACAGGGTGGGTGCACCAAATGTCCATTCAGAGTTGCACGTAGGCAGCTGCAGAGCCCCAACTCTGCATACACCGCCTGGAACCGGTTCAGGGGCATCCTGCCCCCCGCCCAGGCGGGAAACACACAAAGGGGAGTGGGTGTAGCCACCCTTTCCCGCCTCAACTCTGATTGGTAGGCTCGCTTTGGGACCATCCCCTAATCTTGGGGATATATGGGAATAACTTTGCCCTAGAGCCTTAGATTCGTCCAGAACTTCACAGAACTGACCTTCAACGAGCTGCTGCCCAGCTGACCGAAGAAATCTCCCTTGGGATAAAGGAGTTATCCCCCTGCTTGGCAGGCACCTAAAAGACTACAAGATACCCGGTTGGAACTTCGTTGCTCTCACGACCTTCGACGCCTTCCAGCAACCTCGAGGTGGGTCTCCAGTGCATCCCAGCGTCCTGTGAGCGTGCCCAGCAAGTCTGAGCACCCTGGATCACGTGGGTGTCGAGATCCCCGCATACCCCGAGACACCGGCCACCTCTTGTCCAGCACACGACCCCGACCAGTGGGGAAGTTGTGCTTTGGCCCATTCTTGAGCCAACCTTCAAGCAGCATTTGTGCCGACCCTCAGCTCCCTGGCCCGCTCCGGTGGCCCGTGGGAGCCCTTTTACGCACTCCATTTTGCTGCCTTCCGCGGTCCCTTGTCCCTCGACTTGTGGGCCCTGACGGAGGACAATCTTTGCTTCCAAGAGTTCCCCTGGTTGCTCCAGGCCTGCTCTACGCTCCCTGCAAAGGAGAGCACCCTCAGACCTCGTGGGTCTGCACCAGCAGCTGCTTTGTGTATTTTGCGTGGGTTGCGGTTGCCAATGCTTAGTGGATCCAATCGGGACACTAACACCGCAGCGACCCTCAGCCGACGTGGGACAGTCGCCCTCCAGAAGCTGGCCTTCCTTGAAGCCTCCCGGAGCCCGTGACTGCAGAGCCCAGCTGTACCTTCCACACCTGAAGCACCCGACATCCACGAGCTCCTTCCTGTGAGCTCCCTGGTCACTCTGCTGTGACCCAGACTCTGTCCCCTCTGCTTTCAGGTTCATCTTTGTCTTTTCTTCAACTTCAATCTTCACGACTTCAGCGACACTTCCAGCTAGCAGCAGTTTGGACTCCTTTTCCATAGAAAATCAGCCCGCGACCCGACACCAGAATCGACCTATGCACCCGGCTTCCCTGGGGCAGGTAACAGTGGTACTTCGGTACTTCCGTGGTGGTGGGCTCTCCAAAGCCTTAAGTCTCAAGCCTTAACTTTGTACTGTTGTTAGAAGTGTCCTTAAACCTTAATTATTCAACCGCGACATTCTCCATAGGCTAACATTGCGATCCCGACAGCAGCTTCTCGCACTGCACACGCCTCCCGTGGGTCCCCTTCCTCTTAACTGTGGGTGGATTCTTAAGGGGCCAGCGATCCTGAATGCCCTAGGCATTGCCTGTAGAATTGTCGTGGTTCTTATACCACTATTTTAGTATATGGTTTGGTCCCCCCCTGGGGCCCATTGATTTCTGTGCTATTTATTGTGTTTAGAAATGCTTGTTTGAAACGTAACTTTGCCACTAGCCACATAAAGTGACTGTGGGATTCTGTCTAGAATAAATACATATATTTTATATATATACCTGTGTGGGCTACTCTTTCATTTGGTTATTCAAGAGGTTATTATGGTAAAACAATAAGCTTAACACTCCTTCAAGACTTAGCCTGAAGGCTGCTCTCCACAGCTACCACTAGGATAGCTTTCTTTAAAGGTTGTCTTAAACCTATCATCAATAGGAGTCGAATTGGACTGGTGCAAGGTGTCCCTATAACTAGGAACAGCATATGCCAGGCCAACTTCTCACACCCTTGCTAATACCCATATGTGTGTTTATTTTTCTGGCAGGAGCAACACTCAGAGCGGTTTATACTCACTGAATAAAGCACAAATCACAAATACATCACCAAAGCGACATATAACATGCAATATTCTAGTTTTCTACTATTAATATGCATACTCAAGTTAGTTTACAATTAATATAGCCATGCAAGGTGCAATTCCCACATGTAATTCTTTGTTAATATAGTTGGTGAGTTATCACTTCAATCAAATTAATAATATTACAATTAATTGATTATTCGGATTAATATAAACATGCAGAATTTGGAGGTATACAAAATTTTGTATTACCCGCTCCAGCACGGCTCATGAGCATCAAAAGATTCGGAAAAACAA
Organism: Triturus cristatus; assembly: GCF_964204655.1. NCBI lineage: Eukaryota > Metazoa > Chordata > Amphibia > Caudata > Salamandridae > Triturus > Triturus cristatus. Next base: position 1,166,986,371 of record NC_140583.1, read on the forward strand.
AGGGAGTTCCACAAGTTTGATCAAATCCTATAAAAACAGGTTGAATAATGCACAACTGACATCCAGACTTACCCACACTTGGGTGATTGGGTACCCCTCTCATCAGTGCTTAGCAAACCCGTAGAAGCCCAATCAAACTTGAGGAAATCTGAAAAGCCCTCGGGACAATGTTGATGGGGAAATTGCTAGGACTTAATGGCCTACTGCTCACTTTCTATAAGATTGCTCTGCCCCTGTTCCTAAACCAGCTCACCACACTATCCAACTCCTTAACCTCGGATTCAAAACAGACCACCATAATGTGCAAAATAGATATTGCATTGATCCCGAAACCAAAGGAAGATACTACCCAATGTACGTTGTATTACCACATAGCATTATTGAACATGGATGCTAAATTGTGCACGATATTCTTGGTGAAATGATTAGAACTCCTACTCTCAAGCCTGATCTACCCTGACCGAGTTTTCTTCGTCAGAAATGGCCAAGGGGCAGACAAACCTAGTCTCCTTGCCCACATGGTCGAAAAGGCGCTTTGGCATAACATTCCTTCTTTGTCCCTCTCACTGGATCCAGAGAAGGTCTTTGATAAGGTCAGTTGGGCCTTCCTTCAGGGCAGTACTGGGTAAAATCGCACTGGGCCCAAAAATCATCATGAGGATAATGGCAGCATATGTGGCGATACAGCCTTTATACGCCTCAATAGCTTATGCACCGCAACTAGTGGGATCGAGAGAGGCACCAGACAGGGTTGTCCTCTCTCCTCCTCTCCTCTTTGCCCTGGTGTGTGAACCATTAGCTATCCACATCAGAACCTCAACTGGGATTGCGGGGATCCCCTTTGGTGCAGCACCCATAAGGTGAACTTCTTCTCTGATGACCTCCAGCTCATTCTGATGAAACTCTCAGATGCCCTACCAGAGATGGTCACACTACTTGATGAGTGTAAGCAGATCTCAGGCTTCAGGGTCAACAATGACAAATCCTGCGCTCTTAACCTTAACATCCTGGAGGACCTGGCCCCTCACCTTAGATCCCTTGCACCATTCAAACTCTTGCTCTATCCATCCAAGACTCAACATAACCCTCCACTTGGGAGGTTGAACAAAGGCCAACTGGCCAGCTCTTCGCCATAGCATCCTAGAAGACCTATGGAGGTGGCGATCCCTATAGTTTTCTTGGCTGAGGCACATTAATGTCATGAAAATGAATGTACTCCCCCGAGTGATCTATCTCTTCCAGTCTTTTCCCACCCTGAATCCTGAATCAGTACTCTTCAAATTAAACTATGCACCTGTATCTGGGAGGGGGGGAGGGGATAGGATGTGAAACCTCGTATATCCAATAAGCTCCTGATACTGCCGCTCTTGTAGGAAGGCCAGGCCTGCCCCAATATGACAGAATATTATTGGGTAGAGCATCTCCATTACACATTTCGGAGTGGGTGGTCCAGGAGGGCTAAAATGCATATCTACACATGTACCGAGCAGTGAGGTGCAGGTCACTGTCAGACCTGGCTTAGCTTCCCAAACACAGTTGCCCCAAGAGCGCATACCTAGCAACCTCCACAAGGTTTAGTCTGGATCACGGTTAAGAGGGGCTTTAACACTTCCTCTCTCCTAACACTCCTGTGGCCTGAAACCCAGACGTTTCACTAGCTCTTGACCCCAAAGCTTTCTCCAAGTGTACTAAGAAAGTCTGTAGAACTCTTAAGAGGGGATATGTTTGTGCTTTACAAATATGGATTACATTACATTACATTGTTAAAAGGGTTCTGAATAAATGTGGTTACAGTAGTACTCCTTGGACATGAGGATTACCAAGCAAGCTATTTCAATCAGCAGCAAAAAGATACCCCTTTTGGGGTAAATCCTGCGCCTTATAAGCTCTTTCATTCATTCATTCATTCTTTCATTCAAATCAGACACAGACTACTGGGTTGGCTTGTTGTTGCCCCTATTTGGGACACAGGTCCCCGACTCCTGGAAATGCTCAATAGTGACCCCCTTAATGAAGTGGGTGAGTAGTCTGACCCTGCTATCTATTTGCAAATAACTTATTAGATAATGATGCCAGTGTTTTTGCCAGGATTGTTTTATGTTGGCTGTATTAGAGCATAACACATTTAATTCTCACTTTTTGCAATGGAGTGAAGCCTAGCCATGGTTATATAGACTATTCCATGGTATTCGACTGGACGGACCACCACCGGCAGAAATTCTCTGAATGGGTTTTCACGATATTCTGCGAGGAGGCATTGTCTCTCTTTATTTAGAATCATGGGTTAAGATACATGTTTGAATGGCCCTTGGGTATCCAAAAGTATTCAAATGAAAAGAACTGAAAAGGGTTGTATAATAGCAGCCTGTCTGTTGAGTATATATACTGATGACCTTGACAGAACCATGTGAAAAACAGTGTATTTTTCATTTAAAATAGCTCCACCACATGCGCAAGTCTTTCAGTCTGCAAATGGCATTGTCATTATGGACTGAACTAGTTAGGTCTTCAGTAGATAGTGTAGGAGCTGCTCGTATTCAATCAGGTAAAAAAATGGCCTCCAAAATGTCAAAAACTAAAATTATGATATTTGTCAGTCAGAAAAATAAATTTTTTTAAAATCTTGTTTTTGTTGGGCCTACGATCTGATGTACAACTATTTAGGTGTCTGGATGCCAGATAGCAGCTATCTTAGAGTTTCATTTGTCTTCCATAAAGATTTGAGTTGCTGCATTAATCTTTGCTTTAGGCACGCTATACGCTAAATTAGACAACTCTCTGAAAAAGCCATTTTAAGTGAAATTAAAGCCCAGCTACTATCTGCCTTAAAGAATGGCCAGGAGGTGTTTCCACTAAAGACCGTGAAAACTCTGAACATACTACAATTTAAGAATATTAGGAATAGTGTTTGTCTGCCAGATCACAGCGGCATGACTGCCCAGCATCCGGCCTATTAGAGAAGACTTGCCATGTAAATCAACGAATGAAAAGAGAGTGGAAAACTGTCTCATACAGCACTTTCCGAGTCCACTTTATTAACTATGGTACCCCGATGGACCTTTTCCCCCAACTCAGAGGTTTCTGGAGTTCACATTTCATCAATCAATTTCAATTAACAGTGTAACCCATTGGCTACACAATAAGCACCAGGAATCAGTAGCTATGGTTAAGAAGATGTATTACAAATTAATAATCAAGCTAAGAAACACAGCTCTTAGCACCATGCATTATAGATACAGAATAACGACTGGGAATGCAGAATAACAACTGAGAAGCCCAATCTCCTAAAGAAGGTTAGGTGAACCAGTATCAAGCAAACAAGGAGGAATGTATGATGTTATTCCGCATGCGTTTAGCATGCATTCCTCCTGAACGCCGTCATTAGAACAAACGCATCTTTAGCACACATTTGTTCATCACGCAAGTCGTTGTGATGACTTACCTTAGGGGGGTGCTGGATTTTGAAATAGTTTCATTTACTATTCCAACTCCAGTCTGCGCAACAGTAGGAAAGGTGTTGGGCTTTAAATTCCACCAATTTCGCCCCCCTAAAGCAAGTTGTTGTAGCGACTTGTATGCTGAACGTATGCATAGTAAAGAGGCATTTGTTCAATTGCTGGCTCTATGAAGTCTCAGCGTGATTCCGGCTTCATCCTAAAGGACATTTCCCAACAAGGAGTTCAGTCACAGCATTACAGAAGATTAACAAAACTATTCACGTGCAGTGTTTCGAGTCAAACACTCAATGTGACAGGATTCTCTTTGCTGGCCGCGTGAAATGGCTAGCGACTGAGCGCGCTACACTTCATATACCCTGGTCCTTGAAGGGGACAGCTATTACGGATCTTCATAGATCTAATATTTTTCAGGCTCCGCGTCCGAAATAATTATTTAAGCAAGTGCGGACTGACTTGGGCTAATACCCTTTGTAATCCCCCCCCCCCTTTTCTGGACTGTGTGGAGCACTTACCTTGCCATGAAGAAGCCCGCTTGGGTGAAACACGTTGGCTGCTGTGTTTTAAATATTGAATAAAAGAATCTACAACACCACCAATGTGAAAGAATTACTATTTCTGTCATCGCAGTCATCCTTCCACTGTGGGATTTAAACCCTATGAATGTTTGCTTTTATAGCAATGCCTCTCTCATCTTTTGTGTTCGAGGATGGTTTCTATTCCATAATCTAACCAGTTAACGCTATTTAATGCATTAAGGCACACGTTATATAAATCGATTTCATCTTATAGTGAGTACATGTTTACTTGGTAAGGATGGTTTATTAATAACATTTGATTCAGTTAAAGCACATAGTTTGAGTAAATTCACTGGATCTACAATAAATGCACTTTAGTAATAATGTCAAATGCAACAAGTATTTTAATATTGTTTGACCACCCGAGAAACATGTGCTAGTGCACGTTCATGTTATGAAATTGTGACGTGTGCAGGTGTAGCCAAAATTGCGCTGCACCACTCTCAATGGCTAATCCATAGGCAAAGTACCTACATGCTGCAATGCAGGAGATAGGACTGGCTTTAACAAGGATTTAAAATCCCTCATACCTGATATTTAAAGCATGTGTAACATCACAGCTGCTTTTATATTCCCGGGTTATGGGCATGGCAGAATATCAACAAAAGAAGCATTTTGATTTATTAACAGAATCATATGTCACGTTAACACACTTTGGTATTGTGGAGCATGCATTCCCTCCTTAGCAGAGTCACACCTTTCGGCAAGTGGGGAAATGCCCGCATTTGGTTTGTGTGCCTCCAGCTAGTACTGGCTTACATTGCATCTCACAGAAGAAACCAACCATAAGTACCCCCTTGTTAGTACAGAGTGCTGCCCACTCATGGCAAGAGCCAGTATTTACTGTTTGCACTGGGCCCCTATTTTCTGTGACTCAACCCCAGGGCGATGAACCCTAAGAGCTCAGACTAATTCTTCTTGTACTTTATGAAACATCCGTGGGCCGTACCACATAAAGTGTGCTTTCGGAGAGCTACTTTAAGACAGGTCTGTGTCACAGTTTTGGGCTGACTGGTGTCTTAAACAGCTGGAGCAGTACCTTTACACCACCTTAGACAGTGTGATCGATTGATGGTCACAAGGAGATATTGTAATTTGTGTTGATATATCTAAAGTAAACAAAAGAACATAGCACAATACACAAAGTAATATAAAACTGAATTTAAAACATAGCAGGGCACAATACAACCACAGTACAAACTATACATTACATACCGATAATGATGCTAAAAAACAAAGCAGTACAAAACCAAAAGAAGACATCACGACCACAACCACACGGTGGTAAATGGTGTTTGTACCAAGCACTACATTAAGTTACCAGCAGGACTTGAGAAATGTTTTTGGTCCAGACCCCTTGGCACTTTGTTTCTCACTAGGCTTATCACTATTCATTAATAAAAAGAGCGCTTTGTCTGTAAACGCTGGCATTTTGTTATTTTTATTTGACATGAACCAATAAATGGCAGGATTCAGTCTTATTCAGAAACTTTTAAATTAACTGATATTTCTTTTCTCTGGTAGACACTGGCACGAACGTAAATGTACTAAATGTGAGGTTGCTGTGGTGTTTTTACCGCTGAATAATTTGATGTTAAAGTGAGATTAGACATTGTTAGACTATGGGCCACATGCAACAAGTGAAAAACCGGTCGCAAACGGGCAGATAAGCAGAATCTGCCCCTTTGCGACCGGTATTTATGCATTTGGGATGCATCATCCCAAATGCAAAAATTGCAATTTGAGAAACTGCAAAAATAGAGATTACTTAATTGCGATTGAATTTAGGGAATCGCAAATTGCGATTCCCTGAATGTATTGCATGATGAAATTGCAAATAGCGATTTTGCAAATAGGGGTCGCAAATTACCATCAATTTGAACTTGATGGTAATTTGCAAAAACCTCGGAAAATGCACTAAAGTGCGTTTTTCAAAGTTCCTGGTTACACACACACATGCCCTTGGGGCATGCGTGTGCGCAACATGTGTTCCCATTACAATTTCAGGTGTGCAACAGGGTGTCCTTTTGGCACCCTTGAAATTGCATGCACAATTTGGGAGTACCTATTGGGTACTCGCAAATTGCACATGCACTTCCTATTCATTCCTATGGGCCTGTAGGCCCATAGGAATGAATGGGAAGCCATTCCTTAATTGCGACTCGTCATTTGCGAGTCGCAATAAAGGAATGTTTAGGAATCAATATTTTTTTGGCGGTTCCTACATGCATAGGCTTTTGCGATTCCTTAATTGCGATTCCTTAATAATCGCAATTAAGGAAAAGATATAGGGGCCCATGCATCAAGGAAGGCAAAAGCCTGCCTTGATGCATGGGCCCCTATATCTTTTAGTTTCTCTAGCAGGGCACGTAAGTTGTTATTTAAGATACTTGAACGCGGCAGAATGCTGCTTTGTTTTTACTCCCTTAGGATTCTGAAAATCTTTCTTCTTTTCCTTTTATGATGGAGTTAGTGAAATTGGCACATTATGCGCCTCTGTGAAGCACAGATAAGTCCCTTTATGTTCATCTGCCGAAAGTGGCCCCCTGGTAGAAAAGGTCACTTTGTGAAAACGATGTCGTTGCGCTTTTTATGGCTTTTCAGTGCCATAATTTGCCTGGTTCTCTGCTCATGTTTCTTTATTCCCTCGCCAGTATTTATGTGGAAACCCCGTCCCTTTCATCTTGTCTTTGCATTGCTAGGCAGCTGTCAGGCCGGGCTGTTTCACTGCCTGCTTCTAGGCTGTGCCTGCCAGACTTGTCTGGGTGTAGGAAGGAAAGAGCTAGATCTTGGGGACTCACACAGTAGAGCAGTGTTTGTTTTATGATATGATGCCTGCCACTGTCACAGGCATACGGTGTGTGTATGTTGCTGTCTTGTAGCACGTCATATATCATGTTCAGAGCCAAGCTCTGTTGGGTTTCTCAGAATGCTACTCAGGGTCTCCCACCACAAGCAGTGCTCATCTCCTTTCCCACATAAGGCCTCATTATAACCGCCTTACAAGGTCCCTGCTAATAGTACTGGTAATTCCGACCTGCAGTTTAGAGTCACTGTTACCAGCCAGTATACCACCATAGTAACGCTGGGGCTTATTTACAAGCCCCTCGCGCCGCCCGTCTGAACAAGCATTAGAAATGCAATAGGTCTCGCATTTTTGGGAGTTAGAGCTATTGTGATGTAAATGGCAATGTCTTTTAAGAATGTAGAGCTTTGAAAAATATGCAAGGGATAGAGAAAGACTGAGCAGGAGTGACATTCTAAAGCCAAATGTGTGACACCTTGAGTTTATTGTGACACAAACAGACACATGGTATATGTGCTTGGGATCAGCATATGGGTAATTAATAGGAATCACTTACCATGTGGCACCAGTTCCTTTGATTATGTTATGTGACTGTGAAGACCACTGGACAGTGCTACTACACACATTCCTATTGAAACTAAAGAGTGAATAAAATACTGAACACCTGCAAACAACCAAATCGCATTACACATTATTAAACCATGGTCTCTTGTCCTGCACAGATGAAAATAATGCTATGATGCCATGATGACTGAAAGTGCTGTAAAAATGCCAGTGATATAAAGTGATTTTAAGCAATGTGCAACATAATCTTCATAGCGTTCAAGTTCCCCAGTTCCATCTGTGATGTGCTATTCCAGTCTAGGGGTTCTCTTTAAATTCTGAGACTTGTAGTCCTGTTTTATGATGGAGTGAGCAAGACTACAAGTCCTAGAATTGAAAGATAAAAAACCCAGACTTGAGCACCACCTCACACTTGGACCAGGAATAAAAACTTGGTAGGACTGAATCTTTATTGTTCACTCGCCCTCTGCTGATTTAGATTTGTTGTTTTACGCGTCATACTGCCTGAAACTCTGTTCTTTTCATTTTATACGGCACAAACAGTATTGGAGCAGCGTGCACGAGCACCACCAGTTTATAGTGACCACCTGTTACATTACAGAAGCCACATTTCTTTTTTAGGCCCAGGGAGATTAAGTGATTTGCCCAGAATCACAGGATGCTGAGGAGACGCCGAGACTACAACTCTAACAGATGTTACAGACAGGAACTGAGCGTGAGAAAGACATGAGGCTCACTGAATTAGATTACATTAGATGTGCCAGGGCGTTGGAGGCAGCTGTAACAAAGCATGCTTTGCAGCAGTGTTAATAACAGGAATGCAGGGTTTTAAAGAGACCGACTCTGCTCTCCTAAGTGCACCGTTCATATTTATGGTATTGTCAGGCAACTGCAGCCTGTTATGGGTTAAATTCAGATTAAACTAGGGCACAATAGCCGTGACATTCCTCTGTCAGCTATCATTACAGGTCGCCACTTATACCACTTTCTCCTTGTCGATGCTGACAGCCAGCACTCCGCGCCGGTGCATCACTCACCACTCAAGTTCTAAAGCCCAAGCAGTAAAATAAGGGTGACGGGCCCGGTCACACAGGGAGCAGAGGGAGGGGGCGTTACAGGGAGCTGCTGCAGACAGTGCAATGCACAAACACAGAGAAACACGGCTGCACCTCCCTAGTGCTAAGAAATTGAGTGAGACTGAGTCTCTCTGCAGCGCACTGATTATAGCGGCATGATCCTCGTAATAATTGCAGCTGATATGAAACGAACCTAGTGAGGGGGGCACTGCACAGTCAATCAATCAATCAAATGATCTTTATTCGGATATATTAAAAACATCCATAAAAGTGCATAAAAATTGTTCCATATATTCTCAAGCAGAAAGTGCAGAGTCAATGTGCAAATATGCAAAGGATACATCTAAAACTAATAGTCCAAATCCATTTAGTTCACATCAGAAGCTCCATAAAAATTATCTTTAAAATTTATAAAAAGATCATCCCAATGAATAGTAAAAGAAAATAAAACATGTATTCAACACAGATTGTCGTACACCTGATGGGCAGAAATGCAGCATACAATTAATATACAAGCCGTTAGACAGGTATGTAGAATAATAAACGTGATTCAAATCGTGTTCATTGAGGCACGGGAACGGACAGCAGTTTGGAGAAAATGACTGACTCTATAAATTACATCCTCATTGCCTAGTGTCCGCAAAGTTCTAAAGGCCTCTTTGAAATCTGTCAGGGCATTAACTTTAAAATAAGGGATGAGAAAATGTTTGGTATATTTTTTATAAAAGCCACAAAACAATGTGAAATGCATCAAACTTTGCTTACCGCCTTGGTTGCATGGACAGGGTAAGTTTCTTAGATTATAGGAGTAACCTAGGGGGAAACAAAGTAAATTTACCACGCTCCCATCCCTAAATCTGAACAACAGGCTCCTATTCCATCTGCCCAGAACCTTACGCAGATAACCTTGGGGTTTGCTAGATGACCTAGTACAATGTTCTTGTATGTGTAAATACCCAAGGATGGCTGGCTTTCTAAATTCAATATTTTCTCTATTCATTCGGTACAAATCAAATAAGGCCCTTTTCACTATAAGCTTGTGTGATGGGTTTATTGTGTCAGGTGCTGAAAATAGATGCCCCATTTCTACACTTTCTAAGCTCGCCTTTACCGCTTTAAGCCAAGGGATGTAATTTGCCCGCTCACATTTTATACAGTCTAAGATTATGTCGCGGGTCAGTGAGGCAGCTTGGTTACGCCAAATTTTTAACCAAAATAAAGCAGGTCTTGATTTTATAAAATCCTCTATGTAGGGGAGGTTCAGTTCTCTGTGGCATACATATGACGGAGCCGAAATGACCCCCCCCAGTACCTTCCTACAGAATTTGTTTTCTTCTACCTGGATATTGGTGCAACTCGAGTATCCCCACACCTCGGCGCCGTAGGTTCCTGTAGGGACGCACTGGGTTGTATAAATTTGTAGTAGTGATGAGGTGACCTCGGCGTGCCTTGGTTGGCGTAAAGTAATTAAAGAATTAATGGCTTTACCCAGTTTGTTCCTCCCTCTGGCAACATGTGGTTGCCAGGATCCAAAATCAGAGAACAGCAAGCCCAAATAAGGGAAAGTGCAAGTGCTGTCTAGGATATTATTTCCTGCCATTATATGTCGAATTTTATGTTTCTTTGGCCCGCAAGACATTATATAAGATTTTTTAAAATTTGTACATAAGTCGAGGTCGGCCATAAAAGAAACAAAGCCTGAAATTAAAGTGCGAAGTGCATTAGGTGTACGGCCTATGAGTACCGCATCGTCGGCATAAAGAAGTACGGGTAAAGAATTGCCGTTGATGAGCGGGACATCGGTAGTTAGTTTATCAAGTGATGAACTTAATTCATTTATATATAAGATAAAAAGTAGGGGAGCCAGGACGCAACCCTGTCTTACACCCCTACCAATTAAAATCTCATCCGAAACCTCACCATCATTGTTGATGCGTACACGAGCCTTTAAGTCTCTGTGTAGATAAGCCAAAAATTGGACCAGAGGTTCATCTAAACCATAGCTCAGCAAAGCTGTCCATAGACGGGATCGGTTGACAAAGTCGAAAGCAGAGCTTAAGTCCATAAAACCTAGGTAAAGTGGGGATTTTTTTGCTATAATATATTTATCTAAAACTAGGTTTAGGTTCAAGCACTGCTCGACCGTCCCTACATTGTTTCTAAAGCCTAGCTGGCAAGGGTGTAAGATTTTATTTTCCTCTGCCCAAGTACTGATCTTATTAAAGATGACCCTGCCCAAGATCTTCAGTGTATTATCAATCAGTGATATTGGGCGATAGCAGCCAGGGTCGAGTCTATCACCTTTTTTAAAAATAGGGACGATTGTACTATTTGACCAAGTATCAGGCAATGAGGTGATGGACAAGTTATTAAAAACATTACACAGTAATGGGGACCATAGGTCGGGCTCTGATTTTATTAAATCGATGGATACTCCATCAGGCCCTGGCGCCTTGTTTCCTGCGCTCTGAAGGATTGCATCCTCAACTTCAGTTATTAAAATGTCCGGGAACTTAAAAGGTTGGCGGTTTTCAGTAGGAGGAGTCGGTGCCATATAGATATTAGTGAAGTGCTTCACCCATACATCCCCTGATATACTACAATTTATGGGGGTGATATTAGAACCAAATGTTTTCAGGTTTTTGACCTCTTTCCAAAACCCAGCAACATCCTTTGTTGCTGCAGTACGTACAAGTGATTCCCAATGAGTTTTTAGTAGCTCTTCAGATCGTCTTCTTAAAGTGCATTTGTAACTGATCCTCAGAGACCTCACCAATGTTTGATTGGGTGGATCGGCTTTTAGGGCAGCTCTCAAATCTCTGTTTGCTCTTGAGCAGGAGTTATCAAACCATCTAGGATTAATATCGGAGTTGGTTTTAACTGGCTTAGATATCTCCTTTTTTATGGTCCTGCACAGCTCCATGAATGCTTCTATAATCGCATGATCAGGACACTCGAAAGATAAACAGGTGAGTACTAGTCTGGGTCCGGATTTGATGACTCGGGCTAACACCCCCTTGTTGTCAATCCCCTTCCAGACCACCCTGAGTTTGTCTGTTGATGCGACTAGGTTTTTTGCCCCTATTTCTATCCGATTCACCCTCTTATAGGGGAGTTTCAGGGTGGATAGAATCGGGTGGTGGTCACTATGTACAGACCTAACTACTTTGGCCTCTAATAAAAGGTCCACAAGTGCGGAGGTCATGAATATGTAATCAATTGTGGATGCACTCCCATGCCCGACATAGGTGGCCACGGGACAGTTATTTTCCATAATGTTAACCTTTTCCATAACATTAATTAAGTCCCTTGTGGCCAAATGGTTTAATAATTCTTTGCCTCTTTTACAGGGAGGAATTTGTCGGTGAATATGTGCGTTAAAATCTCCTCCTACACATATCCCATCAAGTTTGCCGTATTTTTGTCCTTCTAAAATATCATCGATAAAATTAAACAACCTGATAAAATTCATATTGGGATGTGTTTTAAAATCATTATTATAAAAATTTATTAAACATATTCTAACGCCACTGATGTGAAGCAGTGCCTGGAAGTTCCTGTCATGTGTTTCCAATGGTTCAATTTTAATATCAGCGCCTATTTTAACCCATATGGATAGTCCCCCGCTTGGTCTGCCTAACGCAGGAATTGCTGCGGTTTGGTTGAAGCAACGGTATCCATCAAAAAACAAAGGAGTGGTGCACCAGGTTTCCTGAAACATCAAGATATCAATTTTGGAGACCCAGTCCACCCAATCCCCGTTTGTTACTTTGGTATTTAGACCTGCTATGTTCCAACTCAGGATTGTCAAGTTATTGATAGATGTTACCAGGGGGGAGACATAACTCTTATCCTTAACCGCCTTAGCGGCATTAGCAGTCGTTTTGGTTGGATCCAAGGATAGATCCCCTGCTGGGTCGAGTATATTCAATTGATTTCTACTCAATGGGTCAAAGGAGATAATTGGGGGTCAGTCCAGAGTACCCAGGTCAGACAATGCACTATACCTATTGTGTAAGGGAAGAGGTGATGGAGCAAGGCTAGGTAATCTATGATGCGGTCTATAGAAATATCCCAATGGCAAAGAAATTATGTCACTGGGAAGGGGGAAGCGCATGTTAGTACTACCAAGGATAAATTTGACTGTAGAGGGATTTCTGAAATTGATGACAATACAGTCCCCTTCCATGTTCTTAGGTGATGGCCCAACCCAACTCACCCGTCTAGTGGTCAAAATTTCTCTCATGATATTAGGGCCTACTCCTTTATGTTTACATAGCCAGTCTGTGCATTTGTTGTTTAGTTGCATCCATGACTCGCTCTGCCCCTCCCTTAACTGTGGTACGCCTGCCAAGATTATTACATAGGGGCAGGCGTCGGGGGGCAGATGAAGGACAGGCCCTGAATATGTTGTTGACCTAACGGTGGTTGTGTGGCCCTTATCTAATCCAGTGGTAGTATGTGCCTTCCTCCCTGTAGGTAACAAAGTAGGGGCATCATTTGGCGTATTGCTAACCTGACTAATATGGCGTGTTAGTTCTACCGTTCTCCCTAAAGATGGCAAAGTGGGAGCATCATTTGACGTATTACTGACCTGACTGATATGGCGTGTTGATTCTGTAACTTTATTAACGCCTCTGTGTATAATACTAGGGGTGGTCGTTTTGTTAGAAGCATTTTGTATTTCAGTCAAAGTACCCCTATTTGCAGCTTCTAGGTCTTTAATAAAGCGCTCACCCCTTGTTAAGTCAAGACTAATAGCCCCCTTCCTTTTTGCGTCTTCATTTTTGATCATGGTTTCAATACGATCTAGTCTTTTAAAAATATTATTAAACTGTTTGATCATTTGAGATTCTAACTGTTTAAAAATAGTGTCCACAATGGTTTCCATAAAATTAACGTTTGATTTGTTAAGTGTGGAACTTTCACTAACAGGATCAGTCTGTGTACAAGTACAGTTTATGCCATTTCCGGGGGGGGTAGTGGTCAATGGTCCTTCAGCCAAGTGCGTTTGTTCGGTCCTGACGTTACTACCCTCTATTGTTTTTTGTTTCCCTCTGGTCCACATGCTCTGTGGTGTGGGTTGATCCTTAATGCATGTGGCTGGTTTCCTTTTGTTAGTTGACTGTTTTGTTGGGCCTTTTTTCCTTGTCCCTCCAGTAGGTTTAGTTTTTGAGGATGCCTGGGAGATAGGGACATATTCAGTTACATCAAGCTGTGAGTCAAGAATGATAGTGTCACCTTCCTCCTCGGGGGTGATAGAGGGTGGATGAAACGTGTTGGGCTTAGTAACTGTCACAGTTGGGGTTAGGGGTAAGGTGTATTCTGTGCTGGGGGCCCCGGGCTCAGAGTGTGTGCGTAGGACCCCCAATGACATCCGTCTCTCGGTACTCGCGATTTCATTTGCGACCATATTAAAGGCATTGTCCAACATGCTTTCTAGTGATGGAGGTATAATGGAATGTGTCATTACCGGTTTGCCAGTTTGATTTGCAGGGCACTTCCCACTGATGGACATTTTCCGTTTCTCTCACCTGGTAATCCTCGAAGAATCAGCTTAGATGGGTGGCCCGCCCGACCACTGTTGACCTCTGAGGGCCTCAGAGGGCCCGCCCTTTGCCCGGGCTTAGCCCGGCGCCGACCCGCGCGCGATCCCGCGTCGCGGGGGCTCCCGCTGGCTTTATGCGCCTTCGAGCGTGCTCTGATGAGGTGGGCGGGTTCGTCCCGCAAGGGTTGCTGGGAGCAGTAGTCTCCCTGCGCACAGCGGCCGTGTAGATGGAAAATACGGCAGCGGCAGGGAGACGCTGTGGTGTGCTGGTGTGGGTGTCCTCCGTTGGTGTAGGGACAGCGTAACACTGAGAGCAGGTAGGCTGTGTGGCAAGTTCAACAGCAGACTGGAAAAGTGGCCCCCGCTCTGCCGGGGCTCCCGCTGGCTTTATGCGCCTTCGAGCGCGCTCTGATGAGGTGGGCGGGTTCGTCCCGCAAGGGTTGCTGGGAGCAGTAGTCTCCCTGCGCACAGCGGCCGTGTAGATGGAAAATACGGCAGCGGCAGGGAGACGCTGTGGTGTGCTGGTGTGGGCGTCCTCCGTTGGTGTAGGGACAGCGTAACACTGAGAGCAGGTAGGCTGTGTGGCAAGTTCAACAGCAGACTGGAAAAGTGGCCCCCGCTCTGCCGGGGCTCCCGCTGGCTTTATGCGCCTTCGAGCGCGCTCTGATGAGGTGGGCGGGTTCGTCCCGCAAGGGTTGCTGGGAGCAGTAGTCTCCCTGCGCACAGCGGCCGTGTAGATGGAAAATACGGCAGCGGCAGGGAGACGCTGTGGTGTGCTGGTGTGGGCGTCCTCCGTTGGTGTAGGGACAGCGTAACACTGAGAGCAGGTAGGCTGTGTGGCAAGTTCAACAGCAGACTGGAAAAGTGGCCCTGCACTGCACAGTGTGTGTGACACTTACCCGGTCTCCGCTACCACCCAACACCATCCAGTGGTCCAGAACACTCTTGCGACTCTTGCCGCGGCATTGAAGGGTGGGGCAGTGAGGTGACGTCAATGCTGTGTTCCACTCTCCCTCGAGAGCCCATACCATGTGACCTGCCCCGCTTTGAGCTCCCGGAAGTCTCGAGCTCACCGAAGGCTCCGGCTCTTTTTCCGCCGACATTGGGTATCCCGACCACGGCATACACGGAGCTGAATTTCCCGCTCGGTACTCTCTACTGCTTACACCGGCAACCCGTTTCCTACCAGAACCCGTGAGCTTGTCTCCACTGCCGCCCTGCGGTCCAGACTCGGACCGTTAACATTGTCTATCGCATTGGCGCTTCGGCCTTCTAGGTGCAGACTCGGGACGCCCCTCCTCCGCCTCATTCGTGCATGCGCCTCAGCACCTGAGGCTCCTCAGCCACTCATTCCTTCAACTTGTGGCTATCTAGCTAACTTCCCAGGCATCCTTACCACCGCCTTGTCCTGAAGAGATCCCACTATCCGTATGGGGATCGAAACGTCGTCGACCTACGTCTTTAAACTCAAAACCTTACTGTACATTTGTTTGTTGAGTATGAGATGTTGATTTGACTTTACGTATTTGCACTGTTTATTCTAAAGTCACCTTTTTAAGTCACCAGCCTGGGTTAAGGAAATCGGCTGATTTCCCTTCTAACCTCCTGACGGCTAGCTCACTCATTTTGTTATTTATTATGGTTTCTAAAAATCTACATAAAAACTTTCTTTCAACACATGCATTGTTTATTCTCTAGAATTCCAATTCCTTATTGTAGTAATTGTGATATTTATTTTGACTCCTCTTGAATGGGACCACTGTTCCTTGAAAATACTTGTCTACCCCTGGTCCCGTCTGACCTCAGGGTTTCCTTGTTTCTTTTTTGTGTTCCAAATGCTGCCACCAGTAGATGGCTCTGCCTGCAAAGTTTCACAGAAAGCATTAAGTCGCAGAAAAGAATTAAGCAAGAAAAGGACAGAGACATGACTTTCAAAAGTTTCATATGAAATGCAGATTAGTCGCTGCGCGTGACGCCCGGACCAGATGTTTGTGCATATATTTGAAGGGAAGCAAAAAGAGCAAAAATAAATCAATAAAAAGATGAGGGGGATGCGCATGCAAGCGCGGTGAGACCTGAGTTGGTTGTGCGCATGTTACAGCGCTGTCTTTTCACTTAAATCATTTAATTAAATGCTGCCTGCTGTCAACACGAGTGCCAGACAGAAAGCGTCGGTCCCGGATAGAGAGCGGTGGAGCAAGGCGTCGGGTGAGGGCAGGAAACTGGCAGATGTGCCAGCGGTGGCAGTGTGCAAACTTCCTCTAGGAATGCGTGCAGCAAAGAAAACAAGTAGTCCCTAAATGAAAAGATAACAGCTAGCATCGTAAGTAAACTGTAGTTTGTCAGTGCTGCTTCCTGCCAAAACGGAAGTGACGTAGAGGATCGCCAGCCAACAATAAGCCAGATAAGAAGAGCAATGCCAGACTTAACCAATGGCAAGCAGCAAGAGAAATTACCCTCCATATCCTGTTAACTACAGGTCTTGCGACAGCGCATGTGCTGTCTAGGCTCGACCTAAAAATGACACCCCGGCGGCACAAGGGGCTTGTCAATAAGCCCCTCTGTATGCTGGAAAAAACACTGTGTCGTTACTGCGCCCTTCGGAGGTAATAAACTGCTTGTAATATAGAGTTCACCCCATGCACCATGCTTAACAATATTTGTCCTTGCTTTTCTTGTTCCTTCTTCTTAAGTAGAGTCTGTATTGTCACTCTCATTGTCCACATGACCTTGTTTTCATCTGCAGATTGTGGCTCATCTCCACGTATGACATAACTGAGGGGGTTAATTGTTGCCAACTTTTGCAGGTGTGACTTTTAAATGAATTCGTCAATCAGTGCGTGCGTGCCCGCACTGGTGTAACGAAAATTGAGGGGGCATCCCTGCAAGGAACGGGAAAGGGCCCTCTCTGGGCTCAATCAAGAGCTCTCCGGCAAGAGTGCTGTTCTGAGGGGGCCCCCTGGTGCTTGGGGCCCCCCCGCACCGCGGGGGCCTGTGTTACACCCCTGCGTGCCCGAGTCTGCTAGTGCTCTAAACAATACACTTTAGCATTTTGTTCTTGTGATGTCCTCCTAAATGTGGTGCCTGGCTATTTCTGTTCCCCTCCTTATGTTCAAGTTTGTGGTTTTGGAGGTTGTCGTAAGCCCTAGGAGTATTTTTAATAGAAAATGTATTTCTTAGAAAAGATCAGACCAATGTCAACTGACAATATATTTTCCTCAATTGTCATGGATCGGTATAGGTCTAACTATTATCATAACAAACATCATGGTATGACCATTTGAGTAGTAAAAGCCAAGAAGTGTGCTTGCAGGTTAGCCCTGCAACCTAGAGGCCTGTTTGTTGCCAGCCTCTTTCTGGAGTAACCTGAAGTGGTGCAGGTAGATCTAGTTTCTAACTGGATAATGTTTTTTTTTAAATATTGAACCCTTTAAAGAGCTCAGCAGTTACCCAGAAGGGTATCCTGGCACTAACACTGATCATTAACATACCGGAGAAAGAATCCCAATATTCCGAATGGGAAAAGCTGATAGAAAGCCCTAGTTCCTGAAAAGTCAAGTTTTTAAAGCCTTCCTAAAATGTCAAAAGAATGGATCTTCGACAAGATACAGGGGAGCTCAGTCCAACGTTTGACAGCTCTGACTGAAAAATATCTATCTCCCCCCACCCCCAAGCCACTGCATTTGGTTCTAGGCTCAACCAGCAGAAGAGTTTTATGGGAGCGTTGGTAACGTGTAGGGATCTGTAAAAGGGACATAGCGTCTCAGGATGATGTGCGGGATAACCAAGACTGGTGGATACCTGCACCCCCACAACCTTGTTCTTTTACCCACCCGCAAGACGATTGGGGTACTTTCGAGACTGCAGAAGCATTTTCAGAGAACGAGCCGGATCCCTTTAAGCCGCACTGCCTGTTCGCGGTCGCCACGCCCCCTTCATCACGTGGACACACCGGATTGGATATTGGGGCGGAAGACCAGACGGCGGCATGTGACATCACCAAAGAGTGGATTCCAGGAGACGAGGAGCGGAGAAATAGGACGACGAGCGGAGAAGACGTACCAGTGGAGTTTCGGGAGGGAGACTCCACGACGGAGCTAGGAGGAAAGCCAGGAGGCCAACGTACCCACGCAGCGCCAAGCCACACTCCTGGAGGGGTGTGGCTACCCCAGGTACGGGAGCGGGTCAAGGGCTGGATGGGGTGGCGAAAGGGTCTTTAGAACGCCGTATTCCCCTTCTTCCCTACCCCTTCACTAAAACTACTCACACACCGCACTGAAGGGCCGCTACAAGAGCACTACTTAAAGCACAACAGAAGGTGTTTCCTCACCCCCGGTCCCGGTTTTAGGGTCTCCGAACGTCACCCATTGAGTCCCTAACGGTCCCATTTTCCTTCTTTTGCATACGCCCTGTGGATCCTGGAGTCCCCCCGGAGTACCCGCAGAGGACGCCCCGAAGCTGGAAAGAAGACCAAACACCCCGCAGTAACCACGGAGCCAGCAAAGAAGGAGGAAAGACTGCCTAGCGAATTCAGACGTGTAACTTCCACAATAAAACCTTACGTTAAACGACCTGGTCTGCGTGCTGTTCCTCCCACACCTCTACAGGATAATAAAGATTTTTTTTTATAAATAGGCCAGGCCAATACAATGGACTGCTTTTAGAATATGGCAGAGAGATTTAAAAGGCACTCTTTATTCCCCGGAAGCCAGTGAAAGGATTTAAGAGCATCTGAAGCAGAGGAAAAATGGGGAAACCCTAGTGCCATTCTGGTGACCGCGTTCTGAACCCTCTGCAACTTTCTCCTTTGGCCCGTATCCATCACTTAAAAAAGAAAAGTTGCAATTGTCCAGGCTACTAAGTATAGTAGCCTAGATCACCATTCTTTGGAAGGTAAGGGCAGAATTTTCTTAGGCACCTTCGAAAGGAAGAAGGAGGTTGAAGCGAAATGTTTGGCCTGCCCAACTAAGGAAAGCTCCGGCTCCAAATATTCCCCCCAATTTCTAATTTCATGGGCAGGCCAGACAGACCAGAAAGGAGGCCAGATGTCCAATGGCAACTGGCTTGGAATGCAAAAGTGTTTTATCTGAATTAAACTACAAGGTGTTTTGTTGTAAGCAGGCTGATACCGCTTTCATACATAGAGAGAAAGGTACAAAAGTTTCACCACTCGACCTATCCGAAGTAATTATCATCTGAGTATCATCAGCATAATTCATACACTGCAGTCCAAACGATTTTTTTTCATTTCACCAAGGGGCTTATGTAGATATATAAAGAATTTGAGCTCAGAGCTGACCCCTAAGGAACTCCTTGGAGCAGAGTCTTGTATTCTGACACGTATGGGTTAAATAAACTGCCTGTGTTTGTCCGAAGAGGCCATCGGCTCCCAGGTGGTGGGGTCTTTTTTCGTTTTATGCCATAAAATAAAGGAAGGCTTACAGAAACAAGTAAAACCCGCTCTAGATACTCCAAGATGGTTCAACACTGAGTTATCTGCTGCTAACAGGGCCATCCACTCAGCACTTACAGCCAGCCATACAGAGGGACCTCAATCCAGTGTGTAGTTTGCGCAAGCAATACTAACAAATAACCAATAAATGCCGGCAGGAAGTTGTGGTATAACGTTGGGAAATCCACTGTTACATGCATCTCAGCAGAGCAGCAGGAAGACATTTTGTTCCACTGTCTCTGAACTTAAAACCAGCTTCAGGGCCCTCACTACCATTCCTTGTCATATTACTAGCGGTAAATTGAAGGAGCATCTAGGGGCGTCTATGCTGCACCTTCCTCGGCATGTACCTTTTGAGTCGATTTGTCCCTAGTTTCTTGTTTCCATGCATCCCAGTCGGAGGTTGAACTTGCGATTCAACAAAGCATTGGTGGAAAAGCAGCCGGCCCTGGTGGGGTCCCTATCGACCTGATCAAACCTAACATACGCTTTTGGGCCCTTCTCCTCATTAACACCTTCAATGGTCTTGTGCATTCTGTCCTACCCAACACATGGCCCTTGTCAACCATAGATCTCATATTTATAAAGGAGGATTGTCATTACCTTTCTGTTACAGTCGGATCCCCTCATAGATGATGCTGCTAAAATATTGGGCCAAGTTATATATAATAGGATAATGGAGTTGGTGGACACCTAATCTGTTTTGTAAAGATGCCAGTATGGGTTCAAGCGCAAACTGGGCACCATTGAACACTGCCTTAATCTTAACCTGGTGCTAGGTAAATAAGTGGCTAGACAATCTCAGTTTTACCTATCATTCATGGATTTGACTTTGGAGTTCTGTTGTGTCAACAGGGCTAAAGTATGGCACATTCTTATTGCCCCAGTAATCAACACTGTCCTGGTACACTTCCTGGCCGAACTACATGAGGGAATGAATGCAAGTGTTCATATTAGCCAACATGAGAAGATTTCAGGAGATATTGAGATCCATTGCAGAGTTTGTCAAGGCTGCATGTTTGATCCTCTCTTATTCATCCTATATGTGAATGATCGTCATCTCTCACTTCTGGGAGCTACTCAAGAAGTGCCAATATTGGGGGGGAAACCACTCCCAGCCCTCCTGTATGTGAATGCTGCAGTGCTTATAGCATGCATCCCAAGAGCACTGAATCACCTAGTACATGGGTTTGTAAACTTTATAGCCTCCCTTGACCTCCAGACCAATTTCACCAAATCTCATGTTATATCCTGCGGCACCAAGTGTAGGCCCGTACCAAACATGGTAATCAGCCATAATTCTTTGACAAACACCTGTTCTTTTCCCTTCCTAGGGAACCTATTATTCTTCCCTGGGCTCCTGGTCCCCCCATGTCTCATATCACACAAAAAATTCTTCTATGGCTAATGGGTCCATATGAAGCCTTCCCCAGCCCCCAGGTGGTGGTTTCCTAATGCCATTGCTCCAAATCTATAAATCTCAGTGCTTACCTATTGCTATGTACGGAACTGAGATATGGGGGATTTCAAATTGTAATCCCATTCAACTAGAAGACAATATATTTCTTAGAAGGGTGCTATCTCTCCCCATATCTGCTGCTAATTTTATTTGTCACCAGGAACGTGGGCTATCTTATCTTGAAGATTCGATCCAGGTACGACCGACTTTGCGCTGGCTGTCAATCTGGACAGTTCCCGAACTGCCCTAACTAAGGAAATAATATCGGACTGTCTTTCCCTTGATAAGAGGCTACAGATCCCCTGGATTTGGTATGTTAAATCTGTAAATCATCGCATATGGTTGGAACCCTCTTTTCTTTGACCCCCTCCCCCCCCCCCACCACCTGTGCCTACTTAAGTAAAAAGTGTGTGGTTAATGCATTTATCAGTTCGAGAAATCTCAGCGGTTAAGGAGTCTTTCGGGGAGACTGTCTGTAGCCAGGTATCTGGATCTATGGGACTCAAACAGCACTACCGATTATATCTTGATCACCCACAGCAGGTGGGAACACTCCTTCCTACTTCACTTTAGATCGGACACAGTTAAATACCTGGTTTGTTTCCCGCTGGACTTCACTCACCACCTCAAATCCATACCTTGTCGCTGCGATGATACATCTGAACTAACAATGCACCAGTTCACTTTTTTTGCAAATATTATACACACTATACTAGACTCTTCTTAATTCGAATCTTCAAGAAGTATTGTCACAGTCTCAGACAATTTAGACCTGCTTTTAGATTTGTATTACTTTAAAAAAATGAGGAAGTGATTTTTGATGTGGGTTCATTTTTTTAAAAAGCTGCTACATGTGCACGAAGCTCAATGCTCGGATAAACATGCTGCTGTTATTTGGTACTGTACTACTATGCCATTATTTTATATGCATTTTATTCAATGTAATTTAAATTGCTATTTGTTTATTCATATTATGACTCACTTTTATGGTTGCTATAATGCTATTGAAAAAAGTGTTTTGAATTGAATTGAATTGCCTGTGACCTATTTCTTAAATGGGATCTGCACCTGTTTAAAGCTCTGCCTCCAGTCCCAGTTTCCTCAGCCTGATGAGAAGGATGGAGTGCCGAAAACTGCAGACAGATCTAATAGCACTAGGGCTGAAGGTTCTGCGTCGTTCATTTTCATTCGAAAGTCATCCACCTCCACTAATAGGGCAGTCTGTGTGAGGGTCGAAATCCGACTGTGTTGAATCTCAAATTTGGCCATTAGCCAACAACTCCAATAGGAGTTTATTACCCTGAGTCTCCAAGATTTTGTTGGCATATGAATAGTAAGAGGGATATTGATAGAACATTGGAAAGTAGTGAGGGATCGGCGCTAGATTTTATTTTAACAAAGGCACTATCGATGCTATTTTCCAATTTTCTGTAACATGTCCGGTATATAAGGAGCTATTGCACACCTCAAATAATGGAGGTCCAAGGACCCTATTCATTTATTTATTTATAACGTTTTATATAGCGCGAATATGACCTACGGGGTATCAGAGCGCTTTACAGTACACTGTTATCACACAATTATACATACAATCGGAAATCGCATACAATACAAAAGAGGTAGACATTGGTGTTTAGATATAATTGGTGGCAAATAGTCATCAAAGAGTTAAAGTTTTAGGATGTTAATTTGTTCATTAGAAACATTTTTGCTTCTTTTTTGAAGGCGGTAAAGGAGGAGATTCTACGTACATGTGGGGGAAGGGTGTTCCAAATCTTTGGTGCGATACCTGAGAAAGCTCTGCACCAAGTTCTCATTTTGTGGAAGGATTGAGGTTTTAGTAGTAGTGAGCTCAAACTTTGCGAATGTCTGCATCCTCCCGACCGCTCTAGCTTTTGTGCTAAATAGCTGGGGGTGTTGCTATGTAGGGCTTTATGTGTCATGCAGGCGATCTTTAGTTGTATTATCGCCTCGTAGGGTAGCCAGTTTGGAGCCTTCAAGGCCGGGTGATGTGGTTATTTCTTTTTATTCCGGTGACCAGCCTGGCCACAGCGTTAAGCGACGCCCTGAGCGGTGCTAGCTTGTATTTTGGAAGACCGCATAGAGTGGTGCTTCCATAGTCCAGTCTTGGCAGTACTAGAGCTTGTACTGCCATTTTTAGATCAGTCTGTGGGAGGAAGCATTTAAGTTTCCTTCGGATACTCGACTGATAATTGGCTCCCTTGGTGGCATGTAGATTTGCACCTGCATGTTTAAATGTTTGTCCAGGGTGACTCTCAGTGATTTTGCGGAGTCAATGATGTGTGGGGCGCAATCAAAGGAAGTTAGATGCTTCAGCCTTAAGTCTATCTTGGGTGTATGATTGGGAGGGGAGATGAGGAGGAATTCAGTTTTCTTTAGGTGTTGAGCATGAGGTGGTTGCCATTGAGCCAACTTTGGGTATTATGAAGAATGGCGCTGAGGGAGATGAAGTCATCTGGTGAGGAGATTTTCATATATAGGTGCACATACATCAACGTCCCAAAAAGCGATTCCTTAATAGCGAGAAATAAAGAATCGGTAATAAGGAATCGCATTTCGGAATGCATGAACAGATTCTGTAAATTTCAGTGATTCCTTAAAAATAGCTAATAAATACCGATTACACAATAGCGATTACTGAAAATACCGATTAGCAATTACCGAATTCGGTATTACCGAATTCGGTATTAGCGAGTTCGGTATTAGCGATTTCGCAAAAAACGGGTCGCTCCAGGAGTGGGCTGATGACATCACAACCAGGAAGTCAAGCAGCCCCACGCTCATTCACTGGCCTGAGGAGCTCACAGGAGGAAGCAGAGCACACAGGCTGAGGCAAGAGAATCCTCTCTCTGAAACCATCCACCCTACCCTCATCCAGGATGGACAAGGATGCACCAGGCATTGCAGACACGCCCAGGAAGAGGAAGGGAAAGTTCTCTGACAGGGAACTGGAGCACTTGATCGAGGGGGTGAGCAGCAAGCATGACAAGCTGTTTGGCAAACTGTCACTCAAGGTGCCCGAAGCTGAGAAGAGGAAAATTTGGAGAGGGTGAATGCTGTGGGAGTGACGCACCGCAGAATCGACGACCTCAAGAAGAGGTGGTATGACCTCAGGAAGAGGGCAAAGGAAAGAATTGCAGAAAGGGTCAAGGAGGCAGCTGGCACAGGAGGAGCTCGTCGAGGGGACTATTGAGCCAGAGGCGGTTGTTGGAGTAACGCAGATGGACACCTCCGGCGCAGCCACCACTGAACAAGGTAAGATGCATGCCTGCGCCCATACACTGCGTATCGTATACCCATCCCCCCAGGTCAATAACAGTGTGCAGGCAGAAGTGCATAACACATATGCCCTCACATCAGTATTGCATCATGGGAGTCGTAGTCATGTCTTCAAAGTGTGCATGTATAGTCACAAATGCTAAATAAATGAGATCAGCAGTACAGGGCCAACATAGAGTCAACTAATGTAATTAATTGTAGGACATAAATGCAGAATGACAAACAGATGTAGTCACAAAATAACTAACCCTGCACTGTTTCATACACAGATGCATCTCCTGGGGATTCAGATGATAGTGAGCGCCTCATCATCTCCGAAACACCGGCAGATTCCGATGGCGACACTCCGCAGGAAGGTCAATCCCCACCTCCACCAGCAACAATACCACCACCACCACCACCACCACCAGCGACAATACCACCACCACCAACACCTGCGACAAAACCACCAAGACGCAGTGCACATGTCCCCTCCCTGCAGGTGATGGATGCATGCCCGAGTCCTGCACCCACAAGTGGGCCAAGTCCTACAGGTGTCACACCGCCAGCACCACCACCAGCACATGGCAGAGTCACGCAGTGGCGCAGTACTGCCGAAGGAGCCGACCAGGCAAGGAACATTTATGGTGGAGTCGAGGCTCAGATGCTGCATGTTCAGCGCCTGCAGGGGAGACACATGGGGACAATGAACCTCAACATTTCACGTCTCGCAAAACATATGTGCACTCTAACTGACTCAGTGCGGCACACGACCACTGTTGTGGCAGAGGGCAATAAGGAAATTAGTGAAAACCTCCAGGAGCTCACCCATGCCATCCGAGCAGGACAACACAGCGAGCACCGGAGGCATAGGCATAACTTGCTCCGTTCCACAACATCGACCAGGGCCATCACAAAGCTCTGCAACAGCACTGCTGTGTTGTCCCGCCGCTCCGTGTCACTGCAGGTGGACCTCGGACATTACTGTGGTGACGTGGTGAAGGCCTTAGGCCAGGTGACCACTGCAGTGGAACACTTGCAGTCAGGGACATTCAGTGGCAGCAATTTGGGAGGGGAGGATGGCAGTGAGGCTGCATCCAGTGTGAGCAGCGTCTCGGTGATGGAGACCTGCACCAGGAGGCGCAGTTCGCGCTGCTCCACAGCCACTGAGACACAGCATGGTGAGTTGGAGGAGACACGCGATAGGAGGCTGGGCGTTCGTGGGAAGCGCCACTAGACATTCTGTTCTGCATCCCTGACCATGGTGGGGTAACCATGGCCCACTTTAATTTTGCATTTGCACTCCCGTGAATCCAACAGTCATGTTTTTGCCCACAATGTGTGGGGGAACTCTAATTTGCATTTCTGTGTAACATTACATACATCAGTGCACCTGTGAATTAAACAGTAGCACTACTAATGATATCGTCATGGCTCATTCTTACCTGGCTCTGAAATGATGTTGTGTGATGTATGTCCGCCTCCTTTGACTTTCAGCTGTGTTTGGAACGTGTGACTGTCGGTGTTGTGCGGGTGGTTGGTCATCCCGGTAGTTGTCATTCCTGTCCACCTCTATGGGTATCCTCCTTCTGGTTGCAATGTTGTGCAGCATGGCACATACTGCTACAATCCTTCAGCAAGTGTCTGGTTTATATTGCAAAGCACCACCAGTCTTATGTAAGATCCGGAAGTGACTCTTCAGGATCCTGAATGTCCTCTCAATCACATTTCTGGTGCTTATGTGGGCCGCGTTGTAGCGTTGCTCCTGTGGTGTTGCTGGGTTGATGTAGGGGGTGAGGATATATTCCCGCAGGGCGTATGCACTGTCACCTACAGGATGGAAGCAAAGGCTTAGCGTCAGTCATGATGATACATGTGTGATGCAGATGTTATGAATAGGTATGTTTACGTACCAAGCAGGAGTCCCTCTCTGAATTCTCCATTGAGCAGACGCCTGTGGATGCCACTGTGTCTGAATATATAGGAGTCGTGTGTGCTCCCTGGAAATTGTGCCACTATGTCCGTGATGATGTGCTTGGCATCGCACACGACCTGCACGTTGATGGAGTGATAGGACTTCCTGTTACGGAAGATGTACTCATTGGCTGAGGGTGGACAGATGGGGACATGCGTGCAGTCAATGCATCCTATGACATGGGGGAATTGGGCCACCTGGTAGAATTCCTGTTTGGTGTGGTCCATCTGCTGGGGGGTTGTGGGGAAGCTGATGTGGGTATGTACCATTGTCAGCATGGCATCAATGATTTTACGGAAGAAGCGTGATAGTGCGCTTTGTGATACGCCTTCCGCTACCGCTATGACCCCCTGGAAACATCCAGGCGCCGGTAGGTGCAGGCTGCATAGGACCTGGACGTGCGCAGGAATGGCATTGTTCCGACGTGTCTGGTGCTGCACTAGTGGTTCCAGGTCAGCAATTAGGCGCATTATCATTGCACGAATGAGACGGTACTTGTCGTATACCTCATCCTCATTTTGGCCAAGCAATGTGATGCGCACTCTGAATACTCTCTCCTGGATCCTTCTCCTGCGCTGTGCTGCTGCATTTATTCTCATCCTTCTTGCAAGCACGTAGAGGGCTGCCATTTTGTGAAAGGAAACAGGGTCTCCAGGCCCAATTTGTATGGCTTTCTGATTGATTGCATCTGTGGAACACTTGTGAGTTTTTCAGGTTTTTTTTTTTCTGCAACTTTACCTCCTGGTTCCGATTCCCCTTAATCTGCTCATGCTAAATAGAGATTTTGGGGATTTTCAGTATTTGCGACTTTTTATGCATTCATTAGCGATTCTTTATTTGCGATTAGCTAATGCCAGGCGCTATTTGTAATTTCGGTATTTCCGATTCTTTATTTTGCGATTCTTTATTTTAACGGGGAAGTTTTTTGCGATTCTTTATTTTAACGGGGATTTATTTTGCGATTCTTTATTTTTTCGCTATTGGTGTTGATGCATTGGGATTCGTTGTTTACCACTCGCTAGTGATTTTAGCGATTCGCTATTTTTGCGAGTTGATTTTTGCTTGATGCATGTGCCAGATAGTTGTGTGTCGTCCACGTATTGGTGATATAGAATGTTTGCAGAATTCAGCGCATTGGCAAGGGGTTCCATGAGTAGATTAAAAAGGATTGGTGATAGTGCTGATCCCTGTGGAACTCCTAGGGTGACCATGGATGGTTGAGAGAATGATTGCTTCATCTTGATACTTTGAGTTCTGTTGCTTAGGAAAGAGGTGAACCATTGTAACACTGGACCGGTTAGGCCCATCCTTCGTTCGCATAGGGACAGTAGATTGTCGTGTTTAACAGTGTCGAAAGCGGAAGATAGGTCAAGAAGTATCAATAGGCACGATTAGGTATGATCTAACATTTTAAAAATGTCATCCATTACGTGGGTGAGTGCTGATTCGGTACTGTGGCCTTGACGGAAGCCGGATTGGTGTTTATCGAGGAGGTTGAAGTTCTCGATGTGTGTGAGAAGTTGGCCTGGCATATGCTGGTCACTAGTTAAAGTCCAATTCGACTCTTATGGTAGATAGGTTTAAGACAACCTTTTAAAGAAAGCTATCCTAGTGGTAGCTGTGGAGAGCAGCCTTCAGGCTAAGTCTCAGAGGAATGCAAAGCAGTTTGTTTTACCTTATAATCTCTTGAATTACCAAATGAAAGGACACCACACAGGTATATATATCAAATATATATGTATTTATTACTAGACACACTCTACTAATCTCTTCATGAGATTAGAAGTCAAGAACATATGTAAACATCAACGTTTCACAATAAGTTAAGCACAAATATGGCTGGGGCCCTAGGGGCATACCAGACCATATACTTAAAAAGAGGTTTAGGAATGTTGACTTGCAAGGGGACAAGGCCTAGGGCCTTTAGAATCGCTGGGGCCTCACTAATCCACCCAAGGCAGGTAAGTAAAGGACCCACGGGAGACGGGTGCAGTGTAAGAACACAGCCGCGGGTTCCCTATTGATTTCAATGGAGCAAGTCGCAGTTGGATTTTTAAAGTTCTAGGGTACTTCGGGAGAGTCTACAAGCAAGCCACTTACAAGGTAAGTAATTCGAGGGCCAACACACACAGGAGCACCGGAATGCACGAGTTACCTCACCCAGGGAAGCCGGGTGCATAGGTGTCTTTTGGTGTCGGGTCGCGGTGTCGTTTTCAATGGAAGCCGAAGAAGATTTGCTGCATGTGAAGACTGGAGAAGTGTCCGGTGGAATCCAAGGCTGGATTCAGTAGAAGGAAGACCTGAAAGCAGAGGAGACAGTGTTCAAAGTCACTTGCCAGTGACCCGGGGCCAGGAAGATGGATGCCCACAGTCGTCGGGTGATTTCAGGTGATCACGGGTGTTTTGACTCTTCAGCCATGAGGTCCAGGAGGCATCGACGATGACCAGGAGCTGGATTCGGAGTGTCCCTTAAAGTCTGCAGCTTACTGAGGTGTCGGCAATCGGATTGGAGCCAACAATCCATGGCAACAGCAAGTTTCGTGGAAAGTGAAGAAAGTCAGCGGTGCAGACCAGCAAGGTCTGAGGGACTCACCCAGCAAGGGTAAGTCAGGGCAGGCCTGGAGCAACCAGGGGAGCCCTTTGGTTTGATGAGAAAGTCTTCGGGGGACCCACAAGCCAATGGGCAAGGGATCGCGAAGACGCCTCATGAGGATTCACCTCACAGGAGCCCACGGTCACTCGGGACGAGGTAGGCCTCTGATTTTCGGTGGAAATCCTGCTGGAGACTTGGGCCACACGTGGTCCAAAGCACCAGTTCGCAGAATATCGTGAAGGGGCTGCACTCGACAATAGTGCACGGTACCCGGGTATTGCTGTTCCTCGTCACTCGCCTCAGCTTTGCTGGGGAATCACGATGGCCTTTGAGAAGTCAGGAAATCCACTTCCAGGGCTGCAGGGACTTCGGACTCCAGCGGGAGCGGGAAAGTTTGCGACCGTTGATTCAAGTTTTTGGTGCCTGCCAAGCAGGGGAGTCACTCCTTGACTCCAAAGGAGATTCTTCAATCTTCCAAAGGTAGTGGAACGTCGAAGGTCCAGGATTCTTCTTGTAGAGTGTCATCCAGGGATATCTAATTTGCAATGGCAAGGTTTCCCTATCTTATACTAAAGGAAAGGGAGGGACTAGCTCTATGACCCCTCCTATGGGAGTGTAGGAAGGTGGAATCTGACTAATGGTTGCCCCCAACTTTTTGCCTGGTATATGAGTGGTTTTTTCACTAGTCTGGCTGGGATCCTGCTATCCAGGACCCCAGCCTATCTGCTTTCTCCTTAAAACTGATGCTGAGGATGCCCTGACAGTCCCTTGTAGATGGTACCCTAGGTACCCAGGGCATGGGTCCCTCAGTAGGCCTACCAGGGCTGCAGCACTTATTGTGCCACCCTGGGGCAGCCATACAAACTGACACCACCAGACCACTACTGTAGTCTGGGTAAGGTGGTGCTGGCACCCCTTACAGGGATATAGGTACCCTATATCCCACCCCATTACAACACATATACTCTCATAGGTCACCCCTATAGCAGGCCTTGCTAATCCTACAAGGCAGGGTGCTGAGGTATGTGTGAGGGGGGACCCCTACCTGAGTAGGGCCTCTCTGCAACCTTCGTAAAATCATTGCTGGGTTGTTTGTAGTGTAGCCATACCATATACTCTTAACCGCATTATAAGTCTATCGCGATTGCGTGATAACTTGAGAATGGCTACACAGAACCATATCGTGTTTGGTGTCAAACATGTAGGAATCCTACCGCCAGTCCAGCCATGGACATGAGGGCACGATTTCCCCCTGCTAGAGGGGCGATATGGGAAAAGCGGCAGAATTTAGACACCTATTTAAAAGTGCACACGTAGTACAAAATGGCTACTACCCGCCACCCACACGACTCTGGCTGGCTGTTGCTGGGGAAAATCCCAGCCTCGCCAGCTGGACAATAGGGCTCCTGTGGCAGGGAGGTGCTAGCATCTCCCCAGACAGGATATGTGGATTGGAACTGGGTGGGTGCACCATATGTTGCCTTTCAGAGTTGCACGTAGGCAGCTAGAGCGCCTACATTCTGCATACACCACCTGGAAGCGGTTCAGGGGCATCCTGCCCATCGCCCAGGCGGGAAACACACAAAGGGGAGAGGGTGTAGCCACCCTTTCCCGCCTCACCTCTCATTGGTGGACACTACTCTGGACACTCCCCTAATCTTGGGGATAAAGGTGAATAACGTGGCCCCAGAGCCTGAGATTAATCTTGGACTTCACAGACTTGACCTTCGATGAGCTGCTGCCCAGCTGACTGAAGAAATCTCCCTTGGGGTAAAGGAGTTACCCCCCTGCTTGGCAGGCACCTGAAACACTGCAAGTGACCCGGTTGGAACTTCGCTGCTCCTACGGACTTCGTCGACTTCCAGCAACCTCGAGGTGGGTTTCCTAAGCATCCCAGAGGTCAGTGAGTGTGCACAGCAAGTCTGAGCACCGTGGACCGCGTGGGTGCCGAGATTCCCAATACCCCAGGACACCAGCCACCTCTTGCATAGGACATGACCCTGACCAGTGGGGAAGTTGTGCTTTGGCCCATTTTTGAGCCAACCACCAAGCAGCAATTGTGCTAAAGATTAGCGCCCTAGCCCCCTCCGGTGGCCCATGGGCTCCCTTTTACGCACTCCATTTTGCTGCCTTCCACAGTCCCTTGTCTCTCGACTTGTGGACCCTAGCGGAAGACAATCTCGACTTCCAAGAGTTCCCCTGGTTGCTTCAGGCCTGCTCTACAGTCTCTCCAAAGGAGACCTCTCACAGACCTCGTGGGTCTGCACCAGTAGCTGATTTGTTCATCTTGCATGGGTTGCGGTTGCCAAGGCTTCGTGGATCCAATCCGGACACTAAAACCGCAGCCACCCTCATCCGACGTGCGACAAGGCCATCCCAAAGCTGGCCTTCCTTGAAGCCTCCCGGAGCCCGTGGCTGCAGATCCAAGCTACACCTCTTTCCACTTGAAGCACCCAACATTGAAGGGCTCTTTCCTTTGAGCTCCCTGGTCACTGTGCCGTGACCCAGACTCTGTCCCCTCTGCTTTCAGGTTCTTCTCTACAAGATCTACAACTTCAATCTTCACGGCATCATCGACACTTTTGGCTAGCAGCAGTTTTGTACATTTTCCCATTGAAAATCAGCCCGCGACCCGACATCGAAAACGACCTATGCACCCGGCTTCCCTGGGGCAGGTAACAGTGGTACCTCGGTACTCTCGTGGTAGTGGGCTCCTCAAAAGCTTAACTCTAAAGTTTTAACTTTGAACTCCTGCTAGAAGGGACTTTAATCCGTTTAAATCAAACCGCGACATTCTCCATAGGCTTTAATAGAGATCCCGATAGCAGCTATTTCCACTGCACGCGCCTCCCGTGGGTCCCGTTCCTCATAACCTGGGGTGGATTCTTAAGAGGCCAGCGATCCTAAATGCCCTAGGCATTGTCTGTAGAATTGTCGTGGTTCTTATACCACTTTTTTGATATATGGTTTGGTCCCCCCCTGGGGCCCTATGATTCCAGTGCTATTTATTGTATCTATCAATGCTTGTTTGAATTGTAACTTTGCCTCAGCCTCATAAAGAGACTTGTGGGATTCTGTCTAGAATAAATACATATATTTTATATATATACCTGTGTGGGCTACTCTTTCATTTGGTCATTCCAGAGGTTATCTATGGTAAAACAATAAGCTTAACACTCCTTCAAGACTTAGCCTGAAGGCTGCTCTCCACAGCTACCACTAGGATAGCTTTCTTTAAAGGTTGTCTTAAACCTATCATCAATAAGAGTCGAATTGGACTGGTGCAAGGTGTCCCCTATAACTAGGAGACAGCATATGCCAGGCCAACTTCTCACAGGGAGGGTCAGGGGAGTGGGTGGCTACACCCACTTCCCTTTGTCCAGTTTCATGCCAGAGCAGGGGAAGGTAGCCCCTGAACCGGTTTGAGCTGGCATATGCACAGAGGAGCCTACTACTCCCCCAGTGCAGGACTTCAAAGCACTCTAGGAGTGAACCCACCCAGCCCCAATACACTACAATACACAATACACCTCCCTGTGACATGATGCCTATTGTTGGGCCTCCTCCACTGCGAGTTTTGGTCAGCAGCAGGAGGGCAGCCCAGTGTCTGTGCTGGTGGCATCCATTTTGTGATGCCAGGGCTCTTTCAGATTTCTACTGTGTTTCCACAGTAGGTACATGTCTACCCCTCTAGAAGGGTGGGATTATACTCCCACACCAGTTACTGGTGTGGGGGTATGATTCCAAGGTGTTTGACACCAAAGACGACATGTTTTGATGCAGCCATCCCAAAGTTAGCATTTACCGCTAGGTTATAATGCACTTAAGAGTATATGGTTTAACCGCATTCACAAACAGCCACAGAGAATAGACTCTGCCAGCTGCAGAGGGGCCCTGCTCAGGCAGAGGCACCCCCTCACATGGAAACCAAGCACCCTGCCCTCAGGATTGATAGGGCCTGCCTTAGGGGTGACTGATAGGTTTATATGTGTGTGTAAGGTGAGATATAGGGAACCTATACCTCAATGAGGAGTGCTAACACTACCTCACCCAGGCTGCAGTAGCAGGACTGTGGTGTCAGATTTAGTCTGCTTCCCAGGGGTGGCATAATACATGCTTCAGCCCCTGGTAGGCCTGTGAAGTACCTATGCCCTTGGTACCTAAGGTACCATATACTAGGGGCTGATAAGGTACCACAGTATCCAATCACTAGTGCATCTAATATGAACACCATGTCATTTAAGGGAGAAAGCAGATAGGCTGGGGTCCTGGATAGCAGGATCCCAGCCAGACTAGTCAAAAACCATCATAACACCAGGAAAAAAGTGGGGGCAACCATGCAGTAAGATTCCACCTTCCTACAATGTGGTTGCAAAGTTGAATTTGTACAAATGTTTCCAATAGTTTTGCCAGAGAGGGGATGTTGGATATAGGGTGATAGTTGTTGAGGTCTGTGGAGAGGGAATTCGCTTTTAAGGCAGTCAGCTATGGAGCCTTGCCTCAGAGAGGCGTTAATAATTTTTGCCCATAGGGGTAGAAAGAGGTCTTCATCAGTTTGAATACAGATGGGGGTAGGGGATCGGAGAAATGATTGGCAGGGTTGATCGCTAGCAGGGTGCTATAGATTTCGTGTTCCAGGATGGGTGAGATGGAGTGCCAGTTGGCATTGTTTTTTGGAGCTTCGATCGGAAAGCTAAAAAGGTCCTTGATCTGTGTGTAAAGCAAAGACACTTGGTCAGTAGTTTGTTGGAGGTCTTTCTTGGGTTGAATGCCATTTTCAATGGTTCTAGTCTTTTCTAGAAAGAATTTGGTAAGCTTGTTGCAGTTAGGGGTATCCGGGTTGCTTAGCTCCACTACGTTTGGAGAGTTACGCGATTGTTGTTTTACGATTTCGAATAGTTTTTTTGGATGGTTAATGGCTTGGTTCAGTCTGCTTTTAGCTTTTAGGATTTTTCTGTTGTAAGTATTTCTCAGCGCTCTAAGTTGGTATAGGTGATCAGTGGAGGGTGCTGATTTCCATGTTCGCTCAGCTAGTCTTAACTTGCGCCGGTCCGAGTTTAGGTTCCCATTGAATCATGGTTTGGAGATTTTGGTGGAGACGTATTTTGTTGGAGGGGCGCTGTGGTATCAAGGATTTCAAGCATAGTGGCATTGTAAAAGTCTGTGAGATCATGGACGTCCGCCATGTCTGTTGAGGGGATCAGGGCGAAATTGCATTGGGATACCAAGGCGTTGGGATTCATATTTTGGATATTCCTTTCCCATAGTTTTGTTTTTGTTGATTGACTTCGTTTTGGAGTTACCTCACTGTTGTTGGAGAAGAATATGCTGTAGTGATCAGTCCAGTCACATGGGGAGATGGATTCTACTGATATGGTGTTTGTTTTCTGTATGATGAGGTCTAATGTCTCCCCCTTGCTGTGGGTTGGGCTGTCGCAGAATTGGGACAGACCCTGGTCTGACAGAAAGGATTTGCGACCGCTTACATCATGATCACCAGTATTGTTCCAATGGAGATTGAAGTCTCCCAGAAAGATCTGCGGCACTTGTGAGTTGGTGTTGGCTGTAATGACTTCCATTAGCTCATCAATGAACTTCAGATTGTCACCCGGGGGGTGGTATATTATGTGAAGTTTGCAGATGATGCCTCTGTCATCAGAGATGTTGGTGCAGAGATATTCACAGGAGGATAAGGAGATGGAGTCTGCTTGATTAACTGTGATTGTGTTTCGATAGATGCAGGCAAACCCCCCTCCAGGTTTCTCAGTTCTATCCAGCCGAAGTATATCATGACTAGGGGGGACAAGTAGGCCAAGGATGAGAGCAGAGGAACTCTTTAGCCAAGTTTTGGTGAGGATGATGATGTCCAGATCATTCAAGAGGATGAGATCATAAATGACTGCAGTATGTTTATTAGCCGATCTGCAATTGATTAGTGCGCACTTTAGTTTGCTAGTCGAGTGAGTGAGGGTAGACTGCAGTATGTTGACCTTTGTGAGGTTTTCCCTAGTTATGGATCTGTAATTGTGAGTGGGTTCTCTGTAGGGGTTGGGTCGAATGGATTGAATAGTGCCACCTAGAGACTTGCTGCTGTCATTATGCCTGGTGTATGATATGAGAAGGTCATGTAAGTCATTGTCGGATAGACCATCCATAGCCCTCATAGGATGATCCGGGTCGCTGGGGGAGGGTATTTTACTCTGTGTTGTATAGTCTGGGTGTGGATTTGTGGTGAAGTGTTTGCTGACTAATTCGGTTCCCGCTGTTGCTAGTAGGTTTATTCGAGTTTAGAAGTTTGTTGGTGATTGATGATAGATTTTGCATATCGTCCTTGAGATGGGCTAGTCCTATGGTTAACTCGTTGAATTGAGCGGTCCAGTCATGATTATGACACTTAGTTAAGTGTGTGGGCTTGTGTTCCCTTATAGTGGTAGGTCCTCCAGTATGGTTGCGTTGAGATCTGGATATCAAGTTGAGTGGGGATATCATTATTAGTTTTTGATGGGGTTAGTTGAGTAAAGAGGGTAGTTGGTGGGTCAGAGTAGATGTGAGGGATGGTCTTAGGAGGTGATAACATGAGAGGGGGGCTACTGCATGGGAAAGGGGTATTGTCGCTGAGTGTTGATTTTGGATGAGCGGGTAAGGTGTCAAAGGCGTTTGGGGTTGATCGGTGATCAATGTAAATGTCAAGTCAAGAGGAGATTTGTCAGATAGCTCACCTGCTGGTTGGGCAATTGGGATGTCAGGGGTGGAGTTTTGTTTGGTGCATTCTCCATTGGTCGACAGGTGAATCAGGTGTGTGCCTGCATTGGGGTGGTCGGTATCTAAGCTTATGACTGTTCGAGCTGGACCCAGGGCCCTGTTGTGATTGAGTCAGTTGTGAGGGACATGTAGGGGTCATTGGAGGTGTGTTGAGATATAGGGTCCCTTGATGTCGTTAGTGGATTAAGTAGCAGAGGTTGTGTGTCTTCCGGATAAACAGGAGGAGTCGTGTCGGGGAGAGAATTTTTCTTGTTGTTTGCTGCTCTTTTAAGAGTAGGAAAGATCTTGTCTATGAGTGCTAGATTGCTATTAGAAGCTTGTATGAGGATATTACCAATATTGTATATGGATATGGTGGCATTCGCCTTGCAGAAGACCGAGGCTGTAACCACCAGTTTGAGGGCATGAGGGATATTTTTGGTATTGGAGATTCGAAGCATGGAGTAGAGGGTGTTCCTCTACTGTGTACGTTTTTTGTGTGGAAGATGAGGTCATTCGATAGTATGCCTTTATTGGTGCAGAAATAAGGGTCTGAAATCAGTGTCTCTGGATGAGTTTTCAGTATCCTAT
The DNA here is from genome assembly GCF_964204655.1 of Triturus cristatus. Classification (NCBI taxonomy): domain Eukaryota; kingdom Metazoa; phylum Chordata; class Amphibia; order Caudata; family Salamandridae; genus Triturus; species Triturus cristatus. The sequence continues at coordinate 1,167,022,488 of NC_140583.1, forward strand.
GTTTATGCTTCTTGGCTGCATTTTTCGATAGATTGGGGAGGTAGGAGATGGTGAAGACATGGAAACCTGATGGCTGTAACCTTATTTCCATTTTTTTTTCTTTTTCCTCTCTTCTCACTTTCTTCCTTCTTTCTCTCTTTCTTCTTTTCTTTTCCCTTTCACTTTTGTCTGTATTTCTTTCTTTATTAAGTTCTTGGAATCATTTTCACTGCTTCCTTCTTTCAGCTATTCGTTGATAGCTTAAGTCTGTTATCTGTCTGGTGGAGGCATTGAAGGAGGTTAGGGCAGTTCTGAGAGGGCCGCAGCCTTTTCAGTGTTTTTAGGTTCTGTGTACTGGACCTTTTTCAATAGGCCCATATGCCTTAGGGATACTCTTTACCTTCCCTTTTTGCCCTGTTTATGGTTAATTTACACTGCTTCTTTAGCGGCATCTCTTGTCTGGGCAATGCAGTGTTTTTGTTAAACATCAACACCATTCCAAGATGGCCACCACATTTTTCTTTACTTAATCAGTCCTCTTTTATGCCCATCTTCCCACGTGAAGCAGAGTGCCCTCGAGGCAACAGTGACCCCAAAATGTCGGACTGGATCCCCGGACACCGGGGACCCTCCCCTCCCCCTGCACCCAGGGAAAAAAAATAATTTGGCTAGCGGGCTCAGATGATGATCAGAGGCCACACCGTGGACTTTCCCTCCACAGCGCCGACAAGAGGCCCCAGGACGCTTTAGGATGGTCTGCGGCGGCGAAGCGCTCGGAGGCGTTCCCGGGATGGGGGAGGGCTCTCCTCTGCAGAGACAGCTGGCACCCCCTGTGAAGGGCGCGTGACCGCAGGGCTAGGCGTTCAGCAGGCAGCGACTCACCAGGTTCCTGGATCCCGTGGAATAGGAGGACGCACACCAGCCTCCCCCGCTGGAGTCGACACCACACGCTCAGAAGCCAGTGGGGCTCTCGTCATTCGACCGTCAGCAGGGCATCCGATGGGTCCACCACGCGGCCAACATCCTCGGCGCACTACGCTCCGGACCTGCCCCCAGGAAGATCGATGGCCCTCGGTGGCCCAGGGCAGTTGGTAGACAGACAGCCGGGCACCCGATGTGCTCACCAGGCGGCCATCAATGCCCGATGGTCCGGTCTTATTTTCAGGATGGTCTGTGGCCTGGACATCCGCCACCCAAGCCGAAGTCAGTGACACCAAGCGACCTGAGACTCCAGCCCTGGGAGCAATGACCAGTGGAGCTCCTGGTAGTCCTCCGTCAATCTGTTGGGCCCCCAATGGGCTCACCAGGTGTTCCCCACCACCAATGTCTGGCAATCCACAGTCCGACGGTCTGAAGCACGGTGAGTGATATCCAGGGTTCCAGGGTGATGTTTTTGGATGTTAGTGGGCAGCAGGGTGATGGGTGGTAGGGTTAGAAAGGGATATTGACCGTTTTGCTGATCCCCAACCCGGAGCTCAGTAGAGGAGCTCCTGTCCAGCGGCCATCTTGCATCCATATTCTAGCTGTCGCTTTCCATTTAAGAGGCGGCAGAGGATCCAGGGAAGAATCCAATTTTAATGAGGTAGCAATTGAAATAACTTTTTCCAGAGACAACAGTTCCCAGTGCACCAGAAGAATGCATACATTTGCTTGAAATGTCTGCATTGCAGCTAGTTCTCTATCCTCGATGGGCAGCAATTTCTGTGATATGAGATGAGTTTACCACTCTTTGGTGCCAGAGGCCCACCACAGGGGCTTTTCAGATGGCGAATCAAAGAACAACTCACAGCTTAGAGGGCAGACCCTCAAAGAACCAGACACATTCTGTCCCCAAGCAGCAGGTCCTGAATCAAGGGTTTGGAGGTAGGGTACTAGCAACTGTCATTAGCAACTCTCAGTGTTGGTAACAGAGGGTAGTGCTTGAAAGGAAGAGGCCTGGAAGGCCCATACAAATGTGCTACCTTTAAAGTCCTGTGCCAACAAGCCGTTGTTCAGTACTATGAAATGGCACCAAAAATAGTTGAGGGCAGCTGAGGGAAGGATTCTTGCATCATGAGGCAAATATCACCAACTTAGAGCCCATCTGGAGGAGAGTGGTGCCTCAAAAGATTCACATCCTTCCCAATTTAAGGCCTGGAGAGACAGCAAAGAGATAACCTGACCCCTTCTGATCATCTCTGTGCCTAATAGGGGAAGAACCTTAAGATCATGTACCTTCTCTAATAGGTAGTATGTGAGAATTTTGTGTTTTCCCTCTAACAGAGCCTGCCCATTTACAAGTTGATGAGAAAATGTGTTCTAGCTGGAAAAATCATCTCATATTGCCATAATACAGAATGGCAAGATAGCACAGACTAGAGGAAAGACTTCTGTGATTCATGTGAATAGATCGTGAATCTCTTTGTAAAACCTGAGCAGAAGGGAAGGGAACCAGGATCAACAATAGAGGTCAGTGACTGATCATAGACTATGCTGAGTGAGTCCAGGAGCTCAAGAAGCCGTATGAAAGAGACATCCTTCTACATCAGTACAGAAGAAGAGATTCCTTTGCTCAGTCCATTACTCCTTTGGATTTGTGAGGATGGGTGTTTTTTCAGACCTATGGGGAGTTTGGAAAAGTGCTGAGTGAGCTTGTCGGCCTCTCTACTGTGTTAAGACATTTGAGACTGGAGAGAGTGAGAGAGAGACAACACTTCTGACCTTTTTACAATGATGCAGGGGTTAGATTGACAGATTCTGCCCAGCTAACCAAACTAGCAGTGGTTGCAATGGGCCTCACGGCCCAAGTTTTCTATTGCATATCCTTTCCTTGAAAAAACATAGGGGACTACTAGGAAAGCCATTCAGCCCTTCTCCTCGGGATTCCAGCCTAGTCACACCTGGGGTCAGGGTGATATCTTTGATGGACTGAAGAAGTACATGGGATAAAAAAGGGCCTGAACACCAACTGTGGAGGATCTATGGGCAATGACCCTTCCATTCTTCTGGTTTGAGTATAAGGACACTCCACAAAAAAAATCTAACCCTAATTAATAAGGGACTGAGTCCCTGATTGCAACTGTATCCCCTGTAGTCACTGATGTTACATAAATATACCTATGTATTTCTGTTTGATGTGACTAGAAACATAAAACACCTAGGGTCTACATCAGTATCCCTTTATTTTGGGTGCCTCTGATAATGTTAAAAGGGAATTGTGTGGATGCTCACAGATACAATTCTCCAGGCATCCTTCTTGTCAACATGTTTCAGCCATACAACTAAGTCCACTGTGGGAACATGGCTTTTATCAAGACTAATAAATAACCCCTAGCATTATGTTATTGCTGTACTATCTCTACTAATCCACAATGTCTGTTTAGGAAGAGGGTAATATAAAACATGCAGTCTCACTGAGCAGCTATTGGTGCTGTCGTGTAGTTCCTATAAACCTATAGAGGATCTGCATGTTTAGACAACATACACTTCAGGATTGATGTCTAGACTGATTCTATACACCCCTACCAAGTATTCTAGCCTGTATACCAGCTAGCTCACAGTGTCACTAGAAACCCCTCTTACCAAGAAGAGAATCATTCTTGGCAACTATTGAACATGACAACGCTGTCCCATCAGGGATCGTGGAAACAGCGTGATACTTTTCGCTCATTCACTCCTGCTCACTTCGTCTCAGAGAAATACACAGAATAAATGGTGGGGACGTTTTTCAATAAGCATTTATTGAACCAGCGTCATTCTAGTGTAAAATAGGTGTGCTGAAACAACCATTAGACAGTAACAAATAATAAATGATTATAAGCAGTAACAGAGTAAAAGGTTGGTAGATTTCTACCATCATGCAAAAACAATAAATACAGGCAAGTATATAAAACACATGACAGTAATAATTGCCTACTCCTAAGATGCGACCCTAACTAGTTGTATCTAAATATACCTAGCATGTATATAGGTATAAAAGCCAAGAATCCCTCTAGGATAAAGTCAACCCTATTACCTGAAGTGAGAGACTGTGGGACCCCGTCTTTGACTCGAAAAGGACACTCCGCAAGGTATGTCAGACCACTGTGAGCTGGAGTGTCTGATTGCAGGTGCCTCAACGTCTTGCGTCAGTGTGTCAGCATGGAAGTCCTTTTCTCCTCTGACTACCTCAGCAAGATATGGTGTATATATACCCAAAGTTGTACCCCCTGGGAATATACCTTGCTGTGTCATGTCAGACTAGGATGACGGAAGGAATGACCCTTATACATAGTTGTTATGCAGGAGATGGTAGGCCTGCTGTCCTGCTGTGATTCCAAGAATCCTCATGCATAATGAATGAGGCTTAAGCTTTTCGGAGAAAACCCCATGTCATCTTTAGGCATTACCGTAACTAGGTAATAGGTCAGTATTAAGAATCATTATGCAGTGTAATATCAGGGGAATGTAGGTGAAAGGTGTATTCATTACCTGAGCCGATATTGAGATACCTATATGGAACATAACACCCACTCCTCATCCGACTGGACGACAGACAAAAAATTCAAACATACGGCTATATGTATGCAAATAAGTCCATAAAAATAGTACCTAAAAAATGTAAAAGTCTAAGAAATGCAAAAAAAAACATACATTGCAGGCGATAGAATACTGTACAAAACTATGTCCGTATATATAGTTAGAACAAAGAGTGACTGAAAGCTATGCAGTTTAGACAAAGTGTCTTGTTATAATTCCAAATTTGGTTGTTTTTGAAAAAGCTTAATTTTCCCAGCACATGATGAGCCAAATGTTTGTGTCCTGGCTGGGAGACACAACATCACTGTTGCCTGCAATTGCAGACGACGGTCCCTGCAACACTTCGCAGATCAGGTCAATCGAGCACAGATGTTCCATCATATTCACCACAGCCGCTGCTGGGGATGTATGAGTGTCTTCCAAGGCCTGAATATTTGTTGAGGAGCCGCTATCCTTTATGACAGGAGCTGAAGCATCCTGTGGTGGCTCTAAGAATGCAGACATCAACATTGGAATATGCTGAGGACACTGCAGAACATGGGCCATTATCAGGTCCAGTAAAGCATCAACGTCCGGTGGCGCAATTGTTGGAAGTGTCAGACAGAGATCCAACACGCATTCTTGTGCGCAAGACAGGCATCGGAGGACAGGCAGAATACAGTCGATCCAGACTGGTCTAAATTACAAGAACCAAGACTCGATCAGTTCTCGAAGACGAGGTGTGCCCAGATGGATTATCATGCGATCACGGTATTGGCGCTTCAAGAGCGTTCTTTCCAACTCCTTGGTGACTGGGACATCCATTGCGTAGCAGAAAAATGAGAATCGGGATACCTACTATTAGGAGCAGGATCAGCAGAAGCCCTCCAAAAATGCTTCTGAATACGGAGTATATGAAGTTGGGAATAACTCAGAGGACTGTCTGAAAGGTGCTTAACAGTCCAGAACCTATGGCCTTAAATAGGTGGACAATATCCATCGTATCAGATATGTTAAAGATACTTTGTACCATTTCTGTGAAATGGAAAGGGCAGTTTGTTCGTACTAGTGCCTATATCTCAGCCGAGGACCTTGAAACCTGGAGATCATACGTTTCCTGGGAGGAGATTAAGGGCACAGTTTCCTGTAAATAAATACAATGGTTCTGTCAGGAATTTCTAACTTCTTTAGGATGTTCAAAAACATATATACATTACATGTAACAGATATCAGATGAATGAGGAAAGAAACACACACCAATAGAAGTTTGCAATTTGGTAATTTAAAGGAATAAAGTATTATGGGCTGTCGTAATACATAAGTTCAAATGAACTAGCAAAATATTGGTGACTTGTGTGAAAAAGTGACATGTGATGATAAATAATATATACAGTATATTTCAAATGCGGCAAAAGTGAATAGGTAAAACAGAAGGGTACACTTTTTCTTGTTATGTCTTTTTGGTTTCTCACATTCCAACTGACTGAGAGCTGACAAGACGTGCTGAAATACAGATCGCGTAAATCATACGACTGGCCTAAATCCTCAATGCAATGAAGATACAACCCTTTACCGCAAAGATCCTTGATACCTTCTAGGCCATCTCCTGACTCAATAGGACTACAAATTGACTGAGAAACCCGTCGCGCTCGCAGATATTAATCAAAACCTGCGTATGGGCTGTATACCCATCCCTACTCTCCTGAGGAAGACCCCCGTGACGCTTATTAGATTTTGCGCAGTACAAGTGGTCGAAACGTCGACGCACCTTTATATGTCTACGCAATGCTTCTGATCACAGATTAATTCACATAGGATCGCGAAGCATATGTGAGAAACCAAAAAGACATTACAAGAAAAAGTGTACCCTTCTGTTTTACTTATGCCAGGGAGCATCCCACAACAACCTTGATCATTCAGCATCAAGTAACTCCCATTTAAAAGTAACTTGAGTACCGGATTAATCACGGCAGCTCGGGTCCCTTTCAAGTGACAGGATAAGTCAGCAACTGAACCATTACAGGCCCCGTGAAACATGATATCCTGGCATATGACAGATCCACTTAAAGAATTCTCGCTGTTTGTCCCACTAAGGAACACTTTCATGTTCCCATTTATGCTTCAAAATCTGTACTGCAATTCCCAAGATTCCTCGATGAATTACCTACCCATCGCTTCATAACTGCCTGCCTGTTGTTGTTCTAGGTAATATTGAAACTGGAAAGTTGTGACCGGTAGTGCTATATGACCATGAATTAACCATTCTGTGGATGGTGACTCTGCCACAGTGAAAGGTAACTTGTCAAGTTTTTCAAAACGCAGCATTGTATCTTTTTCTCCCCTTTGTGCCATCGTTATCTGCTTTTCAGTTAGATTGTATGCAGAAAATAGGGACGTGCTCTTGATAAATCGCCAAAGCACTGTGACAAGGGCGAGTCGCTGACGGACCCCGGGGGCACCAGACCGCTACTACCGGTACTAACACTACTCACATCCAAGAGGAGGGGCTTGAAGGATCCAAAAGCGCCGGATGCCGACACAGGAAGAGGAGGCCGGAAAGAGGAGAGCGAGGAGCAGAGAGAGAGCGAGGAGCCGAGCGAGAGCGAGGAGCGGAGCGCGGACCAGAACGAGGAGCAGAGCGAGGACCAGAACGAGGAGCAGAGCGAGGAGCGGAGCGCGGACCAGAACGAGGAGCAGAGCGAGGAGCGGAGCGAAGACCAGAGCGAGGAGAGGGGAAAAAGAGAGACGACGGTGGCAACCAGAGTAGACGCCGGGACGTGCCCAGAAGAAGGACGCAAGGACGAAGCAGCCGGTACCCAGAAACCGGGTCCCGGCCTCAGGCAAGTAGCGGAGAAAACTGGGAGGGCCCTCGTGGGTTGGTGGCACGTGCAAATGTCCTACTCAGGACTATAGCCACACCCCCCCCCCAGTAAGGTAACGAAGGGGCAGTACAGGGGCGGGTGGTAACCCATCTCCAGCGGGATTCACCTGACTAAAAGGGCCCGGGGACGACGGTAACCTCACCAACCCTTGCCCTAGAGGGAATAAGGAGGGACAACCCGACCTCTTATAGACCTAAAAGGGGAACAAGGACGGGTATTAATCGTCCTTTTGTTTCTTGTTTTTCCAAGGGGAAGCCTGGCAGGACCACGCCCAACAGCGACGCAGGAAGGCCGAAGACGGTCGAGGAACCCAGCAGCGACTAGAGACCCCTCCCTACCTGAGACCACCCTCGTGGGGACCCCTTTTTCTGTACCAGAGGACAGTTGTCCGTAGGAAAATAAAATCTCAAGTTAAAACCCCAGTACTGACCTCCTCTGTTCTGTGGGGCGGGGCGTGACAAGCACATAGCCAGCGCGCAATGATTGCAGCGTCCAGCTTAATAACATAATAGAATGTATAAACAAAAAAGCACCAGCAATGGCTGACCACAGGTTCAGCACATCAATTCCCTAGTTTTCATAAATAGTAAGTGGCCTGTGCAGCCACTTCCAGAGCTTGCCGCAGTTTAGCTCCACTGGAAAACAAAAGCAAATTCTTTACACGAAAAGGAAGGTGCATCAGTAACTGAGTCAATTTCCTCCAAATATATCCAAAAGGTGTCCTTTTATTGTTATTGATTATAAAATGTGGAAATCAGCCAACGCATTTAGTTCCACTGGGGGAACTTCATCAGGGCTCATGTAACAATATTAGGAATAAAATATCTGCGCTCAGAATCCAATTGTAATCAAAGTCGAAGTAATTAGAAACACCCTATATCCTGACACATATGTGACCGGAGTTAATACACAAAAGGTGTTACTCTCAACAACTACGTTCCACAGTAATTGGTACTTTAACAGCAAGTATCCTTGATAAGATACATGCACCATCAGCACCAGAACTCTCGCTATCCCGTACGTTTGTACAAACCTTTGTGTATTATCTCCGGTCACATATGTGTCAGGATATCGTGTTTTTCTAATTACTCCGACTTTGATTACAATTGGATTCTGAGCGCAGATATTTTGTCCCTCATATTCTCACATGAACCCTGAGGAAGTTCCCCCAGTGGAATGAAACGCGTTGGCTGAATTCCACGTTTTATTATCAAGAACAATAAAAGGACACTTTTTGGATATAATTGGAGGACATTGACTCGGTTCCTGGTACACCTTCCTTTTCGTGTAAAGAACATAATAGAACGTAATTGAGATTGTCTGTGTTGTAGTATGAACAAGTCCTGTTCTAGTGTATCAATAGCAGAAAATATAATGTTGCCCAGTGAATAAATCCTGGAAGTTAATGTAGTCATACCATTGTCAAATACAGCTAACGCCTTTTCTATGTTAATTCTATCTATTTCACAAAGTCTCTCCGCAGCTTCTTGTTGAGAGATCTTCCAGATTAAATTTATAGAAAGCATAATAGAAACATTTCTGACGTTGCTTTCAGGGACCTAATAAAAAATCCCTTAGATCCACCTCATCTGAGAGTAAGGATAAGGGCTGTTTCACCCTTGACAGTGTCGAGGTTTTTACCCAATTGAGGCATAACTTCCCAACACTGTATGATGTCACCACCCGCGGACGTTCTCTTTGTACATATCGTGGATCTGGCCTATGGATACCAAACCCTTCGGTTGTACCCCTGAATCCTGATTGACATATATTTGTGTCTGTTGGCCAAACTAACCATCCTTTCCAATTGGGGTCTGAAGTATTGTACTGCATGAGGTCATCTATTGTATCCCCTCCACGAGATGTAAAATTGATATGTGAACGTGTGGAAATCCGAGGTGTGTTCAAATCCTTGTTCTTGGCTAGTCCAAGACAGGAAGTCTGTTACCCAGTGTCATTCGAAAAGATGATTTGCTGTGGGATGAGGCATGCTCTAAATAGTGCTTCTCTTTCCTGAACTTGCCAATCCTTTGAACCCCAGACTGATTTTGTGTCTATTGTGTCCTTCCATAAGTTGAAACCCTGTTCAGACGGTTGGGCAATAAAGGATGCAGAATAGATCTGTTTGGTGTTAGACAGCATATTTTTCTGTGCAGTTGTAGGTGCAACCTTATAGTAATATGAGGTCGGGTCTGAAGTGTTAAACCCTGAAAAATAGAAAAACTTCAGTGCAAAAGTTTTTGAACTAACTTTCTGCGGTGTTGGGCAAAATCATTTCTTGGGATACTGGAATTGTGTAAAAAGTGTTGACCATAATGTTGGTAACAGTACATGGTATCAAAGTCAGATGTGTCCTCTAACATTTATTTGTTTGAAAATGCAGCAGATTGTTCCAAATCAGACAACATATTATTTACAGTTTCAAAATCCCAATCATCAGAAAATGTACTGGAGGTAATGATATCATTTAGAGAAATTTAAAACAAATGTGGCATTTTCAAAAGTTCAGTAGGCCAAATACATCATAATCAACCTTGTCCCAAACAATACCATTAGGAATTGGAACAGCTGTAATGTTCACAGAAAACAAGTCTCTTTAATCATGGTCAGATGATGTATGAGGTTTCAGGACCAAGTTCACATTTTATACTGCAGAGCTTTCTGGTAGATATTTCCCATTCACAAGTAAGCAAAAGACAGTCACTAGGCCAATCCAAAACAGAAAAAACAATATTCCAGTTATGATTCAGAGCTGGAGCCAAGGCGATACTAAGTAAGTCTTTTTCAGAAAAGTGTAGAATTCACAAATATGTTGCTTACGGGGAACGGACTTTGTCTCAGGTTCACTGGGATCAAGAGAGAAAGTATCAAAATCGATGAAGTAGCCAGATGCAGTTCAATCTAACTTTGGTACCTCAGCAGGTTTTGTTGAACCGCAGGTGTCTCTTCTTGAGGCGTATTGATGTAGACATTGGTGTTAGGCCGATTTGATATTTGTCTTTCATTTGAGTTTTGAAGTTCTGTTTCCAGAGAAACGAGTTCTGTTTCATTGTTGGAAATTCCATCATTTTGTATTGGTGACTCTTCAAATGTTATGAGTCTTTCTGTCTGAACTTTCTGTATAGTAGCGAGAGGAGAGCGTCGGCTACCCAGGCCTACCATTCAGTATCGGCCACATAGTGTGGTTTGATCAGATCAATGGAGACGAATCTCTTTTATTTTTTGCCGGCAAGAGGCCGAAGAGTATTGTTCTTGTTCCTTTGACAGCCAGGACAGATTCAGGCTTTCTGTATGATGGCCTAAATTCTTTCTTGTCTCCTCGATCTTTTCTCTGACTAGATCCCCGACTTTTGGGATCCAGACAGGTCTTGCCGTGATTGATTTGACTTCCCCAGTGGCGGTGCGTTTTACTTGCATGTTGCTTAGTAGTGCTCTGGATTCGTTCAGATCCTGAAAAACAGCCAAACGTTTATTGATGTCAAATGGTTTTTCATCTGCCACTGTGCTTTCACAATATAGATCAGGTACCCACATTCTCGTCCCAAATAGGACCTTGTAAGGAGTGACACTTTAGAGAACTTCTTGGCATGTTGTTAAGAGCTTGTTGTACCCCATGTAAGTGATTGACCCATTTACCACCTGAACCTAATACAACCAGTTTTTCCTCTCCATGACCGAATTTCCCTCGGGATGGTACGGAAAGGAGTACCGCAATGCTACACCCAAACCTTCCATGGCTTCCTTGTAAGCCCTAGAGTTAAACGTAGGGTCATGGTCAGAATGTAATGTGCCATATGCGTGTGTCACTATGAAGACTTGCAAATATTTTATAACAGTTAGAACATCAGCCGAGCGCTGAGGCCATACCCATAGGAATCTTGAGCATGAATCCACTGCCACTAAGATATACTTGTAAGCCCCATCTGAGTGTAAGGGGCCTCAGTGGCCCAAATAGACACATGCGAGTGGTCCGTCTGATATTAGTAATGGTGTCTGCGCTGGACATGATACGGTAGAACCCTTCATCTGCTGACAGATGTCGCAATTTAACCCCTTCCCCGCTCATGACGGAACCACTCCATCATGAGCCACGGTTGCGCTGTGCTCATGACGGAGTGGTTCCGTCATGCTACGGCCGTTGGCGGCCGCTCCGCCCACGCGGCGCTAATTCCCCGCCTGTGCGAGCGATTAGCGCAGTGGGCGGAGACGTGACGGAACCACTCCGTCATGAGCACAGCTCAACCGTGGCTCGTGACGGAGTGGTTCCGTCACGAGCACAGCGCCACCGCGTTGCCCCCAAACCCCCCCCAGCGCCGCGGCGGAATTCCTGCCGCGGCGAAGGGGTTAAGTCAATATTCTTTGTTTGTTTTGTTAACCCTGGCCATCAATAGCGCTGTTTCAATAATGAAACTGTTGCAGTAATCCCTGCATGTGCAGAACCTAGACCCTCGTGTACAGCTATAATTAAACCCAATCTGCGATCCATGTTTGGTATTACTCCATCCCCCACTCCTGGAATTTGAGTATGCAGAATGTTATTTGCATCTAACTTGTAGGAGAATTTGAGTGGAAAGCCTTTAGGTAAGTCTGTGTTGTTTTTGCGTGAAGCGATTATCTACCATTATCTGTCCGTCTATTCTCATTTTTGAATGAGTGATTGCAGCTATGGCAGCAGTTTTCACTGCCCCCTTTGCAGCTTCATCAACTAATGAATTTCCTTCAATGTGAACGCTATCACGTTAATGACTAAGCGTGTGTATGAAGTGAGCTCTTGGTAGTTCGATTTTCAACTCAGCAACCTGTTCCCATTGCATTCTATGCTTAATTGTGCCAACTTTAAGTCTTTAAACCCATTTTGACCCCAATAATGAAGATATTCTTTGTATGACTGGACACAATAAAATGAATCGTACACAATGAGTGTGGGGAATGCCAGATCCATATTTATTAGTGCCAGTAATAGGGCATTTAGTTCTGCCAGCTGAGCCGTGCAGTCTCCTAGAGACTGCATCTTCGTATCACTGGGATGGAACTTACCATCCTGCATACGACCTTTCGCAATCGCACATGCAAAGCTGTATTGCAGTTTACTCCCTATAGCTGGCTGAGCAGATCCGTCAGTGTAACTAATATATTCATACTGATCTAGAGGCATTATTTAATTTGGTATAGGATATTCTTGTTCATATTGCAGAAATGCTTGTGTTTTTAAACTAGAGTCACATCTGTATTCTACATCCGTTGCAGTGAGAGAATTAGCCCATTGTATCCATCTTGGATGTAAGGCTTTAGCATTTGGAACCTTGCCTTCGTTGCAGCCTCTAAGTCTTGGACCGGAGTTACGACTATTATTAGTTTTCCCTAAGCCAGTGCTCTTTCTACAGCGGTCTGTACTGCTGTCAGTATTTTTTCTGTAGAAGCAAAACTCATTTCTGCATTTGTGTACAGATGCAATTTGTATGCTATGGGTACCGTTTCTCCTTCAGTGAAGGTTAGGTAAATGTACCCAGATTGACCCGCTATAACACGGATCATCAGATTGCGTATGTTTACGAGTGTCTGCAAGTGTTTTGAAGCTATCATATCAGCTTGTAGTGAATGAAGGATTTCTGTGTGTTCCTGTGTCCAATGCCGAACTGAAAAATTAAGTCTGATTAAGATGTAGAAAGGTTTTACTTTTTCTGTATAATCCAAAATGTATGTTCTGCAAAAAAATTTAAATCCCAAACTGGATTGTAAATTCTCGAAAGATTTAGGATTTGGAGCAGCACACACTTTTCTAAAAAGTTCGCTGCCAGGCTTTTCCCTCACTTGATAACTCAACACAAATATGACATTGAGGTGGGCTATTTTTGATTTTTTAAAGTTGAATTTGTAGCCCTCAGAAGCGAACCCCAAAATTATATTGCTCACCCTGGTCAAGTGTTCCTTTAAATCATCTGTCAGATAAATTTCATCTGCATAGGACAATGCCTCTTCATCCAAATTCTGAAGTAACTCTGTTACCCTAGCAGAGAACAGCCCAGTGCTATTCTTATACCCTTGGGGTAGCCGACAAAATTGAATTTGAGAACCTAGGGCTTTCAGGCGTGATATTTTGGCAGAAGAATCCATTGGAGATATCTAGTGTTGTTTTTTATTTTATTTTATTTTTTCCGAACAATGGTATTCATTAATTTGGCACTGTGTGCATTCTGTACTACAAATGTTTTAATGCATGTGTTCATATGTCAGTAGTCTAAAACGAGATGATATAAATTATCGGTTTCATTACGGGAAACAAAGGATTATTCATTGGAGAGGTGCAAACTTCTATTACACTCTGGTATTCAAATTGATCTAAGATCTCCCTGACCTGTTTATTCGCTTCCTGTTTTCTTGGGTACTGTCTCTATGGAGTTGGAGTAGCTTTTTCTGAGATTACATGCTGTGGTGACTCAGCATCCCACCCAACATGGTTGCGATATAATGCTGGAGCAAGGGCTATTGCCCACTCCTGCGGGCATGTGTGTTTTAAGTGTATTGGAACGACGTCGGAAAAAGGTGGTAAAATTACCTTTTCTGCATTTGGGCAATCCATAACAATTTTAGGTGGCCAATTCATTTTCAGCTAAACGTATGTCATAGCCGTAAGTCAAGTTCTACCAAAAGAGACCTTTAATTTTCATGGGTTTGTCCCCCTCCATCTGGAGTGTTATTTCATGTAACCTCTGTGGAACACTTACCCTTGTATCAGGTGTCTCCACCGTGATATGCTCATTCAACTCCGCTGTCACCAGAAATTCCATCAGGTTCTGGCGAGGTATTGTTACTTCTGCTGCGCTGTCTAGCATCGTCAGAACCCATTCCCCGTTCAGAAGTTGAGTCCTCAGAATTCTGGGCATGTGTAACTTTAAGACCTCCTACTTTTTTCTTTTTAAATGGAGGTTTAGATTTTGACTTGTCTTCTTTTATGGAAGTATAGCTTGAAGCGCATTGTGTGTCTCTATACTTTGTACTCTCTTCTTGTCTGTGTTCTGACCGTCTTTCCCTCCCGGAGTTTCATGGTGAACCCTGAAAGGAATGAGAGGAACGTGTATCAGTATCCTGATACCTGTCAGGTTTTTTAATGTTATCTCTATTCCTAAGGTTGTATTTCCTTTTGGAGAGCTCCTGTTGAGGAGACCCACTCCTGGATTGAGATCTATACTTTTGTTTTTTATTGTTATTATCCAATTTCTTTTTGGAAGAATCAGGTGCTCACTTGGTGTTATCCTTTTCAGGACCACCCATGAGTTGAGGTTTTGTTGTTCTAGCTCCCAAACTATCTCTACCTAATTCAGCATAGGTATCTGTGATCATTTTAGGTAATTCACTTTCCTGTTGTAAAGGAGTGAAATCCCTCTGGCTTTGGCATATTGCCACTGCTGCTGCCTCCCCTTTTATATTTACTAATATAATAGCTGATACCTGGGCAACATCTAATAATGTCATCCCTAAGTTCAGAGCAGGCTCTGCTCCATACTCAGTCTGTATTTGTCTTAATACATCTGGTATCACTGCTAACGAGGGGGTACCATGAGTTCTGGTATATATGGCAGCGAAAGCTGTACCCCAAGTGGTACAATCCTTTATCTGTGGAGCTATCCCCATTAGCAAGTAGATTGGTAGCATTCTCTGTTTTTCACAAAGGTTTGTGTATGGAAATATGGCCTCTAGCTGTGTTATTTTTTGAGCTATCCAGAATGGCAGTTGCGCACGTTTAGTGGGCATTTTACCCATAACTGAGTATAGCGTTTGAGGTGTAATTTTAGTTGTAGAACCCAGAATTTGTCCTGTTTGTGTAGATCTTGTTGACTGTAGTGTGAGTTTTCTCATCACGAACTGTGTCAGGTTTTTTTCAAAGTTTTATTATTTCTTTGTCAAGTGGACATAGGTCTGCTACTGGCATTGTGTCAATCTCTGAATGCGGTGTGTAAGCTGCTAGGACTGGCCAAGTGGCCCCATCTCTTCTGATTGGAACTAGTCTTACTTTGTCTTTTGTGCGGGGGAGGCCGCCTTTAAACCAGTTTATGTGCTCCTGGTAGGTGAGCGAATCTTCAATGTCCTCATACGGACAGTATTCAAGTGGTGTTTCATCTTCAGTTTAAAAATGAAATGTATTTGATTTTGCATCTGCTTGCGGGATATCAACCCATGAATAGAATACCTCTGTTCTATATGACTCGTGCGCCTCAATCACGAACGTTACTGTCCCACCCCTAGCTGTGACTCCATAGTCTGCTAGTCTTAAGGTAATTTACTTTACAGGAAACAGTGGTCCCTGAAAGCAACAAAAGTTTAGTGGTTCAATGAATATAGCCTCAATCGGTTCTATATTACAGCCAGTGTCCAGCCGTACAAAGGCAACTTTAATATACAAAATATAGTAATAATAAGCAACCAGATGCAAGTTTAAATCTCAGTGGGATACAAGCCTGTATCCTACAACTTACATATCACATGGAAAACAAAGTGCAAAAAAAATCTTTATGCAATTTACAAGGATGTTTCAAGCAGTAAATACTTCAAATAGTGAAACATCTAATACATATAAGGTCACCTTCACAATAAATTACATATAGTATATAGAATGTGTAAGGTGGACAACTGTGTCGACGGCGTTTCGATCCTTATCAGGGGGATATCGGATCATCATCAGGACTAATTAAATAAAATTGCCCGTATAAATATGCCTGAATTACATAAATAACAACAATATGACAAAAATATTTAGACAACTACAAAATACAGATCACTACTGCAAACTCCCCACCAACCCCACTCCAGAACTACAGAAACTCATCTTACAAGTGACCACATCCGGTCTAGACCAAGGTTTTCTATCCAAACATGAATACCAGTTCCTCAATGCTAAGGCCCCACGCACGCCTGTCATCTACACACTCCTCAAGATCCACAAGGATCAAATCAATCCACCCGGACGTCCTATCATCTCGGGCTGTGGCTCTATTCTGGAGCCCTTAGGCTTGTATGTAGATTTCTTTATTAGAGACTTTGTATCTTCCACCCCCTGCTATGTGAGAGATAGCATGCAAATGATTACCTTAGTTGAAAACCACCCCTTCGACCCCTGCACAGAGACCTTGTGCACTCTTGATGTCGAATCACTATACACAAATATTCCCCAAATTGATTCATTACGTGTCATTGCGGATATTCTAGACACACGCGTGAGACCGCATGAAGTCCCCACCATCCTTATTTTACAACTACTTGAGATCTGTCTCACTAAAAACTTTTTCTTATTCGATGGCCAATTCTACCAACAAACGAAAGGTACATCGATGGGAGCCGTTTTTGCCCCAAATCTGTACATGAATGCTCTTGAAACCAACCATATACTGGTTCAACAGAACCCTTTCTTTCCTGCAATCTCCCTATGGAAGCGTTACATAGATGACATTTTTATGATCTGGCATGACACCCAAACCACACTTCAGCATTTCCTACACTGGATCAATAACAACTGTGGTGGCCTTAAGTTCACGCTCACACACAACAAAACATCCATTGCATTTCTTGACCACAATATCATACACAAAGACGGTCATCTCATCACCAGTCTATTCAGAAAGCCTACTGAACGCAATACTCTGCTCAAATACAGTAGTCACCACCCACGTGCACTGAGAGACTCTTTACCCTATTCCCAATTCTTATGCATACGGCGTAATTGCACCCTCAAAGAAGACTATTTTTCAGAAGCCAAATTGCTTAGCAAGAAATTGACAACTAGGGGATACCCCAAAAGATTGGTACGTACTTCTCTCAAAAGAGCATGGTACTGCCCCAGAGACTGTCTACTAGTGCCAAAAACCTAAGAAAACGCAAGACCGCATTGTCTGCGTCACTACCTTTTCCCCATCCTCAAACAAATTCCGTAAAAGTGTACTAAAACATTGGAATGTGATAAACGCGGGTGTATTAAATCTTGAGAGGCCTCTTTTTGCTTTCAAAAAAAGCAAGAACGTGAAAGATCACCTAGTTAGAGCTGCGCTCCCAAGTCCACCCAGCACCAGCACCGGTACTCTGCATGCTCATCGGGGACTTCCACCCCTTACAGGTCACACCAAATGTGGAAATTGCACAGCATGTAGATTCACTGCAGACTGTAAAGAATTTGTATTTGGCACTGTTAAACACACTCTTAAGGACTTCAGTAATTGTAACACAAACAATGTTATCTATGCGATTGTGTGCCCCTGTGATAAAATATACATTGGTCAAACTACGCAAAAAATTTGAATCAGAGTTTTCCAACACAGGAGCAGACTCCGATGCAAGACACTAAATGCACCATTGGTCGAACACTTTGAAGCGCTAGGACATACTGAAGATGACATACGTTGGACAGTGATCTCTGTTGTCAAAATGCCACCTAGAGGAGCCAACCTCTCTCAGTTGCTCAATAAGGAGGAACTTAAATGGATCCTGAGGACCGGCAGCATTCACACAGGGCTCAACCGCCTCGAGAATTGGACTACATTACTATAATGTCTAACTTTGGCTTTTCAGAATCATACGACTAACTCTGCTATTCTGACCTCATGCTGAGTCTTTGTTTTGGTCAGAGAATCCCTTCTCCAAACGTTCTTTGTTGACCTAATTCCATTATGCAAATTGTTTCATTTGAATATTCGTTCTCTACCTAACTTTTTTTTTTTTATTGTTTGATTTACTCGTCATATCACGCTTACAGTTCATTTTCTCTCCCTCTTTTTCTCAACAAATTATTGTTATGTACCTTTCACCGCGTACTCTGCACCTTACATGTTTTCCTCTACACTGCTGGGATTTCCTACCACTCTAAGATGCCGCCTGCACTAACCCGTTCACACAGTTTTCTGATCCATTGCACCTAGCTCTTCCACTCTACTATCTACCTTCATCCTCACTACGGTTCCTGACCATTTATTACGTTCGCTATAATTTCCATATGGTTAATATATATTACTATTATTGCCGCGCTAAATCCACCACTCTAAGATGGCGCCTCCATTTACTAACCATTCCCGGTTAACTGCCCATTCGACATTGGCCATACCTTCATTAGTTTCCATTGGCCCTCGTTCCAATCTGCCTACCACGTGATCCTCCACCAATCGCGTTTTATGTTCCCTTGACTTCCCGCAGCACATTCAAACATTCTACATCGATTGCGGCCACGGAACATTACCCTCCCGAACCCATGAGGTAAGCCCCCGCGATATGGAGTCCCCTTATTGTTCACACCACATTCGCCACATGCTTTAGCCCCAATATTGCCTATTTTTTGTAGGAGGATTCCCTATTGTGGTCCAAACTCCTCTCCGGATTTTCTAAGCCGTAAGTAATCATCCGGATTTCTGACCGCACTCTCTCACCCTTAACCCACTTCCCTCTTATAGGCACCTTATTTTTCACAGGCCACCCATTATATTCCCTCGAGCCTGTAACACCTGGGACCCATCTCATTTCCTTCCGTGTCCCTGATGCCATGGTTACCATCAAATCCCGTGAGTAAACACTCGGTTTTCCGACTCCACGCTTTCACCCGTAATTCACCTCCGGCTCATAGGCACTTTATTTTTCACAGGCCGCTGCCTAAATCCCCTTGAGGTTGACATACGACACCTGGGATTCTACAGATCGCCTCTTTCCTTTGATGCCC
Source organism: Triturus cristatus (assembly GCF_964204655.1). Classification (NCBI taxonomy): domain Eukaryota; kingdom Metazoa; phylum Chordata; class Amphibia; order Caudata; family Salamandridae; genus Triturus; species Triturus cristatus. Next base: position 1,167,041,517 of record NC_140583.1, read on the forward strand.
TTATTCACACCCTGTGAACTCTCGACGTAACTTCTGGTAAATCATGCTCTTCGCTCTGTTACTTACCTATTACTGTAACATTACGGCCCTTGCCCCGGTTGAAACTGAATGGTCCATTGGTTGTGCATGTGATCTACTAACTGACGCACTATCCTTCCACATGCTTGCTTTAGACTAAATTGTAAACAGATTTTGTCTTTCTTTCATGCTCTTCCGACCACATGATTGCTGTGACGTCCATCCCAATTGTTTGAATTACACTATTCTTCCGGCTTGTTGGCTGTTATTTCTCCTCTAACGCACCTTATTATACTATATGTTTGAGTCCTCTTGCCACTCAGTTTCCACTACCAATTTTGGAACTTAGTCATTATCCAATTCAGTGTCTATCCAGGGTAATCACCCATTGTTATCTTTTTCACTTTTGCGTCTCTTCCGATAATTTGTCCAAACAGATTTCCCGTGTGATAATTATTATTGTCTTGTCTACTATGTATTTAATACAGATATTTCTTTTTCTTTTCCCCCCCCTTTTTTCCCTCCCATTGCTTCACCTGTCATGTTGTTGTTATTTATGTAATTCAGGCATATTTATACGGGCAATTTTATTTAATTAGTCCTGATGATGATCCGATATCCCCCTGATAAGGATCAAAACGCCGTCGACACAGTTGTCCACCTTACACATTCTATATACTATATGTAATTTATTGTGAAGGTGACCTTATATGTATTAGATCTTTCACTATTTGAAGTATTTACTGCTTGAAACATCCTTGTAAATTGCCTAAAGATTTTTTTCGCACTTTGTTTTCCATGCGATATGTAAGTTGTAGGATACAGGCTTGTATCCCACTGAGATTTAACTTGCATCTGGTTGCTTATTATTACTATATTTTGTATATTAAAGTTGCCTTTGTCCGTCTGGACACTGGCTGTAATATAGAACCGATTGAGGCTATATTCATTGAACCACTAAACTTTTGTTGCTTTCAGGGACCACTGTTTCCTGTAAAGTATTAGTTCCCGAGGTCCCTGTCCTATTCCTCCGGGTGCCCTTGTCTCCTTTTACACAGTCTTAAGGTAATGGCAGTTTTAACATTTTCTGAAATGTTAATTTCCTTTTCTACTTCTTCCTCAACTATCGCACGTTGTGCTCGCACAGTGGCGTCTTCTTCAGTCATTGTTGAAAAAGTTTTCAAGGAAGAGTTTCAAGGAAACTGAGATAAGATGTTATGCACAAGTAGGAACTGTCTGTCCTTCAAGCTTGATTAACCTACAGTCATTAAATAGGACTTTTTCCTACTCAGCTGACACTTCTCTGGGAAGATGTGAGTAGGGGTCTCTGAGAAAAGCACAACTGAACTACTCAGACTTGACTGTTAAATAAGTACCAAACCAACGTAGTTGGCGCCATGTCGTGCAGTTCCTATAAACCTATATAGAATCTGCGCATTTAGACAACGTACACTGTAGGATTGGTGTCCGGACTGATTCTAGACACCCCTACCGAGTATGTTAGCCTGTATAGCAGCTAGCTCACAGCACCACTAGAAACCCCTCTTACCAAGGAGAGAATAGTTCTTGGCAACTATCGAACATGACAATGCTGTCCCACCTGGGATCGTGGAAACAGGGTGATACTTTTTGCTCCGTCACTCGTGCCCACTTTGTCTCAGAGAGATACACAGAGTAAACTGTGGGGACGTTTTTCAATAAGCATTTACTAAACCAGCATCATTCTAGTGTAAAATAGGTGTGCTGAAACAACCATTAGACAATAACAGATATAAATGATTATAAGCACTAACAGAATAAAAGGATGGTAGATTTCTACCATTGTGCTAAAACAATGAATACAGGCAAGTATATAAAATACATGACAGTAATAAATGCGTACTCATTAAATGCAACCCTAACTACATGTACCTAAATGTACCTAGCTGTATGTAGGTGTAAAAGCCAAGAATCCCCCTAGGATAAAGTCAACCCCATTACCTGAAGTGAGAGACTGTGGGACCCTGTTTTGGTCTCCAGATGTACACCCCGCAAGGGATGTCAGACCACTGTGAGCTGGAATGTCTGCATGCAGGAGCGTCAGAATCTCATGTCAGTGTGTCAGCACAGAACTCCTTTTCTCCTCTGACTACCTCAGCAAGATATGGTGTATATATATCGAAAGTGGTACCCCCTGGGGATATACCTTGCTGTGTCATGTTGGACAATGATGACGGAAGGAATGACCCTTATACATAGATTATGCAGCAGATGGTAGGCCTGCTGTTCTGCTGTGAATCCAAGAATCCTCATGCATAATGAATAAGGTTTAAGCTTTTCGGAGAAAACCCCATGTCATCTTTAGGCATTACCATAACTAGGTAAAAGGTCAGTACTAGGAACCGTTATGCAGTGTAATATCAGGGGAATGTAGGTGAAAGGTGTATTCATTACCTGAGCCAATATTGGCATACCCATATGGAAAATAACAGTGCCCTATACCTACATCTCACAGATCTCCTGGAAACAGCCTGCTGACATGCCCCTGTGGTCAAAGTTTCACTAAGCAGCCGGGAGCCAGAGGTGCATTTTTAGGTCTTAGGTTAAATGGAATTTTTAATGTAACAATTATATTTTAAAGGTTCCATTCTCATCATTATTATTTTTTTATTTTATTTTTTTATTTTTTTGAAACCGTTTATTACAAAGTTCAAAGAATATACAAAGATGGGCCTACAACCTTCAGGCCGGCCGCTAGCAAACAAGAGGAGCATAAGATACACACAGTAGAACGCAGGCTGCGGCAAAGGGAAACGTACAGGAGTTAGCCGCGTTGATGGCCACACCATCCGGACCCCACATGACGGTTTCTTTTAAACATAAATAACAACAAACAAAATCAAACCACAAGGCAACCCACGATCGAAAACAGCAGCATGTGCTCCCTTAGAAGGGGGACCCTACCAATCCATAGGAGTATCAAGGGGGGGGAGAAGGTCAGAACAGGGACTGGGTGGACTCAGTGCCCGGTACCGGAGAGCTAAACCGGCTAAGGGGACGGGGCAGGCGATGGATCGGGCAATAACGGCGGGGCACAGATTCCCCCACGGTAGGCGTTCCAGGGGCCCCATACTTTCACCCATGTCCCAGGCTTACCTCTCGCTACATACACCACCTTTTCCCGAAACATGCACCAGTCCATATTTTCCTTCCAGGCCGAAACAGTCGGGGGCCTCTGGGAACCCCACAGCTGAGCAATATCGCGCTTGGCCACCATATATCCCAGAGTCACCCACCACGTCTGTGGTGCCGAATAGTCGGTTGGTTCCTACACGTTCAACAGGCATCTCCTCGCTTCGGGCAGCAGCGGCACACGCGTAACCACCCGCAGGACCTCATGCACACCACGCCAGAATCGCTCCACCTCTGGGCATTCCCACAAAATATGAAGAAAGGTCCCCAAAGAACCACACCCACGCTTACACAACCCGTCCACAGCATAGCCCATACGCAATAGCCTTGGCCCCGTTATGTAGACCCTATGGAGTATCTTGAGCTGGACGAAGCGAAGGCGGGCCGGTATGGCCACCTCTTTTGGGGAGGCCACCGCAGAGACCCAGTCCTCGTCGTCCAGCTCCAATCCATCGGCAACCCGAGCCTCGCGAAGATCAAGCAGCAATCCCGCGCGGTCATTGATCAGTTTTTTATAGATTAACGAGATCGTGCTTTCCGGTACATGTCCATCCAGCACTCTATCTTCCAGAGGGGAGTACTCCGGGATGGAGGCGACGTCCGGGAAGGCGGAGCATAGTGCATGACGGATCTGCATATACCGAAAGTACTCCCTGTCTTGCAACTGGAATTCCGTCTGCAGCATCCCGAACGTTTTGAATCCCCCCCTCGTCCAGAGATCCCCCACCCTGCTGATGCCTATCATGTCCCACTTCTCGAAGCCCTTCGAGGTCCACAGGGAGCAAAACTGCTCAGATGCGTACAGTGGTGACGCCCGGGTCAAACGATCCTTCCACCCCATCGCTACATTAGCCGCGTGCCACACTCGTACCATGACACGCGTGGGGCCCGTCAGACGTGCGTCGAGCGAGCTGGAGTAGAGCGCTCGATTATAGTCACCACCCGGCAGTAGCATCTTATCCATTTCAAAGGCCGGGTTTAGGGCGGGCCCGTATAGGCCGTGATTAATCGCAGCCAGCTGGAAGGCCCAATAATACCGTTTAATATCCGGGAGGGCAATCCCCCCGTCATACCACGGGAGCGTCAGCTTCGCCAGGGCGATACGCGGTCTCCCGTCCCAGAACAGGCGGCGTTGCAAACTCTCCACCTCGCGGAAGTAGCGCGCCGGGACGAGGTCCATTGTATTCTGCAGAGCGTACAGGAAACGCGGCAGCGACATCATCTTAAACAATGCCGCCCGGCCGAGCGGCGAGAGCGGCAAACGCCGCCAACGCGCGACATCCTCCTTCAGGCGCTGGAGGGGGGGCAGCCGGTTTCGATCATACCGGGCCTCCGCGTCTAGGGTGATGAAGATACCCAGGTACCTAAATCCCTGCGGGGCGATCTGGATAGGACAGCCCCGCGGAAGGATAGGAGCCTCCCCAGAGAGAACATACACGCACGATTTAGCCCAGTTGATGACAAGGCCGGAGTTACGACCAAATGATTGCAATACATCAACCAGTACTATCAGTGATTTACGTGGGGAAGCCAGGTACAGGAGAATATCGTCAGCATATAGAGACACGCGGTCCTCATACTCGGGGGTCCAGCGGAGACCACGAATAGAAGGTTCCCACCGCAGCCACTCCGCCAGGGGCTCCAAGGCAAGTGCAAAAAGGAGCGGCTATAACGGGCAGCCCTGCCGCGTGCCCCTGCCCAACTCAAACGGAGCCGACACTCTACCGTTCACAACCACCTGCGCCAGTGGGCCAGAGTACAACAATTTAACCCAGCTGATAAACCCTGGGCCAAACCCAAATTTCGCGAGCGTTGCCCAAATATATGGCCATTAAAGTGTGTCAAACGCCATAGTGGCGTCCAAGGATGCCAAGATGGCCGGCTCCCGTATGAACGGGACACGTGCGAGCACCCCATGCAAACGCCGCAGGTTAAGCGCTGTGTTACGATGGGGAATAAAGCCGGACTGGTCCTGGTGGACCAAGTCACACACCACGCCGACCAGCCGATTGGCCAAAACCTTGGCGAGAATTTTGGGCTCCGCATTCAATAACGAAATGGGTCGATAGGATGTGACCCGGTCCCGTGGCCTCCCCTCCTTGTGGATAACCACGATGGTAGCCAGACGCTGGTCTAGCGGGAGGGAACCTACCGAGTGGGCCGCAAGGAACATAGCACGGAGATGCGGCGCCAGCGTATCCGGTCGCAGCTTATACAACTCGACGGGAAGACCATTAGGACCCATGGCCTTGCCGGAAGCGACCGAGCGTATGTCGAGGGCAATTTCTTCGGAGGTTGGAGCGGCGTCCAACAACACTCTGTCCTCCTCCGAAAGGGAAGGCAGCGCGATATCTCTGAGCAGGGCATGGGAATCCTCTTCAGAGCGGGAAGACACTGGGGAATACACCCCACGGAAATAGTCCGCGAAGCAGGAGACAATTTCCTCCGGTTCAGTGACACACACACCATTCGTTTTCTCAATCAACGGGACAACTCGACTCGCTCTCTCTTTTTTATCCAGCCACGCAATCAATTTACCAGCCTTATCACCCACATCAAACAGTCTCCCCTGTTGCTCTCTACTGAGGCCCCTGGCCGCCTCCGTGACGAGGGCCTTATAGGCCGCTTGCTTGAGTTGGAGAACATGTAATTTATCCTCCGTCACCCCACATTCTAGATCACCCTCCAACTCGGTTATCTCAGCTTCAACACGGGTCACCTCCTCCCGCTCGCGCCTCCGGGAGTGGGAAATAAGGGACAGGGCCTCTCCTCGGAGTACTGTCTTGAACGCCTCCCACAGTGAGACCGCCGATGACACAGACCCCACATTCTCGTCAAAATAGCGCTTAAGGGATTTAATCAGCTCTGCGCGAATGGTGGGGTCACGCAGGTACCAGGGATTGATCGGGGCCACTCTACCCTCTCCCCTCGGCAAAATATCAAAGTGCAACAAGAGCGGGGAGTGGTCCGAAATACCCTGTGCCAAATGGCGCACTTCTCCCACCCTCCCCACATAAGCCGCTGGGACCAGGACATAATCTAGCCGTGAGAGACTACCATGAGCCCCTGAATGGAAGGTGTACTGTAGCTGCGTGGGATGTTTTAAACGCCAACAATCCACCAGCCCCAGGGTATCCAAGAGGCCAGATAACCACGCTTGGGCCCGGGGGAGATCCCTAGGGGGGTGACGATCCACAGTTCCGGAAACTACAGCATTAAAATCCCCCCCCACCACTAGAATCCCCTCCGGAAGGCCAAGAAGGAGGCGCCCCAGGTCCACAAAGGTGGTCGTCTGCAGCCCCGGTGGGACATATACTGACACAAAAACGACCACTCTGCCCTCCAGTCTGCCCACCAAAACCGTGTAACGTCCCCTATCGTCATGGCGCACCTCATCAATCTCCAACGGGAGCGAGTTTTTAACCATAATGCCCACACCCCTTGAACCAGACGTGAAGCCCGAATGGGCCACAAGGCGGTAGCCCCGTCGATTCATAGCGCAAAAGGAGTTGCCAATGAGGTGCGTCTCCTGCAGAAAAACTATATCGGGCGAAGTTCGCTTCAAGAACTGCAGGACCACACCTCGTTTTATTCTGTCCCCCAGTCCATTAACATTCCAGGACAACAAACTCAGTCCCCTACCCCCCATCATAAACAGAAGTCATCACTCGTCCCCCAGAGAGCACTGTAGAGATAACACAATGATACGTTTGCCTTGTGGTGTAAACGAACAACACCCCACCCCAACCCACCCACTCCAACAAAACTCCCCCCTCCCTGCACCCCTGCATGAGCCCAGACAGCCCCCCCAACTTGCAGTGTGCCTGTCGCCCCTATAGAAGAAACTAGCTAGACCCCCTAGAGGAGGAAAGAGTACCCCTTCTAGACCCCACACAACCTCCATGGGAGGGGAATGTACAAAGACAGACGCTTGACCGAAAGTAGCATCGTATTCGTCCAGAGTGAGGCCCAATATTGACCCCTCAGTCCCGATCCAGTGGGCCGTCTCCTCCCGCCGCCCCCCCCCGCCATCTCGATCACGATCCCCAGACAGAGTGTCCAGCCAGTCCCCGGCCGCTTCGGGACGATCAAAAAAGTGCGTGCGACCATCCACCTCCACTCGCAGCTTGGCCGGGAAGAGCATGGCGTACTTTAAGTTCAGGTCCCGGAGTCGGCGTTTAACGCCCAGGAAGCTCAGTCTTTGCTTCTGGACCGCTTGGGTGAAATCAGGATAAAAGTTCACCTCCATTTTTTCCAGCTTAACCGGCCCATGTAGTCTGGAAGCTTGCAGGATAGCGTCTCTGTCCCGAAAGTTAAAAATCCGGGCAATGAGAGGTCGCGGAGGGGCTCCGACCTTCGGCCTTCCCCCGGGAACCCTGTGGGCCCTCTCCACAGCAAAAAATTTACTCAGTCCCCGAGGCTGGAGATGGGTAGCGATCAGGTCCTCCACAAATAGATCCGCCGCCGCTTCCTCCCGTCTCTCGGGTACTCCGATGATGCGGATGTTATTCCTCCGGGCCCGACTCTCGGAATCCTCGAGGCGCCGATCCATAAGTGCGCTCGCCTGACTTAGCCGGCGTACCTCCAGTTGTAGTGCCGCCACCTCAGTCGTAAGGCCCGATGCGGTGTGGGCCAAAAAATCAACTCGATCGTTGGTCTTGGAAAGATCGGCCCTCACCAGGCCAACGTCCACAAGGACCGCGTCGATCTTCTGTGCCAGGGTGTCGAACCGCTGGCCCACCGAGGCCTTCATCTCGGAAATGGCGCCCATGACGTCGTGGAGAGTCAGATCCGTGGGCAAGTCCGGGGCATCAGAAGGGCCCTCAGGGGACTTGTGCGGTCCGCCGGGAGATCCCCTCTGGAGGGTATAGCGGTCCATGCTGTTGGCCGGATGGACGGTGCCACGTCGGGTCGACTTAGTCTTTGACCGTTCCCCATCTTGTTTCGTGGCCATCGCCGCTGGTCCCACAATCGCACCAGCAACGCCGTAGAGGGCAGGCAATCAGGGCCACGAGCTCCGGGGGGGCCACCCCAGATCGGCGGGGTGGGCCACAGCAGGCAGGCAGGCAGGGTCCCCCAGCGAGGCCACACCAACACAAAAGGCTCCGCGATCTCACTTGCTGAGACGGCGAGAAAGCGAAAGCGAAAGTGCGGGGTACACGACTCGCCAGGCCCGGCCCGTCATTGTTGTTCACTTTGCCACTGGGTCACCCCCCAACGCAAATCCGGGGTTCGGCGAGAAGAAGGCCGCAAACTTCAATCGGTGCTCACTCCGGCACCCGAGGTCCGATTCGAGAACGGAAAACGGGTTCCACCTCAGCTCAGGCTCACCAACACAGTCCCCTCAATCGAGGCAGGATGAATTCAGGATAAATGTAGGAGGTTGCGGAGGTCCTCGGGAGCCTCGCACCTACGCGGCCATCTTGGTTGCGCGCTAGGCTCCTCCCCGTGATTTTTAAATATATAATTTCATCATTTGACCATTTTATATTCCATTCTAGTAACTGTTCCCTGACTCAATTTGAATGTATAGCAACCATGTTTAATTGCTTATCTTACAAAGATTTCAGCCAATTTTAGCACTACAGTCAGGTTGGATCTACAGTTTTTATGTAATAGTTAGCTGGACTAGTATATTGCTAGTATTAAATAAGGTTTTATACTCATTAAATCTGTTCTTTTCCTGATCCTGCCTGATAGTGGTGCAAGAATTTCAAGCATCAGATGAAAAGGTTGTAGGGGACAAGACATCTCTATCTGCTCCCTCTCTCCAAGTTAACAAACCAGACACTATCTATTCTATCACAGTGTTCACTGCTGCTCTGAAATTCAAATGTTTAAATCAGTAATATGTCTAAGATTGTCATTTCATCGTATCCCATTTATAAAAATCGTGTGTTAGACCCACAAATTTTGAGATGGTAAGACTGAGATTGCCATAATTTTCACACTTTATTTGATTCCATTATAAATAATCGAAAGTTACTATATCATCTATACAAACATTAGATAAATTAGAGAGTATTGGGTATACATATTTTCCAAAGACAAAATGCAAAAATAAACTGTAAAACCATTGGGTTAAGAAGATTTTCCAAAACATTCAACTGCTCTGACCATTAGCTTAGCCTCCTCTTTATAAATATGTTTTTGCAAAAGACTGACATCATCATGCTACACCTGTGGACAATCATTACTATCAAATATGTTGAGCAATTGGAAGGTAGAGGGAGTTTGTTGTGCAACTGAGTCGCATAGAGCTTTGTCTTTATCATAAACCAAGAAAATGTTTCTGGTAGTTTCTATTCTCTGGGGTGTACTGGCCAAAGGTTAGTTCTGCCAGTTTCCAAACAACCAAGATACCTGCCTTCAAGTATATACTCTATGCCTTTCCTGTGTCTTTTGAAAAAAATCAAAGTGTTTCTTGTTTTCTTTAGGGCTATTCTCCCTGTCTTCAGTTTCCATGTATTACTTTTTTGCCACGCGTTTTTAATTGACAATCTAGATAATGTATGTTCTTCTTCCTTTCTTCATTTTTATAAGAGGCAAAATGAATACATTTTTCTCTAAATGCTGACTTTACTGTGTCCCAAATTATCTTTTTAACTGTTTGGTTCTTTCTTTCATAAATAAAGGTCTTCTGGTCCTATACTGTCCTATTAACTTTCCTTCTATTAAGAAGTAAGGACTTAATGACCACCGGGTTTTCAATTTGCTTGTTGATTAATAAATAATTCAGTGCATATATCAACAAGAGCACAGTTCCATGTGTCCCCTATCGCAGCCTTTCTGCATTCTGTACATCGAAAGAGCAATCCTTTCCTTTAGGGTTGCACATGCTTGAACATTTTGTGTTAAGTGAAATGTGATTAGGATTAGTGTCTCTCAAATTTACATAACTCGACCTATCTCTCTTTACATCTCAAACCACAGTTGAATCTCCATGCATGATTATACCTTTTCATTTTGATTCAGGCAAGTCTTTAGGCAACTTATTTAACTAAAAAGTCTACAATGTTGATTTAGGAGTGCACACTTTCCAAGTTAGTTTCTACCTTCCCCGTCCCTTAATTCTCTATTTTAAATCTGAAATCTTTAGGCAAAAGAACTAACCACCTCTCAACTGGTCATCAAACCCAGGTAAAGTTAACGTTGCTGTATTTTCTACTCAAAATGTATGAAACATCTCCAAAGATGAGTTTCCAAAAGAGCACGTGCTATGCCTGTTTCTTATTCAACATTTTTGTGTTCAGCGAGTGAGCCCTTTACATTTCTTCAAAGAAATGTGAGTGATATAGTGCTTTATTTTCAACTCTATGATCCCTAGTGGAGGACCCACCCACCATTTTGAGAGAGTACCACCTGCCTGCAGGGGATCTCGTTGCAGAAAAGCTTCTTTATCTTGTGAGACAATGCTGATTGGGACACCATCTTAGATTGGCCCAGGGCATTCAAGCTAAATTTGACAGAAACACACCCCAATGTAGGAATGTGTTTCTGAAAAACATGATCACAATGGCACTGAGGTGCAAGTAGTTTTCTCCCTGCATGTGGGGGGCATTGTGTATTTTCGTTACCTGGATCCTGACTCAGGCAAAGAAAATATGCATCAGAGGACCTAAATAAGATACACTACCAGATGAATGAAAGTAAGTGTCCCTGTGGGTGAAAGGCTGTTGTGTTTGATTGACTGTCAGCAGAAGCTGTGTTTGCTCCACCAGCAGTCATAACCTGAAATGATTCCCCTACCTCCAAATGAGGCTGTGAAAAAGTTTACCAGACCTACAAATTCTGAATGATGTTTTTTTGTCTATAGTTGTCCTGTAAACCTGGAGGTAAAGGGAATTGAAAAATGCTCAATGCCCTCGCACTGTAATGGCAAGGGGGCATTTTTTATATTTTCCAAAAGAAACTCCCACTTTAGAATTTTCTTTTCGAAAATAAAGAAAATTAGTACGTTTCCCATAAGGTTCCATCATGTTGATGGAGCTGTATGGCAAAATTGCAGTGCATTGCCAATTGTAGAAATGTCCACTGAGTAGGCAAACATTTGTACATTTGGCCATCGACACCTCAGTCATGGCGATGGAGTAATTTACTCTGTCACCCTGGTGGAGGTTGGTTTGACTGCCAAAATAACAAATGAGATTCTAATTAATGACCCGACTAAACTCATCATCCAGCACACCTTCCACCTTTTTTAAGTTTGTTTAATGTATGCAAAACATGCTTGAAAAAACGATTAGACACCAGTACAATGTAACCACATCCTTAATGATACAAAGCAACATTTTACCAGTTGTAAAACGTTAGAATGAATTTAACATGGCCATGAAAGTCCTCATACAATCAGCCCACATGTGCCTCAACTACACCTCATATTGATGCCATTTATCCTACAGTGTTCTCCATCTATAAAAGAAACCCCAGGAATGCTACTCTCACATAAATAAACCAAGACAAAACATATTGTTGTGAAGAAAGATGCATTATTTATGATGCAGTTCTCTGATGCCTATGTTGACGTTTTTATGGGTGAGAATTCTGAACAGTTTAACACATAGAACTTTTAAATAATGCTGGGTTGTTGTTGCTTAATATAATTTTCTGAAAGGTGTAGTGTTCTAAGTATATGTGCACTAGGACCCTTGTGGTTCTTGGTGGACTCAACAGAGGAATTACATAACTTGCTGGGAGGTGTTAAGGTGTGGTTATTAACAGTTATGATGTAATGAGAGGGCAGTGTTTGATCGTATGCTGAGGAATAAAGACATCTGTTACAAAGCTCTGTGTGTGACATTTTTATTTGAAAGCTTCCAGGCTGTGGAGGACACTACAACTGGCAACGAATAGGGAATACTTGCCCTGAAGAAACAAGGCTGCTCTCCTTGAGCGTTTGAAACAGTACAGCAAACTGCTCGTGCATGCCACGTGCGCTCAAAGGGATGACAGACGTAGCCAAGTGGATGATGAACAGCCGCCTGAAACTGAACTCGGACAAGACGGAAGTCCTCATCCTGGGTCCTTCACCCTCCGCCTGGGACGACTCCTGGTGGCCCCCCGCCCTGGGTAGCGCACCCAAACCAACAGACCATGCACGCAACCTGGGCTTCATCCTGGACTCCTCCCTCTCCATGACCAGACAAGTCAACGCCGTCTCCTCGTCATGCTTCAACATCCTGCGCATGCTACGTAAGATCTTCCGGTGGATCCCCACCGAGACCAGGAAGACGGTCACCCAGGCCCTCGTCACCAGCCGTCTGGACTACGGCAACTCCCTCTACGCCGGAACCACCGCCAAACTCCAGAAGAGACTCCAGCGAATCCGGAACGCCTCAGCACGACTCATCCTGGACATCCCCCGTCGCAGCCACATCTCCGGACACCTGAGAGATCTGCACTGGCTCCCGGTCAACAAGAGAATCACCTTCCGTCTCCTCACCCACGCACACAAGGCCCTACACAACCAAGGCCCAGGATACCTCAACAGCCGCCTCAACTTCTACGCTCCCACACGCCAACTTCGATCGACCGGCCACGCCCTCGCCACCGTCCCCCGGATCCGAAGAGCCACCACAGGAGGAAGGTCCTTCTCCTACCTGGCCGCCAAGACTTGGAACTCCCTCCCGACCCACCTCCGCCTGACCCAGAACCACCTCGCCTTCAGGAAGCAGCTCAAGACCTGGCTGTTCGAGCAGTAGCGGACCCCCCCTCCCCTAGCGCCTTGAGACCCTCTGGGTGAGTAGTGCGCTATATAAATGCTGTGATTGATTGATTGACCAAATTGATGAGAAGCAGTTTGAAGCCCCGCTCCAGCCCAGACACCTCCCTCAAAGAAGGTGAAGGCCTTGCAGAGGAGCACTGTTGGAAAGCCTACCAGAACCCTCTAGTAAGGCTGTAAGAGAGATACTGAGCTGCACCACAGTACAAAGCCATCATCCATGCAAACCAAACACTAGAGGCGGTGATAACCAGGTATGAAAGCACAAACATACTTACCAGCAAGAGCAAATGACGTGCTACACAACCTTAAAGTTGGGCGAGACGACTTGAGCGCAAGCATAGGGTGGTGCATGCGGAAGTTGCAGGCTCCTGTGAATTCAACGTGAAGTACAATGCAGCTGCATTCCTGAAACCTCCACCGCCATTTGACACCCTCAAGAAGTAAAATATTGACACCAGCACCAGGTGGACTGCTTAAAATGAGACGTTTGATGACTTCAAAGATGCCCTAGAAGAAGTCGATGATAAGAAAATCATTAAATACTTAAAGAACTTTGCCAGTGATGGAGTAAAAAAAGTGCTGAAGAAAATCTCGCAAACAGATGCAATATTGTACTGTCAGATCAAAGAAGCATTGGGAAGCAAGTTCAAACTGATGCCAGATGTCAGCTATGAACGACACATTTTCAATCAAGCGAGACGGCAAGATTGTGAAAGGATGAATGAGTTTGTTGAGAGACCTGATGTGCTTATCAAACACTGTAAGTTTAATTAGTTTAATGATGAAGAAGCCATATGCCTCAGAGTCATCAACAGCTGTCTTTCAGACTCATTCTGAAGACGCATGTTGAGAGTGATGCTCAGTTTGGATAAAGTACTAATAGCTGCAGGGGCAGATGAAAGAGTGGATCAACAAGCTGCTGACATGGAAGCTGGAACTGTGAAAAGTGAAACAGCATTGGTCATGAAAAGCAAGCACACTTATAAGGTAGATGCACACAAGTTGATGTCTCCAAAGAAGAAAAGGTTGGGTTTCTGATGAGGGTTTCTGTTTCCCCATAAAGGTAAAACCATAGGGCAGGCATGCAAATGTTGCAGAAAAGAAAAACACTTCATAACAGTTTACAAGGTGTCACCAGGACACCCCGGGAACACGATATCCATCACACAAGACTGAAGGGGGACACGAGGACTGGTGGTCGCCTACCATTGAAAGACTCGAACTGTCTTCCTTATCACAGGCAAGTCCGAGAAACATTGCAGGATACGAGTGGATGTCGGAGGAGGACGCAGGGAGCTGTGTCCCCTTTAACTGGCCGTATACCGTCGGAGAAAACGCCCCCTCGGATGGTGACGAGGAAGCGGATCCAATTGCTGAATGAGGCGTCGACAGAAAAAGGGGAGGCGACCAAAGAGAGCCGGGAAACCCGGAAGAGAAGGAGAGAGAAGCAGACGTAGAAGGGAGCAGACGAGGAGCAGAGTACTTCAACCAGCAGCCCAGACCCGGCAGACTGCACCAGGCGGAGAGAGAGCCAGGAGGCCAACGGTCCGGCGCTTCGCCCAGCCACACCTCTGGAGAGGTGTGGCTCTCTCAGGTACGAAGCCGCATAGCGGGTTGGGTTGGGCGGCCGGCTTGGGGTGCGAAAGAGAAGCGCTAGCCCCGTAATCTCGTCTGCCCTTACACTGCACGCCTGAGCACTCCTCTTGAGTAGAAGTTACAACACGGACACTGTGGTGATCCCCCCCCCCCCTTCCCTCACTACCTACCCTTGGGTTCCGTAAACGGAAAGCTGTACTCGGAACTGACCCTATCCTTTCGTTTGTTTTTCTTGTGGGGAGTTCCCGCCGGGCTCGGCCAGAAAGAACGAGATGCTCCCGGACGAGTGAGGGAAGACCCAGAGGAGGCCCCTAATCCTGGAAATCGTGCCCATACGGACCAGGGAGAAGAGGACCCTCCTCAAACATTGCGGCCCTGAACTGGGAGTCTGGCTAATCGGGCTCGGACATTGGAGTTTCCGTTACCTGCCTAACCTTCTGTTGATAAACACGAATAAAGCATTGTCGAAATAACCAGAACCCTACTCCTTCTTGCCGCCATACGATCCCCACACCAAAGCCCGGTGACGCAAGGCCAAAGAGAAACCAACTGCATCACACGAGAAGAGAAAATGGATGCAAGAAGGTTCCAGAAGCATTCTTGCCAGTCCCACAAGGCCAAAAAGCAACATCCGTTGTGACAAGTACAAACTAGACAAAGTCGATCGTCATCAAGTTAATCATTCAGCGGATCTTCAACATCATTATCATACACGAGTGAAGAAGATGGATGTGCAATGAAAGTATCGACCAACGAACAACATGCACATGTAGGTTTGTCTGCTTGCAGAGAAGGACAAAAGACAAAGACAAACCAACAAATGAAACAACAGAATTCATTTGGACACTGACCCAAGATTGCAATGAAGGTAAACGGTTGCCCCATAACCGTTATCATAGACAGTTGTGCATCAATTAAAATCATGCCAGTCTAAAAGTTTAACAGACTGTCTCCTGTGCCATGCCTCAACCGGTCAAACACAAAGGTATACACATGGGCTACTGCCAAACTGTTGTGGAGTCCAGGGTCGTTCATAGGAACCATGCAACATAAAACAACATCAGTGCAAGTGCCAATTCACGTTCTCCAAATAACTTCATCCAGTGCATGCCTACTCAGTTTTGCCACTGCTGCTGACGTAGGACTGATTTCCCTCAACTATAACCTCCATTCTCAATCTGAAATTGTGAGTCAGTTCCCATTGTTGCTTCATGGCCTAGGAAGACTTAAGATAATGAAAGTACAACTTCATATTAACGAGTATATTCACCCTGTTGCCCAGTGGCAATGTAGGGTCGTTTTTGGAACTGGAAATGCTGTTGAAGCATGACATCATTGAGCACTTTACTGGTCCTACACCCTGAGTCTCGCCCATAGTGGTGGTGGCAAACAAGGACAATGGAGGGGGGGTGCGTATCTGTGTTGATATGCACCAGGCCAACAAAGCAGTTGAGAGAGAAAGACTTCCTGGTCTACACATAGGGGACATGATCATGCAGCTGAATAGAGACAAAGTCTTCTCCTGTCTTGACCTGAAGAGAGGATACCATCAACTCAAGCTTGAAGAAAACTGTAGGTACATAACAAATTTTTCGACCCATGTTGGTTTGTTCAGATACAAAATGTTGAACTTTGCAGTGTCATTGGCTGCAAAAACATTTCAGGATGTTATATATCTGGGAAATTCAACCTGTTACACATGCTTTTAACTACAGTGATGACATACTGGTATTTCAAACAATGCAAAAGGAAATTGACGAGGTTCTTACACAAGTGTGCCTGCTAAGTGCGGATGCAGGTCTAACTCTGAATGCAGCAAAGTGTGAGTTTCATAAGACCAAATTTAAGTTCTTTGGGAACATATTTTCTGATGGAGAATGACTCCTGACCTAGATAAAGTGCAAGCACTTTCAGCTACTTGCCCCCCACAAAATATCACCATATTGCAATCCTTCTTAGACATGGCCAGTATCCATCAAGGTACATTCATGACTTTGTTACTGTGAGTGTTTAATTGAGAGACTTGAAAAAACAAAATGTCCCTTTTCAGTAGTCCCCTGAATGTGATCAAAGTGTCAAAAGAATAAAACATGGGATTGAGACTGCAACTGAGATGGCCTATTTTTACCCCAAATTACACACTGAGATCACACTAGATGCAAGCCCAGTGGGGCTGGGGGAAATCCTTGCTCAACATAATGGTCATCCGAATGCAAAGAGACACATTTGTGTCCTATGCCAGTAGAAGCCTGACTGATATAGAAATTGCCTGTTTTCAGCCAGAGAAGAGTCTGGCTGTAGTGTGGGCCTGCTAACATTTTCATGTGGTCCTGTACGGAAATCGTTTCACTATACTTACAGACCACCAAGCATTGCCAACTATGCTTAGAAACTTGAAAGCCAGGATGCCCCCTCGCAGTGTGAGGTGGGGGTGCAACTGCAAGAGTATGACTATACAAGTGTCCACAAACTATTAAAGATCAGAACTCTGCTGATTACTTTTCATGAGTACCGCTACAACGTTACAGTTCGACATCCAAAATGGCTGACGAGTACATTAACTTAATTGTGAGGTCCAACACAACAGCAGCCCTATCTGTTGAACAGATTATTCCTTCTACTAATGCTGACAACAACATGCTTATCCTCGAACACATCATTTCAAGTCAGTCGTGCAAGAAGAGCACTCGGTCTTTTGCTGATGATGTTGAATTTCAGAAATTTAAAAATCTACAAGGTGAACTATCCATTACCAGGGAAAGTGTTGTATTGAGAGGCTTCAGAATCATCATACCTGAGAGCCTAAGACCGCAAACCATTGAACTCGCCCATGAAGGACATTGTGGCATTGTAGCCATCAAAAGAGCCCTTAAGAGACCGAGGGTGATTCCTGCTGCTGGATGAGCATGCTGAGTGCCATCATTGCAACTACCTTTCCCCCAAAGTGATGCAACATCCATTGACAATGTCTGTTCTTCCTGCACATGTCTGGGAAAGAGTTGGAATTGATTTCTTTGGGACATTAGGAAATAGGCATCATATCATTGTTGTCATTGATGAGTATTCACGCTTTCCTTTAGTAGAGGAGTTAGCATCAACAACCCATGACAAGGTTATCAAGTGGCTGGGTAACATCTTTGCAGCGTGGGGCATCCTCGCCATTCTCAAATCTGGCAATGGTCTGCTGTTCAATTGCAAAGAATTCAAGGAGTTTTTAGTCAAAGTCAATGCCAAGCATCAAAAGAGGACACCTTTGTAACCCAGAGCCAATGGTGTTGTGAAACGATTCATGGGTACCCTCAAAAGGGTAGTTCAACAAGCCTCGATGGAGGGAATTGAGTTAAACCAGGCCCTAGTAATGGGACTCAAACTGCCACAGTGGACAGCTGACCGACCTATGACTGCTGATAAGGTTCGTCTCATAGACACTTCTTGAAAGCGCAAAACTAAAACATATGCTGATCGGGGGTGATGAGCTTAGGAGACAGTCTTCGATGAAGGTGGATGGGTCCTGGTCAAGCAGAAATGAAAGTGGAAAACAGACACTTTGTTTGCTGGCTATCCTCTGAGGTTGTGACGTGCAAAGGACACATGGTGATGGCGCATCCTCCCGGAAAGTATATCACAAGGAACTCATCACACTTTTAGAACATACCTCGACTTTTGTCCACTCTTGCAATCATAAATGAGATGACCCCACCTAATCACGCATCAGAACCTATGCCATCAGTGCACAATCAGAGTGCATCACAACAACCTCCTACCACTTGATCTGGCCAGGTAGTTCGAGCACCTTAGCGACTTATTGAAGAACTATGATATTACTGTTGGTTATACTTTTTATTTAACAAAGGGAGAGATGTAGTGTCTTGAGACTATGTGCGCTAGGACCCTTGTGGTTCTGGGTGGACTCAACAGAGGAATTACGGAACTTGCTGGGAGGTGTGGTTATTAGCGATTATGACGGAATGAGCGGGCAATGTGTGACTGTATAATGAGGAATAAAGATGTCTGTTTCTTATCTCCGTGTGTATTTATTTGCATGCTCCCGGGCTTGGGAGAACGCTACAAAAGGCTACCAAGCCGAACTGACAATGTGAAATAGAGAATGTATTTGCGAAAGTAAACAACCTTTAATGAGTCATTAGAATTAACACAGTAGTTTGTAAATGTGGCAAAAGGAGGTGATTGATTAGGGATTGCTTTGTGGTACAGCTGTGTAACCTCAACACATCCACACATTAAAAAGGATTAACCCTCTCTTTTCAATCCTTTCATCTCCTTGGAAATCCTCAGCATCTTCTGCTGCTGTTCAGAGGACCTGTTGTTAGCTAGTAGTGAAATGCTTCAACCTTCGGTGATAGGGTTGACTCAATAACCCTTAATCCCAGCCTTATATTTTCCAAAGCCTTCTTGGGAGCTGTGACAGTTCACATCAATACCATTGCTGCATATCAGTGAAGGGATGGTAAAACCTACTGGATTTTCACATCTAGTGGGTTCATTCATTTGTGTCACAGCACGTAGTTGTGAAAAAAAACACTGCCTTGTGGATATATACCATCGTTTTTGTGCTGAGAAAACTTCCCTAACCCTAATAAATCCAACATTTATCTTAGCATGCTATTTCATAGATTCTTGAAAGATATTGTTGCATAAAATTTGGGTCTGATAAAACTCCTCAACACCCCATCAACAAACTAAGTGAGAAGACAAATGTAACAATATTTTCACGCTTGAAATGCCGTCTGTTTATGGGCAGGCCCTCCAAGCAATGGCAAACCCAGAAAAAAAACATAAAAGTCAATTGAAGCCAGGCTCCTGTTCCATTTCATAGCCCTTTCCATTCTAGAATAGAGACACTCTGTAGACTGGTTTCCCCCCATATCTATAGACTATATCTATTGACAACAAACGTTAATAAAACTCAACTTTGTGAGCTCCCCCTTTTATTAGAGTCTACATCCCAACTTGTCAGTGGGCAACCAGATGCCACATTTTCTGCACTGCAACATTTCTCACTGTCTTCAAAAATGTGTAAACAAAGGGCAGGGTTTAGAAATGTAGTGCTTTGTGGCCATATGTCAAACTTAGTAGCTAATAACAGGTGTTCACTGAGAACTCATTTCCAAGCACATTGGGCCTGATTCACAGAACTAATCTGAGACAAAATCCTAAACTTACTACTTTTGGTATTTACAGAAGGCACTTACTACTTTTGGTATTCACAGAATGCACTTACTACTTTTGGTTAAAGTTACTACTTTTGGTTAAACTTACTACTTTTGGTATTCACAGAAGGCATTTAGTAGTAGTAAAGTTAGGACATATTGTGTTGTTCTTGTTTCCACCATCATATATAGCAAACTGAGCACTATTGTCATGGTTCCTCTGTGGCGCTGAATACATGTGGGTAGGTAGGGAGGACTACACTATCCAGGATGCATCAGGGAAGGCAGCTGGTTCTTACCTTGGAGGCAAGCCGCTATATAAGGCCTTCCTCTAGGGGGATCCGGTGCTTGTCACCTGCTTGATTACAAGCGTTCGTAGAAGCAAGAAGACTGAGCCGTTTTGCCACTGTTTCCTGTCTCTCCAAGCGAAAGATGCCGCGCAAGCCTTGGAGGCTCGCGCCTAAGCCCGACTTTCTCGGAGCAGCACGGAAGCTGATTGGTGGTTCCCATCGGTGCTGCATGCACCACCGCGAACCAAGACTACTACGGAGTCACCCGAAGTCCCTCGACTATGCGGTAAGCCTCCCGAGACTTTCTGTTTCAGTTATAGCCTTGCGAGGAGCGTGCCTTGTAATTGCTCGCTCGTACGAGTATTTAAAGGAGCCATTCCTGTCCTGTTTCTTTGTACTGGGGACTGTAGGAGTGTTTAACTTATTTCAGGAAGGGAACAGGCTACAGTTCATCACAGCTGTTCAGCATTTGGCTCAGCTCTTCATATACTTTGCACAGAAGAGTGAGACGTATCACACCAACGTTAAAACTTGATTCCTTTTTAGGTCTCAGCTAGCGTGGCTGCGCACATGTGCAGCTCGCTCGGCGAGATTTAATGTTTCTGAGTAGCTTCAGTAAAAGGCTTTAAGCCCCGCCCCTCTTTTCCATTGGCTGGCGTCACCGTTTATGCTAAACGGTGGCCCGCCATTGGAAAAGAGCTTCCCATGTTGCCTCTCTTTGGCTTTTTCGGACGGCCCACTTGGACGGGCACGCCTGCTTTCCTTCTGAAGTAAAAGGTTTCTTATCCTTATGGGGCCATGTGTTTAAACACATGGCCCCATAAAGACAAGAGATCTTCTTTTATTTTCGGGACCGCGCGCGCCGCACTTGTTGTAGTAGCAGCGTTTTCCTTAACTCGTTTTCAATATTTATATTTGCCTTGTTTTCAATATTTTTTATTTCTCCCTTTCAACTCTCTCCTCACTCTTCTCCAACGGGAGAGAGCAAAACTTTATTTTCTTAACATCGGCGTTTCCCATTTAAAATAATTAATAAAAGAGCCAAGAGACGCGCGTGCTTTAACCCGGCGCCCTCACATTAAGCGCTCCATTTCGGTGCAGAGTTTCAAGCTATTCGGCACTCCGGGCCCCCGCGCCTTCTTCCAAGGCTGTCTGATCGCTCCTCAGATGAATTAATTATTAGTGCAGATTCCGCTGCAGACCAAGCCGTCTGTTTACAGAGCGAGCCGAAAAAAATACTAACCAGTGAAAAGGGAGAGCGGAACCATTTGCAGTGTTGACGACACCCCGTGGTTTCAGTGCAGCTTATATGCAGAGGCAGGGCACCCTTCAGAGAGATATGTTAACATTTCAGCATCGGTGTAGGAGCCAAGGAATCTGTGGAAGAAGCGCAGAACATGTGGTATTTCTGAGTTGAATGCCAAAATACTTTTAAAACAATTCCTTGGACTGATCTTCCTGTATTTATGATAAGGCCGCAGGAATTATACGGCAGGGGAGAACAAAATTACATGGCAGTGTTTGCTAAATTATGCTTCAAGAAAAAACTCTACTACTCTCTACTACTCCTCACTACTACTCTCTTCTACTCGCTACTCACTCTCTACTACTCTCCACTACTCACTCTACTACTCTCTACTACTCACTCTCTACTACTCACTACTACTCTCTTCTACTCTCTACCCACACTGTACTACTCTCTACTACTCACTCTCTACTACTCACTTTCTACTACTTTCTACTACTCACTCTCTACTACTCACTCTCTACTACTCGCTTTCTACTACTCTCTACGACTCTCTACTACTCACTCTCTACTACTCTCTACTACTCCCTCTCAACTACTCACTTCTACTCTCTACTCACTCTCTACTACTCTCTACTACTCACTCGCTACTACTCACTCTCTACTACTCACTCTCTACTACTTACTTTCTACTACTCACTCTCTACTACTCACTCTCTACTACTCACTTTCTACTACTCTCTCCCTACTACTCTCTCCAACTCTCCTACTCTCTACTACTCTCTCTACTACTCTCTCTACTACTCTCTACTCTGCACTATTCACTCTCTACTACTCTCTACTACTCACTCTCTACTACTCTATACTACACTCTACTACTCTCTACTACTCACTCTCTACTACTCACTCCCTACTCTCTACTCTCTACACCTCTCTCTCTACCTCTCTCTCTGCCTCTCTCTACCTTTACCCCTCTACCTCTCTACCTATCTACTTCTCTCTACCTGCACACATATGCATATATATATATATATATTCACTTGAAAAACCATAGGTTTCACACATGTTATAGTTAGCTGGACATTTCACTCGTAAAAAAACAATGAAATTCCCCCGTTATAGTTAGTGCAGGCAACTATAACTCACGCGACCGCAATCCTCTGCTGATGACGTCAGATATTACATCACTGTATTTAGACACTTATTTACCCATGTCTTCTTCCATTGATCTTTAGCTATACATATATTACAAATATTTATTTTTCATAAAGACACATATGTCATCAGTGATGTAATATCTGACGTCATCAGCAGAGGATTGCGGTCGCGTGAGTTATAGTTGCCTGCACTAACTGTAACGGGGGAATTTCATTGGTTTTTTACGAGTGAAATGTCCAGCTATGTGTGAAACCTATGGTTGTTTAAGTGAATTTACAAGGTTTTTTAAATGCTAATTCGTAACTATAACGTGTGTGAAACCTATGGTTTTTTCAGTGAATTTGTACGGTTTTTTAATTGCTAAGTTATGTATTTATGAAATTTTTTTTTTTCAGGTTTTTCACTGTGCGCGCACCGTGCGCGCGCTGTGGGCGCGCGGTGCACTTCGCGCACCGAGCACCCACGGTTCGCAGTACGTGCCGTGCGCGCGCGGTGCGCGCACCTCGCTATTTTTGAAAAAAAAAATTGTTTTTTTCTCCCTTGGGGGTCCTTCTGTGACCCCCTGACCAAGGCTAGGGGGTCAGGAACTGTCCACTCTGCCCCCTTTTCACGTTCTCCACCTTTGTTTTTCACCCCGTCAGACTGCGAGAGACAAAATGGCGGCTGACACTTCCTGGTTTCGACCGATTCGAATGTTTACCGACATCTAACAACCAATCAGAATTGCGCTCGCGCACGGCAGGGTGCGCGCACGGTGCGCGCGTATAGATATTGATATGCTTTTAAATGCTATTTTCTCAGGAAATACTGAACGGATTTACACCAGACCTGCAAAAGGCACTTCCTTGACCTTATGGCTACCTCTCTGCCAAATTTCACGTAATTCTGTTCAGCCGTTCGGGCTGTAGCTGCGACTAAAGGTTCTATGGAAAAATGCATGGGGAAAACGCGTTTTGGGACCCCCCCTTTTTCTCGGCCCCTGCTTGACGAATCACCCCGAGACTTTCAGGGTAGGAGCTGAACAGAGCGCCCCATTTGTTTTGAAAATTTCGTGAGGATTCGTCAACCGGCGCCAAAGTTATTCAAAATAGAATTTTGAGATTTCCTATGGAAACTAGGTTGTAACTATAACTATCTACTGGCGACCGCCAGTAGATAATATATATGTATATATATGCATATATATACATACATACATACATACATACATACATACATATATACATCTGCATATCTATATAAATACAAATATAAATGCATGCATACATATACATATATGCATACATATGCATGTTATGTATATGAAAGTTTGAAAAACACTAATAAAACAAAAGCTAAAAAGCCACCTAATTACAAACAGAATTGCGTTAACTGTTACAAAGCCGAGACCTGTTGCATTTTTAATGCTTGTTAATTTTGAAATAGCGCTTGCACTCAAGGAGAGAGTTTTTCCGTGCTATTGTTGGACTGACTCTTAAATTTGGAATACCTCCACCCAGCTGCCTGTTACATGATGGCTTGTATGAAAGGGTTGAATGTAAGTACACAGGCAAGCAACGGCGGGAGGGCATTTAGTGATCGGCAGTGAGAGTGTGTGTGTGATTACGGTATTAATGTGCATTCTTTGTTTCACATACAGCGTGCTGGGACTTCCCTAGTGAGAGCCTATTCCTGAGAGGTGATTCGGTACGAAGGGTGCCGCTGTGTTTCATTTCCTTATTCCTTGTTTTCCCCTTTCCCTTGCGCACTGGGGTGCAGGGTGGAGTGTTTCCATCCCTCTGTGGGGTAGTGGAAAGGGGTGTTGGGATCTACGCATCACCCCTGCTGGATTTGTCTCTGGAGGTTAGTGAAACCTATTTTGTAACCTGACAACTATACAAATGCCAATAGCAATGTACACCAGTACAGGCAGAAAAACTCACTGCTTGCAGGAATCAGGGACAGGGAGTGGAGAGAAGCAGACATGCTTGAATGTCGGAGGTTAGAAATGAGGGTCTCTAGTTGGCAGTGGTTTGCACCCTGTTCAAGTAGGGACCCTTATTCTAGTCAGGGTAAGGGCATTACACAGTTAAGATAACCCCTTCTCACCCCATTGGTAGCTTGGCACGAGCATTCAGGCTTATCTCAGAGCAATGTGTAAAGCATTTGTACATAAACACACAGTAACGCAGTGAAAACACTACAAATGAACACAACACCAGATTAGAAGAATAACCAATCTGTATCTAAACCAAACAAGAACAAAATGACAAAAATCCAACTTGCACAAGCAGACATACAAATTTCTTAAGAATAAAGCAAAAGTACAGTTCCTTGAAGTCGATTGCGCCAACCGGGGCAATAGCGGCCTCGTGACCAACAGAATCCACAGTTCAGTCTGGCCTCGACGGAGTTGAGGGCTGGCACGGCTTCGAGAAGGACCTGAAAAGAGTACCTTGGGCAATGAAGAGGCCTCAAAGACCTTGCGGTGAAGTGCGTTGGTGAGGCATCGCTGGCTTCGTAGGTGTCAGTACCGCTAGTCGGTGCAGAGGTCAAGGAGACCTTGGGAGTTGCACTTGTTGGAGATCGAGCTCCGTGAGATTGTACTCAGGAGGGCTGTTTTTGGAGGTGCTGGGGCTGCGGTGTCGTTGAAGGTGGCTGGTGGTGCGTTGTACACATCACAATGCGGTGTCCATGGCTTCAGTGCAAACAGCAGCATGGTGTCAGTGTGGTGCTGTCGTCGGTCAACCCGGGGCTGTGGTGTCATCGTTGTTGGTGTCTCATGCTCCTCACGAGGTGGTGTTGTGGCTTCGATGCAGGCAGCGGCAGTGGGTGACAATGAGGGAGTCGATGGTGCTGTCGTCAGCAGACCCGGGGCTGCAGTGTCGTCCAGGGTAGTGACCATGGTCACGGCACAGGCAGCGGTGTCGATGACAAAGTGAAGCATTGTCGTCGGTGAGACCAGGGCTGCGGTGTCATCGAGGTCGGTACTGCGCTCACCCATCAAGCGGTGACCACGGAGTCAGTGAGGGCAGCAGCATCGGTGACATAGTCAGTAATGCTTTTCTTGAGATTACAGCCCAGTAAACACCTCCAGTGGCCCAGAACTGGAATTGGCACCACTTGGTGGGCGCAGGACTCCCAGCAATGGAGTCCGGGTGTTATAGATGAAGTCTTTGATGACCCTGAGACTTCCAACAGGATGCAAGTACACACATGCCCTTGGAGAAACTTGGAAAGCAGGATATCAGTCTAGTCCTTTCACTAATCACAGACACAGAAACAGCAAATGCAGACCAATCCAGCAAAGTACTACAACAAAGTGAAAGTACTCCTCCTGACAGCTCTTCAGCTCTTCTTCTTGGCAGAGCCCTCAGTCCAGAAGTATTCTAAATCTGGGGGGTTATAGTTCCAATACGTTTACCCCATTTGGCCTTTGAAGCAGGCATACTTTAAAGGAAAGTCTTTGTTGTTCAAAAGATCGTGCTCCAGACACACTACAGGGGGTGGGAGACAGCATTGTGAGAGGACGGGCACAACCACATTCGGGTTTCAGTGACAACTCCTCCCACCACTCTAGCTCAGTAAGGCCTATCAGCCTGGTGATGGGCCATCAGAATATCCAAGGCACTCTTCAGCTCCCTTTGTGTGACTATCTAGAGTGAATGCACAAACAACCTAGCCATCAGTTTACAAGACATTGATTACACAAACAGGCAGAGGCACTAAAAGTGGCATTTTCAAAAGCACAATTTAAAAACCACCTTCACTAAAATATATGTTTTTAATTTCTGTGCCCAGAGAGCCCAAACTCCAAATATCTAGCTCTTCACAATTTAAAGTTACACTTGTAAGATGTTACAAGGCAGCTCCAGTGATAACCTATGGAAGAGTTAATCCTTGCAATAGTGAAAAACGAAATTGGCAGCATTTCACTATCAGGACATGTAAAACACACCAGTACATGCCCTACCTTTCACATGCACTGCCACCTGCCCATGGGGCTGCCTAGGGCCTACCTTAGGTGTGCCTCATGTGTAGTAAGAGGGAAGGGTTGGGCCTGGCAAGTGGGTGCACTCACTCACTACATGAGAAGGACTCTGGACATGGGGAAAGAGAAACGGGTACCAAAATATTTGGGACTGATTTCCCCCAGGGGTAAACGGAAAAAAAAGGAGAAAGCAGGGGAAAATAAGAAAAGAAATGTAATGGGGAAAACCGAAAAGGTTGTAAAGACTGCCCTCAATCACTAAATAGTGGCATGCTTCATCATAGAGCTGCTAACACACCCTGGCGCAGACCAGCGTACAGGGTGGAGCACAAAAGAAAACAAAAATGTATATAGAAAAAAGAGAAGAAATATCCATGTAGAGGGATCCCTGTTACAGAAAAGAAGAATGATAAAACTGTCCCTTCTAAATTTTATTCTGGGTCCCACTTGGCAGGATTAAACGAATTCAAGGGTATATGAGAGAGGCAACAGCTCCATTGTCCTATCTGCTGTACCAACATGTTTCAGCCCTTACTGTCGCCCGATAGGGTCGATGGCATTCATTAGGGTACAGATCCCTTAAAATGTCTTATTAGTTCTCTTTCCCTATGTCCGGAGTCCTTCCCATGTAGTGAGTTACATAGATTTATTTGGAGAACAGGGGAAGGCGTAATCTCTTGTCCCTTCTGCTTGTGTGATTAAAGTGGGTGCACTTGCCACCTCGACATGGCAGTCTTGAACTGCACTGGCAGACACTGCAAGGGTAGGCCTGAGACATGTTTACAGGACTATTCATATGGGTGCCACAACCAATGCTGAAGTCCCACTAGTAGCATTTGATTTACAGGCCCTGGGCACACATAGAGCACTTTACTAGGAACCTACCAGGGAATCAAATATGCCAGTCATGATCACAGTTCACACAGGGAGCACTTGCACTTTAGCACCAATCAGCAATGGTAAAGTGCCCACAGTATGCAAACCACCTAAAACAAATTCCAACATACAGTCAAAAATACAGGAGGTAGAGGCAAAAAGACAGGGGAAACCAAACCAAGGATGCCAGGTCTGATATCGGAGAAGGCTGATACCACGTACCAGAATCTTCTGGAATCCTGAACAGCAGCTCAGTTCAGTGTCAGAAAGTCTTCCGTCAGCCACAGCTGTGAACATTGCAGCGACAGGCTCATCACCATTGTATTGTACTGAAGCTTTTGTGTAGCACTTGCTATCTCTGTTTGGAGCTCTGAAGCGCTTGCCTACATGGGCAGCAAGCTGCACCTTATTTGGCATCTTTACTTACCTGGAGTAGCGTTTTAAAAAATTAAGAGTGCTTCAAGTGCTAATAAAATATTTGTTGTGAGGTGATGAAGGCCCACTTGGAAATCTATGTGTCTGTGATTAACCAATATCGAAATGATCACACTTCCTTCTTGGAAGTGACAGAGGGCCACTTGGTTTCTTAACACATCCTGTGATCTTATTAGTTGAAGGATTTCCTCTCAAAGCTGACATCACCTTTTTAGTGGGTCCCTTGGCCTTGTTGTTCAAAGCCGGAACTCTGTATTTCTGGGCACCTGAGCAAATCTGCCCTGAGTCCCCAGCAGAAATAATGTTCCATGAAACTGACTCCTTAGGGAGACCATTGGAGAAGCATTCCTCTGCTTCAGTGTTACCACTTTGAGGTCAGGCAAAAGATCACTATTATTGGGGCGGAGTTGTGCCTGGTTCCATTCTAGTAGCACGCAAAGGTAGGAATGATTCAGCTTTATTACATGCAGATTCTGATGTTGTATTAACAGGAAAACTTGAATGAACAAATGCATGGGCGGGTGGAGAGCAGAAGATGGTTTCATCTTTAAATCTTGAAATAAAAAATAAAAAAGAGTCTGATCCTTTCTGATCCTCATTAGACAAACTCATACACTACACCCAAAGCCAAACAAATGCTCAGCTGCCTTAAAGAGGTTAAACTACATCAATTGTGACTGATACTTCCAGCATTGAATGGCAGCAGCGTGTGCCATTTCAAATACTTCCAAAAAGCAATGGGTAAGAGAGCTACAAGTACTTCTATACACTTGTTTGTATTTGATTTCTTGAGATCTAGCAGGTAGCTTTACACCAGACCTTAAAGGAAAATGTACCAGGAAGAAGGCTGGCAAGATACTTTGCTGTCCAGTGCGTTTATGGTTCTTGGACTCAAGGTTATTTTGATGACCAAGTAACCCAAATACGTGAAGGAAGCCGTGTATCATCCTGAGCTGACACAAACTTTCCATTAATCACTCTAGCTGCTCTTTAACTTGAGTGAATATCTGCTTTCAGAATTTAAGGAAGGATTTATAAACAGAAGGAGATCTCTGACTTATAGAACATCCTTCAAAGTGAAAGACTGACAAGGGCCCATTGATTCATATTCAAGTCATGTACAATGGGCTAAAAATGATGGACTGGGAGGCAATTCAAATTGCTAGTGCCTGAGATTGATTCAAGTATGCCACCTATTACTGTGTTGTTGTTTTTGGGTAAAACGTAGTGTGGCATGCCATTGCAGTCTGTGTTCTTTGCATTGACCTCATTCCAGCATTTCACTTAATAATTACAGCAATGTTATGGGAAAGGCTGAGCCTAAGACTATGAAATGTGTCGCAAGGATAATTTAGTACTAACTGGACAAAAAGGAGGTACTAATGGAGAAAGGGGGTCCATGGATTGCCACATGTTACTGATTTTGGTGTGCCATTCAACTATTCTTCTTTTGGTAGTCTCAATATAGGGTGGCCAGTAGAAGCACATTTCAGGCTGGCCAATGCCCAGATTACATTGCAAGAATTCTGTTTGACTAGCCATTAACGATCCATGGCCGACAACCTCCCAGCGCTGTGAGTCTGTGGGGAATTCATTTATTGAATGTGGTTGGCCGAGTTCTGGCTAGGTTCAGCTTCACCTATTTACAATGTTGACCTCCTATCAATGAGGTGAGCTGCAGTTTGGCTGAAGATGGATCACAGGGGTGCGTGGTAAACGAGTTCCCATCATTGTGTAGGTTGTTCAAAGTCAAGTCATTACCAGCTCCAGCGATCAGCTTTCCACTCTCGAAAGAAACACTGGATTTAGTCTGCCACATTTTACGAGCTTGTAATACGAAGACTTTGTGCACAGCGGGCTCATGAAGGAGTCTCCAATTACTGAGTTGGTAGCACACTTCATAAACCCACCTACTTGCTTGTGGTCTCGCTCATTGAAAGAGATGCTTTGCTTCAGAGTCTGACTGTTGTCTCATTAAACCTATCTCATTTCCGTACCCTGTGCGGATTTTAACTAACTACCATTATTCTGTGCTGCTTGAAAAACTCCTGCAGACGGCTTGCATTTTCTCTATCTGCTCCAGTTGCTCTAATAAATAGATCAATGTCTTTGAAATTTAAACCTAATTATCTAAACACTCACATGCAGACCACACAATGAAAATCAGTTCGGTGAATTGGTCCCATAGGGGCTTTATGTATTCCAGGAAGTGTCAGATCGGCTGATCTCCAAGGAGAACATCACAATACCACTGGCTCAGCCGGTGGCTCCTTAAGGAGAAAATGGGCCAGGCCGCGATTTTGTTGTTTAGGGAACCGCCTTTTTCACTGAGGTTTCTTTCGTGTAAATGACGTCCATCATTAAAATAATATGGAAAAACTGTATATTTCCTGGGTTAGCTGTTTCCCGACTTCCATCTAGGTGGTTTCTATTGCTGTTCACATTTCTCAACCATTTATTCTTACAGTTCGGATAAAGAATAAAGCTTATACCACAGAAGCAAGCTAAATACCTTACCGTCTCATTAGTAGTTTCTATAACGAGGGGTTTGCAAGAGTTGGTAAAGGCTGGGGACTTAGCTATCATTCTTTATTTATTTAGTTATGCTTGCCTTTCTATATAGTGCAGTAATGGCCTAAGGGTTTTGAATATTTTACAAATAAAAATCTTTTGCATTTGGTAATAATATAACTAAAATGCAAATACACAAGGGTGCTTTCAAGAGGGCAACACTCCAAAATGTCTTGCATTTAAAGGTAATTTCAGAGCTGATGTCTTTGCAGATGTAAGATGTATTTCTGTTGGCATTTGCAAAAAGAACAAGCATTTGCAATGCAATAGGTCTCGCATTTATGTTAGTTTAAGCTACTGGCATTGTAAATGACAATGCCTTTTATTTATGTTTTAAAAACCTATTGCATTGCAAATGCTTGTTTTACCTAGCCATGTTGTAGGGTGCAGAACCATATGTGGCCAAAAGAGGTCGCATGGGGCCTCTTTTGGCCAGGTATAGTACTGCAGAAGATATGGTAAATCCACCTTACCAATAATGCATTGCATGCAAGACAGTACCACAAGTACATTCAACTTGATATATTCATATATAAAATGAGTAACTTTGAAATGTGACAAAAGAATTATTATATTAATTCCGGATTAGGTTCTACTATGTGTGGAGCTGCTGAAGGGAAATCAATAGAAGGTCTCATATAAATGTGAGATGTGCTAGTGAGTAAAAGTAGCCACTGCCAGCCGTACAAAGAAAGGACAAATCTTGCGTTTTGTCTGTGTTTAAAACTTAGGGAGTAATAAATCCAGGAAGGGTTCTTATAGGAGGTTACAAGAAGAGACAAGGCAGTGCTAAGTTGGTACTACTAAGCCTATTGACTAATGAAAAGCATCCATTTACAAAGGACAGGGACAGGAGGCAAATATTAAAAAATGGGGTAGAACTTTTAGTTTTGTTTTTACTTGCAGTGGAATTATTATATTTGCTTTGCACTATTGCCAATGGCATAATAAAGCAAAAGTTAAAAAAATAAATAATTTTCAACGCCAACAGCTCTAACTTTAACAAATTTCGAGAACTATTGCATTGTGTTCATGTTTTGTTTTTGACTTGATCACATTGTGCTTATTCACAATTCTGTTGTTGTAATGTGTTCATGTGCATTTTTTTGGTAAAGGTTTTACACATATAATGTGCATCCAAATGATGTGTCGCCCGTCTCATGACATGATATGACTGGGTGAATTTTTGCTCTTGAAAAAGTTGTAAGCTAAAATGAAATAAAGCACGTAGACTTTAGAATTGACCATCTAGGGTTCTATTTAATTTAAGTATAACGACCTACCTGGTCATTTTGCTTGTTTGGTAATGTTTTTTAACTAGCCATGTCACAGGGTGCAGTACCATATGTGGCAAAAAGAGGACCTCTTTTGGCCACTAATGGTACTGCACCCTGCAGAAGATGTGATAAATTCACCCTACCAATAATGCATTGCATGCAAGACAGTAATAAGGGTGGGCGGAATTTGCGAAAGTGCCTTTCGCAAAATATCGCGAAACGGCAAAAAATCTCCGCGATCACGCAAAATTTCGCGTGATCGCGGAGATTTTTGTGTGCTGATTAATGCATTACTGAATTTGACCTTCAACTCGGGCACCTGCTTTATTCATATCTGTAAGACTTACAGATATAAATAAATAAAGCAGGTGCCTGAGTTGAAGGTCAAATACAAGTGCTTCCTGTTGGGGTTTCATTTTTGTGACAGGAGCATCGTGCCAGAATGAATCCTGCCCTGCATATTTACCCAAGAAGATGCCACCGTGTTGTGCAATACCTCTACTCAACTGGAGTACTTTCTACTGGCTAATCAGTAAGTGCTACCTCGTTGTGTAAATGTATAGTGCTTTTCCTACACTACAGCTGCGTAAAGGGCCAGAAGAGTTGTCTACAGTGACCATGTGTGTCTGTAATGCAACGTTGCCCCAGCGCCGACAGGCGCCAGGGTCCCTCGAGTGAGCTGTCCATCATAGTGAGGGAAAGGGCGGGAAGACGATGCGCACCGCTGGGGTGGGGGGTGTTGGCCCAAACGGGAGAGCTTCCATGCAGTTCACATGCCTCTTGTTTATAAAGGGCCAGAGACGGATCAGAGCAGCAGATGAGGAGACAGAACCTCCTGGTGTCAGGAGCTACACGGGAATTGCGTTCGAGAAACTCATGAATGCCCAGAGCTCCATCAAGGATGACAGCAAGTAGTAGATATGGGGAGAAAGCACACCTGCCTAGGCGACAATTTCTGTTACCTCGCGGATTGCGAAAGTTTCGACATTTTCGCGTTCCGTGCGGAACGCGAAAATGTCGAATTTTCGCAATTTCCACGAGCGGAACGGAAATTGTTGACCACCCTTAGACAGTACCACAAGTATATTCTATGTCCATATATTAAATTAGTAGCTTTGAAATGTGACAAAAGAATTATTATATTGACTCTGGATTAGGTTATACTCTGTGTGGAGCTGATGACGGTAAATTAATAGAAGGTCTCATATAAATGTGAAATGTACTAGTGAGTAAATAACCACCGCCAGCATTACAGAGGACAACGTTTTTGTCATGTCTGTAAACCCTGTCAGACAGCAGTGCTTTGAGGCTGTAATTAAAACTTAGGGAACAACAACACATGTACCAGGATATGTTCTCATGGGAGGTCACAGGAAGAGACAAGGTGGTACTAAAGAGGGACCACTAAGCTTATTGATCAATAAAAAACCTTAACTCCTACATCTTCCGTCATCGGTGGTCATTGGTCTTCCATGCCTCCTGGTCACTTCTAAGTGGCATTGACTCTGTCCCCTCTGCTTGCAGGTACTCCTCTTCAGGAATCCACCCTTGGATTCCACCTTCTTCGCCAGCGGCATCTTTACTAAGTCCTCTATTGTGGTCTATGGCGGTTTCCGACGTCACTTCACACCTATGCACCTGGCTTCCCTGGTGTAGGTGTATCCTGGTTCCTGGGTTATCCATAGGTGGGGTGACTCTCCAACCTTCTGTCTTCCAATGGGTTTCTTAAGGGTCCACTAGGAAGGGTCCTTTTAAAAAAAATGCAACTGCGCCTTTCCCATTTAATTGCATTGAGTACGCATCTGTGTTTCCAATCTGCACACAGCCTCTGTGGGGGTTCCTGGGTACTTACCTCTGGTGGTTCCTTGTGTCCCCAGCTCTTCTGAGTCTTCTGTTCCAAGTCCCTACTTCTGTCGCAGTTCACATTCCACTTCTTTAGTATATGGTTTGGTCTCCACTGTGTATTTGTGCTTACTTACCTGTTTTCATTTGAAATATTGTGTGTATTGTGTTGAAATCTCCGGGTAGGAAATATACCAATGTGTTAATGAGTGTTGTATAATAGATAGACATTTTTAAAACTACACTGTGTTGTTCTTTTTCATTTAACCTACACTATATTATTAGTTATGGTAAAACAAGCTGCTTAACACTCCTTCTAGACTAAGCCCAAAGGCTGCTCTTTACAGCTACCACTTAGATAGCTTTCTATAGTTGTCTAAGACCACTAGATTCACCATAAGGGTTGTGTGGATTAGTGCAAGGTGCTTCACTTAAATAGGTGTGCACCATATACTAAGCCAGCCTGATACAGTCACTGATATGGGAGGGGTGATGAGTAGTGTTTAGAGAGGTGACACTGATTGTCTCAGAAGAAGTGCCACAGAGATGCAGCTTGAGGTGCGTCAGTATTAGAACGATTTTTCTCCACTAGCTGTCGAAAGGTTATCAGTGTTCTATGTCTGACGTGTCTCGTCAGACAATGTTCGGGCCAGCATTCTCCATTACCACAGGCTGGTTACAGCTTTGGGAGAACGAGGGAAGCAGGCTGTTTCTACTCTTCACAACAATCAGGAGCAAGTGGTATCTTTGAGGGAAGAAACGGGGTCAGCTTTCTTCATCACTAGAGGCTGCCTACGCCTTCTTGCCTTCCTGCCCATTTAAATTCAGCTTGTTTCTACGCTCCGAGCGAGAAGACACGGAATCACAAAGTAAATGGGCCAGTAGCCATGGATGGATACAAATGATGTCATGGCAGTCATGAGGAGGGACTAACAAGCCTAAAACAAATTGGAA
The DNA here is from genome assembly GCF_964204655.1 of Triturus cristatus. NCBI lineage: Eukaryota > Metazoa > Chordata > Amphibia > Caudata > Salamandridae > Triturus > Triturus cristatus. Next base: position 1,167,075,816 of record NC_140583.1, read on the forward strand.
GGCAGCATTTAGGAACGACAAAGACACACACCAATGAAAATGATAGGCGGGGAGTGAGCGGAGCTTTCACAGAGCTTCCACTCCATACTGAATACCGCATGCCTCACAAAGCGAGCAGCGCATGCGCAATGCCGCAATAGGCTCGACCTAAAAACAATGGCCAATGGTGTGTCACGATGCATGTGCACGTACTCTCATGCATTAGCTGCCAACTTGAAACGAGTTTTGCTAATGGGAAGAATCATTCCAAGATAGCCCCAGCGCATCACAAAGCATGCACTTGTATGCACATGCTTGGATAGCCAGCTTGGAATGTTTTTTTTTTATCTGTGAAAAATCATTCCAAGATTACCACCGGTTCTTCATTCACTTACATATTCACATACCCGGGAGGTCATCTTGGATTTTTTTCCTATTGAAGAAAAAGGATTCACAAATGGCCGCAGATAAGTGTGCATGCACATGCATCCTAACACACCAGCAGCAACGTTAGCATATATTTTAAACTATAATTTACCCCCTAACAACTGGCAGTTTAAAATGACAAAATTGTAGAAAAAAGCATGCATGTAATGATGTAGAAAGAAAAAGAGGCGAGCGGCCTGGAGCTGTGCGCAGCTGTTATGCCCTCACCTTAGCAATTTCATTTAACCCCTTCACTGCTAGGCCCACCCTGTGCATGCCTTTTTTGGCTTTATAGGGTAGTTCGCACTTAGGCCCCTGTAACATTTTGTCTACATATGCTATCCACGCCAAATTTGCATCCTTTTCTTCCAACTTCTAGAGGATTCTAAAGGTACCCAGGGGTTGTTGATTCCCTGGAGGGAACTGAGAAATTAGCCAAAATACAGCAAATTCTTGTATTTTTTTGAAAAAATTGGAAAAAAGTGCTGTAGAAGAAAGCGTCTGTTTTTTTCCCCTGAAAAAGGTATCAACAAAGGGTTTGTGGTGCTAAAATCACTATCTTTCCATCTTTCAGGAACAGGCATACTTTTGTCTGAAAATGGCAACGTTTTCTACACAGTTATGGCATTTTACTGGGACATAGCCATTTTTCTTATTTTTTGTGCTTTCAACCTCCTTCCAGTTAGTGGTAGTATTTGGTGTGAAAGCAATAATGGATACTGGAAACTATATATTTCTAAAAAGTAGACACAATTCTGAATTCATCAAGGATTTATTTGTGTAGAGCCTTTAAGGTTTTTCTATACAAACAAAAAATTGAAATAAACAAATATTGAAAAATTGTGTTGATAAAAACAGCCATTTGTGCCATTTTCACCTGTAACTTCTAAGTATGGCAGATTTTTTAAAGCAATATATTGTTATGTCTGCTGGACCCTCCTAGTTGCGGAAATATATAGGACTTGTAGGTTCACCAAGAACCTGAGGTACCCAGAGCCAATACCTGAGGTGGGTCTTATAATGGTTTTTCATTGTGCACTGGGTATAAGCAAATCATTTGGTAAAATATTAAGAGTGAAAAAAGGTACGAAGAAAACCTATATATTTCTGAAATGGGAACAAAATATAGAGTTTATAAGCAGTGGTTATTTTCACATCTCCAAAATTGTGGGTACACATACAAGCATGTGAAATACAGGAATTCGTTTCAAAATGACTTCTTTTTTGCACATTGTCTTACATTTGGAAGGCAGAAATGCAAAGAAAGTCAATTTGTAATAACACTTGTTCTACTATTCTGTGTTCTACTAAGTCTCCCGATAAAAATGGTAACTCACTTGTGTGGGTAGGCCTAGTGCCTGCAACAGAAAATGGCCCAACATGCAATGTGGACACATCACATTTTTCCAGGAAAAATTGACCATCTTTTTATAATGTGCCTAACTGTGGATTTTGGACCCTAGCTCTGCCAGAACCTAAGGAAACCTAGCAAACCTATACATGTTTGAAAACTAGATACCCAGGGGAATCCAGGATGGGGTGACTTGTGTGGCTCCCACCAGGTTCTGTTATCCAAAATCCCTTGCAAAACAAAAACACATTTTTCTCAGATTTCTGTGATGGAAAGTTCTAGAAACTGTGTGGAGCCACAAACTTCCACACACATAGCATTCCCCAAGTCTCCCAATAAAAATGATACCTCACTTGTGTGGGTAGGCCTAGTGCTAGTGACAGGAAAAGGCCGAAAACGCAACATGGGCACATCACATTTTTCCATAGAAAACTGACCCTTTCTTTGCAATGTGCCTAGCTGTGGATTTTGGGCTCTAGCTCAGCCGGCACCAGGAGAAACCTAGCAAACCTGTACATTTTTTAAAAGTATACTTCCAGCGGAATCTAGGATATGGGGACTTGTGTGGCTCTCACCAGGTTGTGTTTCCCAGAATCCCTTCTGTAGTGCAGAATTTCATCAACAGACTTGTTCTGCCAACAAATCAAATGCTGTTGTATCATGATACTAATCACGGGCCTAATCCAATGAAGAAATTGGACACCAACTGTCCCATGTGTTTGGGGTCAGGGGTGTCTAATCCGTTGTACTATTTGAAGGCCTGTAGCAGTTTTCATAGTCGTCATGAATGGTTTCCTTAGGCTGTTTGGTTGTTCGATCAATTTTGACCCAATCAATATGTTGTGGCGCTATATTAGATATCAAACATGATCACCTGATCATATTTCTTCATTACTATAGGTGTCAGACCGTGGGTCACTGGATCCATCTCTGGTTCTTTTTCAGGCCATTCTATAGCTATCTTGCGTGCAGACCTTAAGTCACTAGGGACCGCAGTTTTAAACAACGTATTCAAATCAATCCACATGACCTTCGAAATTGTCACAATTGATCGACCGGTTTGTACCATTTGGCATGCTTTCCCCTCAACTTCTGGAATTCATTTGTGATGTAGCAAGATCACCTCAACTCCAAGGCACATGCATATAACCCCCACTAGGCACTTCCCGTAACAGATATACCTCTACTCCTGCTCCACCCTCGGTGGAGGCGACTACCCTATAACCTTCTTTGCACTTTTCTTCTTTGACCACAATTCTTCCCCTTTGTCTAACATACTCCATGCTCTCATTCCTATCACCAATTCTCGATGTGTGTTTTTAATCCAGATACTATCTTGTCTTCTATTCCCTTGTCATTGTAAGCAAGTCTGTGATTCCCTTGCAATATTTTTGTTTGTGTCAGATCTGCATCATATTTCTGAGCTAATTCTGTCAGCTTCTCATGTGCCTGTCTTGCTCTCATGCTAACATCTTTCACCATAAACAGTAATTCATCAGGTTCATATGCCATTATCTGATCAATAGTTAGATTTCCACTGATTATCTCATCCAATTCTGCTCTCATCTTCAGCACATCCACCAATTTCAGTTTCACTGCAGATTTTATGGTACCCTAACTCAATTGCGTATTTTGAGTCTCCTTGGTATTACTGTGATCCCTAAGCCATGATTCTAAATCAGACATAAAAAATGTGCTGACTGTCGGGTACTCCCTGTGTCGCCCCAGTCTCCCAAGGTGTGCTACTATGTACCCTGGGAAGTGTTTTCCACACTGTTAAGTCTGAATCAGCGCTTCTTGCAGGTCTTGCAGTATGAGAGCTATTCGGAACTACAGAAAGTCTGGTGTCGCTACATGCGGAGTACTTGAGTTCACAGTCGTCCCATTCACACAAAGTTCCCTGTCTTCTTTGGAGTCGTTGATGATGTCTCATGCTGAACCCCTCAAATCTTCAGCAGACAATCACTATCTTGGTGTCTTCTACACCTTCAAAATACCCTGGGATCTTAGGCCACTTCTGGGCCTGATGACCTTATATCAACTCCTTGGGCCACATCGGACCCGACAACCACATTCACTTGAATCTTGCGATAACTTTGCAAGACATCACACAATCAAATCATCACCGCAATCTTACACGCTCCTCACACACCCTATTAATACTCACTTCTTCTCTCGCCGCTGTTCTCACCGTGTATGACCAAACTCTGTCCTCTCCAGTTCTCAATCATTGGGGTTCTACTTGGGGATTTTTGGGTCAGGGCTCCAGACTATTCTAGGTTGGGTTCCAGATTCTCCACTTACTTCATGTGGAAACCATATGTCTCTGCTACCAACTTAAAGGGCCTGGGCCCATCTGCTCAGTTCTTCTTGGATGTCGATCCTTCGATGGTCCTTTTCAGCAACATGAAAGTGTAAAAGGAAGCAAACTTTTGAAAATCAATTTACGATACTGAGTAACTTAAAATATAGCTACACAATAACTCAGGTCAACAACCAAATGAAGGTTAGTCAAAAATGTATTATAAAAAATTCAAAAATAGTTGGACGTATACGAATCTTAGCATGAGAGTATAACATTACAAAGGAAATAGAAGAAATTCAAATCTCCTGAAGAGATTTTCTCGGTGCAGCAAGAAAAGAGTTCTATAATTTTTATACATTAAAGCAAGAGTTATGGTTCCCCTGCATCGGCACTTCATTTGAGTAATGCATTTAATTCTATCTATCCCTACTCTAACTCTCAATCAATCAATTAGTGTTTCTTAAGCGCGACTACACTCCTGCTAGAGTCTCAAAGTGCTGGGGGAGGGGGTGGGCTGCAGGTCCTGCTGGGTGCTGAAGTTCAGTTGAAGAGCCAAGTCGTGAGATCCTTCCTGAATTGGGTCAGCGACAGGGATAACCTGATGTGGAGAGCTAGGGTGTTCCAGGTTTTGGCAGCGAGGTAGGAAAAGGATTTTCCTCCGGCCCTGGTCTTGCGGATCCAAGGGACGGTGGCAAGGGCCAGTTCGGCGGTGCTGATGTGTCTGGTGGATACGTTAAATGAGAGGCGGTGGTTCAGGTATGCTGGTCCAGCGCTGTGGAGGGATTTATAGGCGTGTGTCAGGAGCTTGAACATAACTTATTTGTTGACTGGGAGCCAGTTGAGTTCTCGCAGGTGCTCAGAGATGTGGCTGTTGCAGGAGATGTTGAGGATCAGTCTGGCTGCAGCGTTCTGAACATTTTGTAGTTTCCTGAGGAGTTTCTGGATGACACCTGCGTAGAGCGCATTGCTGTAGTTGAATCTGCTGCAGATGAGTGTGTGGGTGACAGTCTTTCTGGCCCTAATGGGGATCCATCTGAAGGTCTTTCGAAGAAGGCCAAGGGTGTGAAAGCATGATGAGGAGGCAGCGCTGATCTGCCAGTTCATCATAAGCGAGGAGTTCAGTGTGATGCTGAGGTTTTTTGCGTGGTCCATGGGAGGGTGGAGGGGTTCCTAACGCAGTAGGCCACCAGGAGTCTTCCCACGAGGAGGTGTTGGGCCCCAGGATGAGGACTTCGGTCTTGTCTGAGTTGAGCTTGAGGCAGCAGTCTTTCAGCCAGGTGGTGAGGGCCTTCATCCCATTGTGGAAGTTGTTTCTAGCGTTTGTTGGCTTGTTGGTGAGAGAGGGGATCAGCTGTGTGTCATCAGCGTAAGAGACGATGTTGAGTCCGTGGTTCCTGACTGTGGTTGCAAGTGGAGCCATGTAGACGTTGAAGAGGGTGGGCTTAGAGAAAAGCCCTGGGGGACTCTGCAGCTGATCTCTTGGATTCTGAGAGGAATGTTGGTAGTCTGACTCGATGTGTACTACCAGTAAGGAAGGAACAGATCCAGTCCAGGGCTTTGTTGTGGATGCCGGCATCATGGAGTCTCGTATTTAGGGTGCGGTGGGAGACAGTGTAGAAGTCAGCCAAGATGCCCAGGTGGATGAGGGCAGCTCTTTCCCCCCAGTCGAGGAGGGAGCGGATGTCATCGGTGGCTGTGAGGAGGGCACTCTCGGTGCTGTGGTTGCTTCGGAAGCCAGATTGAGAGTCCAGGACTTGGTTGGATTCTACGAACTCGGAGAGTTGTGCATTGATGGCCTTCTCAATGACCTTGGCTGGGAAGGGGAGCAGGGAGATGGGTCTGAAACTCTTGAGGTCTGTCAGGTCGGCGGACGGTTTCTTCAGCAGCGGGTTGATCTCGGAGTGCTTCCAGTCGTTGGGGGAGGTGGCAGTCTCGATGGAGCAGTTTATGGTTCTGTGTAGTTCAGGGGTGATGGAGGCTCTGTGGAAGATGCGGTGTGGGCAGGTGTCCAAGGGGCTCCGGAGGGAATGCTTTTCATGGTCTTGAGGGTGTTGTCCATGGTGAGCGGGATCCAGTTTAGCAGGATCCGTTGGGGAGTTGCCTTGTCACGTGTGGTTGTGGCAGGGGTGATGGATGGGTCTTGGGTGTCAAAGCTGTCATAGAACTGCTTGATCTTGTGGTGGAAGAAGGTGCTGAGTTTGTTGCAGCAGTCTTGGGAGGGTGGGACTTCTGTGGTTTTGCTGTTGGGTTTGGTGTACTCCTTGAAGATGGTGAAGAGTTCTTTGCTGTTTTGGGCAGTGGCATTGATTCTTTCTTGGATGGCGGTTTTCTTTGTGGTTTTGAGGAGGAGGTGGTGGGCAGTGGCGGCGATTGTGAAGGCTGTGTGGGCTTCCAGGGTTTTGTTGTTCCTCCATCTCTTCTTGACCCATCTACAATTGCGTCTGGACTCATGGAGTGCAGCAGCGAACCAGCTGGCTTTCTTGGAGTGTTGCTTGCTGGGTGTTTTCTTGAGGGGGGCCAGAGCATCAGCGCAGTTGGAGATCCATTGGTGGAGGTTACATGCTCATGTATTGGTGTTCATGGATGTTGGTGGTATGGTTGTGTTGAGGGAGGTGGTGAGATGTTCTTCAGTGACCTTGTTCCAGTGGTGGCAGGGGGGTGGTGGGTATGGTGGTATAAGGTGGGTTTGGTGAAGGTGAAGTGGAAGCAGTGGTGGTCGATCCAGAGAAGTCCAGAGTTGTGGCTGTAAGTGATTTAACTCTAAGTGTGACATACCAAAATTAACATTTAAGCAAGAGGTTCGAAAGAGAAAATGTGTCAGTGGTTAGAGTCTTTCTAAGAAGTCACTTCACCGTCAGATGGGTCATCAGCATTAAGCCATCAATCAATCAGGGTATTATAAGTGCGTTACTCACCCTTGGGGTTCTCAAGGCACTGAGGGGGGATCAGTAGGTCTTGAGAGTCTTCCTGAAGGTGTTCAGGGAGGGGGCGCGTCTGATGTCTGCTGGGAGCTCTTTCCAGGTCTTGGCAGCAAAGTGGGAGAAGGATCTTCTGCCTGCTCTGGCTTTGTTAATGCGCAGGGTTTCAGCCAGTGCGAGATTTGAAGATCTGAGGTTCCTTTTGGGTACGTGGAAGTTGATTCAGTTGTTGAGGTATTCGGGTCCGGTTGTGCAGGCATTTGTAGGCATGGGTGAGGATTTTGAAGGTGATTCTTTTCTCCACAGGGAGCCAGTGGAGTCTTCATAGGTGTTGGCTGATGTGTTCATGCAAGGGATGCCGAGGACGAGTCTGGCGGTGGTGTTCTGTATCGTCTGGAGTTTGCGGAGTAGGGACTTGTTTATGCCGGCATAGAGAGTGTTTCCATAGTCCAGTCTGCTGGTGATGAGTGTGTGGGTGACTGTCTTCCTTGACTCAGGGGGATCCACTTGAAAGTCTTGCAGGGGGGCGGAGGGTGTTGAAGCAGCTGGAGATGATGGCTTTGACCTGTCGGTTCATGGTGAGGGATGAGTGGAGTACGATGCCGAGGTTTTTGGTGTGGTCCGCGGGGGTCGGTTGGCTACTGAGGGTGGTCGGCCACCAGGGGTTGTTCCATGCTGAGGGGGTGGTTCCAAGGACGATGACTCCTGTTTTCTTGGCGTTGAGTTTTAGGCAGCTATTGGTCATCCAGAGTGAGTCCTGCATCCCTTTCTGGAAGTTGAGTCTGGCGGTGGTGGGGTCTTTGGTGAGGGAGAGGATGAGTTGGGTGTCGTCAGCGTATGATACGATGTTGAGACCGTGTTTCCGGACGATGGTGGTGAGGGGGGCCATGTAGACATTGAAGAGGGTCGGGCTCAGTGATGACTCCTGTGGGACTGCCCAGGTGATATCTGTGGGATAGGAGAGGAAGGGTGGCAGTCTGATTCTTTGGCTTCTTCCGACGAGGAATGATCGGATCCAGTCTAGGGCTGTTCCTTGTATGCCGGCGCTGTGTAGTCTGGCGATGAGTGTGCTGTGGGAGACGGTGTAGAAGGATGCTGATAGGTCGAGTAGGATGAGGGCTGTGGAACGGCCTTGGTCCAGGAGGGTGCGGATGTCGTCTGTGGTGGCGAGTAGGGCGGTCTCGGTGCTGTGGTTGCTTCGGAATCCGGATTGGAGAGGGTCGAGGACGGCGCTGTCTTCGATGAATCGTGTCAGTTCCCTGTTGAATATTTTCTCTGCAACTTTGGCCGCGAAGGGGAGGAGCGAGATGTGCTGGTAGTACTTGAGGTCGTTGAGTTCAGCTGTGGGCTTATTGAGCAGGGACCTGACTTCTGCGCGTTTCCAGTTGTCTGGGAAGGTTCCAGTTTCGAAGGTGGTGTTGATGGTGCGTTGCAGTTCGGGTGCGATGGTGGTGGTGGTGGCGGCTTTGTGGTAGATGTGTGGAGGGCAGGGGTCTATGGGGGCCCCTGAGTGGATGCCTTTCATGGTTGAGGCGGTGTCTTCGTCCGTGATTGGCGTCCAGGTGGAGATGGTGAGCTGACTGGTGTATCTGGGGGGCGGGCCAACTGTGGCGTTTGGTGGATGGTTGACGAAGTTGTTGTAGAGGATTTTGATCTTGAGGTGGAAGTAGGTTCCAAGCTTGTTGCAGAGGTCTTGGGACGGCGTGGTGTCTGCGGCTTCACTGCGGGGGTTGGTGAATTCCTGAATGACCGGGAAGAGTTCCTTGTTGGTGGAGTTGGAGTTGAAGTTCTGCCATAAGCAGAAAAGAAGCCAGCTAGCACTCAGGTGTTCTATGACAGAAGGGAAGTGGGAATCTGTCCCACTCTACCATGCATTATATACTCAAAGTTGTATTCAGAAAATGTCCCCTAATGCTTTTCTCACATGTACTCTACAGTAGGCTCAGCCACGAAAATGTCCATGATGCCGATTCCTTTCATGGCCTTCTCCATAGACAACCCTTCCGTCCCCCCAGCGCCTTGAGACCCTCTCGGGTGAGTAGCGCGCTTCACAATTGATTGATTAATTGATTGACCCCCCTCTCCAACAGTTCATCATTGGTCTCTTCTCCTTCTCCTGTGTAAATGCACCTCCCTCCATCTTATCTTCGCCAGGCCAAGCTAACTGTAACTGCTTCATTCTTCAACTATCTAATGGAAACAATACCCTTACTCTTCACTAACAAGTGTTTTTCCACCTGCATAGCAAAACATGGGAACAAATAACATTCTACAAGACTTGCATTGGAATCTAATCATTAATTTCAGAAAGAACATTCAAAATGTACTGTGGATTCAGGTCTACAATGTAGGCTAAATTAATGAAGGCACCATGTTATTTACGTTTAGCATTTCCATAAAACCATAAGCTTCTTCAGTACAAGTGTACACTAACTATATTTATACTTCTATACCAAAAGCATCATTAGCCTAAGAAACATTCGAAATACATTTATTTTTGCAATGTGTCATATCACTAATGAGCTCTTTATAAGTGCATTACATTGTTTATACGTTTCAATACAAACAAATACTTAACAAATCTATGAATCATTTGTTAAGCTTCACATTGAATTGTGTTAATTTCACAAGGACACGTTACTCGATTAACATTTCCTCTAACATCTAGTTTCACCAAAAACACTGAATAGTAGAAAAAGGAAAACAACTGTGGGGAGTGTGTGAAATCAAGTTGATTTTGGTAAGAGGGGAAAGGGAAATAAAGAGGTGATACAGAGAGGGGTCAACTGCAAAATCATCAGTACAGCAGATGCAGTGGCAAGCGGGCCAAGAAATGTTCAGGGATCACTAAAAACCAATTACATCTGTCGTTTATTACCCAATGAGAGGGCACCTTTGTTACTCCATTTCTACAGAAAATCTTCTATGACTTTTTATATTTGTGACGAAAACTTGAATTAGTATATGCTAATTCCATTCCCTCTCTTTTTAGGTCTCGCTGGCGTTGCAGCGCGAAGCGCTGCCGCCAACGAGAAACTATTGTTGCCGTGATGCCTCTCAAGGGAGACAGACCGGGGCACGCGCAGCGATCGGGGTCTGTGGACGCGCATCTGAGACGCGCTTGCACAGACGCACACACACAGACACACGCGCGCGCACACACCCCGCCGCTGCCGACCCCCCTCACCGCATCCGCGGCTGCCTAACGCGCGCGCACACACCTCGCCACCGAGATGCCTCTCAAGGGAGACAGACCGAAGCCGCACTGTTCGAAATTTACAGATTATATTGCCATTGTCAGCAAATGGCAGCTTGCGGGTGAACAATAGGGTATGGGGGGATTAGTCTCTGCACTATGTGGTGCACACTGGAGATTAGTAAATTATATAACGATGGTGTGGGCATAGGATGGCTATGGGTACACACCCTTTTAAATTAGTGTTACGTACAGTACGATTGCATGTGCACACCCTCTTATTATTATGCTGAAACTACACTGCAGAGCGATGCAGCGCGAAGCGCTGCCGCCAACGAGAACTATTGTTGCTGTGATGACTCTCAAGGGAGTCAGACCGGGGCACGGTACCAGATTAAACAAGGAATGTGTTTACCCCTTTGCAGGCCCCTGCACTGGGCAGAGCATGCAGTTAAAGAGAAGCAGTAGTTTCAAACTACAGTGCCACAGTTGCGGCTCCTGCCAATGTACAGTGACGCGGCAGCAGGGGAGTGGGGGGTTGAAGGGGCAATTAATAATATATTTTGTTTAAATGTACCTGATGTCGACCAGCCGACCACCTTGTTCCTCTGTGTTCTTCTGCTCTTCCTGCTCCCGATACACGGAGTCCCCATCCAATCCAGACACTGATGTCCTGCTATGAGAGCAGCTTCGGGATTGGTGTGAGTGGGCTGGTTTGCCACTCGCTCAGGCCAATTCTCCGTGTTAACATGACCTCTGTATTATTGCATTAAAATACTTTTTAACGTAAACATTATTGTTTGAAATAGTTAGTATTCTGTCCTTGTTGCCTAGACTAGGTGATAGTTTTACAAATAACAAAATTTAACACCTTTTAAAAAGTATTAAATGCCACTTTCTCTAAGCCATTGAGATTAAAGTTAGGGCCCAAATAGATAAACATTAAACCACTCATTTAATGAGCTAAACTATTACTAACAGAACCATTGCGTCATTCGAGGTCAGTCCTGAAAATAACTAATCGAACTTCCTTATCTATGATTCCTCAATTAAAGCACGTGAAAGCTAATCTTTGAGAAGTTGGTCCAAAGGAGATGTAGGGACGTCCAAGCCCAATCTTAACCCATAAAAGTCTTAAAATGATAAGATGATTGGCAGGACATAAAAGAAACAAACCAAATAATACATTTAGTACAAGAACCATGAGATATGCTATCTAAATTGTGCCCGCTGCCCTCTGGACCATTTGCCTTGCCTGGTGCCCAAACTGATATCAAAGAAGCCCTTCTTTAACACCTATGCTTTCCATCTTTTGTTGCTGGGTCCTTGCCAATGTGGACATTTTCTCAATCGCAAGGGATTGTGCCCCTATTCAAATAATGCAATCTCTTTGCCCATATGACAGCATGCAGTAGGTTTAAAGGCCCGGGTGCGACTTGCTAAATGTGTTTTAGCCTCAATGTGACACACATACAACGCCCCAATTCCACTACATTCTTAGAGAAGGGACATAGTAGACTCCTGAGAACTTCTAGAGCCCCAAAGGAGAGGTAAACTCTCCGTATGTCTCCATTTCACATCGAGGATCATGTGCCTGCTTCCCCACTGTCAGTATTGACGCATGCGCTGTTCACCCAGCTTCTCAGCGGGAGGTCTGTGCTCCATGAGGGTGGATGCAATCTAACACTACACTTACCTTAGTGGTGGCGCCCCACCCATCTTCTAACATTGGTAAGTCAACATATCAACGAATCCAAAACAGAAGGTTGCTCTCTCAGGTTTGTGACTGTCTGCGTCCGACTTTTTTGTGTACATGCTGCAAAGATAGTGTGTGCAGAGGCCATTTTTTTTTTTTTTTAATAAGGAAACACCATTCTACCGTACCCATGGCATTCCTGCTGTGCCTACACTTGCATAATGCAGCCCGTATACTGGAAACGTATCTAAATTAATGTAAGTGTCAAGTTAATTTGCTACTCTTCCACCTAAACTCGGTCAAGTCAACTCCAATCAAGAGATATCACTAGTGTTTAGGCAAGATTGACAACTGAGTCACAGATTACGAAAATTCCACCAGTGCATTGAAACTGAGGGACTATGGGGCTTATTTACAAGCCCTTTGCGCCGCCGCGACACTGTTAATATGGGAAAAAGTGGCGTACCGGCGGCGTAAGGGACTTGTAAATAAGCCCCAAAATTTGCTCCATGCATCAGCGCAAAAACAACATTTTGCATCATACAACTAATTCAAATGATTAAGCAGTCATGCCAGCGCTGGTGCAAATTGATTGGAACTCGTACAATTTAGATAATCTGGCGCCAAGACTCAGGTTTGTACAAATTGCAAACTCTGTTGCTTTTTACGCGTTAATATGCCTAGTAGAAGGCCAATAGGCTTGTTTATCTGCCACCCAGGTCCTGCTCCATCTTACTCTCAAAGCAAAACTGAAGTTGTTGTCCAGGACATTAGTAGGACTTTGTGAACAGAGGATGGAGTAAATGGACTAAAAAGCCAAACAAATGTTCGTTAGTAGGAACTTTATATTCCATGGGAAATAACTTTTTAAATACTTAAGTATATTTCGTATATTTTTATATCAATGCATTTCTGTTCTGTAACTTGATATGGGGTTTAACTGATATCAGTCAATTACATTTTTATACATAACTGTTGTTTTGTGTAATAATTTGAAAAAGTTCTACATGCACCAGCAAGATATGGGCAAACAATAGTTTTTCATTGTCACCCCATGAATTAAGTCTGCTAAGTCATGTACTTTGCTTCTTTAGGCTAGTGAGAGCGCTTGGCTGGTTAAGGTGTCACAAAAGGTTGCAGGTTCCAGGCCTGCCAAGGTTGATGCCGTCTCTCTTGTTGAGGAAGATAAAATGAGAGCCATTCCAAATTTGGTAATGTATAACTATCACACTCATAACCAAGTCTCATGATTTCAAAAACATACTCATAATTATTATTGCATAAAGTGAAAATCTGCTCATGCTCTCTTGATATACATCTGTTATGTCATATTAATTCTTATTCAGGTTGACATTGCGAAATTTGAAAATGTATTTTTGTGTACCACTCAGGAAACCATGTGCAATTGTTGCAATGTTTTTTTGTATGACACTCTATTGATTTTGTTGGTACAATAAATCTATTCATGAATGTCAGCAACGCATAACTGCTAGCATCACAGCAAGCACGGTCTCCTGATTGTAACATGCAATCAAGATTTTGATTAACCACCCATATATCACAAATTGATATTTGCAAACCTGCTATTCCAATCTCCTCAGACTTTTTGACGTTTTTCAAGCACCCCGTTGACTTATATACAAATTGGTCTGCTCTGGCACAATAGTCTATACGACGAGTCCACTCTGCCACTTGATGGAGCTAATTCCTATCTCCGTTGCCATGCACCAACTCTCAATGATGAGTCCCATAGCCACCAATAATCTGGTATTTTTCTACCTCCCTGTTCGTCCACCAAGCCCAACAACACCATTTTGGACTCTGGTGTGATCGGCCTTTCCACGACCTGGAATAAAAAATCACATATACTGCTCCTGTGTCTCTGCATTGTGGGGCATACCCACATCATGTGATAGAATGTTCCCAATCCCATCTTGCATCTCAGGCAATGGAGGTCTAGGTTGCGTCTCATTTTACCTAGTCTTCTGGTACTGTAATAAACCCTTTTCAAGTATCTAAGTTGGATGAACAATCTCATGGAGACCACCAGCACCCTGGGGGCCATTTTGGCCTCTACCCAATTGTCCTCCAGGGAACCCACATTACGCATTCAGGGTAAATTTTTTAAATCACCATCCCATCTAGCACCGCTATTGTGATTTTTGTCTATAAGGGCCAGCAGATTTTATTGATACGTCTGAAGGGCACGATGCAGTTGTAAGTAGCTGTAAAATTGTGTTTTATACATGTTATACACATCCGTGATATGTACAAATATGCGTATAGGACCTCCCTCCCAGACGTCGCCTAATTTATACATTCCTAAAATGTCCCATGCACAAAAGCATTATAATTTTGAGCTATTTAGTTTGTTTCCATTACATAATGGGGTTTCTGCTGTCAGCACTCCATCCTATATAATCCATTTCAGTGCCTAGTGCCAATACAACAGTGATGTGTAGGTTGCAGGAGTAAATCCAGTGTGTTTATGTGAACCTTATAATAGACTAAATATACCATGGTGCTCAATGTTCATGAGCTTTGAGGCCATTGTTGGGTCTCCCCAGTCTACAAACATCCAGTCCTTATTTGGTACACTGCTGGTGGCCCACTATTGCAACTTATTATTAGCAATCTTGTTAGACTTGGCATCCTTGGTATCCTTTCCCCTGAATGTTTGCCTCTACCTCCTGAATTTATGACAGTATGCTGTATTTCGTTTTTGCTGGCTTAGATGCTTTGGGCACTTTGTCACTGCTAATCAGTGTCAAAGTCCAAGTGCTCCTCGTGCAAGATTGTTATTATGATTTGTCATCCATTGTTGGAATATTTGATTTAATGAAGTCCCTAGTACAGTGCACTGTGTGTGCCCATGGCCTGTAAATCAAATGCTACCAGTGGACCGGCAGCACTGATTGTGCCACCCACATGAGTAGCCCTGTAAATGTTTTAGACCTTCACTGCAGTATCTGCCGTGCAGTTTTAAACTGCCATGTTGACCTGGCTAGTGCTCCCTCTTGCCAGGCACCAACCTTCCATTTTCTTACATGTAAGGCACCCCTCAGGTAAGTCCATGGTACCTCCATTGACAGTGTGCAGTGTATGTGAAAGGTAAGACATGTACTGGTGTGCTTTAAATGTCCTGATAGTGAAATACTGCTAAATTCGTTTTTCACTATTGAAAAGCTATCTGTCCCTTAGGGTAACAGGTGAGTTACTTTGTAACATCTTACAAGTATAACTTTGCATTGGGACAAGATAGAGAATTGGAGTTTAGGCTCTCTGAGCTCAGAATTAACTATCACATCTTTTTAGGGAGATGGTTTTTAAATTGTGTGTTTGCAAATGCCGCTTTTGAAAGTAGGCATTTTCTTGTTTAACTATTCAGTGTGCCTCTGCAGTTTGTGTATTGAAAGTCTAGTTTTGGAGTGACAGGAGCTGGGGATGTGCATTCACTGTAGACAGTCACAAAGGGGGTTGAGGTGTGTCCAGCTATTCCTGGGTGACTCATAGCTGGGCTGATTAGACCTTGGCTGCATTTAGAGTGAATGGAGGAGCTTCACTTGCACCTGAATGGACTGTGTCTCCTTTGCACAATGCTATCTTCATATGTGGTTATGCTGCACCAGAGAGGAGAGAACTGGTTTAGACTGGGCTCAGAGACCCTTGCCACAGAGAGAACAAAGACAAAATGGGATTAAGTATTGGACCTTAAACCCCTGAGAATTAGAACACTTCTGGACTCAATAGGAACCTCTGCCTAGGAGAAGAGCTGGAGAGCTGGAAGGAGTACTGCCCCTTTGTTGTGTGTGCTTTGCTGGGTTGGCATGCAGTTTCTGCTTCTGCCAAGGAGAAGATAAAGACTAGAACTTTTCTGTGAACCTGCTTGAAGAAGAATCTCCAAGGGCTTGTGTGTGCTTGCCTCCTGATCTAAAGTGTCAGGGCCACAAAGACTTCATTTGCAACCACTGACAAGCACCTGGACTCCTCTGTGGACTCCTGTATTCAAAAAGATGCCAATTCCAGTTGCGGGGCCATGAGAATTGTGTGGTTTGTGCTCCAAAGCAAGAGAAACAACTCTGCTGCTGCCTGCCCCACCACCATTGATGCCGGGACCTGCATTGAGTCTGGGGGCACAGCTTGTGAAGTGCACAATGCACCTCCCCATCAGTACCACAGCTCCAACGCCCTTTGTTGCCTGCCAATTCCTGCAGTTATCGGCCTTCCCAATGCCAGTACTCGCACTGACGCCATCAGCACCAGCAACTGCATCCCGTTATCGCAGAGATGATAACCGACGAGGATGACTTCACAAACTCTTCGACATAGCATCACTTTACCAGAACTGATGCGCATCAGCGCCAGCAACTGCATCCCATTATCGCAGAGATGATAACTGATGAGGATGACTTCACAAACTCTTCGACATAGCATCACTTTACCAGAACTGATGCGTCACTGCCGCCACCGCCTAACATTCCCCTTCCTGGATTCAACACCTCACCACCTCACGGACTCAATGCCTCACCTTCCCTGTGGCAGAAAGGAACCAGCTTGGCATCGGCACCGACATCTCACCTCCATGACAAGGTACTGTCCATGCTAGACTCCACGCACCTCGCGGTCAGCGCCATACTTTGGATTTATGCCTGTCACTATGTTGTAATAGACCCTGGTGGAGCTATTTGTTTCTGCAAGCGCTATTTTTGAAGTAACTGTTCTAAAAGTGATATCTCAATACATGTATATAGGATTTTTGTTGTTTTGGCTTGTTTGGTTTAGATAAATATACTTTATTTTTCTAAACTGGTGTGGGGTCCATTTGTGTGTTTTCACTGTGTTACTGTGTGTTTGGGTACTTTACACATTGCCTTTAGGATAAGCCAGTCTACTCGTGCCAAGCTACTAAGGGGGTGAGCAGGGGTTATCTATTGTTATCTATTGTGTGTAACTCCCTTACCCCGACTAAAAGCAAGGGACTAAGGTTGCTACCTCTGCCAACTAGAGACCCCCATTTCTAACAAATCTCCAGACCCCCCTCAAATGAACCAAATACACATTAGCAATGTGCAATTCTTGGGTGGCCTCCAACCCATATGATTTTTAGGTAAGTATAGAGAAAGGAAAAATGTTATTAGTATTTAGTAGGGAAAGTTCTGCAAGGTGTATAGCTGTTATGGGAGGGAAATCATTTTCAACAGTGCCTGCTTGCCTTCCATGTTAAAAAGGAGGCTGTTCTACATGTCCATGTGGTGATTTCCCCAGGAGACTAAGGGTGCGATGTTTAATTCCCAGGCCTGATGTCTTGTGGTTGCTGTATACAGTCCTAGAAATGTAACATATTAATCTTCCCATTCGTTAGTGGGTTGTATGTGGATTTGGTCCAGTTGACCATCAAACCGGTCACTTCAGTGTATATCAGAAGCATTTGCATCAATCAAGGTAGGGAGGTCTCTGAGTAGCTGATGCAAACCAGGACGCCATTAACATGCAATCCATGCTTAAGTTGAGGCAGTGGTTTCCGGTGCTTGGCACTGGCACTTAATTTTCGACATCAGCACTTATGACAGTCACCCATGTCATGGCGCTGTTTGTCTAATTTTGAGAGGAGAACAAAAACAGTTGTTTAATAATTCAATATACATTGAAAATTACTTATACCTGCTGTTCAGGCCATTCTTCTAGCTTTGTGGCCTAGAACAGTCTGATATGGTTGCATAACCAAACCACACATGCATTTACCATGCATGCCTTTATCAAGCATGCCTTTCCCATGCAAATCTTTACCACGGAGATGCCTTTACCACACATGCCTTTACAATGAATGTGTATATATATATATATATATATATATATATATATTAAACACTCCGCTGATGGGCAGCAACAAAGTCCTCGCCACTTCCCCAGCATACACGGACCAAAAAATAAGTGCAGATTATATTATTCTGTGCAGTATGCCGCCATAACGTTTCGGCTCCTCCGAGCCTTGATCACATGACAATGTGAACCTGTTAGACCACATCTTATAGCGTGACAGTGAGTGCAAAATTTGAAAAAGACCATGTGCCTAGATTACCAATGGAAATAAAAGACATACTGTAGCATGGTACAATTTAAAATGAGTGTTAGACTGAAAACATTACAATCAATGTTCATAATACCAATATGTGGCTATTAAATGTGGAAAACTCGCGAATCATGTGCAAATACTCAATATAAGTGAAAATACGCAAATATATATATATATATATATATATATATATATATATATATATATATATATATATATATATATATATATATATATATATATATATATATATATATATATATATATTCACTGAAAAAACCATAGGTTTCACACACGTTATAGTTAGGAATTAGCATTTAAAAAACCTTAGAAATTTAGTGAAAAAACCATAGGTTTCACACATGTTATAGTTAGCTGGACATTTTACTCGTAAAAAACCAATGAAATTGCCCCGTTATAGTTAGTTCAGCTAACTATAACTCGCGCGCCCGCAATGCACTGCTGATGATGTCACATATTACATCACTCATGACATGGTCAGTGACATCACTCATGACATCACTGATGACATCTCAAATGACATCACTGATGACCTCACTGATGACATCATCCAGTGAATGTGTGTTTTTCTGAAAATTAAATATGTTTTATATATGTATATCTCAAGGTTGATGGAAGAATAAATGGGTATATTACTGTCTAAATGGATGATTTGTTTTTGAAAAATTGATTGTGTAACTGACTGATTAAGTGTATCATAGTGAATACATGGCTTAGTGAGTAATGTTTAAATATGTAAATATCTGTATCAGTCTCTCACTTTGTGTATAAGTGGCTGCATGGGTTGGTGAGTAGCTACATGGGTGTCTATATAGGTTATTAGTTGTTTTTTTGAGTATCAGTCTGAGTGTCTGCATGGTTCGGTGGGGGGTATTACGTAGTGCATCGGTGCATGAATGAGTGACTCACTGTTTGTATGTGTTGAACAGAGCATGTGTGCAGGACTGCATGGGTGGATGAGTGTGTGTATGGGTGTGTTAGTGAGTGAATGACTGTCTCAATAGTGTCTTTATGAGTGACTACATATGTTTTAAACTAGTATATGTGACTATTGGTGTATATATGTGAGTATATGTGAGAGTGAGAGATTGAAAGAGTTCCTGTATGAATAAGTATGTGTTTCTATAAGTGATTGTTTAAAAGACTAAGTATGTGTAAGTTTCCGTAGAAGTAAGTGTGGTGGTGTGTGTATAACTGTATATGCAAGTAAATGTATGTTTGATTCTTTATTAGCATGAGTGACTATGTGTGTGAGTAACTCTATGGATGAGTGGCATTGTGTAACAGGATGTATAGATGTATGAGTACATATGATGAGTGAGTACATGTATGAGTGACTGTATAGGACTGTTGGTGAATGAGTGGATGTGTATGTGGATCTTAGAATTACTGAAGAGGTTGTTGTAACTGGTATTGGTATGTCCATTGTTTTGAAATTTTTAGTCTCTATTTTTGAATGTGTGTATCAAAGCTTATATTAAGGTGAGAGGAGGTCTGCCACTCTATCACAAGGATGATGTCATCAGTGAGGTCATCAGTGATGTCATTTGAGATGTCATCAGTGATGTCATGAGTGATGTCACTGACCATGTCATGAGTGATGTAATATGTGACGTCATCAGCAGTGCATTGCGGGCGCGCGAGTTATAGTTAGCTGAACTAACTATAACGGGGCAATTTCATTGGTTTTTTACGAGTAAAATGTCCAGCTAACTATAACATGTGTGAAACCTATGGTTTTTTCACTAAATTTCTAAGGTTTTTTAAATGCTAATTCCTAACTATAACGTGTGTGAAACCTATGGTTTTTTCAGTGAATTTCTAAGGTTTTTTAAATGCTAATTCCTAACTATAACGTGTGTGAAACCCATGGTTTTTTCAGTGAATTTGCAAGGTTTTTTAAATGCTAATTCCTAACTATAACGTGTGTGAAACCCATGGTTTTTTCAGTGAATTTGCAAGGTTTTTTAAATGCTTTTTTTTTTTTATATTCTTCATTTTTTTCAAACATATTTTTATTTTAATTTTCTTATCTTTTATAAAGACTATGCTTTAATTTTTAAAATCCTTAAATATTTTTTTTATATATATTTTTTAAAATAAACATGTAAAATTTATTTCTAGATTTTTTTTTTTTTTTTTTTTTTTTTTATAGTACGCGTACCGTAAGCTCACGGTAAGCGTACGGTTTACGCAACGTCCGTAATCTATCTACGCTGCTTGCGTATAGTTACGCACTTTGCGTAGCCGCGCGTACTGCGCGTGGGACGCGTGCGCGCTTACGCAACACGCGCACGTTACGCGGAAGTGCCGGGAAATGACTGTTATGCGCATGTGCGCAAGCGCGTGTCTTTTTTACGCGCACGCGTACTTTTTGCCGTAAGCGCACCGTAAGCGTACCGTAAGCGTACGGTAGGTCATGTGATCTTGAAACACAACTTTTGATTGGTTGAAACTACTTTCAGTTCTAGAACTCTCCTACACCACACCCATTCCCCTCATTTCTGCTTGTGATCCCTTAGGAGAAGGAGCTGGTTTGTCTTTGGGATACGATGGCAGAACAGCAGAGCCCTTCTGAGAGTGAGGCTAGCACCAGCAGCACTGTC
The DNA here is from genome assembly GCF_964204655.1 of Triturus cristatus. NCBI lineage: Eukaryota > Metazoa > Chordata > Amphibia > Caudata > Salamandridae > Triturus > Triturus cristatus. The sequence goes on from NC_140583.1 coordinate 1,167,096,387, forward strand.
TTGAGGCAGAGAGCGAGGAAAGTAAAGCCTTCTTATGTTTGGGATTTTTTTACTTTTCCAGAAGGCCAGCAAAAGGTGAATGCACCCTTAGTTACTTGCATTCTGTGTAAGCGTGTACTTTCTAGAGGTAATCCTGACAGGAAGTATTCCTTTGGGAATCACACCATGATGAGGCACCTCAAAGAAGTACACAGAAGGACACATGGTCATCTTTTTGGAGGTAACTCTTCAGAAAGACGAGCCAGTACATCCACAGCAGCTCAGCCTGGACCATCATCTGCAGGGCAGACTCCTTCTTCTGCAGGTCAGGTGAGCCCTTCATCTGTGGGGGGAGAATCTCCTTTTGCTGGCCCTCTGGAAATTAACCCTCGGTTTGCGAGGGTTGAAGTACGGTGCGCCACTTGTCACGATCTAATTACTTATAGGGAGACCAGTGTTTCCCTGGTGAACAGTAAAATAGATCAGCACACTTGTCGTACCGTCTAATATTCCCAATCTTTCTTTCCTCTGTCCCTGCATGAACACAACGGTTCTTTTAAGAGCCAACCTTATCTTTCATCTTTTTTTTTCTTTTTTTTTAAAAACTTTTTTTTTTTTTTTTTACCGTACGCGTACGGTAAGCGTACCTTTTTTTTTATTTTTTAAAAAAAACACTAAAAATCATTTTTCACATTACAAGGTCCTTGAAAGACTACAATTATTACTATTGACTTACCATACTCACTGAAAAAAATATTTATTCATTTGTTTTTTTAAAAAATAGTTTTTAAAATGGTTGTAGTTTACGAAAATTTTCTATATCGATCTGAAAAAAAAGAAAAAAGTATTAATATTTTTAAAACATTTTATAATACAGTACACATATTTACATTTTTTTCCAAAAAATATTTTTGCCTTATTTTTGCTGTTTTCAGAATATATTGCATTTCACTATAAATTGTGAAAGCAATTGCATTCATCATTTTACAGCGGGCAAAAAAAAATAACAATCTCAAAGATTGTATTAAAAAAGCCCAGAATCTCTTCTCACTTAAACTTATCATTACAGAAATGCATATTATTCTTAAAAAATGTCATCTAAAAACAATACTTTTTTCTTTAAAATACCGTCTGATATTTTTGTTTCAGAAGTACATTCACAATAATATATCTCAAATAACTCCAAAATACATCTGATTTTATTTCCTTTAGGCCAAATAGTATTTTTTATTCTTTCCCTGGAATAAATTTCCAAGGGAAAACCATTAAAATTCTAAAGTTTAATCTGTCCAGATCTCACCGATTCTCTGTAACATTTTGGTTCACGAAAATTTTTCGAATAATTTATTTAGTCCACAATAGAATTGCTTACTTTTCCACATGGCCAAATAGTAATTTTTGAAATCATTTTTGAAAAAATTTCCAGTGGCAGTCCAATAACATTCCAAAATTTAAAATGTGCAGAAGTTACCGATAATCTCTAAATTATTGGTTTTTCAAAATTGCATTAAAAATTTAAAAAGTCCACATTACAATTGGTTATCTTTCCTTTAGGCCAAATGATAATTTTAAAAATCTTTTTTCTACAAAATTGCAATGGTAATCCTGTAAAATGGTAAAATTATTTTGTCCAGATCTTGCCAAGTCTCTCTAAAATTTAGGTTTCAGGAAGATTAGATAGGAATTTGCTAAATCAAAAGGCAAACGTTGTTTGAAAATCAATTGGGAATCATTACACAGTGTCCATCCTTTTTCACATTTTAGATAAACTGTGTAATGTCCAGAAGTAACAGTAGGTCCATCATGGAAAATTATTGCAACAGTTACAAAAGTTTTTCCTGAAATTGATAATTGCTGTCCTGTAAACTTCTTTATTAAAGTATCCAATTTTGATCCATCAGCTCTACATCGTTGCATCATTAAAATTACATACTGTCCGTATTCCCTTAAAATTAATGTTGATAACATGTCAGAATTACACTCACCACATTTCATGCTATGATTAGCATCTTTAACTAAGTTTGCAAAAGTGACTGTTTTACTCTCTGGCAATGTCAAATAAATAAACCTTTCATTATCAACAATAGAACCACTTATATTATAACAATTATCACAACTATGTTCCCATTTATAAGAGAGACCAAAAAAAATGTCAATGGGAACTCCTTCTTCTTCCACTACCTGAAGAAAATACATCAAAAATTCGTGAGCATCTTGCTGTTCATTTTGAGAAAACTGTGTTCGTCCTGAACATACATCTAAAAGTTTTCTAATATCAGTAGCACTTTCTATTTGAGTTTTATCTTTACTCAGCTTTTGAAAAAGGAGACTGAGCTCTGAACAGAATCTTTTTCCCTGATTTATTATTATCTGCTCTTGCAAACTTTCCAGATAAAAAGCAACATTCAGCACTACATTTGCGTAGCAGTTGACACCAGAGCTATTTTCAAAATGACATCCTACAACCTGTTCTTCATTTTCCTTATTCTTTTTGCTTGCAATTACATCACTCCTCTTTTTTTTCCTCTTCTCTACATCTTCATTACAGATATTCTCATTTCTCCTTTTACGAGAAACTACACGTTTCTCCAACACAGGATACTGACCTAAATGAGGAGCATAGCTTCTTCTTAATCTATTATACTCCTTTACACAGTTTGTATCAGCACTAACTTTTGAGTCATCGAAGTCTATCATGAATAAACCTGATAATGTTTTGACTCGTGACAAAGCAACATATGCCATACCTTCTTTGAACACACTAGATCCAATGTTCACAAATGCACAATCTACAGTCAATCCTTGAGACTTGTGAATAGTTACAGCATATGCTAGAGAAAACGGAAACTGCTTCCTACGTACATATAAGTCTTTCACAAGCATGAAACGAACTGAACAACGACAAATGTCTTTAACTTCCTCTATCTGATCAAATTTTATTTTTAACCTTTCAATTCCATCTTTTTTCTGATAATTAATAAAACCCACAACTCTTCCCATCGCTCCATTTACTAAGCCTTTTTCAACATCCAAATTTCTCCTTAAAAACACTCTACAGTTCATGCAAACATATAGATTTTTTTCTAATCCTGCTGTTTTGGAGATGTTCTTCTCTAGTGAGTCCAATTTATTTTTCAGTTTGCCTGTTACTGTGACAGTAATTCTTCCATCCTCAATTTTGTCCACTGCTTCCAATTTCCTGATCTCTTCCTTTTCCAATTTCAAAAGCTCCTCATTGAATATTGAGCATTCACGTAGAGTTGGCATTAAGCAGATGACACTTTTGTTTTCTGCAATGTTCTTGTATATCTTCTCTGCAACTATTTCTTCCTTTGGAAATAAATTATGTAGCAGCCGAGTCTGTAATGCTTTTTTGCCAGCTTCTGTGAGTAGTCCAATCCTGATATCTTTCAGAATACTTCCATATTCTTCATCGTTTGCTTGCCTCATATTAGTTGTAAGTTCCTTGTACTCAAAGAAGGACCAAATATTTGTATTACCGATGCTTCCCAATGACTTCTTCGTGTCTTCATGTGTCACAGTATTAAACACTGGTTGTCCTTTAACCGGAGTAAGTTGCAAAAGATCCCCAAAAACTATGACGTGTTTTCCACCAAATAACACGTCATAGTCTGTCTTCAAAATTTGCTGCATTCTTAAATGCACAAAGGCAAGCATTAAGTTTGATACCATGCTCACCTCATCAATAATGAGAACTTGCATCTTCTTCAATACTCTTGAAACTTCCAAGCATGCTTCTCCAGTTAGCTTGTTGAATTGTATTTTGTTCTCATGCTCCACTGGTAACATTAGCAAACGATGTAAGGTGATTCCTTTTATGTTATATGCTGCTAACCCAGTTGGAGCAGTAACCACACAAGACAAAGTAGAATCTGTTTTTTGCTTTAGGTAGCTTCTGATGACTTTAATTAGGAAACTTTTTCCAGTGCCAGCTTGTCCGCTTACATACATCCTGATTGGATGAAATGATGTGCATGAGCACTCTTTTTTTTCATGTAGAAATCCGTGATCAATTTTGTTTTTGATCTCTTCATAAATTTGTTGCTGCTCTTGATTCAGTTGTCTTTCCAAATTTTCTAAGTCTATAAATTCTTCTTGAGCTTGATTCATAGCCGTTTCCACTTCATTCATGGCTATTGATGCTTCATTTTCAACGATTGGTTGTCCTAGGGGATCTTGACTGTATGTTCCTGAACTTTGGCTGTCCTGAGAACTGTCTCTAGCAATTTCTGCTGCAATTGTAGTTTCCTGTTCAATTTCTTCATTTAACATTTGCAGATAAGTTGAGAATGTACTGCATTGTATGCTGTCTTTGCAAGCATTAAAAGAATCTTCATAGCTCTGGAATTCTCCCAGTAGTTCATCCTCTGAACGCCATGGTTTAAACAACTGTAAAAGAGCCAAGTAGTAAAATTCTTTCTTGTCGGTAGTGTCGCAACTCAGCTTCCGGTGATTTATCAAACTTCCTTTGGTTTGCTTCACCAAACATCCTTCTTCACCAACGACTTTATATTTTCCATTATTGATGTCTTCTGCAGCTTTCCGTGAATAAATGTAGTTCTGCAGCACTTCATAGAGACACATGTTCTCCAGATGATGACTTCTCTTGGGATAATATGTGTCCAACATGTTTGTTTTCAATATATCTGTACTTTCAGGTTCGAACTGTGCCAAATATTCAATTTCTCCAACAGATTTCAGTACCCGATTTCTCATTGCTGCAAGGCCTAAACTTGCCCAAATTATTCTTCTTGACTTCGAGTAGAGACTTGCAGAAGATAATCTATCTGAACATTCGTAGGATCCAATTTCTCGATGCGATAACATCTTCAAACTGAAACTGTACAGCTTCTTACTGACAGTCTTCTCGTGAGAAATCTCTTCCCACATTTCCTTCAATTCTGTTTTTTCTGATTTCGTAATGTAAGACGTTACATATCGAGCAACAGCAATGGAATTGTCAGCAACATACTGTATATCCATGTTAGCGTTCCACATGGATAAAATGACTGGGTTGTAGTCATTTATATTTTTTGATTCTTCTTTTCTTTTAAGGTTGTAGGTATTCTTAGGTGATTTTCTTGTGATAGTATGTCTCACAGCTGACATAAAACTGTTGACTCTTCCATTTGTAAGAACAGGTCTAGGAAATCCAAATCGACATTTAGTGTAGTATTTTTCTTTGCTCTTGTATTTCCGTCGACAGTATTTTCCACACCGATGACTTTGGAAACGTAGAACTTGCTCCTTTAACTTGTACTCTTCTGTGCTTTTAGGTATAGCACATGTTGCATATTCTTCAATGTAAGATAACACTGCTTCATCAGTATCTGTTCCAAACTTTGGGGCATCCTTGATCCACAGCAGCATATGAATATGAGGAGCACCTCTTGCCTGGTACTCTTTTCTCCAAAAGAAATCCACTACTTCTCCAAGGGGTGGATTTTTTTTATTGCAGATGAAGGACATCATAGCCTCAAATCTATGATTGAAATATCTGCAAACATTAACCGGATCCAATGAGCACAGTTCTCCTGCTGTCTTGTATTCGATGTTTTCAATGTTTGAATTGGCCTCTCGTAGAAAATCCAGTAAATCATCCCAAGCGTACTCGGCGCAGCTTAGGGTAAGGAACCATGTTGGTGTTCCTAAATTGCGTAACATGCATTTTAGTTCACCATGGCGTCGGTACCAATATTCATTTGTCCCACGCTGACAAGCCATCAGATTGATCAGTTGTGTTTCCAAATGATCATCTCGGTGCTGCACTTTCTCCATAAAATCCTTAGCAGACACATTTTGTAAATGTACTCCACTTTTTAAAATGTGATTTACTGCATAAGACAGTGCAGACAAGTCGCTTTCAAATAAAAGATGGAACAAATAAGGGATACTTTGTCGAAATCTGGGATCTTCAGCATATAGTCTTGTAGTCCGATACTCAGAAGCTGGAATCTGTTCCGGACGTTCATCGTATCGTCCTCCTTTTCCTTTAGGAAACAGCTGAGGAAAACATCGAGCTTCCAAGCTCTCCTCCCATACACTCACGGGATTTCCTTTTGCTTTCTTCATCTGAAAGAGATCAATATTGTCTCCCATAACTTCTTTCGAATGGAGAGGATGTATGCTAAAATGTTCATAAATTTCTTCTTCCTTTGACTTGTCCACTTTTTCAATTTGTCCACTTGGTGTTTCTGTATCTCCTTGTAAATCTTCTTCTTCTTCTTCTTCTACTATATAAATTGATTCATACCATTTGTTATTTTTTTTCAAATACAAATTTGCTCTTTGTACTTTCCGCACATCTACCAGCTCCTGCCAAATCTTCTTATTCTTTGTAGGTACACCATTAACCAGAATAATTAATGGTTCAGTTTCCAAAGTATCCGCATCAATAGTTTCCATATTTTTTTTCAAATCCAAGGGCAAATACACCACTCTACCTTTTAAACCTCTCAGTAAATCTGAAGGAGGTAATTTACCAGTTTTGGGCTCCATACGTACTATGGTCTGGAACGGATGAACACATTGAATGAGTATAGACTCATATGTATTTAATTCAGAAAGTTCAGCAGGAATAGCATCCAATTCTAAATTATTATGTACAGCTCTGGTCGGCATTCTATTTTCCTCTAACTTGTTGTAGCAGTATTTACAAATACGCTGATCTTCACCCAATTCAAAACAATTTTCAAGAAATATATATGTTGCAAAATCCATCCACTTATAATTATCTTCATTTTCACTCTTTCTGTAGAGATCAACATTCCTAGTTTGTTTTCTATAATGAGTTCTGCGGCAACAAATACAAGTAACATTTGGTCTTTCATTAGAGACTATTGCAAATTTTGTTATGTGATCATTAAATGTCTTACTTACACAAGGTTCTACATTCTCTTCCACTTCTGCCTCATTTACTGTGTCCTTCTCTGCACTGTTTTGTTCAGGACCAAAGTAACAAAACTGAATTTCATCAACAACCTTCTCTACATCTGATACCGTTCCTCGGAACAGAGCCCTATTCAATTCATTTAACTTTATTGCTGGACTTTTGGCAAAATACAACCGTCTCACAAACTTTCTCATTTCAGTATGATGAACAGCCAGCATCCTAAAATGATGGAAAACACTATTGCACACTTTTCTAGATAGACAAGCAAGAGAATGACCCTGCAAACCAGTATTCTCTCTCACTCTGCATGGATCCAGACTTTGAAGCACCTTAATCTTTTGTTTTACACTTTTTTTACTATATTCTCTTAGAAACTCTCGAAATCTGTCAATAGATTCCTGACGCACAGTGCAAATACTACTACAATTCCAAGTGTACACTGGGGCTTTAGGACGTCTCCCCATTGCCTCATCTGCCATCACTTGTACCTCATCTCTTGGAACCATTATCTCCTTCTCCATTATGCAACCATTTTTTACTTCGTATGAACGACCTCTGGTGTCAACTGCATGCAGCAAACTATTACTTTGAAAATAGCTCTCTTCATTAAAAAAAGGTTCACTACTTGAGCTATGCATCCACTTTCCTAAAAACACTTTACAAAAATTTGTTCTGTTCACTACTCTTTTGCTTTTGCTTTGTGATTTCAGTACATTAACCATTTTATCTAATGTACGCATCCTATTCAAAATTAATATGAATAGTTTCCTTTTTAATTCTAATGCCTTTGCTGCAATGGCTTCAATTTCTTTTTTTCTCTTATAATATTTAGCCTTTTGCTTATATTTCTTTATATCCTTTATCAAATTGGACATAACTCTTCTCTGAAACATTTTTCTACGTATCTCTTTAAATGCTGTTTTTCTGTTTATGTTAAACTTTTCAATTGCAGAAGGTATATTTGCATTAACTAAATCCTCAATTTTTTGCTGTTCTGTAGGTTTTGTTACATTTTTCCGAGAACAGACATTTTGTACATTTTTGTTTGTTTTCAATATTTTGTTTAGGAATTGTCTTTTTTGCTTACCAGAAGATTTTTTCTTTTTCCCAACATCAGCATCTTCTACTAACTTTGGTCCTCCAGTTGTCCTCAAATATAGTTTTTTTTTTAGCGTTTTTTGAACTCGAGATGTTGTAGGCATCTTAAATTTTGTTCACTGTTCTTCAGCAATACCTGCAAAAAAACTAAAAAAAAAATTCTTTATTGTATTTAAATATATTACTACATTTCTTTTCACAATAGTCACAAAACGAAATTTCTTTGCCAATTTGAATGCACACAAACTCCTCTTTTTTTTTGGGCAAGTGAAAATCTGTATAACAAACTGTCACATTATGAAACCAAGCTGTTTTTTTTTCAGACCACCACCGTGTGTATTCTCTGTGACTGCCTACACTCCAGCAGGGGCAACCAGCCTTAGTGATGCTGAATGTATTTGCATTACAGACTTAAACCTGAAAACCCCACTCGCTTCTAATTACTGTGCATGACTATACATGGCAAGCACATGGGTGTGTGCTAAACCTCTGCTTCTTCCCCCAAAAATTCGCTCCTCTTTTCCATCTACTGCAACTGTGAAATCACCAGAGCAAGACGCAATACATTTCTGCCTATAATTCTTCTATGCACACAGAGTCATGTTTTCACATTAGTGCCAAAACGAAATTTCTTTGCCAATTTGAAAGCACACTTACTGCTCTTTTTTTTTCGGGGGCAAGTGTATATCTCTTTTTTCAATTTGAAATCACTTTTACAGACTGACACATTCTGAAACCTTTTTTTTAAATTTATTTAAATGCACATGTCCAAGCAGTTTTTTTTTCAGACCACCACCGTGTGTATTCTCTGTGACTGCCTACACTCCAGCAGGGGCAACCAGCCTTAGTGATGCTGAATGTATTTGCATTACAGACTTAAACCTGAAAACCCCACTCGCTTCTAATTACTGTGCATGACTATACATGGCAAGCACATGGGTGTGTGCTAAACCTCTGCTTCTTCCCCCAAAAATTCGCTCCTCTTTTCCATCTACTGCAACTGTGAAATCACCAGAGCAAGACGCAATACATTTCTGCCTATAATTCTTCTATGCACACAGAGTCATGTTTTCACATTAGTGCCAAAACGAAATTTCTTTGCCAATTTGAAAGCACACTTACTGCTCTTTTTTTTTCGGGCCAAGTGAAAATCTCTTTTTACACTTTGAAATCACTTTTACAGACTGACACATTCTGAAACCTTTTTTTTTAAATTTATTTAAATGCACATGTCCAAGCTGTTTTTTTTTCAGACCACCACCGTGTGTATTCTCTGTGACTGCCTACACTCCAGCAGGGGCAACCAGCCTTAGTGATGCTGAATGTATTTGCATTACAGACTTAAACCTGAAAACCCCACTCGCTTCTAATTACTGTGCATGACTATACATGGCAAGCACATGGGTGTGTGCTAAACCTCTGCTTCTTCCCCCAAAAATTCGCTCCTCTTTTCCATCTACTGCAACTGTGAAATCACCAGAGCAAGACGCAATACATTTCTGCCTATAATTCTTCTATGCACACAGAGTCATGTTTTCACATTAGTGCCAAAACGAAATTTCTTTGCCAATTTGAAAGCACACTTACTGCTCTTTTTTTTTCGGGCCAAGTGAAAATCTCTTTTTACACTTTGAAATCACTTTTACAGACTGACACATTCTGAAACCTTTTTTTTTAAATTTATTTAAATGCACATGTCCAAGCTGTTTTTTTTTCAGACCACCACCGTGTGTATTCTCTGTGACTGCCTACACTCCAGCAGGGGCAACCAGCCTTAGTGATGCTGAATGTATTTGCATTACAGACTTAAACCTGAAAACCCCACTCGCTTCTAATTACTGTGCATGACTATACATGGCAAGCACATGGGTGTGTGCTAAACCTCTGCTTCTTCCCCCAAAAATTCGCTCCTCTTTTCCATCTACTGCAACTGTGAAATCACCAGAGCAAGACGCAATACATTTCTGCCTATAATTCTTCTATGCACACAGAGTCATGTTTTCACATTAGTGCCAAAACGAAATTTCTTTGCCAATTTGAAAGCACACTTACTGCTCTTTTTTTTTCGGGGCCAAGTGAAAATCTCTTTTTACACTTTGAAATCACTTTTACAGACTGACACATTCTGAAACCTTTTTTTTAAAATTTATTTAAATGCACATGTCCAAGCTGTTTTTTTTTCAGACCACCACCGTGTGTATTCTCTGTGACTGCCTACACTCCAGCAGGGGCAACCAGCCTTAGTGATGCTGAATGTTTTTGCATTACAGACTTAAACCTGAAAACCCCACTCGCTTCTAATTACTGTGCATGACTATACATGGCAAGCACATGGGTGTGTGCTAAACCTCTGCTTCTTCCCCCAAAAATTCGCTCCTCTTTTCCATCTACTGCAACTGTGAAATCACCAGAGCAAGACGCAATACATTTCTGCCTATAATTCTTCTATGCACACAGAGTCATGTTTTCACATTAGTGCCAAAACGAAATTTCTTTGCCAATTTGAAAGCACACTTACTGCTCTTTTTTTTTCGGGCCAAGTGAAAATCTCTTTTTACACTTTGAAATCACTTTTACAGACTGACACATTCTGAAACCTTTTTTTTTAAATTTATTTAAATGCACATGTCCAAGCTGTTTTTTTTTCAGACCACCACCGTGTGTATTCTCTGTGACTGCCTACACTCCAGCAGGGGCAACCAGCCTTAGTGATGCTGAATGTTTTTGCATTACAGACTTAAACCTGAAAACCCCACTCGCTTCTAATTACTGTGCATGACTATACATGGCAAGCACATGGGTGTGTGCTAAACCTCTGCTTCTTCCCCCAAAAATTCGCTCCTCTTTTCCATCTACTGCAACTGTGAAATCACCAGAGCAAGACGCAATACATTTCTGCCTATAATTCTTCTATGCACACACAGTCATGTTTTCACATTAGTGCCAAAACGAAATTTCTTTGCCAATTTGAAAGCACACTTACTGCTCTTTTTTTTTCGGGCCAAGTGAAAATCTCTTTTTACACTTTGAAATCACTTTTACAGACTGACACATTCTGAAACCTTTTTTTTTAAATTTATTTAAATGCACATGTCCAAGCTGTTTTTTTTTCAGACCACCACCGTGTGTATTCTCTGTGACTGCCTACACTCCAGCAGGGGCAACCAGCCTTAGTGATGCTGAATGTTTTTGCATTACAGACTTAAACCTGAAAACCCCACTCGCTTCTAATTACTGTGCATGACTATACATGACAAGCACATGGGTGTGTGCTAAACCTCTGCTTCATCCCCCAAAAATTCGCTCCTCTTTTCCATCTACTGCAACTGTGAAATCCCCAGAGCAAGACGCAATACATTTCTGCCTATAATTCTTCTATGCACACAGAGTCATGTTTTCACATTAGTGCCAAAACGAAATTTCTTTGCCAATTTGAAAGCACACTTACTGCTCTTTTTTTTTCGGGGGCAAGTGTATATCTCTTTTTTCAATTTGAAATCACTTTTACAGACTGACACATTCTGAAACCTTTTTTTTAAATTTATTTAAATGCACATGTCCAAGCAGTTTTTTTTTCAGACCACCACCGTGTGTATTCTCTGTGACTGCCTACACTCCAGCAGGGGCAACCAGCCTTAGTGATGCTGAATGTATTTGCATTACAGACTTAAACCTGAAAACCCCACTCGCTTCTAATTACTGTGCATGACTATACATGGCAAGCACATGGGTGTGTGCTAAACCTCTGCTTCTTCCCCCAAAAATTCGCTCCTCTTTTCCATCTACTGCAACTGTGAAATCACCAGAGCAAGACGCAATACATTTCTGCCTATAATTCTTCTATGCACACACAGTCATGTTTTCACATTAGTGCCAAAACGAAATTTCTTTGCCAATTTGAAAGCACACTTACTGCTCTTTTTTTTTCGGGCCAAGTGAAAATCTCTTTTACAGACTGACACATTATGAATCCACCATGTGTAACTACAACAAAAACAATTCCCATTTCTATTATTCATTTCTTAAGTTACCACATACATCCCCTCTCAAACTGTAAACTCACCTTTAGAATTAGTTAGTTGTGAAAGAAATGTGTCACTCAAACAGCAGATTATCAGAGCCAGGATCTCTGTTCTGTACACCTCTCTCCTCTCAGCAGAACCAGATAATGGCAAACTTTCCCTCTATTTTTCCACACATATACATGTAAGTTTCAAATCTCAGTGCTTCCCCCTTTTTTTCAAATGTAATGACACATTTCTATTGGTTGAAAACCAACCCTTTTCCAAAAGTACCCTGCCCCCAACTTGACTTCTGCCTAGTACCCTTCCCCCAACTTGACTTCTGCCTGCTACCATAGCAACAGCTCATGGAACACTGCTGTGTGCAGTTAGGTCAGAAGTTCGACACACAATGTTTCAATTCCACAGAGCAAGAGTGCTTGACTTTTCAAACCTAACTGCAAATCCATAGTACTGTTCTTTGGTTACACATTTTTTTGTACCAATACAAAACATGCTTCTATTAATTTTCACATACAGCCTAGTTTTTTTTCTAGAATGGTATGAAACAGCCAATCAGTTCTTTTTGTTTTGTAAAAAATATGTATGCCTCCATTTCCAAACTGTCTTTCTTTTCATATTGCCATTCTACTGAAAGACACCTCCTGAGTGCATCCAGTTCTCCTTTGAAGATGTTCACAGTGTGGATTGTAGGGCACAGCTATGTCTTCTGGAGTGAAAAGTTTGCAGAGAAAACAGATATGGTGAGAGACCTTGCTTTGCCAAATGTAGACATTAAATGGATTGGTCAGAGAGGGTTAAAGTGGCACCAATTGATGCCATTGGTGAAATCCTTCATGCAAATCCAACACCCTGACCTCATAATAGTGCACTGTGGTGGCAATGACCTAGGCACTTTGACTGGGGTAGGTCTGGAAATGCTTATGAAGGACACCTTTGCACAACTGTTTACACTTTTCCCTAAAACTGCCTTTGTGTTTTCCAACATATGCCAAAGGCAAAAATGGAACTGGTCCAATCATTTCTGTCCACAGATTGACAAAGCAAGAAAGCACGTCAACAAATCTGTTTCTGCTTTCCTCCGTGACTATGGTATGGGTGCCATTTACCACAACAACTTGCGTTACGACATGCAAGACATTTATAGAGGAGATGGTGTGCACTTCAATGATGAAGGGAACAGAGTCTTCCTCTTGAACCTTAGACTCTGCATCGGTACTTACTTGTAGGTACCACTAAAAAAATGACTCCATAAACACAACAGCTCTTTTTAGAGCTCCCTAATTTCTAAACTCTTAAATCTGATTTTCATTTATTTATTTATTTATTTTTTACCGTACGCTTACCGTGAGCTTACCGTACGCGTACCCCGTGATTTTTTTTAAAATCAATAAATGTTTTTTTTGTACTTTTCTGTCCTTCTTTGACCCCCTTACAATTGTTAGGGGGTCTGTAACTCTCCTCATTGCCCCCTTTCCTTGTTTTCACTCTTTTTTTTCAGAGTGAAATACACAAAATGGCGGCCGCCGCTTCCTGGTTTCGGCCGATTCGAATGTTTACTAAGATCTAAGAGCCAATCAGAATCGCGCTCGCGCACGCCACCGTACGCTTACCGTAAGCGTACGGTAAGCGTACCGTAAGCTGGCTCAGATATATATATTGATTTAAAGGCTATTTTCTCAAAATCTACTGAACTGATTTACACCAAACCTACAAAAGGCACTTCCTTGACCTACGGACTACCTCTCTGCCAAATTTCTAGTAATTCTGTTCAGCCGTTCGGGCTGTAGGTCGTTCTAAAGGTCCTATGGAAAAATGCATGGGAAAAACGCGTTTTGGGACCCCCCTTTTATCTCAGCCCCCGCTTGACGGATCCCCCCGAGACTTTCAGGGTAGGAGCGGAGCGTAGCGCCCCACCTATTTTGAGAAATTCGCGAGGATTCGTCGACCGGCGCCAAAGTTATTCAAAATAGAATGTTGAGGTTTTCCTATGGAAACGTGGTCCTAACTATAACTACCTACTGGCGACCGCCAGTAGGTAATATATATATATATATATATATATATCCTACTGGTGGTTGCCAGTAGGTAGTTATTGTTAGGACCAAGTTTCCATAGGGAGAGCATTTTTTGTTTTGCTTATAACTTTGGCGTCGTTTGATGAATCTTCATGAAATTATCCAAACAAATTATTTGTTCATATCAGCTCCTATGTTGAAAGTTTGGGCGGTGATTCGTCAAAGGGGGGCCGAGAAAAAAGGGGGGTCCCAAAACATGTTTTCTCCATGCAATTTCCATAGGAAACTTTAGACAAGGCTACAGGTCGAACAGGTGAACGGAACTGGTCTAGAAAGCACGCTTTTGTTTATTTGGTGTAAATCCATTCAGTAGTTTTGGAGAAATATCGAAATTTGCAGATATCGATATTTGGGAATTCTGCCATCTGATTGGCTGAGGCGTTACGAGCACAAGCTTGCTGCTTATTGGCTGCGAGCTGTTGCAACTAGGAAGTGTTGGCAGCCATTTTGTGATTCCGTTGAAAAGAGTAAGGGGAAAAAAGGGCGAAAAGAGTAGGAAACAGGAGGATAGGAGCACTGTAACCTCTGTGGGGGAGTGCGAAGTGAAGTACTCACTCCTACCGGTCTGAAAGTGCTGTGTTGCTCAGAGTGACATGGTGCTGAGATGAGATGCTGCTACACTCGGGTATGGAACCGAGAGCCTAAACCGTGAGCTCATTGCTGTAACGTGATGTGCCTGGTGTAGCATACCTGTGCAAGTACTGTTAGTAGGCGCTTATACCATACAGGGAGTGGGAAGCGAACTACTGACCCCTACCGTGCGTTTATACTATACCGGAAGTGGAGAGCGAAGTACTCACGCCTACCGGTGTGAAGACTCTGGGATCAAACCAAGCTGATTGCTGTAAAGTGATGGGCTCTGGGCGCTGTAGCATACTGGCCGCTGTAGTATAACTGTGTAAGTAGTGTTAGTATGCGTTTATACTATACAGGGAGTGGGAAGCGAACTACTCACCCCTACTGGTCTGAAGACTCTGGGATTAAACTGTGAGCTCATTGCTGTAAAGTGATTTGCTCTGGGCGCTGTAGCATACCTGTGGAAGAAGTGTTAGTTTGCATTTATACAATACAGGGAGTGGGAAGTGAACTACTCACCCCTACCGGACTCAAGACTCGTTTATGAAATCATGAGCTCATTGCTGTAAAGTCATGTGCTCTGTGTAGTATTCCAATGTAAGTCAAAGTAGAATGTTAGTATGTAATGCTACTAGAATGTAAGTGTGTAATGTTAGAATATAGGGCTGTCATGAGGGAAATCTTGGGGAGTTTGTACACGGTGCTGGAGAAGACGGTTGCCTTGCTGTCTACCCCTGTTGGTGGCTGTTTAAGCTATCTTCTTTTCCTGTAATAAATCTACTTATCGGATCCACTGCTGTCTGCCTCTTCACTACATAAATTTGTCGAGAAGCGGGAGAAGGTAAAAAGAAGGCAGCACTCACCAATATTTCGAGCTTACTTGCGTTCTGCTGAAGACCTGTTTTCTTCGTGAAGCTGTTTCTACTCATCCCAGGGTCGTCGGCTCATTGAACTATGTGATCCTCTGGTAGGATTTATATTTTTTGATTTTGGGCTTCCTCTGCCTCTTCACTACTCTCTAGTCGCTGTACTACACGTGTGCAATAGTGTTAGTATGCGTTTAATCTAATTCTGTAGTTACGCAGTAACCAATGCATCATGGCCCTATGGAGCGCCACCTCCCAGGCGCAGCTCATATAATGTCCTGGGGTGTGCATCTGTGGGACATTTATGTTTGCTATTACAGGGCGGGAGCAAGGCTTCCACCCTGTGATAGCAAATCCTTGTTTGCCTCGTTGAAGCGAGAGGAGGAAAACCTCGTATCGCTTCAATAAAGCGGATCCGGATGGTAAAAATGGAGAAAAAGAAATGAAGCCGGATCTCACCCGTTCATTTAAAGAAGCCCAGTGGTGGGTAATGTTCCGGGGCCAATCCTATTATTATATTGCGGGGTCTCTGCAGCACTGGGGACCTTAATCTCACATGTAAATTAGGTGCGGGAGGGCACAGAGACGTTTTTCAGCCTAGGGGATCACCACCTCCCTGGGTATTGTTTACTAATTGTTCGGGGGGCTTCGAGGCCCACTCAAGTCCGGGGATCGGCAACCTCCGGGGCTTTACTTAAATATGCAGGGTGGGCCTTGCCAGTCCTTGAAGCCTCGGTGGCCCTAGGCAGTGCCTTATTGGTTCTGTAATCACACGGGCAGTACTCATGGTGTTATAAAGTGATACACTCATAGAACTCTTGCAGTTGTAGAATTACCCAGGCTTCATTTATGTAATAGTCTTTGTGTTTATATTTGATAGGTGCACCGCAAAATTACAAATGTTTTCCCTCATACCCTCCTATCAACTGCCGATTTTCACAATAAACTACAGACAAGTGTTGTCAGAAAAAGAAGACCCATACACTCACTTATATATTGGTAAAAAAAATAACCTTTATTAAAACAACACAAATAAATGGAAACGCAACTTTATTCGAAGAAACAACAGTATAACATGAAATAAGTGGGTGTGACTCCTCCGGAAGCAGCGTACAAAACCTGCAAAACAAAAAAGAAACCTAAGTATGTGTGCCATGTCCAAGAGAAAAAGAAAGGTAGTCAGAATGAAAGGAAGAAACTGAGAATGGGACAGAGAGTGAGTGGGTGGAAGGGAGAAGGGGAGGGAGAGTCAAAAGAACAGAGGGAGGAGGAGACAGAGCGTTGGCCTACTGCACCCAGCCCTCACTGTTCACCTCCCGTCACCCGTGTGTCTGGAACGCTGGGGTCCGCGAGAAAGAGTGCGGTCCAGCAAATCCTTAAAATGAAACAGAGATATGAATGAGGCCAGAGATTACATTATTATCTACGGCAACATCGCTTGCCTGCACCTGTGCACCCAGGCTGCTGCACCCCAGCCCCTTTCCCCGCACTGTGCTCAATTGCAGCTCCTGCGCACCAATGCTTCAGTGCTCACCTGCCACCACCGGTGTGTCCAAAGACGTGCCGGTGCGAGCTCCCAAAACGGGGTGCCTCTCTCAGGGTGGCACAGCAGGTGTCCGGTCTGGGACGGTGTCTTGATACCACAATGGAAGGTGTCAGAATGCCCAGGGCATCATTACGGCCTGAGCACCGGCTGCGCGCATTTTGGTGCAACTAACTCAGTGTCTGAAAAAGGAGAAATAATATAATGCTGGAAACGTCTTGAGGTAAATTAAGGTTTATTTCAAGCTTAATAGAGAACACCAGTTGAGTGCATCCTTCCTTCTTGAAGTACGATCTACCAACTGTTAGTGGTAATCATGGTTCAAAGAGGAGTTGGAGTGTACGAGAATACACAAGGTTAAATAATATGTTATGCCAATGTTCACATACAAAGGAACAGAGTGCATGCTAGAAGCATAATGTGCATGTGTAATGCAGTGGCGGAAGCCTGTGTGCATGTACACTTAGTAATCAGCTCACTACAGTGCCAGACTGATGCACCCCACCCCTCCCGCAGCACCGCGCTCAATTGCAGCCCCTGTGCACCCAGGCCCCAGTGCTCACCTGCTGTCACTCACTACAGTGCCCAAAAAGCCAATGCCACGTGTCTGTAGGGCAGCGCTGCCCGCTGGCTCAGGCCTACAGTGCGGTCCAGCATGTACTTAAAATGAGACAGAAATGTGACTGAATGAGGTCAGAGATCTCATCATTACGCACGGCAACATCGCTTGTTTGCACCTGCGCACCCAGGCTGATGCACACCAGCCCTCCCGCAGCACCGCGCTCAATTGCAGCCCCTGTGCACCCAGGCCCCACTGCTCACCTGCTTTCATTGTTGTGTGTCCAAACACGACGGCCAGCAGGGTTCACAATTCAAATGGAGTTTTGATTGCGAGGATGGTGTACACCTCATGGATCCCTTTTTTTT
Source organism: Triturus cristatus (assembly GCF_964204655.1). NCBI lineage: Eukaryota > Metazoa > Chordata > Amphibia > Caudata > Salamandridae > Triturus > Triturus cristatus. Next base: position 1,167,114,389 of record NC_140583.1, read on the forward strand.
ATAGCGCATTGTGAAATGCGAAGTGAATGCGGCCATATCACCTGAGGCAGTGTGGAAGAACTGGGACATGTGACGTAGTCGTTATCCTATTTATACGTATGCAAAGTGGGCTGGGCTTGCGTACGCCAGGTCAGCGTAGGGGTGTGAATAATTATTCTGGGGACCTTTGCGTTGTTCAGTTCCTGCCTGGCCAGGAAGTGTACTTATGTGTGTGTCCCTGTTGCAGTTTTGACGTCGCACAATCCGCAATTTACATTAATGTAGCATGTACCGGGAGGGCAGCAACTATCGTTAATGAGATGCTGTCCGAAAACATTGAATGGCCAACATCACATGTCGTTGTCAAGCTTGTGAATATGTGCAGACACGCATGTCAATGCTGTGCGGTATTATTGAAAGTGCTGCTATCGCGAAGCGCACACATGTGAATGTGCTCGGATGGAAGGAGGATCAGCAGTGAGGCTACGTCATACAGAGTGATAACGCTCATTACTGTCAAGCAATGCATGTCAAACGTGAATCTGAAAGTCTCACATGTGACACACTACTATACTGGTAAAGCCTGACAACAGAGCATACTGCAACACAAATGTACTCATTGCTCTTTACTGTTTGTCACATGTGATTTAGGATGTGCACTCTGCCTGTGGCTGATGATACCTCTTCGAGCCACCAATACCCAGGCCGAAAGGCAGCACAACAATGCGCACACACACACACCAGGGGCATCGTGTAACACACATTTGTTTTTAAATGTAACGTTTCAGATGCATGGCTATCACACGTGGAAGGCTACTGTACAGACCATGAATATTGATCAAGATGATCGTTGCATGTTTTGTGTAGTATAAGATATGTGTGCAAAGCAAACAACTTTTCAAAAAAGCTCTCTAAGCAGAAGAGGTGTCTCTCAACAAACGCTGTAGAGAGAATTTGTTAAAATGGGTGGAGTCCTCCATCTGTTACAATGGAAAATGTTATGAACCAATCAAATGCTTTTTTTTAAGGTCACATGGCAATCGTGCACCGAGCGCGCAAGGAGGCCGCACCCAACGCGATTTTGAGAAAATATATTTACCATAATATAAATTTATTACAGTTAGAAATATATAAATTTGGAAAATATTTTAGATTATCGCTTGCTCTCATATACACTTTAAACTTATTTAGATATAGTTTAGAGACATAAAAAAAATGAGGGAATGGCTTACCCGGCGGGACACCATACGTCTATGACTTAACACAGGGCCTGGCAGCATGCCCTCATCACATACACAACGCGCAGCGGGCATATGTACATGATGTAACTCGCGGCTTGGTACTGCGTACACGTCGCAAACTAAAGTAGCAGCTGGCGCAACCTCATACGTATATGATGCTACGCGGGACGCGGTGCCATGAACCCGTCGGATATGAAATGCGCATCATTTACGAGTTTAGCAATATGACGGATAGGATTCGTGTGCTGATGGAGCTTGGTACACTACCAGTACAGGACTCCAGTTTTCTAAAAAAAAAACTAAATATACATTTTTTTTTGAAGATATAAAACATTACATAATATTTAAAGTTAAAAAAAGGATAATAGAGTTCCAAAATATTACAAAAAAATTAGAAAATATATAGGTTTTATAAATATTAAAATATGAAATTAACATTTAAAAAACCTTTGAAATTCACTGAAAAAAACCATAGGTTTTACAGACGTTATAGTTAGGAATTAGCATTTAAAAAACCTTTGAAATTCACTAAAGAACCATAGGTTTAAGGGACGTTATAGTTAGTTGGACATATCTGTTTCTAAAAGCAGCATAGTTGTTTTCATTTCCAATCTGGGACTGGATTTTCTTTTCCCTTAAACAATACTCTATTAATTTTTTTGGCACTGCATTATTTTAAAGAAATGTCTGAGTTTGGAAAATTTCAGTCCCAATACTCCTTTGCTATGGACTACAGTGACCAAAATGCACATCAACTGTGTTTCAAAATACAGCATAGCGTCCTTTTTTATTTAGATTAATTTTGAATGTCTGCCACAACAAAAATGTTTAGAAAATTATATCATGTCCACCTTGTCATGCCTCAAAGGAGTTAATTCTGGGTCGTGCTTTTTTCTCCTCCTTTAATCTCAAGGGCATTGACCCTCACAGTTAAAGATGTTATTTCCACTCATAAAGTCTTCAGCCGGCAATCTTCCCACAGAGATAGTAGCAGGGCCTCCCATTTCAGTGACCGTGGTCACCAGTAGGTAATTATAGTTAGGACTTAGTTTCTATAGGAAAAGCATTTTTGACTTGGCTATAACTTTGCTGTCGTTTGACGTCTTTTGACCAACCTGCAGGAAATTTTCCCCAAAAATTGTCAAGGTGGGTTCTATTGTTATGGAAAGTTTGGGGGTGATCCATGCAGTCAGGACCGAGAATTTGGGGTGCGAAATAAGGTTGTGTTTGTAATGTTAGTTCCCCTAGGAACCTTTAGCCACAATTACAGCCAGATCCGCTGAACGCACTTACACCAAATTTGGCAGGGAGGTAGATATCGGCTCAAGGAAGTGCCTTTTGCTTAGTTTGTGTAATCCGTTCAGTAGTTGTTGAGAAATTTAAGTTTTAAATTATAGTGATATCCCTAGCTGAGGCTATTTCGCGTTGAATCGCAAATGCCCGTGCCAACGGGAATGCTCTGATTGGCTAGATGCAATCTAAATCAAAAGTTGCGACTGTCATTTTATCTATCGGGAATGGTTCCCGAGGCTGAAAATGTACGCGAAAGCTCACATAAGGGGTCAGGGTGGAGATACTCTGACCCCATGTTTGAGAAATGGGGGTGTTAGTGACACAAGCTATGTGTCCAAAATAGATTTTTTTAATCGCACGCTATATTAGCGGCGATGTTGCGACTGTCAGCGTGGCCTCCGTGTACCATCACAGGGAGATCGCGACTATCAACTTTGTCGCAAATATTGATGGAAATATAAAACAAGCATTGGCATAGCTAGTAGGTCTCGCCTTTGGGACCTTATAAGTGTTTAGCCATGCAGCATATTATGCATTACATTATATTAGCTATTAAAGCCATCAGAGTTTGTGGTAAATCATCTATGATACACTGGCCCTATTACTACCAGGCATTAATTAAAGTCCTTTGACAGTGTTGGCGCCTCTTCTGTACTAAACTTTTATGGCCATTCTGTAATAAAATTTGAAATAAAAAATGAATTACAGTGAGTGCATCACTAATGAGTAGGAAATAAAAGTAAAAGGTGTGCTCTCCACTTGGAGCCTAAATGATGTGGCAGCGTGTCCTCTTCAGTTTGGGTTAGCATCTCAGAGTGACCGTTCCAAAGGGACCTTGCGATGAGGAAAAACAAACAATGCCACTTTCCATATTTTTTTTACTGTGGCCAGAGTTTTTGATTAGGCACCGATTCAATGGACTCTGCTCATCCCTCTTGGTACTGATCTGCAAGTAACTTGATGACAGAACTTCGCTGGTCAATGTTCTATGGAGGAGCCATTTTTAAAAAGAACCCAAAAGCCCCTCCTACTTAAAAAGTGAAAAAGTAAAAAATGATAACTGGCAAAAGTTACCTGTCTATTTATTTGTAGAGGGACGGTTTGACTTGTATATATGGCAATTTATATGTAAGTAGTGTTACAATAAATTAGAAGATAATAAAATGAACAGCACATACATATTAGATATCCATTTTGTAAGTTAATGTAATGCCTGCTAATGTAGAAAAATAATGAATGGCAGCATTGTGAATAGCTGTAACACACTGCTCACCAGCGCTGATAAAAACATTACAATCCAAGTAATACATGGCCATTCTTGAAAACTCTGGAACCATAAATGTTGTAGTAGTCTATACCGCTGGAGGGACATTCTGACCGAGGCATTGTTGCTGCTGCCACTGATGTAGATGGTCCTCCAGCTTCCCTCTGCTTGATGGGCTGTTGGAGACGTTTTCTATGATGAGTTTTAAGATGATATAACATGAACTGCATCCCACATATGTCCCAAAAAAGTCTCCAGCCAAAATCTACCACCTGCTCACAATAAAGTTCTGAAACAGAAGATTAAAGAGTTGGTGTATACTCGGTATTCATTTTACTGAAAAGTATATCATCCAATGAAATTCCTTACTTTCCCAGTCATGCGATATTCCCAGATTGTGGATTGCACTAGTTTTGCACCATTTTTTAATTCCCCATGAGTCTGGGTAACAATGGGCAGTTCGATATTTGTTTGGTAGTTGTGTTCTATTTGTTAGTTTTCCTGTTGAAAGTTATTTTTGGAAACAGTTGTTTTGTTATAAATGTGTTGTTAAAGTGAAGTTAACCAATATGTTACTAAACAGTAAGACTCTAAATTTGTGTAAAATATGTCTATATATCTGTTTTAGACTGTTTCATTTGTATTCATGACTACTGTCATTACGACTTCCGGTGTTGCTGTGAAGAAGGAAAAGGCATTTTTGATTTAGTTATTTCAACAAATAAATAGAAAGGGGAAAGTTAAATTAGTATCTTAATAAATAGCTAAAATGAAACCTCATGTAAAATATGTCTATATATGTGTTTTACACTTTGTTAAATATACCCGGTATTCGCAGGATATCCTTGGCAATTGGACTCATAGAATCATAAAGGCACTACCTGTGCAATCATCAAGGACATCGTCTATCCACCAGTCTGCAAACACATCTCCTGGCACTCTACTGGTTGGAGAAAAAAGTTATTTTGGATGCTAAAGGACCTTGGGGAACAAGAAGCCCTCCTGGTACTTTCTGTAATCACTACTCCGTGGGATTCCTGAGAGCTGGTCAGAGGCCCCGTCCCCTTTCCACACCATTCTGCACACACCATTGCCACTTAAAAAATTATGGAAATTCACTGAAAAAGCCAAAGGTTACAATTAAGTTATAATTAGAATTCGCATTTAAAAAAACCTTAAAAAATCCCTAAAAAAAACAAACGTTACAGTGTTGGTATAGTTAGAAAATAGGATTTAAAAAATCCTTAGATATTCACAAAAAAACCCAAAAGGTTACAGGGACGTTATAGTTAGGCTTAGATCTCACACGAACAAAACCAGAGAAATTCAGCAGTTATAATTAGATGAGCTGATTATAACTCATATCCCCACAGAGCACTGCTTAAGGACTCACATATTACATCATACATGGTATGGTTAGTGACATCACTATATACTTCTATGATTTTGTGCATGTGAAACCTGAGCCTAACTATAATGTCCATAAAACCTTTGGTTTTCTTACTGAATATTTATATATATATTATATATATATATATATATATATATTACTGCTCCCTTCGCACCTCGTTTTCCGAGTCACTCACGGTCGGGTGCTGTAAATGCGGCGGTGCCAGCCGCATAACATTATCGCTCCAAAATTCTCTAGTCGTAAAGAATTAAGCACTCACGGGTAGCGTGTCAACGAGATTTATTCCCAGAACAGACGCGTTTCGGCGATCTGCCTTCCTCGGTGTTCACAGCACACCGTAAAGCGCCATTATTTAAATCTTTCAATGCATCATGGATTTTAACATAGAAAGAGGACAGCGTAAAGTGCACAGATAATACAGCGCCATTTTGAAATGTGTTCAAAATCAAGTATATGAATAAATAAACATATACACATGCATACTGGGTACATGCAAATTAATCCAAATTGCAGAATCGTCAAAATTATCAAACATAATAAAGGCATATTGTCTCAAGTACCAGCACATCAATATTTTGAACATATTAATTCATAAGGCCGTGTATCTGCTTACGCTTTCTGGCATCTGCTCTACTGCACAAAATCAAGCCGTGTATCGGCATTGCCATCGATCAAACCGTGAATCGGCTTTACTGCCCAACTAATTTTCTACAAAAGCAGAAAAAATAACTGAAAAAGGCAACGTTAAAAGCTCACCATAGTGGTCATCGCCCCACCACATCCCACACACTTACGATGATGTTACTGTTACCATAATCAACTCTTTACTAGGATCCCAGGTGTACCGATAGTTCCTCATTACTGTTCAAGCCACGAGGGAATTTGGTTTGTAAGTCTATAATATAGCGTGATTCTAACCTGCGTAGCTTTTTAAGACGATCCCCTCCTCTGATGTTATCTGGAATATAGTCAAGGCCAAAAAACTGTAAAAAGTTTCTACTATTGGGATGTTTGTCATCATAATGCCTTGCTACTGGATATGAGGCGTCACTCTTCAATATTGCTCTCCTGTGCTCTAAAATACGAATCTTTAATGCATGAATGGTACTGCCTATGTACAGCAGTCCACACGGACAGACAAGGCAATAAACTGCATAGGATGTGCTACAGGTTAGAAACTTGAGGATAGGTTTTTTAAGATTCACATCAGGCACTGTGTATGTCAAAACCCTCTTGCTATTTGAGCAGGCCTTGCACTTACCGCAGGGAAAGAAACCCTGCATGTCTTTCAGAGTGCCCTGTATAGTAGGTTGTTTCACTAGATGACTACTGACTAGCCTATCCTTAAGTGATCTCGCCTTTTTGAAAGTTATCATAGGGTAATCTGGAATATCTTCCCCCATGATATTGTCACTTTTGAGAATATGCCAATTTTTCTTTAACATTCGTTTCAAAAAATTGGCTTCTGCAGGGTATGTGGTGATGATTCTGAACTTGGTTTCTGGGGAGTCAACTGACCTTGCTTTTTTGCTGGTTTCACTCTTTTCCTCCAGTAACTGCTGTCTAGGGATCCCCCTGACCTTGGCTAGTGTCTTTTCCAAATGTGTCTTATCATAGCCCCTTATACAAAATCTGGATATACAGTCTTTTGCAGCAACCTCGAAATCACAGGGTCTGGAGCTATTCCGTTTTAATCTCAAGAGCTCTCCGTATGGTATGCTCTGGATTAATTTCGACGGATGGTTGCTGGTTGCGAAAAGAATGGAATTGCCCGCTGTACTTTTGCGGTAAAGAGCAGTTTCCAGCTTGCCTGAGGAAACAAACACTTTCAGGTCCAGATAGTCCACTGCCACTGGACTCACTGTACCCGAAAAATGTAAGTTGAGATCATTGTTGTTCAAAATTTCTATATATTCTCTAGCCGATTCTACTGTGCCATCCCAGACAATAAACAGGTCATCGATATAACGATACCATGCTTTGACCTCTCCCTTGATGTTTCCTCTCTCATAGGTTCTGGGCACCTGCTCCTCCCACCAGCCTACAAACAAGTTGGCATAGCTGGGGGCGAAACAGGTGCCCATCGCCGTACCTGAGACCTGTTTGAAAAATTGATCCCCAAAAACAAAAATATTGTTCGAGAGGCAGAAGTTTGTAAATTCTATCAGCATAGAATTATGTGCTGCGAATCTCAATGATCTTTTGTTAAGAAAGAATTGGACAGCTTTTATACCATCTTCATGTTGTATACATGTGTATAAACTGGTAATGTCCAATACCATGAGTTTATAATTAGCATCCCAGATGAAGGTGTTAAGCTTGCTCAGGAAGTCTTTAGTGTCTTTCACATAAGAATCAAGATGAGACACAAATGAAAACAGAAAATAGTCAATGAACATGGACATGTGCTCTGTTAGATTTCCTTGGGAAGACACGATAGGTCTACCTGGTGGTTTCACATTGTCTTTGTGAATTTTTGGTATGTGATAAAAGGTTGCCACCACAGGAGTAGTGTTTCTTAAAAATAGATATTCATCGGTCTCCAACATCTGTCCATCATACCATTTTCTGATCAAGGTCTCATAACTCTTCACACTTTCTTGATAGATTTCCCGAGTAGATTTTACATAGTTTTTGCTGTCTGACAGCTGTCTCAAGGCTTCACTGCAGTAGTAGTCTCTGGTTTGCAACACTATGTTTCCGCCTTTATCGGAAGGCTTTATAATGATAGATGTGTCATGTAATAGACCATCGAGAGCTCTCTTCTCCTCTTTGGTCAAGTTATCACTATGCTTACGCCTTCGAGTGTTGCATCTGAATTTCAACAGGTCCTTAACCATTGTATCCGAGAATACGTCTATGGCATCAAACGGTAACTGCGGTACAAATGTTGATTTGGAACAGTAACATCATCGTAAGTGTGTGGGATGTGGTGGGGCGATGACCACTATGGTGAGCTTTTAATGTTGCCTTTTTCAGTTATTTTTTCTGCTTTTGTAGAAAATTAGTTGGGCAGTAAAGCCGATTCACGGTTTGATCGATGGCAATGCCGATACACGGCTTGATTTTGTGCAGTAGAGCAGATGCCAGAAAGCGTAAGCCGATACACGGCCTTATGAATTAATATGTTCAAAATATTGATGTGCTGGTACTTGAGACAATATGCCTTTATTATGTTTGATAATTTTGACGATTCTGCAATTTGGATTAATTTGCATGTACCCAGTATGCATGTGTATATGTTTATTTATTCATATACTTGATTTTGAACACATTTCAAAATGGCGCTGTATTATCTGTGCACTTTACGCTGTCCTCTTTCTATGTTAAAATCCATGATGCATTGAAAGATTTAAATAATGGCGCTTTACGGTGTGCTGTGAACACCGAGGAAGGCAGATCGCCGAAACGCGTCTGTTCTGGGAATAAATCTCGTTGACACGCTACCCGTGAGTGCTTAATTCTTTACGACTAGAGAATTTTGGAGCGATAATATATATATATATATATATATATATATATATATATATATATATATATATATATTCACTGAAAAAACCATAGGTTTCACACATGTTATAGTTAGCTGGACATTTTACTGATAAAAAACCAATGAAATTCCCCCGTTCTAGTTAGTGCAGGCAACTATAACTCACGCGACCGCAATCCTCTGCTGATGCTAATACTGTATTTAGACACTTATTTGCCCATGTCTTCTTCCATTAAATTTTAGCTATACATATATTACAAATATTTTTTTTTCATAAAGACACATATGTCATCAGCAGAGGATTGCGGTCGCGTGAGTTATAGTTGCCTGCACTAACTAGAACGGGGGAATTTCATTGGTTTTTTATCAGTAAAATGTCCAGCTAACTATAACATGTGTGAAACCTATGTTTTTTTCAGTGAATTTGCAAGGTTTTTTAAATGCTATTTCCTAACTATAACGTGTGTGAAACCTATGGTTTTTTCAGTGAATTTGTAAGTTTTTTTAAATGCTAAGTTACTTTACGCCGTTCGTGGCGTGCGCGCCCAGTTAACGCAGTTCGTTCCGTGAAGCGCACCGTGCGCGCACAGTGAGCACGTGGTGCGCGTCGCGCACCGCGCGCCCACTTTACGCAGTTAGTGCCATGCACGCACAGTGGTCACGCGGTGCGCTGCGCGCACCGCATGCCCGCGTTACGCGGGATGGGCCATGTACGCACGATGCGCTTCGCGCACCGTGCGCACATGGGGGACATATTATGCGCTTCGTTGTGAAAGGTTTTCTTTAGTCATTTCCTATGATGTATATGCCATGCACAAAAGGGGTGGAGAGAGTGTGGATAATTGTTTTTTTTTTCAATGATTTTTACCGTACGCGTACGGTAAGCCTAATCGGCGATTTTTCGAAAAAAAAGAAAATTGTTTTTTTGGCATTGGGGGTTGTTTGGGGACACCTATATCGATGCTGGGTGGTTAAGAACTGAATATACTGCCCCTTTAGATGTTTTTTGTCTTTGTTTATGCTGCCCCATTCAGAGTGCGAGAGAGAAAATGGCGGCCGCCGCTTCCTGGTTTCGACCGATTCGAATGTTTACTAAGATTTAACAGCCAATCAGAATCGCGCTCGCGCACGTCACCGTACGCGTACGGTAAGCGCACCGTAAGCTGGCTCAGATATATATATTGATTTAAAGGCTATTTTCTCAGAATCTACTGAACAGATTTACACCAAACCTACAAAAGGCACTTCCTTGACCTGTAGACTACCTCTCTGCCAAATTTCAAGGAACTCTGTTCAGCCGTTCGGGCTGTAGCTGTGTCTAAAGGTCCTATGGAAAAATGCATGGGAAAAACGCGTTTTGGGACCCCCCTTTTTATCTCAGCCCCCGCTTGACGAATC